>NC_053024.1:36419922-37019922 GCF_003073215.2 Triticum urartu
CCCCCTAGGAGATTGGATCTCCTAGGGCCGGTGCCCCCTGGGCTCCCTATATATAGTGGGGGAAAGAGGGCCTCTCAACCCACGCCTTTGGTGCCTCCTTCTCCCTCTCCAACACATCCTCCTCCTCCATAGTGCTTGGCGAAGCCCTGCCGGAGTACTGCAGCTCCATCACCACCACGCCGTCGTGCTGCTGCTGGAGCCATCTCCCTCAACCTCTCCTTCCCCCTTGCTGGATCAAGAAGGAGGAGACGTTACGCTAACCGTACGTGTGTTGAACGCGGAGGTGCCGTCCGTTCGGCGCTAGGATCTCCGGTGATTTGGATCACGTCGAGTACGCCTTCCTCATCCCCGTTCTTTGAACGCTTCCGCGCGTGATCTACAAAGGTATGTAGATGCAATCCGATCACTCGTTGCTAGATGAACTCCTAGATGGATCTTGGTGAAACCGTAGGAAAATTTTTGTTTTCTGCAACGTTCCCCAACAAAGATCAGCAGAAGACTGTTGATGATCCACATAGGTCGTGCCTCCTCTCGGCCTGGGGTGACTCGTGTGGAGCCCTAGCGAGCCGTAGCAGCCCCCTCCTCTTCTCCCTCGCCGCCGGCGGAAGGCGCCCACAGACAAAGCCTGCACAGCAACAACGGTGACATGCATGGCCGTCCTCTCGCGCGAAGGCGCATGCGGCCGAGGTGGCATGGAGTCACGGTGCAATCTTGCTAGCCATTGGAGTCGTGGTAGACCTAGCAGCGGAGCTCCTTCCGAGGGGTGGTGGCAATACATTGTCGGATCTGCCACCCCAAGCCCGGGTCTAGTAGATACACGACGATACGTATATGTGTGGGCAGCAATGCTTGCATCCTTGATGATGCAGGACGGCCTGCCTCCTAGATGGCGCATGGCAGAGGTCGTGTGTGCGTGAGATTTGCATGTGTGGCTCTGCATGATGTTGGCTGACACGAGCCTGTAGTGCCACAACGATGGTGGCGAGCCTCTCCGATGCGTTGCATGCACAACGCATCGATTGGGGACGGATCTGTTGCTATTTTTTAAAATAATATACATTTTCAAAATTAATTTTCAGAAATATTACACCGAATATTTTTTCAAAAATAATACATATTCCAGTCGGCCAAAAGTAAGCCGATTAGTACCCTATCGGCTAGCAGCAGCCGATTGGGCTCCTGTCGGCTAACCGTTGGCCGACTAGAACTAATTGGTTTACTGTAGGCCGACTGGAACTAATTGGCTTCCTGTAAGCTGATAGGTGCATGCCCCATTTTCTAAGGCCTAATTTCTTGCTTCTTGGCACTAAGGTGTTGGGGAACGCAGTAATTTCAAAAAATTCCTACGCACACGCAAGATCCATCTAGGTGATGCATAGCAACGAGAGGGAAAGAGTGTTGTCTACGTACCCTCGTATACCGTAAGCGGAAGCATTATGACAACGCGGTTGATGTAGTCGTACGTCTTCATGATCCGACCGATCCTAGCACCGAAGGTACAACACCTCCACGATCTGCACACGTTCAGCTCAGTGACATCCCGCGAACTCTAGATCCAGCTGAGTGTCGAGGGAGAGTTTTGTCAGCACGACGGCGTGATGACGGTGATGATGAAGCTACCGGTGCAGGGCTTCACCTAAGCACTGCAACGATATGACTGAGGTGGAAATCTGTGGAGGGGGCACCGCACACGGCTAAACAATCAACTTGTGTGTCTATGGGGTGCCCCCTCCCCCGTATATAAAGGAGTGGAGGAGGGGAGGGCCGGCCCTCTCTATGGCGCGCCCTAGGGGGAGTCTACTCCCACCGGGAGTAGGATTCCCCCTTTCCCTAGTAGGAGTAGGAGAGAAGGAAGGGGGAGCGAGAAGGAAGGAAGGGGGGCCGGCCCCCACCCAATTCTGATTGGGCTAGGGGGGTGCCCTCCACCTTGGCCTTCCTCTTCTCTATTCCACTAAGGCCCAATAAGGCCCATATACTCCCCGGGGGCTTCCGGTAACCTCTCGGTACTTCGGTAAGTGCCCGAACTCATCCGGAACTATTCCGATGTCCAAACATAGGCTTTCAATATATTGATCTTTATGTCTCGACCATTCCGAGACTCTTCGTCATGTTCGCGATCATATCCGGGACTCCAAACTACCTTCGGTACATCAAAACACATAAACTCATAATACCGATCGTCACCGAACGTTAAGCGTGGGGACCCTACGAGTTCGAGAACTATGTAGACATGACCAAGACTCGTCTCCGGTCAATAACCAACATCGGAACCTAGATGCTCATATTGGTTCCTACATATTCTACGAAGATCTTTATCGGTCAAAGCGCATAACAACATATGTTGTTCCCTTTGTCATCGGTATGTTACTTGCCCGAGATTCGATCGTTGGTATCTCAATACCTAGTTCAATCTCGTTACCGGCAAGTCTCCTTACTCGTTCCGTAATGCAACATCCCGTAACTAACTCATTAGTCACATTGCTTGCAAGTCTTATAGTGATGTGCATTACCGAGAGGGCCCAGAGATACCTCTCCGACAATCGGAGTGACAAATCCTAATCTCGATCTATGCCAACTCAACAAACACCATTGCAGACACCTGTAGAGCATCTTTATAATCACCCAGTTACGTTGTGACGTTTGATAGCACACCAAGTATTCCTCTGGTATTCGGGAGTTGCATAATCTATAGTCATAGGAACATGTATAAGTCATGGAGAAAGCAATAGCAATAAACTAAATGATCATAATGCTAAGCTAACGGATGGGTCAAGTCAATCACATCATTCTCTAATGATGTGATCCCGTTCATCAAATGACAACTATTGTCCATGGTTAGGAAACTTAATCATCTTTGATTAACGAGCTAGTCAAGTAGAGGCATACTAGTGACACTCTGTTTGTCTATGTATTCACACATGTACTAAGTTTCCGGTTAATACAATTCTAGCATGAATAATAAACATTTATCATGATATAAGGAAATATAAATAACAACTTTATTATTGCCTCTAGGGCATATTTCCTTCATAAGGTGGGTAAACATTGCAGTGTAGTCTCGTACTCTCGCCAAGATATGTCCAAATCCGGATATCCTTTTAAGATGTATTTCCTCCGTCTTTAAAAGAGTGTACTTCTAACTTTTTTGGAGGGTCAAACTATCTCAACGTTTGACCAAGTTTGTGCAAAAATATGCCAATGCTTGTGAAACCAAATAGGTATATGACGAAAATATATTTTACCATGAATCTAATGCTACTAATTCGATGGTATAAATGTTGGTCTATTATAGTATAAATACGGTCAAACATAAAAAAGTTTGACTTTTCAACAAAGTTGGTAGTACACTCTTTTAAGAACGGAGGGAGTATGTTTCATCGTGTTTGTTCGAAAATATCGATTTATAGGATTTCTAGATAATTTCTCTTTAGTTTTGTTTTATTTCTGTGATGTGGCTTTAAGGTAATAAATAAATAATCGGCATATGGTAAACCAAGCGTTCATCCATGCAAGGATACTTATTGACATACTTCTTCTGCCTAGATCAATTATACTAATAACATCGATTATATGTGTATGAATGGTATCATTACTACGTGAAGATCAATATTGACCTAACCAAAAGCAATACAATACTACAAAACACAACTATGCCAGACAAAAGATCCGAGACAAGCCATGAAAAACCCACCCCGAATAGGGCCTATTCGAGACGAGCCATGAAAACCCACGAAAACCCATGGAAAATATGACATATGTTTTGTAAAATTGGTTAGCTTTGGCCACTCAATAACTAACGGTGGTTTGATAGATGATGTACTAGTTGGGCCACTTACTATGGCATCAGAACTTCAAGTTTTTCACTTTCTTCGAAAAGACCTTATAAGTTCTATTTTTTTGAAATATTTACAAACAACGAATGTCGCAAAAATAAAACAAAACTAAAGAGAAATTATCTAGAAAGTCCTATAAATCGATAATTTCGAACAAACACGATCAAACATACAGCTTAAAAGGATATCCGAATTTGGACATATCTTGGTGAGAGTACGAGACTACACTATAATGCTTACCCACCTTAGTGCCTAGAAGCAAGAAACCTAGGCCTAAGAAAATGAGGCATGCACCTATCAGCTTACAGGAAGCCTGTAACACCCTGGATGTAACTTTCCTTATTTGTAACTCTGACTCTTGCCATTTTCGGCTATGTGATATGGTATTCCTTCCGTGGTTAGGTTTCGTCTTCGTTTTGTTTTTGTTCACGTCATGCATTTCATATCATGTCATCATGTGCATCGCATTTGCATTCATGTTCGTCTCATGCATCCGGTCATTTTCCCCGTTGTCCGTTTCACAATCCGACGCTCTGTCGTGCCCCACCCCACTAATCTCGTTTCGTGAGCGGGAGAATAACATTCTTGGAATGGGTTGAGATTTGTCGAGTGGCCTTGGTACATAACTGGTAGGCTGCCTGTCAAATTTCGTTCCATTTCGAGGTCGTTTGATGCACCAACGGTTAGCCGGGTAACCGCAAAGGTCTCTCTCTTGTTGCAGCCCAACACCCCTCCAAAACAGCCCACTAGCCCATCTAAACCCCCTCCATACTCTCCGTCGTTGGATCACGATCATGTTGGTGAAAACCGCACCTAATTTGGACAATCCTAGCTCCCTCTACCTATAAATATGTGCCTCTTTCCCTCTAATTCGCGGTACAAACCCTAAAAAAATCCTCCCCGCCGCCACCGGACGAAATCCACCGCCGCGCCCGCGCCAATCGGAGGCCGACACCTGTCCGTCGCGGCCAACCTCTCCGCCGTGCGCTGCCCGCTGGACCTCGCCCCCCCGCCGCCAACCTCTCCGCCGCGTGCCGCCCGCCGGATCTCGCCCCCACCGCCGCCAAGCTCGTCGCCGGCGACTCCTCCAGCCAGATCCGGGCAGGAGCCGCCTGGACCCACCGCCTCCTCGCCGACCCCGGCCACCACCTCCTCGCTGGAGTGTGTGCGCCGCCGCCTTGGTTTGCGTGCTGAACGAACCCTAGATCTAGATCCTGAGAGGTCGAATTCTTCCAAGTCCCTAACCTTTTTATGCCTTGTTCATCATGCCATATCTTCGTGCTTGGTGCTCCGTTTCATGCATATGATATATCAAAATGTTCATCTCGTGATGCTCTTCATGTTAGTGACATTTGCATGCATGTTACTGTCCATATTGATGCCATTGTCCTTGTTGCAAAAGTGTTATATGATGTTAACTGTTGTTTGTTAACAGAACTTGATGATTTGTCATTGTTGTTGCATTCTGTGTGTGCATCCTATGAGCATGATGTCTACATGTTTTTTGATCTCCATCATGCCATATTTACAGGGGTGCAAGTCTTGTATTTTTGTAATCTATTTGGTGACTAGCACAAGCACGCAAAGTAGGCTTCATAATGTTGCGGATTTCAGACACTTCGTGATTTTGCCAAGTCCTTTTCCTGTTACATTTTGATGCCATGTAAACTTGTTGCTACCATGAGATCCATGCACATTTTGAGTTAGTTTAGTAAGCATGTTTTGTAGATGTGGTATTGCTCTATCCATTCATGCCTCTGGTTGCAATTATGGGGTACACTAGAATGCCATTTACTTGCTCTACTTTTGCTAAACATTGTTCCTAGCAGGTGGTTAACATGTTATTCAATAGTGCCATGTGTTTTTCTAGTGATGCTTGTACCCTATGAACTTACTCTTTCCATGTTTAGCTTCTTGAATATTTCCACTTCACTTTGTTTACCTTGCCATGCCATGAAATGCCTTGTGGTGAGTGATTTGAGCTTGCAAAGTTGCTATCATGAATCTGTTTATGCCATGCTCTGTTTTTCTTCCAAGTCAGAAACTATTCATATAACTTCCCATGTTTGCATGGGTGCCACATTATTTTCCATGCATCTTTGGCCAAAGTTTAGTAAGGGAGTTTTGTTCTATGTGTTTAGAACTAGCATGCTGATATGTCTCCAACGTATCTATAATTTTTGATTGCTCCATGGTATATTATCTACTGTTTTGGACTATATTGGGCTTTATTTTCCACTTTTATATTATTTTTGGGACTAACCTATTAACCGGAGGCCCAGCCCAGAATTGCTGTTTTTTTGCCTATTTCAGTGTTTCGGAGAAACATAATATCAAACGGAGTCCAAACGGAATAAAATCTTCGGGAACGTGATTTTCTCATCGAACGTGATCCAGGAGACTTGGACCCTACTCCAGGGAGTCAAAGAGGAGGTCACGAGGGTGGGGGCGCGCCTCCCTAGGGCGCGCCCCCTGCCTCGTGGGCCCCTTGGTGCTCCACCGACGTACTCCTTCCTCCTATATATACCTACGTACCCCCAAACGATCAGAACTGGAGCCAAAAACCTAATTCCACCGCCGCAACTTTCTGTATCCACGAGATCCCATCTTGGGGCCTGTTCCGAAGCTCCGCCGGAAGAGGGCCGTCATCACGGAGGGCTTATACATCATCATAGCCCCTCCGATGAAGTGTGAGTAGTTTACCTCAGACCTTCGGGTCCATAGTTAGTAGCTAGATGGCTTCTTCTCTCTTTTTGGATCTCAATACAAAGTTCTCCCCCTCTCTTGTGGAGATCTATTCGATGTAATCTTCTTTTTGTGGTGTGTTTGTTGAGACCGATGAATTGTGGGTTTATGATCAAGTCTATCTATGAATAATATTTGAATCTTCTCTGAATTCTTTTATGTATGATTGGTTATCTTTGTAAGTCTCTTCGAATTATCCGTTTGGTTTGGCCAACTAGATTGGTAGTTCTTGCCATGGGAGAAGTGCTTAGCTTTGGGTTCGATCTGCGGTGTCCTTACCCAGTGACAGAAGGGGTAGCAAGGCACGTATTGTATCGTTGCCATCGAGGATAACAAGATGGGGTTTATTTCATATTGCATGAATTTATCTCTCTACATCATGTCATCTTGCTTAAGGCGTTACTCTGTTTTTAACTTAATACTCTAGATGCATGCTGGATAGCGGTTGATGAGTGGAGTAATAGTAGTAGATGCAGAATCGTTTCGATCTACTTGTCACGGACGTGATGCCTATATACATGATCATGCCTAGATATTCTCATAACTATGCTCAATTCTGTCAATTGCTCAACAGTAATTTGTTCACCCACCGTAGAATACTTATGCTCTGGAGAGAAGCCACTAGTGAAACCTATGGCCCCCGGGTCTATTCTCATCATATCAGTCTCCATCATCTTTAATCTTGCTTTGCTTTTTTACTTTGCTTTTACTTTTTTACTTTGCATCTTTATAGCAAAAATATTATATCTATCAGATCTCACTCTCATAAGTGACCGTGAAGGGATTGACAACCCCTAATCGCGTTGGTTGCGAGTAGCTATCGCTTTGTGCAGGTACGAGGGACTTGAGCGTGGCCTCCTACTGGATTGATACCTTGGTTCTCAAAAACTGAGGGAAATACTTACGCTACTCTGCTGCATCATCCCTTCCTCTTCGGGGAAAACCAACGCAAGCTCAAGACGTAGCAAGAAGGATTTCTGGCGCCGTTGCCGGGGAGTCTACGCAAAAAGTCAACATACCAAGTACCCATCACAATCCCTATCTTTCGCATTACATTATTTGCCATTTGCCTCTCGTTTTCCTCTCCCCCACTTCACCCTTGCCGTTTTATTCGCTCTCTCTCTCTCTCTATCCTCCCTCTCTATTTGCCTCTTTTGCCCGTTTGCTTTTGTTTGCTCGTGTGTTAGATTGCTTGCTTGTCGTTATGTCTGAAATTGGGGAAGTTATCGCCAATATGGGCGATAACAATATCATGGAAAATTCTGATGCTCCTGCTAAAGAACCTACCATCTTTCATACAAAAAAATTCCGTGTTGGTAGTGGTAATATTATTGGAAAAGCAGTTATTCAAGATTTCTTTACTTGTGCCGGTGCTTTACCTTCTATGGGTAGTTATATCCTTCACAGAACTAGTAGTCTTGCGGACGCTATTGCCATGCTTGTAGTTGAACTTAAAAGACAATTCATGCACATGCATCCTTCCATACAAAGGATTTTTCTGGATTTTTCTAATATTGAGCATTCTTCTGTTAAGCGTGCCGCTACTATATTTTTGGCTCATGAGTTTAGATTCATAATAAAAGAAGCCAAATAAATCTTTGCGCATTATAGGGTGGACGCTTGCCGTCCTCCCATAGAGGCTATCCTCTTTGATCAAGAAGAAATAATGCGTTTTCAATCTCTAGATTATGTTGCTTTCAATGAAAATCTTAGAAAAAGGGTTTCTACCAATGTTTTAGTTGATAGAATTTCTGAACTTAATGATGATTTGGCTATTCAAAATAATGAACTAGGATATTCTCTTGAATATAGGCTTACAAAGTTCTGTCAAAAGAATGCTTATAATGATGAATTGGTTGTGCATTATGAAGGACCAAAGGAGGAACCTATACCTCCCAAGGTTGATCTTGGGGACTTTTGTCCCATTAAATTTAGTCCTTTTGATTACTTTTGCTTGCCTCAAAGAAAACTTGCTGCCGAACGTAGATAATATGAAATGAGTTTTAATAATCTATCTTACTATTATGGCAATACTTAGATCTATCCTCGCTTTTATGCCTAGCTAGGGGCATTAAACAATAGCGCTTGTTGGGAGGCAACCCAATTTTATTTTTATTCCTTGCTTTTTGCTCCTGTTTAGTAATAAATAAATTATCTAGCCTATATTTTGGTTGTGTTTTTTGTGTTTAATTAGTGTTTGTGCCAAGTAGAACCGCTGGGAAGACTTGGGGAAAGTCTTGTTGAACTTGCTGTAAAAAACAGAAACTTTAGCGCTCACGAGAACTGCTGTAATTTTTATTTGAAGAGTGATATTTAATTAATTCTTTTTTCATATGATTAATATATAAATTTCTCACGTCCAACAATTTATTTTAGAATTTTTTGGGTTCCAGATCTTGCGCTAGATACAGATTACTACATTCTGTTCTGTTTTTGACAGATTCTGTTTTTCGTGTGTTGTTTACTTATTTTGATGAATCTATGGCTAGTAAAATAGTTAATAATCCATAGAGAAGTTGGAATACAGTAGGTTTAACACCAATATAAATAAAGAATGAGTTCATTATAATACCTTGAAGTGGTCTTTTGTTTTATTTCGCTAACGGAGCTCACGAGTTTTCTATTTTGAGTTTTGTGTTGTGAAGTTTTCAAGTTTTGGGTGAATTCTTTTAATGGATCATGGAACAAGGAGTGGAAAGAGCCTAAGCTTGGGGATGCCCATGGCACCCCCAAGATAATCCAAGGACACCAAAAAGTCAAAGCTTGGGGATGCCCCGGAAGGCATCCCCTCTTTTGTCCACTTCCATCGGTAATTTACTTGGAGCTATATTTTTATTCACCAACATGATATGTGTTTTGCTTGGAGCGTCTTGCATTATTTGTGTCTTTGTGTCTTAGTATGCCACAATCATCCTTTCTGTACACACCTTTTGAGAGAGCCATACATGAATTAAAATTTGATAGAATACTCTATGTGCTTCACTTATATCTTTTGAGCTAAGTAGTTTTGCTCTGTGTGCTTCACTTATATCTTTTGAGCTAAGTAGTTTTGCCCTATGTGCTTCACTTATATCTTTTGAGCTAAGTAGTTTTGCTCTATGTGCTTCACTTATATCTTTTGAGCTAAGTAGTTTTGCTCTATGTGCTTCACTTAGATCTTTTAGAGCACGGTGGTGGATTTGTTTTAAAGAAACTATTGATCTCTCATGCTTCACTTAAATTATTTTGAGAGTCTTAATATCATGGTAATTTGCTTAATAATAATATGCTTAGTATTCAAGATTTGTGAAACTTTCTTTTGAGTGTGTTGAATACTAAGAAAAGTTGGATGCTTGATAATTGTTTTGAGATATGGAGGTGATAATATTAAAGTCATGCTAGTTGAGTAGTTGTGAATTTAAAGAATACTTGTGTTAAAGTTTGTGATTCCCGTAGCATGCACGTATGATGAACCGTTATGTGATGAAGTCGGAGCATGATTTATTTATTGATTGTCTTCCTTATGAGTGGCGGTCGGGGACGAGCGATGGTCTTTTCCTACCAATCTATCCCCCTAGGAGCATGCGCGTAATACTTTGCTTTGATAACTTCTAGATTTTTGCAATAAGTATATGAGTTCTTTATGACTAATGTTGAGTAGTTGTGAATTTGAGAAATACTTGTGTTAAAGTTTGTGATTCCCATAGCATGCACGTATGGTGAACCATTATGTGATGAAGTCGGAGCATGATTTATTTTTTGATTGTCTTCCTTATGAGTGGTGGTCGGGGACGAGCGATGGTCTTTTCCTACCAATCTATCCCCCTAGGAGCATGTGCATAATACTTTGCTTTAATAACTTGTAGATTTTTGCAATACGTATATGAGTTCTTTATGACTAATGTTGAGTCCATGGATTATACGCATTTTTCTCACCCTTCCACCTTTGCTAGCCTCTCTAATACCGCACACCTTTCGCCGGTATCATACACCTACCATATACCTTCCTCAAAACAGCCACCATACCTACCTATTATGGCATTTCCATAGCCATTCCGAGATATATTGCCATGCAACTTTCCACCATCTAGTTCATCATGACACATTCATCATTGTCATATTGCTTAGCATGATCATGTAGTTGACATAGTATTTGTGGCAAAGCCACCGTTCATAATTTTTTCATACTTGTCACTCTTGATTCATTGCATATCCCGGTACACCGCCGGAGGCATCCATATAGAGTCATACTTTGTTTTAGAATCAAGTTGTAATCATTGAGTTGTAAATAAATAAAAGTGTGATGATCATCATTCAATAGAGCATTGTCCCAAAAAAAAGAGAAAGGCCAAGGAAAAAAAAGAAGGCCCAAAAAAATAAAAAATAAAACGGGGCAATGCTACTATCCTTTTTTCCACACTTGTGCTTCAAAGTAGCACCATGATATAGCGAGTCTCATATATTGTGCTTCAAAGTAGCACCATGTTCTTCGTATAGAGAGTCTCATATGTTGTCACTTTCATATACTAGTGGGAATTTTACATTATAGAACTTGGCTTGTATATTCCAATGATGGGCTTCCTCAAATTGCCCTAGGTCTTCGTGAGCAAGCAAGTTGGATGCACACCCACTTAGTTTCATTTTGAGCTTTCATACATTTATAGCTCTAGTGCATCCGTTGCATGGCAGTCCCTACTCACTCACATTGATATCTATTGATGGGCATCTCCATAGCCCGTTGATATGCCTAGTTGATGTGAGACTATCTTCCCCTCCTTTTTGTCTTCTCCACAACCACCATTCTATTCCACCTATAGTGCTATATCAATGGCTCACGCTCATGTATTGCGTGAAGATTGAAAAAGTTTTGAAAAAGTTAGAGTATGAAACAATTGCTTGGCTTGTCATCGGGGTTGTGCATGATTTAAATACTTTCTGTGGTGAAGATGGAGCATAGCCAGACTATATGATTTTGTCGGGATAACTTTCTTTGGCCATGTTATTTTGAGAAGACATAATTGCTTTGTTAGTATGCTTGAAGTATTATTATTTTTATGTCAATATAAACTTTTGTCTTGAATCTTTCTAATCTGAATATTCATACCACAATTAAGAAGATTTGCATTGAAATTATGCCAAGTAGCACTCCGCATCAAAAATTCTCTTTTTATCATTTACCTACTCGAGGACGAGCAGGAATTAAGCTTGGGGATGCCTGATACGTCTCCAATGTATCTACAATTTTTGATTGCTCCATGCTATATTATCTACTGTTTTGGACTATATTGGCCTTTATTTTTCACTTTTATATTATTTTTGGGACTAACCTATTAACCGGAGGCCCAGCCCAGAATTGCTGTTTTTTTGCCTATTTCAGTGTTTCGGAGAAACAGAATATCAAACGGAGTCCAAACGGAATAAAATCTTCGGGAACGTGATTTTCTCACCGAACGTGATCCAGGAGACTTGGACCCTACTCCAGGGAGTCAAAGAGGAGGTCACAAGGGTGGGGGCGCCCCCCTAGGGCGCGCCCCCTGCCTCGTGGGCCCCTTGGTGCTCCACCGATGTACTCCTTCCTCCTATATATACCTACGTACCCCCAAACGATCAGAACAGGAGCCAAAAACCTAATTCCACCGCTGCAACTTTCTGTATCCATGAGATCCCATCTTTGGGCCTGTTCCGGAGCTCCGCCGGAAGAGGGCCGTCATCACAGAGGGCTTCTACATCATCATAGCCCCTCCGATGAAGTGTGAGTAGTTTACCTCAGACCTTCGGGTCCATAGTTAGTAGCTAGATGGCTTCTTCTCTCTTTTTGGATCTCAATACAAAGTTCTCCCCCTCTCTTGTGGAGATCTATTCGATGTAATCTTCTTTTTGCGGTGTGTTTGTTGAGACCGATGAATTGTGGGTTTATGATCAAGTCTATCTATGTATAACATTTGAATCTTCTCTGAATTCTTTTATCTATGATTGGTTATCTTTGCAAGTCTCTTCGAATTATCCGTTTGGTTTGGCCAACTAGATTGGTAGTTCTTGCCATGGGAGAAGTGCTTAGCTTTGGGTTCGATCTTGCGTTGTCCATACCCAGTGACAGAAGGGGCAGCAAGGCACGTATTGTATCGTTGCCATCGAGGCTAACAAGATGGGGTTTATTTCATATTGCATGAATTTATCTCTCTACATCATGTCATCTTGCTTAAGGCGTTACTCTGTTTTTAACTTAATACTCTAGATGCATGCTGGATAGCGGTCGATGAGTGGAGTAATAGTAGTAGATGCAGAATCATTTCGATCTACTTGTCACGGACGTGATGCCTATATACATGATCATGCCTAGATATTCTCATAACTATGCTCAGTTCTGTCAATTGCTCAACAGTAATTTGTTCACCCACCGTAGAATACTTATGCTCTTGAGAGAAGCCACTAGTGAAACCTATGGCCCCCAGATCTATTCTCATCATATCAATCTCCATCACTTTAATCTTGATTTTCTTTTTTACTTTGCTTTTACTTTTTACTTTGCATCTTTATACCAAAAATACCAACAATATTATATCTATCAGATCTCACTCTCGTAAGTGACCGTGAAGGGATTGGCAACCCCTAATCGCGTTGGTTGCGAGTAGCTATCGCTTTGTGCAGGTACGAGGGACTTGAGCATGGCCTCCTACTGGATTGATACCTTGGTTCTCAAAAACTGAGGGAAATACTTACGCTACTCTGCTGCATCATCCCTGTTGGGGAACGTTGCAGAAAACAAAATTTTTCCTACGGTTTCACCAAGATCCATCTATGAGTTCATCTAGCAACGAGTGATTGGATTGCATCTACATACCTTTGTAGATCACGCGCGGAAGCGTTCAAAGAACGGGGATGAGGAAGGCGTACTCGACGTGATCCAAATCACCGGAGATCCTAGCGCCGAACGGACGGCACCTCCGCGTTCAACACACGTACGGTTAACGTAACGTCTCCTCCTTCTTGATCCAGCAAGGGGGGAGGAGAGGTTGAGGAAGATGGCTCCAGCAGCAGCACGACGGCGTGGTGGTGATGGAGCTGCAGTACTCTGGCAGGGCTTCGCTAAGCTCTATGGAGGAGGAGGATGTGTTGGAGAGGGAGAGGGAGGCACCAAAGGCATGGGGTTAGAAGTCCTCCATCTCCCCACTATATATAGGAGGGCCTAGGGGGGGCGCCAGCCCTAGGAGATCCAATCTCCTAGGGGGGCGGCGGCCAAGGGAGGAATCCCTCCTCCCCAAGGCACCTAGGAGGTGCCTTCCCCCTTTGGGACTCTTCCCTTCTTGAACCCTAGGCGCATGGGCCTCTTGGGGCTGGTGCCCTTGGCCCATACAGGCCAAGGCACACCCCCTACAGCCCATGTGGCCCCCGGGGGCAGGTGGCCCCACCCGGTGGACCCCCGGGACCCTTCCGGTGGTCCCGGTACAATACCGGTGACCCCGAAACTTGTCCCGATGGCCAAAATAGCACTTTCTATATATAATTCTTTACCTCCGGACCATTCCGGAACTCCTTGTGACGTCCGGGATCTCATCCGGGACTCCGAACAACATTCGGGTTACTGCATATACATATCCCTACAACCCTAGCGTCACCGAACCTTAAGTGTGTAGACCCTACGGGTTCGGGAGACATGTAGACATGACCGAGATCGCTCTCCGGTCAATAACCAATAGCGGGATCTGGATACGCATGTTGGCTCCCACATGCTCCTCAATGATCTCATCGGATGAACCACGATGTCGAGGATTCAAGCAACCCCGTATACAATTCCCTTTGTCAATCGGTATGTTACTTGCCCGAGATTCGATCGTCGGTATCCCAATACCTCGTTCAATCTCGTTACCGGCAAGTCACTTTACTCGTACCGTAATGCATGATCCCGTGATCAGACACTTGGTCACTTTGAGCTCATTATGATGATGCATTACCGAGTGGGCCCAGTGATACCTCTCCGTCATACGGAGTGACAAATCCCAGTCTTGATCCGTGTCAACCCAACAGACACTTTCGGAGATACCCGTAGTATACCTTTATAGTCACCCAGTTACGTTGTGACGTTTGGTACACCCAAAGCACTCCTACGGTATCCGAGAGTTACACGATCTCATGGTCTAAGGAAAGGATACTTGACATTGAAAAAACTCTAGCAAACGAACTATACGATCTTATGCTATATTTAGGATTGGGTCTTGTCCATCACATCATTCTCCTAATGATGTGATCTCGTTATCAATGACATCCAATGTCCATAGTCAGGAAACCATGACTATCTGTTGATCAACGAGCTAGTCAACTAGAGGCTTACTAGGGACATGTTGGTGTCTATTATTCACACATGTATTACGATTTCCGGATAACACAATTATAGCATGAATAAAGACAATTATCATGAACAAGGAAATATAATAATAATCCTTTTATTATTGCCTCTAGGGCATATTTCCAACAATCCCTTCCTCTTCGGGGAAAACCAACGCAAGCTCAAGACGTAGCACATGCCATGCCTTTGGTTGCCATGATAGGTTCATGTAGCATGTTGTTTGCTTGCTCTAAACATTGCTTATGATGCTGTTTTGACATGTTAGTATTTTCTCTAAGTCTGTGAAACTGATATCTTTTGCATGTTTGCGATGCTATTTTGAGCTTGTCTAGTGAGAACTAGTAGGAGCTTACTGTTCTTGATTTATAGAGCTTCATATGTACTTTATGGTTATATGCTTTGTTGCCATGTTGGAATTGAAGGAAATATGCCCTAGAGGCAATAATAAAGTTATTATTTATTTCCTTATATCATGATAAAAGTTTATTATTCATGCTAGAATTGTATTAACCGGAAACATAATACATGTGTGAATACATAGACAAACAGAGTGTCACTAGTATGCCTCTACTTGACTAGCTCGTTAATCAAAGATGGTTATGTTTCCTAACCATGGACAAAGAGTTGTTATTTGATTAACGGGATCACATCATTAGTTGAATGATCTGATTGACATGACCCATTCCATTAGCTTAGCACCCGATCGTTTAGTATGTTGCTATTGCTTTCTTCATGACTTATACATGTTCCTATGACTATGAGATTATGCAACTCCCGTTTGCCATAGGAACACTTTGTGTGCTACCAAACGTCACAATGTAACTGGGTGATTATAAAGGAGCTCTACAGGTGTCAGCAAAGGTACATGTTGGGTTGGCGTATTTCGAGATTAGGATTTGTCACTCCGATTGTCGGAGAGGTATCTCTGGGCCCTCTCGGTAATGCACATCACTTAAGCCTTGCAAGCATTGCAACTAATGAGTTAGCTGCCGGATAATGTATTACAGAACGAGTAAAGAGACTTGCCGGTAACGAGATTGAACTAGGTGTAGGATACCGACGATCGAATCTCGGGCAAGTAACATACCGATGACAAAGGGAACAACGTATGTCGTTATGCGGTCTGACCAATAAAAGATCTTCGTAGAATATGTAGGAGCCAATATGAGCATCCAGGTTCCTCTATTGGTTATTGACCGGAGACGTGTCTCGGTCATGTCTACATTGTTCTCGAACCCGTAGGGTCCGCACGCTTAAGGTTACGATGACAGTTATATTATGAGTTTATGCATTTTGATGTACGGAAGGTTGTTCGGAGTCCCGGATGTGATCACGGACATGACGAGGAGTCTCTAAATGGTCGAGACATAAAGATTGATATATTGGAAGCCTATGTTTGGATATCGGAAGTGTTCCGGGTGAAATCGGGATTTTACCGGAGTACCGGGAGGTTACCAGAACCCCCCGGGAGCTATATGGGCCTTAGTGGGCCTTAGTGGAAGAAGAGGAGAGGAGGCCAGGGCTGGGCCGCGCGCCCTCCCCCTAGTCCGAATAGGACAAGGAGAGAGGGGGCCGGCGCTCCCCTCCTTCTCTCTCTCTCTCTCTCTTTTCCCACCTCGCGAATCCTATTCCAACTAGGAAAGGGGGGGAATCCTACTCCCGGAAGGAGTAGGACTCCTCCTGGCGCGCCCTATGATGGCCGGCCGGCCTCCCCCTCTTGAACCTTTATATACGGAGGCAGGGGCACCCCAGAGAGACACAAGTTGATCCACGTGATCATATTCTTAGTCGTGTGCGGTGCCCCCTTCCACCATAGTCCTCGATAATATTGTAGCGGTGCTTAGGCGAAGCCCTGCGACAGTAGTACATCAAGATCGTCACCATGCCGTCGTGCTGACGGAACTCTTCCCCGACACTTTGCTGGATCGGAGTCCGGGGATCGTCATCGAGCTGAACGTGTGCTAGAACTCGGATGTGCCGTAGTTTCGGTGCTTGATCGGTCGGGCCGTGGAGACGTACGACTACATCAACCAAGTTAACGCTTCCGTTGTCGATCTACAAGGGTACGTAGATCACACTCTCCCCCTATCGTTGCTATGCATCACCATGATCTTGCGTGTGCGTAGGAAATTTTTTGAAATTACTACGTTCCCCAACAGTGGTATCAGAGCCTAGGTTTTATATGTTGATGTTATATGCACGAGTAGAACACAAGTGAGTTGTGGGCGATATAAGTGATACTGCTTACCAGCATGTCATACTTTGGTTCGGCGGTTTTGTTGGACGAAGCGGCCCGGACCGACATTACGCGTACGCTTACGCGAGACCGGTTCTCCCGACGTGCTTTGCACATAGGTGGCTTGCGGGTGACAGTTTCTCCAACTTTAGTTGAACCAAGTGTGGCTACGCCCGGTCCTTGTGAAGGTTAAAACAGCACCAACTTGACAAACTATCATTGTGGTTTTGATGCGTAGGTGAGATTGGTTCTTGCTTAAGCCCGTAGCAGCCACGTAAAACTTGCAACAACAAAGTAGAGGACGTCTAACTTGTTTTTGCAGGGCATGTTGTGATGTGATATGGTTAAGACATGATGCTAAATTTTATTGTATGAGATGATCATGTTTTGTAACCGAGTTATTGACAACTAGCAGGAGCCATATGGTTGTCGCTTTATTGTATGCAATGCAATCGTGCAGTAATGCTTTACTTTATCACTAAGCGGTAGCGATAGTCGTGGAAGCATAAGATTGGCGAGACGACAACGATGCTACGATGGAGATCAAGGTGTCGCGCCGGTGACGATGGCGATCATGACGGTGCTTCGGAGATGGAGATCACAAGCACAAGATGATGATGGCCATATCATATCACTTATATTGATTGCATGTGATGTTTATCTTTTATGCATCTTATCTTGCTTTGATTGACGGTAGCATTATAAGATGATCTCTCACTAAATTATCAAGAAGTGTTCTCCCTGAGTATGCACCGTTGCGAAAGTTCTTCGTGCTGAGACACCACGTGATGATCGGGTGTGATAGGCTCTACGTTCAAATACAACGGGTGCAAAACAGTTGCACACGCGGAATACTCAGGTTATACTTGACGAGCCAAGCATATACAGATATGGCCTCGGAACACGGAGACCAAAAGGTGGAGCATGAATCATATAGTAGATATAATCAACATAGTGATGTTCACCAATGAAACTACTCCATCTCATGTGATGATCGGACATGGTTTAGTTGATTTGGATCGCGTGATCATTTAGAGGATTAGAGGGATGTCTATCTAAGTGGGAGTTCTTTAAGTAATATGATTAGTTGAACCTAAACTTATCATGAACTTAGTACCTGATAGTATCTTGCTTGTTTATGTATGATTGTAGATAAATGGCCCGTGCTGTTGTTCCGTTGAATTTTAACGCGTTCCTTGAGAAAGCAAAGTTGAAAGATGATGGTAGCAATTACACGGACTGGGTCCGTAACTTGAGGATTATCCTCACTACTGCACAGAAGAATTACGTCCTAGAAGCACCGCTGGGTGCCAGGCCTGCTGCTGGAGTAACACCAGATGTTGTAAACGTCTGGCAGAGCAAAGCTGATGACTACTCGATAGTTCAGTGTGCCATGCTTTACGGCTTAGAACCGGGACTTCAACGACGTTTTGAACGTCATGGAGCATATGAGATGTTCCAGGAATTGAAGTTAATATTTCAAGCAAATGCCCGGATTGAGAGATATGAAGTCTCCAATAAGTTCTATAGCTGCAAGATGGAGGAGAACAGTTCTGTCAGTGAGCATATACTCAAAATGTCTGGGTATAATAATCACTTGATTCATGGGAGTTAATCTTCCAGATGATTGCGTCATTAACAGAATTCTCCAATCACTGCCACCAAGCTACAAGAGCTTCGTGATGAACTATAATATGCAAGGGATGAATACGACTATTCCCGAGCTCTTCGCAATGCTGAAAGCTGCGGAGGTAGAAATCAAAAAGGAGCATCAAGTGTTGATGGTCAACAAGACCACTAGTTTCAAGAAAAAGGGCAAAGGGAAGAAGAAGGGGAACTTCAAGAAGAACAGCAAGCAAGTTGCTGCTCAAGAGAAGAAACCCAAGTCTGGACCTAAGCCTGAAACTGAGTGCTTCTACTGCAAGCAGACTGGTCACTGGAAGCGGAACTGCCCCAAGTGTTTGGCGGATAAGAAGGATGGCAAGGTGAACAAAGGTATATGTGATATACATGTTATTGATGTGTACCTTACTAATGCTCGCAGTAGCACCTGGGTATTTGATACTGGTTCTGTTGCTAATATTTGCAACTCGAAACAGGGACTACGAATTAAGCGAAGATTGGCTAAGGACGAGGTGACGATGCGCGTGGGAAACGGTTCCAAAGTCGATGTGATCGCGGTCGGCACGCTACCTCTACATCTACCTTCGGGATTAATATTAGACCTAAATAATTGTTATTTGATGCCAGCGTTAAGCATGAACATTATATCTGGATCTTGTTTGATGCGAGACGGTTATTCATTTAAATCAGAGAATAATGGTTGTTCTATTTATATGAGTAATATCTTTTATGGTCATGCACCCTTGAAGAGTGGTCTATTCTTATTGAATCTCGATAGTAGTAACACACATATTCATAATGTTGAAGCCAAAAGATGCAGAGTTGATAATGATAGTGCAACTTATTTGTGGCACTGCCGTTTAGGTCATATCGGTGTAAAGCGCATGAAGAAACTCCATACTGATGGACTTTTGGAACCACTTGATTATGAATCACTTGGTACTTGCGAACCGTGCCTCATGGGCAAGATGACTAAAACGCCGTTCTCCGGTACTATGGAGAGAGCAACAGATTTGTTGGAAATCATACATACAGATGTATGTGGTCCTATGAATATTGAGGCTCGTGGCGGATATCGTTATTTTCTCACCTTCACAGATGACTTAAGCAGATATGGGTATATCTACTTAATGAAACATAAGTCTGAAACGTTTGAAAAGTTCAAAGAATTTCAGAGAGAAGTTGAAAATCATCGTAACAAGAAAATAAAGTTTCTACGATCTGATCGTGGAGGAGAATATTTGAGTTACGAGTTTGGTGTACATTTGAAACAATGCGGAATAGTTTCGCAACTCACGCCACCCGGAACACCACAGCGTAATGGTGTGTCCGAACATCGTAATCGTACTTTACTAGATATGGTGCGATCTATGATGTCTCTTACTGATTTACCGCTGTCGTTTTGGGGTTATGCTTTGGAGACGGCCGCATTCACGTTAAATAGGGCACCATCAAAATCCGTTGAGACGACGCCTTATGAACTATGGTTTGGCAAGAAACCAAAGTTGTCGTTTCTGAAAGTTTGGGGCTATGATGCTTATGTGAAAAAGCTTCAACCTGATAAGCTCGAACCCAAATCGGAGAAATGTGTCTTCATAGGATATCCAAAGGAGACTATTGGATACACCTTCTATCACAGATCCGAAGGCAAGACTTTTGTTGCTAAGTTCGGAAACTTTCTAGAGAAGGAGTTTCTCCCGAAAGAAGTGAGTGGGAGGAAAGTAGAACTTGACGAGGTAACTGTACCTGCTCCCTTATTGGAAAGTAGTGCATCACAGAAAACTGTTTCTAAGACACCAATTAGTGAGGAAGCCAATGATAATGATCATGAAACTTCAGAACAAGATACTACTGAACCTCGTAGATCAACCAGAGTGAGATCCGCGCCAGAGTGGTACGGTAATCTAGTTCTGGAAGTCATGCTACTAGATCATGATGATCCTACGAACTATGAAGAAGCGATGGTGAGCCCAGATTCCGCAAAATGGCTTGAAGCCATGAAATCCGAGACGGGATCCATGTATGAGAACAAAGTGTGGACTTTGGTTGACTTGCCCAATGATCGGCAAGCAATTGAGAATAAATGGATCTTCAAAAAGAAGACTGACGCCGACGGTAATATTACTGTCTACAAAGCTCGACTTGTCGCAAAAGGGTTTCGGCAAGTTCAAGGGGTTGACTACGATGAGACCTTCTCACCCGTAGCGATGCTTAAGTCTGTCCGAATCATGTTAGCAATTGCCGCATTTTATGATTATGAAATTTGGCAGATGGATGTCAAAACTGCATTCCTGAATGGATTTCTGGAAGAAGAGTTGTATATGATGCAACCGGAAGGTTTTGTCAATCCAAAGGGAGCTAACAAAGTGTGCAAGCTCCAGCGATCCATTTATGGACTAGTGCAAGCCTCTCGGAGTTGGAATAAACGCTTTGATAGTGTGATCAAAGCATTTGGTTTTATACAGACTTTTGGAGAAGCCTGTATTTACAAGAAAGTGAGTGGGAGCTCTGTAGCAATTCTGATATTATATGTGGACGACATATTACTGATCGGAAATGATATAGAATTTCTGGATAGCATAAAGGGATACTTGAATAAGAGTTTTTCAATGAAAGACCTCGGTGAAGCTGCTTACATATTAGGCATAAAGATCTATAGAGATAGATCAAGACGTTTAATTGGACTTTCACAAAGCACATACCTTGACAAGATTTTGAAGAAGTTCAAAATGGATCAAGCAAAGAAAGGGTTCTTGCCTGTGTTACAAGGTGTGAAGTTGAGTCAGACTCAATGCCCGACCACTGCAGAAGATAGAGAGAAAATGAAAGATGTTCCCTATGCTTCAGCCATAGGCTCTATCATGTATGCAATGCTGTGTACCAGACCTGATGTGTGCCTTGCTATAAGTCTAGCAGGGAGGTACCAAAGTAATCCAGGAGTGGATCACTGGACAGCGGTCAAGAACATCCTAAAGTACCTGAAAAGGACTAAGGATATGTTTCTCGTATATGGAGGTGACAAAGAGCTCATCGTAAACGGTTACGTTGATGCAAGCTTTGACACTGATCCGGACGATTCTAAATCGCAAACCGGATACGTGTTTACATTAAACGGTGGAGCTGTCAGTTGGTGCAGTTCTAAACAAAGCGTCGTGGCGGGATCTATGTGTGAAGCGGAATACATAGCTGCTTCGGAAGCAGCAAATGAAGGAGTCTGGATGAAGGAGTTCATATCCGATCTAGGTGTCATACCTAGTGCATCGGGTCCAATGAAAATCTTTTGTGACAATACTGGTGCAATTGCCTTGGCGAAGGAATCCAGATTTCACAAGAGAACCAAGCACATCAAGAGACGCTTCAATTCCATCCGGGATCTAGTCCAGGTGGGAGACATAGAGATTTGCAAGATACATATGGATCTGAATGTTGCAGACCCGTTGACTAAGACTCTTCCATGAGCAAAACATGATCAGCACTAAGGCTCCATGGGTGTTAGAATCATTACTGTGTAATCTAGATTATTGACTCTAGTGCAAGTGGGAGACTGAAGGAAATATGCCCTAGAGGCAATAATAAAGTTATTATTTATTTCCTTATATCATGATAAAATTTTATTATTCATGCTAGAATTGTATTAACCGGAAACATAATACATGTGTGAATACATAGACAAACAGAGTGTCACTAGTATGCCTCTACTTGACTAGCTCGTTAATCAAAGATGGTTATGTTTCCTAACCGTGGACAAAGAGTTGTTATTTGATTAACGGGATCACATCATTAGTTGAATGATCTGATTGACATGACCCATTCCATTAGCTTAGCACCCGATCGTTTAGTATGTTGCTATTGCTTTCTTCATGACTTATACATGTTCCTATGACTATGAGATTATGCAACTCCCGTTTGCCAGAGGAACACTTTGTGTGCTACCAAACGTCACAACGTAACTGGGTGATTATAAAGGAGCTCTACAGGTGTCACCAAAGGTACATGTTGGGTTGGCGTATTTCGAGATTAGGATTTGTCACTCCGATTGTCGGAGAGGTATCTCTGGGCCCTCTCGGTAATGCACATCACTTAAGCCTTGCAAGCATTGCAACTAATGAGTTAGCTGCCGGATGATGTATTACAGAACGAGTAAAGAGACTTGCCGGTAACGAGATTGAACTAGGTGTAGGATACTGACAATCGAATCTCGAGCAAGTAACATACCGATGAGAAAGGGAACAACGTATGTTGTTATGCGGTCTGACCGATAAAAGATCTTCGTAGAATATGTAGGAGCCAATATGAGCATCCAGGTTCCGCTATTGGTTATTGACCGGAGACGTGTCTCGGTCATGTCTACATTGTTCTCGAACCCGTAGGGTCCGCACGCTTAAGGTTACAATGACAGTTATATTATGAGTTTATGCATTTTGATGTACCGAAGGTTGTTCGGAGTCCCGGATGTGATCACGGACATGACGAGGAGTCTCGAAATGGTCGAGACATAGAGATTGATATATTGGAAGCCTATGTTTGGATATCAGAAGTGTTCCGGGTGAAATCGGGATTTTACCGGAGTACCGGGAGGTTACTAGAACCCCCCGGGAGCTATATGGGCCTTAGTGGGCCTTAGTGGAAGAAGAGGAGAGGAGGCCAGGGCTGGGCCGTGCGCCCCTCCCCCCTAGTCCGAATAGGACAAGGAGAGAGGGGGCCGGCGCCCTCCTCCTTCTCTCTCTCTCTCTCTTTTCCCACCTCGCGAATCCTATTCCAACTAGGAAAGGGGGGGAATCCTACTCCCGGAGGGAGTAGGACTCCTCCTGGCGCGCCCTATGATGGCCGGCCGGCCTCCCCCTCTTGAACCTTTATATACGGAGGCAGGGGCACCCCAAAGAGACACAAGTTGATCCACGTGATCATATTCTTAGCCGTGTGCGGTGCCCCCTTCCACCATAGTCCTCGATAATATTGTAGCGGTACTTAGGCGAAGCCCTGCGACAGTAGTACATCAAGATCGTCACCACGCCATTGTGCTGACGGAACTCTTCCCCGACACTTTGCTGGATCGGAGTCCGGGGATCGTCATCGAGCTGAACGTGTGCTAGAACTCGGATGTGCCGTAGTTTCGGTGCTTGATCGGTCGGGCCGTGGAGACGTACGACTACATCAACCAAGTTAACGCTTCCGTTGTCGATCTACAAGGGTACGTAGATCACACTCTCCCCCTCTCGTTGCTATGCATCACCATGATCTTGCGTGTGCGTAGGAATTTTTTTGAAATTACTACGTTCCCCAACAGGAATGCTGTAGCATAGTTTGTTGTTGTATTCTAAGTGCTATGGTGCTGTTAATCGTAGATGTGCATCATTCTTGTTTTGCTTGTCATTTGCAAACCGTGCATCTGTTTCCGGTGATCCTTATATCGGTTTCGACCGAAATCACCTCATCTTTTCAGCGGCATACTTGTTTTGACAAGTTTATGCTTTGATCATATTTTTCCTTCCGGAGTGCCCTTATGCATTGCACATCATATCTTGCATTCCATGCCATGCCTTGCATCATGTTGCTTGTGCATTACACCGTGATTGATTGTTGTTCCGTTGCTTGTGTTCTTTCTTTGGGTAGAGCTGGGAGACGAGTACGTGAACGGGGAACCTGTTGAGTACACTAACGAGGATCAAGCTTTCGACAACTCAGAGAATTTTGCAGGCAAGATGACCATACCCTCGATATCAGTTCTATCTTTGCTTCCTAGTTGTTCGTTCTATCGCTATGTCGCGCTACCTACCACTTGTTATATCATGCCTCCCATATTGCCATGTCAAGCCTCTAACCCACCTTCCTAGCAAACCGTTGTTTGGCTAAGTTACTGCTTTTGCTCAGCCCCTCTTATAGCGTTGCTAGTTGCAGGTGCCTTGCAGGTTGTTCCATGTTGGAACATGGATATGTTGGGATATAACCATTATCTCTTATTTTAATTAATGCATCTATATACTTGGTAAAGGGTGGAATGCTCAGCCTTATGCCTGGTGTTTTCTTTCACTCTTGCCGCCCTAGTTTCTGTCATACCGGTGTTATGTTCCTTGATTTTGCGTTCCTTACGCGGTTGGGGTTATGGGACCCCCTTGACAGTTCGCCTTAAATAAAACTCCTCCAGCAAGGCCCAACCTTGATTTTACATTTGCCTACCTAAGCCTTTTCCCTTGGGTTCTACAAACCCGAGGGTCATCTTTATTTTAAACCCCTGGGCCAGTGCTCCTTTGAGTGTTGGTCCAACCTGGGCGATGTTCGGCGTCCCCTGGGCAACCAGGGTCTATGCCAACCCGACGTCTTGCCCATCGGTGTGCCCTGTGAACGAGATATGTGCAGCTCCTATCGGGATTTGTCGGCACATTCGGGCGGTCTTGCTGGTCTTATTTTACCATTGTCGAAATGTCTTGTAACCGGGATTCTGAGACTGATCGGGTATTTCCGGGAGAAGGAATATCCTTCCTTGATCGTGAGAGCTTGTACTGGGCTAAGTTGGGACACCCCCGCAGGGTATAAACTTTTGAGAGCCGTGTCCGCGGTTATGTGGCAGATGAGAATTTGTTAATATCCGGTCATAGAGAACTTGACACCTGACTTAACTAAAATGCATCAACCATGTGTGTAGCCGTGATGGTCTCTTTTCGTTGGAGTCCGAGAAGTGAACACGGTTTGGGTTATGTTTGAACGTAAGTAGCTTCAGGATCACTTCTTGATCAATTATAGTTTCATGACCGTTGTGTAGCCTCTCATTTTACTCTTATTTGCGTATGTTAGCCACCATTTTTGCTTAGCGCTTGCTGCAGCTCCACCTCATTACCTTATCCTACCCATAAGCTTAAATAGTCTTGATCTCGTGGGTGTGAGATTCCTAAGTCCTCGTGATTCACGGATACTTCCAAACAATTGCAAGTGCCGATGATACCAGTGCAGGTGATGCTACCGAACTCAAGTGGGAGTTCGACGAGGACCTTGGTAATTACTATGTGTCCTTTCCTGATGATCAGTAGTGGAGCTCAGTTGGGACGATCGGGGATCTAGCATTTGGGGTTTATCTTCCTTTTTCTTTTGTTTTTCACCGTAGTCGGTCTATGAGTGTATTTGGATGATGTATGAATTATTTATGTGAAAGAATTCCTTATTTAACACTATCTTAAATTTCGTTTTCTTATTTAACACTGGAAAACTTTTTCTTCCTTATCTAACAATGAGTCTAAATTTTATCCCTTTTATGACACTTTCGTCCATTTTAAGCCTAAATGACACCTGAAAAGATCTTTTTGCCCCTCATATAGTATGTGTGTGTGCGGGCACTGCGAGGCAGTAGCACACACACAAATAGTGTAGTAGCACACACGCAGCCGCTCATACACATGCAACAACACACACGCATGCGCTGTTGTAAAATCACCACATGATCGATCACATCAATTCAGACCACACATGCGCACGAGAAACTAATAGCCAAGGGCCATTATCATGAACTCTTTTCTCTTTATTATCTTGTTTTCTCCATGTTACAAATCTGACCGTACAGACCATGCACAAAAACCGACTGAAAGTAAACCTTGATCTAGACGGACACGCACACACCCAAAGCTATCTAAGCTAGTACGGCTACCCTAATACTAACTCGAATAGGACTCCGTAGTACTACCACGTATACATCCCAGCCAGATTACTAGTGATTTTTCAAATCTAATTAACCGGCATCGCTGATCATCCTTTACTAATCCTGTAAAATGACCCTACGTACTAGTAGTTCTCAAACTATAACACATATGCTTGAATTACACTTAACATGCGCGCACACGCAGCAGCACACACAACAACACATATGCACACAACAGCACACACGAACACATAGTAGCACACACAGTCACACACATGCACGCAGTACACACGCAACATCAGTAGCACACATGCTCGCACACACAGCAGCACGTACACGCACAAACATACTACATGAGGGGCAAAGGGGTCTTTTCATGTGTCATTGAGGTTTAAAATAGACAGAAGTGTCATAAAAGACATAAAATTTAGACTTGTTGGTAGATAGGGAAGAATAGAGCATAAATTTTAAACACAGTGTTAAATAAGGAATTCTCTCTATTTATATATTGTGTGACGTGGCGAGTGTAAGCCAACTCTATTTATCCCTGTCTTGTTCATTACATGGGATGTTTGTGAAGATGACCCTTCTTGCGAGAAAACCACTATGCAGTTATGCCTCTAAGTCGTGCCTCGACACGTGGGAGCTATAGCCGCATCATTGACGTTACAAAGCCAATTAGTTTCAGTCGCGTACTATAAGCCAATTAGTTCTAGTCGGCCAACAATTAGCCGACGGAGCCCAATCGGCCCGCTGCTAGCTGATAGGGTACTAATTGGCCTACTCTTGGCCGACTGGATCCAGTCGGCCACCAGATGGCTGACTATGTATTATTTTTGAAAAAAATAAAATCGACATAATATTCTTGAAAATTAATTAAAAATGTATTATATAAAAAAATTGAGCTGGATCTGTGTTTTCATGGCATGTTTGAATGTTTAGTTTGAAAACTAAAACAATTCCACATAAGGCGAAACCTTAAAAATAATGGTTATAAAATAAATCCCCCCGTTCAAACATTTTTCAGAAGTTGCATAAACATTTTATTATACACACTTGAATATTTTATTAGGTGACTATGTAAATTTTCCATTGATTATGAAACATTTCCTTAAATTATGTTTTCATACAATTTTTTTCCATCTCTATATGTATTGTATTCTTTAATTTTTAGTAAAGTGCGTGAACATTCTTTTGACACATATGATTTCAAATCAACAAAGCTGAAATGGCGACGGTCCAAGGAAATTAAGTAGTAGTAGCTACGTCCGTGTATATCTTTAATTCTAGTTTCAATACCATTATCATGCTTGATTATTATCTTATTGAATTCTATTCTCGTAAAGTGCATGAGGCAGAAAATGGGGAATAATTTATGTGCATACTATGTTTGCGAGAACATTCACTTTATGTTCAAAAGGAGTAGAGATGCAAGACATATTTGGGTACGTAAACACTATTCACATTTTTTTATCCCACACGATAATATATATATATATATATATATATATATATATATATATATATATATACAGACACACACACACAACTAATATATTCATATTGATCTCCTTCTTTAAAGATGGTGGAGATGCGGGATAGGCTAATACCAAAGGACCGCATAAGAGCACTTCAAGAGAAAAATTCAGGATTTTTACTTGAGCAGGTCATATCTCCCGGTGGAGAATACCATTACACCTAATGCCTGCATGTAATGATCTGCAAATTGTAGGACAAATCGTATATACTAAAGGTCCCCAACCCTCGGCGTGCGCTGCCGGCCACGTGGAAGAGATTTAGTCCCGGGTCGTGGCCAACGGGGACTAAAGGATGAGAGCCTTTAGTCCCGATTTATTTGTCCCGGTTGGTGACCCGGGACTAAAGGCCCTTCCGAACTGAGACTAAAGGTTGTTCCTCTACTAGTGGACATGAACATTTGACCATATAATATGAAATATGAAAAGTATCTCTTAATACAAATTCCCATTCAGTCATATTTTGGAAGTTGCATGGAAATTTAATTTTACACGCTTGGAACAATTTTTAGCAGGCATGAACATTTTCCAAAGATGGCCGAACATTTATTTTTAAGCCCGTAGAAAATAGATACTACAATAGTATGATATATTCACTTATTATAAAATATGTTTTGTAAATTACATTTTTAGTAGAACAATTTTATTTTCTTAGTCTAGTTATTTAGTGGAACTTTCTTAATCTAGTTAAATCGCAAAAGCATCTACTACCCCTTACTGCCATGCTAGTCGGGCCGGGCCATTGGTGATTCCCTGCTAGCAGTGTGTGAGGTTTTCTTTGCAGACGGCAGCCCATGAAATGGATTTTTTAATGAGAAATGGAACAGATTCACGTTCTTCTAGATAAAATCTCTTGTGTTTGAATCAAATTGCCAAAGATATATAATAATTAATCACAATTAATAATTTCTTCGATTGACATGAATTCGTTACATGGTCACAATTAATAATTATTAATCACAATTAATAATTATATTCATAATAATATTTCTTCGATTGACATTGATCACAATCACAATTAGTAATTAATCACAATTAATTCGTTACGTGAAATAAAGCAATGATCAATCATTTAATATATATACTTCTAATAAGCTAGGCATACACATCTATATAAACACACAAATCAGAATAACATAACAACACAAAGACAGGAAGAAATTGTATGTAGGTGAGCGTAACCAGACTCCTGCCCTCTTGTACTGTACACCATGGCGATGGTGAAGAAGAGCATGAGTGTCCTGTGTTTCGTGGCCACCGTCATGGTGGTCATGGCTACCACCCTTCTTCTCTCCTCCTGCGACGCCCACAAAGAGGTTGATAAATGAATTTTATCATTCAATTTGCAAAGAGTAGGAGATTAAGGGCATTTTCCAGATTATACTTGAAAACCACATTTTCTTATATTTTTATGACTACGGACTTGCAGACAGATGAGACTGCTGCGTTTCCCTTGCCGGCGCCATGCTACTCCATCTCTTTGCCAAACTGTATCGATGACAAGTGCAAGAAGTTTTGTGGCGGCGAAGGCAAGCCGCCGGCCCCCAAGGCATTATGCAATAACAACAATAACTGTTGTTGTCCTGTCATTCAAGTATAAGCGTCTGTTGAAGCAACTGAGCTAACAAATAATTAAATAAAATTATTTTTGTAATTGTTTTTGATCTGGGAGCATGCAGCATGGATTGTTGCCCAGACTCATCAAGATGTTTTCAAATCATTGTAAACCGACTTTTCGATAATTTGTTGTGTTCGGAAGCTTTTGTTTATCCTGTGTGTATCTCTAGTTCGTGTATGTGGAGACCGATTGAAAATAATTAAGTTTAACAGAAATGGTTGATTTTTTTTTGAAAAGGAGGATTAATCCCAGCATCTACATCAAGCGATGCACACAACCATTTATTAAATAGTCTCGAATCTCAAACAAAAATGGTGGTTGCTTGCGTGTTGACACCATGTGTTCTTGTTTCTTGTTTCTTGAGTAGATGGGCATGGTATGTGAGCAAGCTCTTTTAGCCTTTCAAACTTGACACACGATGCAAGTCTTTCTACAGGTCCAGTGCATGTTCGTTAATGTTGTCTTGTTCCCATTTAGCCCTGTAAGCATATTTTGAATGTTTACTTGCCAATTATGTCAAAATGTATGTGTCAATTGAGTATGTTGCTATAAGTGAAATATTTGCAGACTAATGGTTGCTCGTGACAAATGTTCCATGTCGAACTGATGGGCATTATGAGAAGTCCTGGTTGGAGCTTCCCCACAATAAAAACTACATGTGTGTGTCGAGAAGTCCTTATTAGCATTACCAAAAGTCCTTGTCAGCATTATCATGATCTTGTCAATAATTTTACTTGAGACCACCATGATCCATTCCTTAAAATTCAATTAAATTCCATCCCGTTTTCATTACATCATGAGCTTTTTGAAGTTTTCTCCTACGCAAATTGTTTTATTTGTAGAATAAATTTATTTTTGCAATCTTTCTTCAACATGGTTCTATTGAGTCCAATGTCATAAATTTTCACACTGATCTAATTTTTTAAGAAATATTATGGGTCTTTTCTATGGTGCAACCGAACAATTTGTACTACACATAACATATTTCGAAGTTTCTCATAATTTAGCAATGCCATGGCACTAAATTCCTACCTTATTTGTATTCACGTATTTCCTGAAATATTATGTCCAAATTAGGGTCTACCACCATCCATTCTTCAAGGCATCACACAAATTTAACCGTTACAAAATGTTATGAAAATTTTGCAAGTACTCAACTCATAATTTATCAAAATTTTCATAATTACTAGATTAGAAAAAAAACTTTTTATGCATTGTGACTCAAAAGCTAAGGATGTTTGGCAACAATACTTGTATGATTCGACTATTCATTGCTAATAAGGAATGTCATAGTACCATAAAAACAAATTTTCTTCCCCCAACCTTTGGATTGGTGCAACATACTACTCCCTCCGTTCACAAATATAAGATGTTCAAAATAGTGTGCGATATACATACACATTTTAGTGTGTTTGTTCACTTATTTCAGTCTGTATATGGTTCATATTAAAAAATTCATAACATTTTACATTTTTGAATAGAAGGAGTACCATTTAGAATACGAAATCTCCTCGCTATTCCATTACGTATTCATTCCACGGTTGCTAGCTGAAACCTCACCCACCAAACTTCTGCACAAAAGAAAAAGGTGATGAGTAGATAATAACTCCCAGCCATCCCAAGATAGCATTTTTACAACTCAAGGATAAAGACTTAAAGAGTTGTGTTTTTCTCCTTTAGTTTTATTTTTACAGGGATGGGCTTCATGCTTTTTTAGGTGTGAAAGGTTTGGCAGTCCTACTGGCTGTAGTACTACCGGTACATACTAGCCCGTCATGTCAAGCTCTAGGCACTCTAGCTAGTACTGTTGTTCTCCGAGCCAACACGATACCCCCCACACAAAACATTGACATGAGAACCCCAAGCGCGTCCTCGACTTGTCCAGGATTGAAGAACGAAACTACTATGCACATGACAATGCAGAGACGAAATGTGAACGATGCCTATGTAATGGATGATGCAATCCATTGTCCAGATTTTGTCTGAAATGCTATCGTCCGTCACTGCTCATTGAAGAAAGATCCATAGATTTGAAAAACTGAAAAACATGGGCCCATATATATACATAAACACTATTCTGATCATGGGATCAAACTAATATTCTGATCACAACCTGAACTGCCTGCGTAACTTGCCTGAACTTCCCTGTGTACGAACCCGACATTTCGGCTATCTTCGCAACCGTGGTTTCCGCCGCGAATTATTCTGGTTAGTCGTGTTCTATATGATGTCATTTCTAAACGGCTAATCCAGTTGAGGCAAATGATCTGTCGTTGGAAAGCTTATGAAAATGCGCTACTTTTTCATGTTGAAAGTTTTTTCTAATTTTGAACGGTTTAAAAGTGATTCATCAAATGGTCCAAGTTGCACCGAGTTCGTATTTTCAAGCTAATTTTTTAACCGTACGTCCGAACGTAGCAAATGATATGGCGTTGGAAAGATTGAGGAAATGCAAAACTTTTTGATATATATTGTTTCTCCCAATTATGTACTGTTTTAAGTCAATTTTGAAAATGGCTAAAAACATGTTTTCACTGTAATTTCTACAAACTTTATCGGAATGGGGCAAATAGTATACCGTTGAAAAGCTAAGGAAAATGCAAAACTTTTTCATGTTGATGGTTTTCTCTGATTCCTAGCCATTTTCAAGTAATTTCGAAAATGGCGAGATCATTCGTTCTTCCTTTATCGCAAAACAGATTCTTCAAAAATGCACCGCGTGAAGAACCTGAACTTCTCGGCATGTCTACTTGAACTTCACTCTGTTTTTCATGTGCTTTTTTGCCCGTAGCTCTCCATCTACTCACCAGAACACTCACCGGAAATGAGCAAGTAATATACCGGTGGAAAGCTGATTTAAACACATAACTTTCCCGTGTTGATCATTTTTTCATACTCGCGACGATTTTAAAAGTTTTTCATCTCAAATTCATTCACTATGGTAGTCGAACTTCCTATTGTTTTCACGTTGAACTTCTGTGACGTATTTTCATTTGTAATTTTCTCATCCATTTCGTCAATGTTACACAAATGATATTCTTTTTTTACAAACCTCTCTCACAATATTATTTTTTACTTTCTCCGACAAAGGACTTGAACTTACACAAATGATATTCCTGTCGTTGTGAAGTAAATTAGAGAAATGACGAGATCATGATTTCTGCCTTCATTGCGAATGGAAACGCACTGCGTGAGGTAGTTGAACTTCTCGGGCATGTCAGTTTGAACCTCACTCTGTTTTTGACTTGTTGTTTTTTGCACTGTGTGAAGTCGTTGAACTTCTGGGGATGTGTGTTTGAACTTCACTCTGTTTTACTTTGTTGTTTTTTTCTTATATGAAATACACACCATGTAGTACGTGCACTTCTGGTTATTATCACTTTGAACTTCTCTCTGGTTTGAGAGAATTATTTTAAAACACAAGAAACAACATATTTTTTATGTATTTTGGACATCTAAATACACGGTGAACCTCTCTCACAAATTTTTTTTGAACTTTTTCTCACCGAGCACTTGAACTTCTAGCAACCATTTTTTTATGTTTATGAGTTGTTTTTAAAACTGCAAAATATGGCGTTGTGTTTTTTATTTTTTGAACAGGTAAATCCTAGGTTTTCATAAAATCGGAACTTCTCTGTTATTTCAATTTGAACTTCACCTTTTTATATTTTTGAGTAAAGAATTGTATTCGATTTTTATACAAAAAAATCTAACATGGAAATGCAAGGTGAACCTCTCACGCAAGAATTTTTGAACTTCTCCGGACAGAGCACTTAAACATCTTTCAACAAACCTTTTAAACTTTTATTTATATATACTTTTATTCTCACCTGAAATGCATTCCTTGCAGTACTGGAACTTCTCATTGTTTTCACTATGAACTTCTTTCAATAGGCAAGAATTTTTTGAATACATAAAAACGTGTTTTAAATGGTATACATGAAAATTTTAAGCTGTTCATCGAAATGTAGCACATATTATACCAGTGATTTTTTACAATAAAACATAATTTTCTTATGGTATTGTTTCAAAATGAATATTACCAGTGTTTGTGAGTGGTTTTTTTATAACCGTGAGATCAAGACACACACACATACACACACAGTAACTTGGGAATCATCACCTTTTTGTATTCAGGCATAAATAAAGTCGTACAACTTTTAAAAAATTGAACTTCATACTTTAATTTTGCATAGAAACAAGAAGATTTTGTGTTTTTGTATACATCGAACTAATCCATTTTTTAGTGTGAAATTCTTGATTTTCTTTTTGAAATCGAATTGCTCCAAAAAATGCCAAAAACGACGCTACCCATTTTAGCAATGTTTTTTTTAATTTTTATAGACATCAAACCGCTCTATATTTTCAATTTTTGAACCTATTTGTGTATTTTTAGAAATCACAAAAATAGGAGTTTTTTTAGTAAATGTCGAACTTCTTCATTATTTCAAACTGAACTTCTTGGTTTATTCGTTAGTAATGGAAAAAATTCACGTTTTTGTAATAAATATCGAACTCCTCCATTTTCTGAAATTGAACTTCTTAGTTTATTATTTAGTAATGAGGAAAACTCGACTTTTTCATATACATTGAACTACTCTATTTTTTAAAATTGAACTTATTGGTTTTTTTAATCCGGACTTCTTGGTGTTAATCATTTGTAAGAGAAAAAATCCTAGTTTTGTGATAAACATCGAACCACTCAATTTTAATTTTGAACTTCTAGGGTCTTTTAAAAAACATAAAAAGTGTTGTAATAAACATCGAACCACTCAATTTTTGTAATAAACATTGAATGGCTTCTTTTATTCAAATTTGAACTTCTAGTTTTTATTTGGATTTTTTTACTTGATCTTCTTGGTTTTATACTAATATTGAACTTCTCGGTTATTTAAAATTGAACCTCTAGGTTTTTATATAACCCCTTTTTTATTAAAATATTGAACTTCTTTGTACTTTTAATTTGTCTTTCTCGATTCTGTAATAAGTATTGAACCTCTATGTTTGTGAAATTTAAACCTCTCGTTTCTTTTGGAAACATGGAAAATGCTTTCTTTAAATAATTTTTTGAACTACTATTTTTAAATTTTTTGAACTTCTTCATTAAAAAAGAGGGATAAATCCTTTTTTACAAACATTGAATAGCTTTGTTTCTTTTAATTTGAACTTTTAGGTTTTTATTTTGCTTCGTTCACACCACATTTATCCAATTTTCTTAAGGAAAATTCAAACATGGTCTCTTTTTTTGTTGTATGAAACTCTTGTTTCCTCTGCACTTATCTAGCTTACGTATTTGAGCTTACATACTTCTAAAACCCGAATTTCACATTTTTACCATTTCATAGTTAATCTTTCTCACACAAATGCACCAATTTCATAAACAAACTTCCTCTCATGGATGCACAAGAATGGTTTCTTTTTTCTCACCTGAACTACCTGCATGGGAAAGCCGAAGATAAGTTTGTTTTGTCTCGCTTAAACAAAAGTTCATTATATCATTCAACTGAAAAATTAAACACAACAAACAATGAGCTTTTTGGCTCCTAACCACCTATATATATATATTTTGAACCTTTTTTCTGTGTCATTGAAGTGTGCGTTCACGGTAAAAACCACATAAGCAAGCACATCCATGCTTTGGCTAAGCGAGTTAGAGAGACAGAGAGAGTGCTAGAGAAAAAAAATTTGTTGACCAAAAGCTGTAGTTTATTTCCACCACACACCGCTCTAGCCTATCGTCATTCTCTGTCTTCTCATTTTTTTTGATCTACTGACATTCTCAGCAAATATCCTTTTGCTCAGCTCTCGTAGCAAGAGAATAAACAACAATAACGCACCATCAGCAACTTGCAAGTAGAGGCGGAGCGTGGTAGTCAGCAACACCGCGCAAAAATCCCCCGCTGATCATGTACTGCAGCTTGCCATGACGTTCTTCTCAGCATCGCCACCACCTCTCACGGTGTCACCCATTTGTGCAGGTCCTCGTACCTGCTCAGTAAATCCCGAACCATGTTGCACCTATGATCTGAACTTCATACATAACTCCATGGCCTCAAGCACGTCGACGATGTACCACTATGGTCGGGTTTGTAGGGGAGAGCTAGTCGTCGGGATACCCGGCTGCGGTTGTGCCATTAGTGGTAGCAGGACCTCGCTGGCGGGTGAGCGAGGCACTGTGCTTGCTTTTAGACGTAGTCGCACATGTATGTAGAAGGAGGACAGACGCGACCCCACCATTGCTGCAGGCATCTACTGAGGAAGAATCCCATGGGGCTCCATCGCATGGGGGACAACAGCGGATGAGCTCGCCGGAGCGAGGGACGGCGAGTTTTCTGAGCTCGGCCCGTGCTCCCAAACTTCTCTTCGTACTGCCGCTGAAGTCCAAACCGACCTCGCCCTGAAGAAGAGGGGCAGCCTCGTGCTGGAAGGAGGCAGGGACGATGACACTGAAGGAAATATGCCCTAGAGGAAATAATAAAGTTATTATTTATTTCCTTATATCATGATAAAAGTTTATTATTCATGCTAGAATTGTATTAACCGGAAACATGATACAGGTGTGAATACATAGACAAACAGAGTGCCACTAGTATGCCTCTACTTGACTAGCTCATTGATCAAAGATGGTTATGTTTCCTAGCCATAGACAAAGAGTTTTCATTTGATTAACGGGATCACATCATTAGGAGAATGATGTGATTGACTTGATCCATTCTGTTAGCTTAGCACTTGATCGTTTAGTATGTTGCTTTTGCTTTCTTCATGACTTATACATGTTCCTATGACTATGAGATTATGCAACTCCCGTTTACCGGAGGAACACTTTGTGTGCTACCAAACATCACAACGTAACTGGGTGATTATAAAGGTGCTCCACATGTGTCTCTGAAGGTACTTGTTGGGTTGGCGTATTTCGAGATTAGGATTTGTCACTCCGATTGTCGGAGAGGTATCTCTGGGCCCACTCGGTAATACACATCACTTAAGCCTTGCAAGCATTGCAACTAATGAGTTAGTTGCGGGATGACGTATTACGGAACGAGTAAAGAGACTTGCCAGTAATGAGATTGAACTAGGTATTGAGATACTGACGATCGAATCTCGGGCAAGTAACATACCGATGACAAAGGGAACAACGTATGTTGTTATGCGGTTTGACCGATAAAGATCTTCATAGAATATGTAGGAGCCAATATGAGCATCCAGGTTCCGCTAATGGTTATTGACCGGAGACGTGTCTCCGTCATGTCTACATAGTTCTCGAACCCATAGGGTCCGCACACTTAAAGTTTGATGACGGTTATATTATGAATTTATGTGTTTTGATGTACCGAAGGTAGTTCGCAGTCCCGGATGTGATCACGAACATGACGAGGAGTCTCAAAATGGTCGAGACGTAAAGATCGATATATTAGACGACTATATTTGGATACCGGAATGGTTGCGGGTGAGAACGGGATAATACCGGAGCACCGGGAGGTTATCGGAACCCCCCGGGAGGTATATGGGCCTTAATGGGCTTTAGTGGAAAGGATGGGAAAGGAGCAAGGGAGGGGGCGCCCCCAAGCCCAATCCGAATTGGGAGGGGGTCGGGCCCCTTTCCTTCCTCCCTCCCTCCTTCCTCTTCCTTCCCTCTCCCTCTCCAAATAGGAAAAGGAGGAGTCCTACTCCCGGTGGGAGTAGGACTCCCCCCTTGGGCGCGCCTCCTCCCCTTGGCCGGCCCACTCCTCCCCCTTTATATACGGAGGAGAGGGGCACCTCATAGACACAACAATTGATATCTTGGATCTTTTAGCCGTGTGCGGTGCCCCTCTCCACCATAGTCCACCTCGATAATATCGTAGCGGTGCTTAGGCGAAGCCCTTCGATGGTAGAACATCAACATCCTCACCACGCCGTCGTGCTGACGGAACTCTCCCTCAAAGCTCGGCTGGATCGGAGTTTGAGGGACGTCATCGAGTTGAACGTGTGCAGAACTCGGAGGTGCCGTGCGTTCGGTAATTGATCGGTCGGATCGTGAAGTCGTACGACTACATCAACCGCGTTGTGCTAATGCTTCCGCTTTCGGTCTATGAGGGTACGTGGACACACTCTCCCCTCTCGTTGCTATGTGCTACCTCTTGAGCACTGCGTTGGTTTTCCCCGAAGAGGAAGGGATGATGCAGTAGAGTAGCGTAAGTATTTCCCTCAGTTTTTGAGAACCAAGGTATCAATCCAGTAGGAGGCTATGCGCCAGTCCCTCGTACCTGCACAAAACAAATAAATCCTCGCAACCAACGCGATAAGGGGTTGTCAATCCCTACACGGCCACTTACGAGAGTGAGATCTGATAGATATGATAAGATAATATTTTTGGTATTTTTGTGATAAAGATGCAAAGTAAAATAAAAGCGAAGTAAAAAGCAAAGGAAATAACTAAGTAGTAGGAGATTAATATGATGAAAATAGACCCAGGGGCCATAGGTTTCACTAGTGGCATCTCTCGAGAGCATAAGTATTCTACGGTGGGTGAACAAATTACTGTTGAGCAATTGACAGAATTGAGCATAGTTATGAGAATATCTAGGTATGATCATGTATATAGGCATCATGTCCGAGACAAGTAGACCGACTCCTGCCTGCATCTATTACTTTTACTCCACTCATCGACCACTATCCAGCATGCATCTAAAGTATTAAGTTAATGAAAACAGAGTAACGCCTTAAGCAAGATGACATGATGTAGAGGGATAAACTCATGCAATATGATGAAAACCCCATCTTGTTATCCTCGATGGCAACAATACAATACGTGCCTGCTGCCCCTACTGTCACTGGGAAAGGACACCGCAAGATTGAACCCAAAGCTAAGCACTTCTCCCATTGCAAGAAAGGTCAATCTAGTAGGCCAAACCAAACTGATAATTCGAAGAGACTTGCAAAGATAACCAATCATACATAAAAGAATTCAGAGAAGATTCAAATATTGTTCATAGATAGACTTGATCATAAACCCACAATTCATCGGTCTCAACAAACACACCGCAAAAAGAAGATTACATCGAATAGTTCTCCACAAGAGAGGGGGAGAACATTGTATTGAGATCCAAAAAAAGAGAAGAAGCCATCTAGCTACTAACTATGGATCGTAGGTCTGAGGTAAACTACTCACACTTCATCAGAGGGGCTATGGTGTTGATGTAGAAGCCCTCCGTGATCGATGCCCCCTCCGGCGGAGCTCCGGAACATGCCCCAAGATGGGATCTCATGGATACAGAAAGTTACGGCAGTGGAATTAGGGTTTTGGCTCCGTATCTGATCATTTGGGGGTACGTAGGTATATATAGGAGGAAGGAGTATGTCGGTGGAGCAACAGGGGGCCCACGAGGGTGGAGGGCGCGCCTAGGGGGGGTAGGTGCGCCCCCTACCTCGTGGCCTCCTCTTTTGTGTCTTGACGTAGGGTCCAACTCTCCCGGGTCTTGTTCGTTAAGAAAATCTCGTTCCTGAAGGTTTCATTCCGTTTGGACTCCGTTTGATATTCCTTTTCTTCGAAACCCTAAAACATGCAAAAAACAACAATTCTGTGCTGGGCCTCCGGTTAATAGGTTAGTCCCAAAAATAATATAAAAGTGGATAATAAAGCCCAATAATGTCCAAAACAGTAGATAATATAGCATGGAGCAATCAAAAATTATATATACGTTGGAGAAGTATCAAGCATCCCCAAGCTTAATTCCTGCTCGTCCTCGTGTAGGTAAATGATAAAAATAGAATTTTTGATGCGGAGTGCTACTTGGCATAATTTTAATGTAATTCTTCTTAATTGTGGTATGAAATATTCAGATCCGAAAGATTCAAGATAAAAGTTTAATATTATACATAAAAATAATAATACTTCAAGCATACTAACAAAGCAATCATGTCTTCTCAAAATAACATGGCCAAAGAAAGTTATCCCTACAAAATCATATAGTCTGGCTATGCTCCATCTTCACCACACAAAATATTTAAATCATGCACAACCCCGATGACAAGCCAAGCAATTGTTTCATACTTTTGGTGTTCTCAAACTTTTTCAATCTTCACGCAATACATGAGCGTGAGCCATGGATATAGCACTATAAGTGGAATAGAATGGTGGTTGTGGGGAAGACAAAAAGGGAGAAGATATTCTCACATCAACTAGGCGTATCAACGGGCTATGGAGATGCCCATCAATAGATATCAATGTGAGTGAGTAGGGATTGCCATGCAACGGATGCACTAGAGCTATAAGTATATGAAAGCTCAACAAGAGAAACTAAGTGGGTGTGCATCCAACTTGCTTGCTCATGAAGACCTAGGGCATTTTGAGGAAGCCCATCATTGGAATATACAAGCCAAGTTCTATAATGAAAAATTCCCACTAGTATATGAATGTGATAACATAGGAGACTCTCTATCATGAATATCATGGTGCTACTTTGAAGCACAAGTGTGGTAAAAGGATAGTAACATTGTCCCTTCTCTATTTTTCTCTCATTTTTTTAGTTGGGCCTTTTTTATGGCCTCTTTTCTTTTTTTTCGTCCAGAGTCTCATCCCGACTTGTGGGGGAATCATAGTCTCCATCATCCTTTCCTCACTGGGACAATGCTCTAATAATGATGATCATCACACTTTTATTTTTCTTACAACTCAGCAATTACAACTCGATACTTAGAACAAAATATGACTCTATATGAATGCCTCTGGCGGTGTACCGGGATATGCAATGAATCAAGAGTGACACGTATGAAAGAATTATGAATGGTGGTTTTGCCACAAATACGATGTCAACTACATGATCATGCTAAGCAATATGACAATGATGGAGTGTGTCATAATAAACGGAACGGTGGAGAGTTGCATGGCAATATATTTTGGAATGGCTATGGAAATGCCATAATAGGTAGGTATGGTGGCTGTTTTGATGAAGGTATATGGTGGGTGTATTATACCGGCGAAAGGTGCGCGGTATTAGAGAGGCTAGCAAAGGTGGAAGGGTGAGAAAAATGTGTATATTCCATGGACTCAACATTAGTCATAAAGAACTCATATATGTATTGCAAAAATCTACAAGTTATTAAAGCAAAGTATTATGCACATGCTCCTAGGGGTATAGATTGGTAGGAAAAGACCATCGCTCGTCCCCGACCTCCACTCATAAGGAAGACAATCAAAAAATAAATCATGCTCTGACTTCATCACATAACGGTTCACCATACGTGCATGCTACGGGAATCACAAACTTTAACACAAGTATTTATCAAATTCACAACTACTCAACTAGCATAACTCTAATATCACCATCTTTATATCTCAAAACAATCATCAAGCATCAAACTTCTCTTAGTATTCAACACACTCATAAGAAAGTTCTTTTATTAATCTTGAATACCAAGCATATTGGGATTATTTAATTAAATTACCATGCTATTTAAGACTCTCAAAATAATCTAAGTGAAGCATGAGAAATCAATAGTTTCTATAAAACAAATCCACCACCGTGGTCTAAAAAGATATAAGTGAAGTACTAGAGCAAAACTATATAACTCAAAAGATATAAGCGAAGCACATAGAGTATTCTAACAAATTCCAAATCATGTATGGCTCTCTCAAAAGGTGTGTACAGAAAGGATGATTGTGGTAAACTAAAAAATAAAGACTCAAATCATACAAGACGCTCCAAGAAAAACACATATCATGTGGTGAATAAAAATATAGCTCCAATTAAAGTTACTGATAGAAGTAGACGAAAGAGGGGATGCCTTCCGGGGCATCCCCAAGCTTTGGCTTTTAGGTGTCCTTATATTATCTTGGGGGTGCCACGGGAATCCCCAAGATTAGGCTCTTGCCACTCCTTGTTCCATAATCCATCAAATCTTTACCCAAAACTTGAAAACTTCACAACACAAAACTTAAAGTAGAAAATTTCGTGAGCTCCGTTAGCGAAAGAAAACAAAAGACCACTTCAAGGTACTGTAATGAACTCATTATTTATTTATATTGGTGTTATACCTACTGTATTCCAACTCCTCTATGGTTTATACACTATTTTACTAGCCATAGATTCATCAAAATAAGTAAACAACACACGAAAAACAGAATCTGTCAAAAACAGAACAGTCTGTAGTAATCTGTAGCTAGCGCGAGATCTGGAACCCCAAAAATTCTAAAATAAATTGCTGGACGTGAGGAATTTATCTATTAATTATCTTCAAAAAGAATTAAATAAATATAACTTTCCAAATAAAAATGGCAGCAGTTCTCGTGAGCGCTAAAGTTTCTGTTTTACAGCAAGTGTAACAAGACTTTCCCCATGTCTTCCCAACGGTTCTACTTGGCACAAACACTAATTAAATACAAAAACACAACCAAACCAGAGGCTAGATAAATTATTTATTACTAAAAAGGAGCAGAAATCAAGGAATAAAAATAAAATTGGGTTGCCTCCCAACAAGCGCTATTGTTTAACGCCCCTAGCTAGGCATAACAAGCAAGGATAGATCTAGGTATTGCCATCTTTGGTTGGCAATCCATAAGTGGCTCTCATAATAGATTCATAAGGTAATTTAATTTTCTTTCTAGGAAAGTGTTCCATGCCTTTCCTTAATGGAAATTGGAATCTAATATTTCCTTCCTTCATATCAATAATTGCACCAATCGTTCTAAGGAAAGGTCTACCAAGAATAATAGGACATGAAGGATTGCAATCTATGTCAAGAACAATAAAATCTACGGGCACATAATTCCTATTTGCAACAATAGGAACATCATTAATTCTTCCCATAGGTTTCTTAATAGTGGAATCCTCAAGGTGCAAGTTTAAAGAGCAATCATCAAAATCACGGAAACCTAACAAATCACACAAAGTTTTTGGAATCGTGGAAACACTAGCACCCAAATCACATAAAGCATAGAGTTCATGATCTTTAATTTAATTTTAATAGTTGGTTCTCACTCATCATAAAGCTTTCTAGGGATAGAAACTTCCAATTCAAGTTTTTCTTCATAAGATTGCATCAAGGCATCAACGATATGTTTATTGAACGCTTTATTTTGACTATAAGCATGAGGAGAATTTAGCACGGATTGCAACAAGGAAATACAATAAATAAAAGAGAAATTTTCATAGTTAAATTCCTTGAAATCCATAATAGTGGGTTTTAATTTCTTCAATCCCACTTTTATCAATTTTAGCATCAAGATCAAAAAATTCCGAATTCTTGGAACCCTTCTAGGTAAAGGTGGATCATATTCATTCCCATAATTATCAAGATTCATATTGCAAAACAAAGATTTAATAGGGGACACATCAATAACTTTTAGATCTTCATCTTTATTTTCATAGGAACTAGAAGAACAAGCTCTTATAAATGCATCTTTCTTAGCACGCATCCTAGCGGTTCTTTCTTTGCACTCATCATTGGAAATTCTCATGGCTTTGAGAGACTCATTGATATCATGCTTAGGTGGAATAGATCTAAGTTTCAAAGAATCAACATCAAGAGAAATTCTATTAACGTTCCTAGCCAACTCATCAATCTTAAGCAATTTTTCTTCAATCAAAGCATTAAAATTCTTTTGCGAAGTAATAAATTCTTTAATATTATATTGAAAATAAGAGGGCATCTTATTATAATTTCCATAAGAATTGTTGTAAGAATTACCATAATTATTAGAGGGATTACTAGGATAAGGCCTAGGATTGAAATTTCCTCTGTATGCGTTGTTACCAAAATCGTTCCTACCAACAAAATTCACATCCATAGATTCATAATTGTTCTCAATCAAAGTAGACAAGGGCATATCATTAGGATCAGAAGAAACACTCTTACTAGAAAATAAATTCATAAGTTCATCCATCTTTCCACTCAAAACATTAATTTCTTCTATCGCATGCACCTTTTTATTAGTAGATCTTTCAGTATGCCATTGAGAATAATTAACCATAATATTATCTAGGAGTTTAGTAGCTTCTCCTAAAGTGATTTCCATAAAAGTGCCTCCCGCGGCCGAATCTAAAAGATTTCTAGAAGCAAAATTCAATCCGGCATAAAATTTTTGTATAATCATCCACAAATATAAACCATGAGTAGGGCAATTACGTATCATTAGTTTCATTCTCTCCCAAGCTTGTGCAACATGCTCATGCTCAAGTTGCTTAAAATTCATAATATCGTTTCTAAGAGAGATGATCTTAGCGGGAGGAAAATACTTAGAGATAAAAGCATCTTTGCACTTGTTCCATGAATCAATACTATTTTTAGGCAAAGACGAAAACCAAGCTTTAGCACGATCTCTAAGCGAAAAAGGAAATAGATTCAATTTAACAATATCATTATCCACATCTTTATTCTTTTGCATATCACACAAATCAACAAAGCTATTTAGATGGGTAGCGGCATCTTCACTAGGAAGGCCGGAAAACGGATCTTTCATGACAAGATTCAGCAAAGCAGTATTAATTTCACAAGATTCAGCATCGGTAAGAGGAGCAATTGGAGTGCTAATAAAATCATTGTTGTTGGTATTGGTGAAGTCACACAATTTAGTATTATCTTGAGCCATTGTGACAAGCAAGCAAACTAACATACAAGCAAACAAAAAGCAAGCGGGCAAAAAGAGGCAAATAGAGAAAGAGAGGGAGGATAGAGAGAGAGGGCGAATAAAACGGCAAGGGTGAAGTGGGGGAGAGGAAAACAAGAGGCAAATGGGAAATAATGTAATGCGGAAGATAAGGGTATGTGATGGGTACTTGGTATATTGACTTTTGCGTAGACCTCCCCGGCAACGGCGCCAGAAATCCTTCTTGCTACCTCTTGAGCACTACGTTGGTTTTCCCCGAAGAGGAAGGGATGATGCAGCAGAGTAGCGTAAGTATTTCCCTCAGTTTTTGAGAACCAATGTATCAATCCAGTAGGAGGCTACGCGCTAGAACCTCGTACCTGCACAAAACAAATAAATCCTCGCAACCAACGTGATAAGGGGTTGTCAATCCCTACACGGCCACTTACGAGAGTGAGATCTGATAGATATGATAAGATAATATTTTTGGTATTTTTGAGATAAAGATGCAAAGTAAAATAAAAGCAAAGTAAAAAGCAAAGGAAACAACTAAGTAGTAGGAGATTAATATGATGAAAATAGACCCGGGGGCCATAGGTTTCACTAGTGGCTTCTCTCAAGAGCATAAGTATTCTACGTTGGGTGAACAAATTACTGTTGAGCAATTGACAGAATTGAGCATAGTTATGATAATATCTAGGTATGATCATGTATATAGGCATCACGTCCGAGACAAGTAGACCGACTCCTGCCTGCATCTACTACTATTACTCCACTCATCGACCGCTATCCAGCATGCATCAAGAGTATTAAGTTAATGAAAACAGAGTAACACATTAAGCAAGATGACATGATGTAGAGGGATAAACTCATGCAATATGATGAAAACCCCATCTTGTTATCCTCGATGGCAACAATACAATACGTGCCTTGCTGCCCCTACTGTCATTGGGAAAGGACACCGCAAGATTGAACCCAAAGCTAAGCACTTCTCCCATTGCAAGAAAGATCAATCTAGTAGGCCAAACCAAACTGATAATTCGAAGAGACTTGCAAAGATAACCCATCATACATAAAAGAATTCAGAGAAGATTCAAATATTGTTCATAGATTGACTTGATCATAAACCCACAATTCATCGGTCTCAACAAACAAACCGCAAAAAGAAGATTACATCGAATAGTTCTCCACAAGAGAGGGGGAGAACATTGTATTGAGATCCAAAAAGAGAGAAGAAGCCATCTAGCTACTAACTATGGACCCGTAGGTCTGAGGTAAACTACTCACACTTCATCGAGGGGCTATGGTGTTGATGTAGAAGCCCTCCGTGATCGATGCCCCCTCCGGCAGAGCTCCGGAATAGGCCCCAAGATGGGATCTCGTGGATACAGAAAGTTATGGTGGTGGAATTAGGGTTTTGGCTCCGTATCTGATCGTTTGGGGGTACGTAGGTATATATAGGAGGAAGGAGTACGTCGGTGGAGCAACAGGGGGCCCACAAGGGTGGAGGGCGCCTAGGGGGGGGTAGGCGCGCCCCCTACCTTGTGGCCTCCTCTTTTGTGTCTTGACGTAGGGGACAAGTCTCCCGGGTCTTGATCGTTAAGAAAATCTCATTCCCGAAGGTTTCATTCCGTTTGGAATCCCTTTGATATTCCTTTTCTTCGAAACCCTAAAACAGGCAAAAAAAACAGCAATTCTGGGCTGGGCCTCCGGTTAATAGGTTAGTCCCAAAAATAATATAAAAGTGGATAATAAAGCCCAATAATGTCCAAAACAGTAGATAATATAGCATGGAGCAATAAAAAATTATAGATATATTGGAGACGTATCACTATGCATCACCATGATCTTGCGTGTGCGTAGGAATTTTTTTGAAATTACTACGTTCCCCAACAGTGGCATCCGAGCCTCGTTTTATGCGTTGATGTTATATGCACGAGGAGAACACAAGTGGGTTGTGGGTGATACAAGTCATACTGCTTACCAGCATGTCATACTTTCGTTCGGCGGTATTGTTGGATGAAGTGGCCCAGGCCGACATTACGTGTACGCTTACGCGAGACTGGTTCTACCAACGTGCTTTGCACACAGGTGGCTGGCGGGTGTCAGTTTCTCCAACTTTAGTTGAACCGAGTGTGGCTACGCCCGGTCCTTGAGAAGGTTAAAACAGCATTAACTTGACGAACTATCGTTATGGTTTTGATGCGTAGGTAAGAACGGTTATTGCTCAGCCCGTAGCAGCCATGTAAAACTTGCAACAACAAAGTAGAGGACGTCTAACTTGTTTTTGTAGGGCATGTTGTGATGTGATATGGTCAAGACATGATGCTATATTTTATTGTATGAGATGATCATGTTTTGTAACCGAGTTATCGGCAACTGGCAGGAGCCATATGGTTGTCGCTTTATTGTATGCAATGCAATCGCCTTGTAATTGCTTTACTTTATCACTAAGCGGTAGCGATAGTCGTAGAAGCAATAGTTGGCGAGACGACAACGATGCTATGATGGAGATCAAGGTGTCGCGCCGGTGACAATGGTGATCATGACGGTGCTTCGGAGATGGAGATCACAAGCACAAGATGATGATGGCCATATCATATCACTTATATTGATTGCATGTGATGTTTATCTTTTATGCATCTTATTTTTCTTTAATTGACAGTAGCATTATAAGACGATCTTTCACTAAATTTCAAGATAAAAGTGTTCTCCCTGAGTATGCACCGTTGCCAAAGTTCGTCGTGCCCAGACACCACGTGATGATCGGGTGTGATAAGCTCTACGTCCATCTACAACGGGTGCAAGCTAGTTTTGCACACGCAGAATACTCGGGTTAAACTTGACGAGCCTAGCATATGCAGATATGGCCTCGGAACACTGAGACCGAAAGGTCAAGCGTGAATATAGTAGATATGATCAACATAGTGATGTTCACCATTGAAAACTACTCCATTTCTTGCGATGATCGGTTATGGTTTAGTTGATTTGGATCACGTGATCACTTTGATGATTAGAGGGATGTCTATCTAAGTGGGAGTTATTAAGTAATATGATTAATTCAACTTAAATTTATCATGAACTTAGTACCTGATAGTATTTTGCATGTCTATGTTTGTTGTAGATAGATGGCTCGTGCTGTTGTTCTGTTTAATTTTAATGCGTTCCTTGAGAAAGCAAAGTTGAAAGATGATGGTAGCAATTACACGGACTGGGTCCGTAACTTGAGGATTATCCTCATTGCTGCACACAAGAATTACGTCCTGGAAGCACCGCCAGGTGCCAAACCTGCTGCAGGAGCAACACCAGATGTTATGAACGTCTGGCAGAGCAAAGCTGATGACTACTCGATAGTTCAGTGTGCCATGCTTTACGGCTTAGAACCGGGACTTCAATGACGTTTTGAACATCATGGAGCATATGAGATGTTCCAGGAGTTGAAGTTAATATTAAGCAAATGCCTAGATTGAGAGATGTGAAGTGTCCAATAAGTTCTACAGCTGCAAGATGGAGGAGAATAGTTCTGTCAGTGAGCATATACTCAGAATGTCTGGGTATAACAATCACTTGATTCAACTAGGAGTTAATCTTCCGGATGATAGCGTCATTGACAGAATTCTTCAATCACTGCCACCAAGCTACAAGAGCTTCGTGATGAACTATAACATGCAAGGGATGGATAAGACGATTCCCGAGCTCTTCGCAATTTTAAAGGCTGCAGAGGTAGAAATCAAGAAGGAGCATCAAGTGTTGATGGTCAATAAGACCACCAGTTTCAAGAAAAAGGGCAAAGGGAAGAAGAAGGGGAACTTCAAGAAGAACAGCAAACAAGTTGCTGCTCAAGAGAAGAAACCAAATCTGGACCTAAGCCTGAGACTCAGTGCTTCTACTGCAAGCAGACTGGTCACTGGAAGCGGAACTGCCCCAAGTATTTGGCGGATAAGAAGGATGGCAAGGTGAACAAAGGTATATGTGATATACATGTTATTGATGTGTACCTTACCAGAGCTCGCAGTAGCACCTGTGTATTTGATACTGGTTTTGTTGCTAATATTTGCAACTCAAAACAGGGACTACGGATTAAGCAAACACTGGCTAAGGACGAGGTGACGATGCGCGTGGGAAATGGTTCCAAAGTTGATGTGATCGTCGTCGGCACGCTACCTCTACATTTACCTTCGGGATTAGTTTTAGACCTAAATAATTGTTATTTGGTGCCAGCGTTGAGCATGAACATTCTTTCTGGATCTTGTTTGATGCGAGACGGTTATTCATTTAAATCTAAGAATAATGGTTGTTCTATTTATTTGAGTAATATCTTTTATGGTCATGCACCCTTGAAGAGTGGTCTATTTTTGATGAATCTCGATAGTAGTGATACACATATTCATAATGTTGAAGCCAAAAGATGCAGAGTTGATAATGATAGTGCAACTTATTTGTGGCACTGCCGTTTGGGTCATATTGGTGTAAAGCGCATGAAGAAACTCCATACTGATGGAGTTTTGGAATCACTTGATTACGAATCACTTGGTTCTTGCGAACCATGCCTCATGGGCAAGATGACTAAAACGCCGTTCTCCGGAACTATGGAGCGAGCAACTGATTTGTTGGAGATCATACATACTGATGTATGTGGTCCAATGAATGTTGAGGCTCGTGGCAGGTATCGTTATTTTCTCACCTTCATAGATGATTTAAGCAAATATGGGTATATCTACTTAATGAAACATAAGTCTGAAACATTTGAAAAGTTCAAAGAATTTCAGAGTGAAGTTGAAAATCATCATAACAAGAAAATAAAGTTTCTAAGATCTGATCATGGAGGAGAATATTTGAGTTACGAGTTTGGTCTGCATTTGAAACAATGCGGAATAGTTTCGCAACTCAGGCCACCCGGAACACCACAGCGTAATGGTGTGTCCGAACGTCGTAATCGTACTTTACTAGATATGATGCGATCTATGATGTCTCTTACTGATTTGCCGCTATCGTTTTGGGGTTATGCTTTATAGACGGCCGTATTCACGTTAAATAGGGCACCATCAAAATCCATTGAGATGACACCTTATGAACCGTGGTTTGGCAAGAAACCAAAGTTGTCGTTTCTTAAAGTTTGGGGCCGCGATGCTTATGTGAAAAAGCTTCAACCTGATAAGCTCGAACCCAAATCGGAGAAATGTGTCTTCATAGGATACCCAAAGGAAACTGTTGGGTACACCTTCTATCACAGATCTGAAGGCAAGACATTCGTTGCTAAGAATGGATCCATTCTAGAGAAGGAGTTTCTCTCAAAAGAAGTGAGTGGGAGGAAAGTAGAACTTGATGAGGTAACAGTACCTGCTCCCGTATTAGAAAGTAGTTCATCACAGAAACCGGTTCCTGTGACGTCTACACCAATTAGTGAGGAAGTTAATGATGATCATGAAACTTCAGATCAAGTTGTTACTGAACCTCGTAGGTCAACCAGAGTAAGATCTGCACCAGAGTGGTACGGTAATCCTGTTCTGGAGGTTATGTTACTAGACCATGACAAACCTACGAACTATCAATAAGCGATGGTGAGCCCAGATTCCGCAAAATGGCTTGAGGCCATGAAATCTGAGATGGGGTCCATGTGTGAGAACAAAGTGTGGACTTTGGTTGACTTGCCCGATGATCGGCAAGCCATCGAGAATAAATGGATCTTCAAGAAGAAGACTGACACTGACGGTAATGTTAGTGTCTATAAAGCTCGATTTTTGCAAAAGGTTTTCGACAAGTTCAAGGGATTGACTATGATGAGACCTTCTCACCCGTAGCGATGCTTAAGTCTGTCCGAATCATGTTAGCAATTGCCGCATTTTATGATTATGAAATTTGGCAAATGGATGTCAAAACTACATTCCTCAATGGATTTCTGGAAGAAGAGTTGTATATGATGCAACCGGAAGGTTTTGTCGATCCAAAGGGAGCTAAAAAAGTGTGCAAGCTCCAGCGATCCATTTATGGACTGGTGCAAGCCTCTCAGAGTTGGAATAAACGTTTTGATAGTGTGATCAAAGCATATGGTTTTATACAGACTTTTGGAGAAGCCTGTATTTACAAGAAAGTGAGTGGCAACTCTATAGCATTTCTGATATTATATGTGGATGACATATTGTTGATCAGAAATGATATAGAATTTCTGGATAGCATAAAAGGATATTTGAATAAGAGTTTTTCAATGAAGGACCTCAGTGAAGCTGCTTATATATTGGGCATCAAGATCTATAGAGATAGATCGAGACGCTTAATTGGACTTTCACAAAGCACATACCTTGACAAAGTTTTGAAGAAATTCAAAATGGATCAAGCAAAGAAAGGGTTCTTGCCTGTGTTACAAGGTGTGAAGTTGAGTAAGACTCAATGCCCGACCACTTTAGAAGATAGAGAGAAAATGAAAGATTTTCCCTATGCTTCAGCCATAGGCTCTATCATGTATGCAATGCTGTGTACCAGACCTGATATGTGCCTTGCTATTAGTTTAGCAGGGAGGTACCAAAGTAATCCAGGAGTGGATCACTGGACAGCGGTCAAGAACATCCTGAAATACCTGAAAAGGACGAAGGATATGTTTCTCATTTATGGAGGTGACAAAGAGCTCGTCGGAAATGGTTACGTTGATGCAAGCTTTGGCATTGATCCGGACGATTCTAAATCGCAAACCGGATACGTGTTTTTATAGAACGGGGAGCTGTCAGTTGGTGCAGTTCTAAACAAAGCATCGTAGCAGGATCTACATGTGAAGTGGAGTACATAGCTGCTTCGGAAGCAGCAAATGAAGGAGTCTAGATGAAGGAGTTCATATCCGATCTAGGTGTCATACCTAGTGCATCGGGTCCAATGAAAATCTTTTGTGACAATACTGGTGCCATTGCTTTGGCAAAGGAATCCAGATTTCACAAGAGAACCAAGCACATCAAGAGACGCTTCAACTCCATCCGGGATCAAGTCCAGGTGGGAGACATAGAGATTTGCAAAATACATACGGATCTGAATGTGGCAGACCCATTGACTAAGCCTCTTCCATGAGCAAAACATGATCAACACCAAGGCTCCATGGGTGTTAGAATCATTACTGTGTAATCTAGATTATTGACTCTAGTGCAAGTGGGAGACTGAAGGAAATATGCCCTAGAGGCAATAATAAATTTATTATTTATTTCCTTATATCATGATAAAAGTTCATTATTCATGCTAGAACTGTATTGACCGGAAACATGATACATGTGTGAATACATAGACAAACAGAGTGTCACTAGTATGCCTCTACTTGACTAGCTCGTTGATCAAAGATGGTTATCTTTCCTAGCCATAGACAAAGAGTTTTCATTTGATTAATGGTATCACATCATTAGGAGAATGATGTGATTAACTTGACCCATTCCGTTAGCTTAGCACTTGATCGTTTAGTATGTTGCTATTGCTTTCTTCATGACTTATACATGTTCCTATGACTATGAGATTATGCAACTCCCGTTTACCGGAGGAACACTTTGTGTGCTACCAAACGTCACAACGTAACTGGGTGATTATAAAGGTGCTCTATAGGTGTCTCCGAAGGTACTTGTTGGGTTGGCGTATTTCGAGATTAGGATTTGTCACTCCGATTGTCGGAGAGGTATCTCTGGGCCCACTCGGTAATACACATCACTTAAGCCTTGCAACCATTGCAACTAATGAGTTAGTTGCGGGATGACGTATTACGGAACGAGTAAAGGGACTTGCCAGTAACGAGATTGAACTAGGTATTGAGATACTGACGATCGAATCTCGGGCAAGTAACATACCGATGACAAAGGGAATTGTTATGCGGTTTGACCGATAAAGATCTTCGTAGAATATGTAGGAGCCAATATGAGCATCTCGGTTCCGTTGTTGGTTATTGACCGGAGACGTGTCTCGGTCATGTCTACATAGTTCTCGAACTCGTAGGGTCCGCACGCTTAAAGTTCGATGACGGTTATATTATGAGTTTATGTGTTTTGATGTACCGAAGGTAGTTCGGAGTCCCGGATGTGATCACGAACATGACGAGGAGTCTCAAAATGGTCGAGACGTAAAGATCGATATATTGGACGACTATATTTGGATACTGGAATGGTTCCGGGTGAGATCGGGATAATACCGGAGCACCGGGAGGTTATCGGAACCCCCCCGGGAGGTATATGGGCCTTAATGGGCTTTAGTGGAAAGGAGGGGAAAGGAGCAAGGGGGGGCGCCCCCCAAGCCCAATCCGAATTGGAAGGGGGGCCGCCCCCCTTTCCTTCCTCCCTCCTTCCTCTGCCTTCCCTCTCCCTCTCCAAATAGGAAAAGGAGGAGTCCTACTCTCGGTGGGAGTAGGACTCCCCCCTTGGGCGCGCCTCCTCCCCTTGGCCGCCCTCTCCTCCCTCTTTATATACGGAGGAGAGGGGCACCCCATAGACACAACAATTGATCTCTTGGATCTTTTAGCCGTGTGCGGTGCCCCTCTCCACCATAGTCCACCTCGATAATATCATAGCGGTGCTTAGGCGAAGCCCTGCGACGGTAGAACATCAACATCGTCACCACGCCGTCGTGCTGACGGAACTCTCCCTCAAAGCTCGGCTGGATCGAAGTTCGAGGGACGTCATCGAGTTGAACGTGTGCAGAACTCGGAGGTGTCGTGCGTTCGGTACTTGATCGGTCGGATCGTGAAGACGTACGACTACATCAACCGCGTTGTGCTAACGCTTCCGCTTTTGGTCTACGAGGGTACATGGACACACTCTCCCCTCTCGTTTCTATGCATCACCATGATCTTGCATGTGCGTAGGAATTTTTTTGAAATTACTACGTTCCCCAACAGGCACGCCAGGCCCGCCGGAAGTAGTTGTGGCGGCGGTGCGCCATGAGGAGGCGCGGGCAGCGTCTCGCCGGATAAAGGCCGGGGCGGTGGCGCGCTGGAAGGAAGCAGGGACGACGCCGCGCCAGTAGGAGGCAGAGGCGACAGCGCGTGGGGAGGAGGTGGAGGTCGGAGGCGCACCGGCGTCGTTTGGTCGGGCGTTGCCACAGGAGCACGGTAGGTAGCCGGGCCACGGCAGGAGGCCGGCAGAGGGGCCGTGGGAGGAGGCCGGCAAAGAGGCCGCGGGAGTTGGAGGCGCCTCGGTGGCTAAATCCCGATGCACGGGTTGCAAGCGGCGGCGGCGGTTGGGTGGTCCCCGGCGGCGGGTGGGGAGGGGGTCGCCGATGGGTGGGTTGGTGTTGGGGATCGAGGTGCGGGATGTGGGGATCGAGGTACGGGAGCTGGGGACAGACGGTCATTTTTTTTGTTTGGTCGAAGTTCGGGAGTTCCTCCTCGCCTCCTATATAGGCATGGCGTGACTAGAATAACTATTCTAATCTTAGGATTAGAATAGTGTTGTCCTATATATATTTGGATTTGTCATATTTCATTTTATTCAGTTGTTCATGTGTCGATCCTTTCACAGTTTTTAATCATCCACATTGTCAAGAATCTAACTGTAAAAAAACATTGGAAAGAATCATTTTCTTCCCTCGCCACTCGCGGGGGATGCCCACGGGCAAAGTTGGCGGGAACATGGCCTTCATCATGCGCGGAGGCGCATGCTGCCGAGGCGGCGTGGAGGCATGGTGTGCAATCTTACTAGCCCTTGGGTCCATGGTAGAGTTGTCGTTGTAAAATCAGGCCTGGGGAAACTGGGGTTGTAGCCCCAGGCGTGGACCAATACACATAGTAGTGGAATTTTTAGAATTTGTGATACAAAGAAGCCCATCCCCACTCTTCGCATAGACGTGCAAGCCTTCAGCCCGTTAGGGCAACTCCGTCGATAGATGAGAACAGAGAGTCAATCACCCACTAGACAACGCTTGACGCTTCGATTTGTGATCTATAGCCCGGTCGTTAGTTAATCAAGTCAAGAAAGTAAGAAAATTCCTCACAACAGAGAAACCTTTGCCTCGCCTCGCTCGAACGGAGCACCCATGCCCTGCACCGCCGCCGTCATCAACACGCGATTCCCGTTGCGCCGGCCGCCGGGTCCGGCGTCCTGACCACCCGCCTCTTATTCTTCTCCATCTAGTCTAGTTTTAAATTGCAGCGTATGCACAGAGGCACCCAGGCCAACACACACTGTCCAGGTAATATGTAGCTTATCTTCTAATTTTGTTTTCCCTATTTCATTTATACTTTCTTTGTCCCAAAATTCTTGTCTTAGATTTGTTCAAATACAGAGCTATCAAAAAATGAGGAAACGCAAGGGGCTACTACCACGTGGTCTTCATGTTAATGGTATAATATGTTCTTTTTTTTGCAAATTTCATATGAGCAATTGACTTAGTCTATGTCAAGTGTCTTGATTTTAGATATGCGATTTTATGTTTGCATATCCAAATCCTTCTACTATTGCTGGTGGAGAAATGATGGCCTCGGATTAAGCAAGTCTTCACTAATTAGGTACCAAACCATGTTCGCAACACTGCAATTTGTTAATCTATTTGTTAAGCAAGTCTTCACTAATTAGTCAGTTAGTTATTTTTTGAGTTTTTTGTGATAGTCAGTTAGGTTTAGCCTTAGCCTGTGAGAAATCTTGGTTCCACCTCTAATCTCCTTCTAGTAGGTGGTGGCCATACGTTGCCGGATCTGGCCACCTAATCCCAGGTCTAGTAGATACACGACAATATATGGGTGGGCAACGGTGCTTACATCCTTGATAGTGCCTCCTCGATGGCATGGCGAAGATCGTGAATTTGCGTGAGGTTTGCATGTGTAGTTCTGCATGATGGAGACCGACACAAGCCCGCGGTGCCACAACAGTGGTGGTGAGGCTCTCGGGTGCGTTGCATCGGTTGGGGATGGATCTTTCTAGCGGCATGTCCATCTGGTCCAATGAAAGCCATACAAATCCAGTTTATATTTTCCTAGCAAGTTCGAATAATTAGTTTGAAAACTAAAAAGGAATCAATTTGAGATGAAATATTAAAAAGAACCATTCGAAAACAAATTCCCTCATTGATTTTTTTCCAGAAGTTGCATGAACATTTAATTATACACACTTGAATATTTTATTAGGTAAGTATGTAAATTTTTTAGTGATTGTGAAACATTTTCCCATTTTTCGTATGAAGTATTTTCCATTTGTGTATGTATTGTATTTTTATTTATTTATCTGGCAAACAATTTAATAAAGTGAGGGAATTTTTTGACACATGTGATTTCAAATCGACAAATGTGCATATTTCACCGTATAGTATGAACCATGAAAAGTAGTTTTAAGCTAATTTCCCATTCAATCATATTAAGTTGCATGGAAATTTAATTTACTCAGTGAGAACATTTTTAGCAGGTATGAACATTTTCCAAATATGGTGGCACATTTTTATTTTAAAACAGTATACAAAATAGAGAATATACTACTATGATATATACACTTATTATCAAATATGATTTATAAATTATATTTTAGTAGAACCTTTTTATTTTCTTAGTCTATTTTTAGTAGAATTTTCTTAATCTAGTTAAATCGCAAAAACCTCAACTACGCTTACTGCCATGCTAGTTGGGCCGGGCCACTGGTGATTCCCTATAGTGTGATGTTTTCTTTGGAGAGGGAAACCCATGAGACGGGCTTAATTTTGTTTTGAGAAATGGGACGGGCCCATGTTTTTCTAGATAAAATTTCTTGTGTTTGAATCAAATGCTCGACAAAGATATATACTCCTTTCATCTATATAGGACCAAATGTTAGAGTAATAATATATGACATACAACTTACACAAAGCATACAGTTAAATTCGTATGTGAAAGGAGCTTCCAATGATACAATTTTCACATTATACATCTCATGTATTATTAATCTTGTCAATAGTAAAAGGTGGTCTTGAAAAACGCATTAGGCCATATATAGAAGGAAGGAGGGAGTACTAATTAATCACAATTAATAAATTCTTCCATGGGCATGCATGCAGTAGCTATGCATTTATCCTTACACAAGATATTTACTATCCACATTTTTTTGAGAAACTACTACTATCTATATACTAGTACTAATTAATCACTTATGTTTGAATCCTATACGAAACTACTAGTACTATCTATATTTACTATCATGACTGCTCGTGATGGGAGTCAGTGGAGAGCTGCTATTTGACGCTAACCGTGTCAAATTATTGATGTTTTGTATATGATGCATCTATTTTTATGTATGTTTTACTAGTTTGACTCTAGTTTTTATTTTTGTTTTCCAAAAAATATGAATATTTATTTATTTGAGAATATTTACAAAATTTTGTAATGATTTTGAAAAATATGTATTTTTCAAAAAAACTAACATTGTTGTAGAAAAAATGAACATTTTAAAAATTTGTAAAAAATATATATTTGCAAACATTTTCAAGAAAAGAAAAGCAAAGGAAAATGAAAAACAATAATTGGAAACCCAAAAAACATTCAATGAAAAAAACTAAATAAGCAAACAGAAACGAAACATTCTCAAATCTTTGAAAAATCTGTCGCTCTCTAAGCGAGTTTACTCGATTTGTTATAGAGAGTGACAAACAGGAAAACGAAGTTAGGGACCTCTTGATTGGCAAGGAAACGCGCGCACCCTCACCTGCGCACTACCTCACGACTCGTGTCGTCCGGGTCATATGGTTGACTTGCTGTACAGCAGTGTACCAATGACGCTAAAAAAAGTAGTGTGCTAACACATGTTGGTTTTCCCCCTAAAAAACTGGATACTGGAGGAATTTTAAAAATATAAAATTTTAAAAATATTTCAAGACATTAAAAAATGATTGTGAAGAAAATTTCCAAAATATTAAAAAATGATGAATTTAAATAAATATTCACAAATTTAAAAATATTCATATCTATAATACCTAAATAGTTCATCACCACTAACAAATTCTCTTGACATGAAACCTATCCACGTCACCTCATCGCCCTTAGTGATGTCATCTTTTTTATTTACCCTGGTACGCGTGAGGGAAGATCATCCGTTGTCATCTGTTCTGTTTCAAGCGTCCTCTCGGCTGGCCTAGCCTTAACGTATTAAAACTGATTGAGCCTCTTCCATAGGAAAAAAAGATCAGACTTTTTCCCTAGCTCTGTTCTAGCTGCTAAAGTATTCCCCAAATTTAGAAAAATGACTTTTAATTTGAAAAATGTTATCAAAATCTAAAAATATTACAAAAATTCAAAAAGTTCATACGTTTTAAAAGACATTCTTGAACTCATATTTTTATATTTTTTGTAAGTTTTAAAAATGTTTTGAATTTTAAAATATTCATGAATATTTAAATGTACGCAATGTAAAAAATGTTTTCATTTTTCTAAATGTTCTCAAATTCGCCCAATAACCAAGGATTGATCACACTAAAGAAACGGAAACAGTCATCTACAAAATGCAAACCTTAATCTCTTGGAGCACTCCCTTGGTGATTGCATAATTGAACAAGAGGGGGAGCACATCAGCCAAAAGTAGAAATAAATATGGTGAGAGATGATCAGCTTGTGTGAGCCCCCGCGTGGCAATAGTTGTCCGTTGAAACGTACTCTAAAACGTCTTAGATTTGTTTACAGAAAGAGTACATAATACTTTAGTACAGGCACACACATCATATTCCAGGACGTCGAGACAAAAAAGAAGCCTGTAGCTAATTAAGCGGGCCATTCTTCACGGTATTAATGGAATGCATACACTCTGTCCCCAGTGTATGCACTCCATTAATACACTTAGAGTTAATTAAATAGCTAAGAATAAATGCACTTAATTGCATCATGTCACCAATGTATGCATTCCATTATACCGTGAAGAGCATCACTAATCTCTTGATCACAAAGGGTCGACAAGGAGTATCATTCATCTCTGGGGCACCAAGTGATGCACAAGTGACATGATGTAAGAAGGATCTACACTAGAGCCACGAGAGCACAAAGTTTTATAGTACGGATTCGTTAGAAGTATAGGTCCTCCAGATTATCAGTAAGGATAGTTTCCAAAACTGTAATGTTATTTTTCTTAGCTCTCAGAGACACTTTCCTGTGAAAATAGTTTTTTTTTGCGATGATAAGAGAGTTTTATTCCATATGAATAGGGTTACAATGCACCAACTCCTCAATACATGGTGGACCTCTACCAAGCCATACAGCAGTAGTGCTCTCTGTACGACTATAGAATGCCAAACGATGTGCTACCCTATTTTGTTCCCGTTTAATTTTTGACGGAATAAACTCCTGCTCCATCATGTGATGCCGAATCTCTGCTACCAGATGGCCATATGCCGATCTGGTTAGACTTTCCCCCTTCATGGCCGCCAGTGCCTCCACGGAATCAGAATGGACAATGATAGGTAGGGTACAATGTTGAATAGTTAGTGCCATACCCTGCATTATTGAATGCAGTTCCTCCTCTAGAGCATCGTTGTAGTTGAAGATGCAACAGTAGGTAGCGAATACCACGCTGCCATCCTGCCTGCGTAGTATCATCCCCGCCACCGCCGATCCATCAGAAGGTGAGAACCTTTCGTCGACAGACAGTGCAACCCAGTCCGCAGGTGGTTTCGGCCATGGCAATGAAGAGGCCGTAACGCGCTGCTCGACGGGCGTGTCCCGAGCCATTGGCAACTTTCCCTTGATAATAGTTATATATACTACTAAGTAATCGCAACTAATAAGTTCTTCCATGAGCATGCTTTCAGTAGCCAACTACTTTTTTTAACACCACCAGTAGCCAACTACTTAATCACACAAATATATATATCCTTCCCGGCAAAAAAGAAAGATATATATCGACTGTATTTTGTTAAACATGTAATTGTGTCACGCCTAGGTGATACGTCTCCAACGTATCTATAATTTTTGATTGTTCCATGCTATTATATTATCTGTTTTGGATGTTTAATGGGCTTTAATATAGCTTTTTATATTATTTTTGGGACTAACGTATTAACCAAAGGCCCAGTGCAAATTGCTGTTTTTTTGCCTATTTCGGTGTTTCGCAGAAAAGGAATATCAAACGGAATCCAAACGGAATAAAACTTTCGGGAGAGTTATTTTTGGAACAAACGTGATCCAGGAGACTTGGAGTGGACGTCAAGAAAGAAGCCAGGAGGCCAGGAGGCAGGAGGGCACGCCCAGGGGGGTAGGCGCGCCCCCCACCCTCGTGGGCCCCTCGCAGCTCAACCGATGTACTTCTTCCTCCTATATATACCCATATACCCCGAAAACATCCAGAGCACCACGAAACCCTATTTCGACCGCCGCAACCTTCTGTACCCGTGAGACCCATATTGGGGCCTTTTCCGGTGCTCCGCTAGAGGGGGAATCGATCACGGAGGGCTTCTACATCAACACCATAGCCTCTCCGATGATGTGTGCATAATTTACCACAGACCTTCGGGTCCATAGTTATTAGCTAGATGGCTTCTTCTCTCTCTTTGGATCTCAATACAAAGTTCTCCTCGATTCTCTTGGAGATCTATTCGATGTAATTCTTTTTGCGGTGTGTTTGTCAAGATCTGATGAATTGTGGGTTTATGATCAAGATTATCTATGAACAATATTTGATTCTTCTCTGAAATATTTTATGCATGATTTAATATCTTTGCAAGTCTCTTCGAATAATCAGTTTGGTTTGGCCGACTAGATTGCTCTTTCTTGCAATGGAGGAAGTGCTTAGCTTTGGGTTCAATCTTGCGGTGTCCTTTCCCAGTGAGAGCAGGGGCAACAAGGCACATATTGTATTGTTGCCATCGAGGATAAAAAGTTGGGGTTTATATCATATTGCTTGAGTTTATCCCTCTACATCATGTCATCTTGCCTAATGCGTTACTCTGTTCTTATGAACTTAATACTCTAGATGCATGCTGGATAGCAGTCGATGTGTGGAGTAATAGTAGTAGATGCAGAATCGTTTCGGTCTACTTGTCGTGGACGTGATGCCTATATACATGATCATGCCTAGATATCCTCACAACTATGCGCTTTTCCATCAATTGCTTGACAGTAATTTGTTCACCCACCATAGAATTTGCTATCTTGAGAGAAGCCACTAGTGAAACCTATGGCCCCCGGGTCTATCTTCCATCATATTATTTTCCTATCAACTAGCTATTTCTGGCGCCTTTTATTTTTTAATCTTTATTTTCCAATCTATATCATAAAAATACCAAAAATATTTATCTTATTATCTCTATCAGATCTCACTTTCGTAAGTGACTATGAAGGGATTGACAACCCCTTTATCGCGTTGGTTGCAAATTTCTTGTTTGTTTGTGCAGGTACTAGGCGACTTGCGTGTAATCTCCTACTGGATTGATACCTGGGTTCTAAAAAACCAAGGGAAATACTTACGCTACTTTGCTGCATCACCCTTTCCTCTTCAAGGGAAAACCAACGCATGCTCAAGAGGTAGCACTGGGCTGTCTTGTGCGCCAAGGTGGTTGTTATAGGAGTAGGATTGTTTCCTTGTTATTCTCTCTTATCCCTCCTGTAAAACCTCCTGTAATATCTCTTCGGTTGCAACCTATGAGAGATGGGTCTCTCCCAATCAATATAAACACCACGCGGCCCACTGTATGAGGGTAGAGACGCTTACATAAACTAACATGGTAATCAGAGCCTCCCTCTTCCTCATCTAGCGATCATCGTCTCCATCCTATCGCCCACACCAAATTTTTTTGCCCGCACCCTTCCCATCCTCCCATCTCCGGCGCCATGGACTCCTCCAGCCAACGCCTCTCCACTGGCCTGAACAACACCATCTCCGAGCCTCTCACACGTACCAACTACATCCTCTGGCGAGCCCAAGCTAACTCCCAGATCACGGGAGCATGGCTATATGGGTACCTTGATGAAACCCTTCCCGAGCCACCTAAAACCATCACCACCAAATCCTCAGATGGGAAGGATTAGATTGGTCTGAACCCCGCCGATACCCCATGGCTTATTCAAGATCAACAAAGCGTGGCCTACTTGCTTTGTAACCTTTCCAAAGAAGTCCTGGTGCAAGTTGCTTCCCTCGAGACTTCTCACACCATCTGGTCTGCCCTGGCAAACATGTTCTCAGCCCAATCCAAGTCTCGCATCAACAACTGCCGTATTGCCCTCTCCAATACCCAGAAGGGTTCCCTCAGCGCCGCTGCCTTTGGGCAGATGCTGGCGCTGTCTGATGAACTCGCGACAGCAGGAAAACCCATCGGTGAAGATGAACTCATCTCCTTCATCATCGCCGGTCTCAACATGGAATACCAGCCCATCATCTCTGCTCTCAATGTGCGAACTGATCCTGTCTCCACCGATGAGCTCTTTGGCATGATCTCCAACTTCGATCAGCGCGTCGAGCTATTCCAAGGAACTGGCCCCGACGCCTTCAAATCTTCTGCCAACACCGCCTATCAAGGTCGCGGGCCTCCAAAACATTCCTAGAACCCTTCCAAGGGTGGTAGTGGTGGGGGCTATCATGGCGTCTGAAACTGTTTATATAACTTGCCATGTTTGCATGGGTGCCACATTATTTTCCATGCAACTTTGGCCAAAGTTCAGTAAGGGAGTTTTATTCTATGTGTTTAGAACTAGCATGCCATGCCTTTGTTTGCCATTATATGTTCCTGTAGCATGTTGTTTTCTCACTCTAAACATTGCTTATGATGCTGTTTTGACATGTTAGTATTTTCTCTAAGTCTGTGAAACTGATATCTTTTGCATGTTTGCCATGCTATTTTGAGCTTGTTCTAGTGAGAAATAGCAGGAGTTAGTGTTCATGATTTGTAGAGCTTCTTGTGTACTTTATGGTTATATGCTTTGTTGCCATGTTGGAATGTTGTAGCATAGTTTCTTGTTGCATTCTAAGTGCAATGGTGTTGTTAATCGCAGATTTGCATCATTCTTGTTTTGCTTGTCATTTGCAAATCGTGCATCCATTTCCGGTGATCCTTATATCGATTTCGACCGAAATCACCTCATCTTTCCAGAAGTATACTTGTTTTGACAAATTGATGCCTTGATCATCTTTTTCCTTCCGGAGTACCCATATGCATTGCACATCATATCTTGCATTCCATGCCATGCCTTGCATCATGTTGCTTGTGCATTGCACCGTTATTGATTGATGTTCCGTTGCTTGTGTTCTTGCTTTGGGTAGAGCCAGGAGACAAGTACGTGAACGAGGAACCTGTTGAGTGCACTAACAAGGATCAAGCTTTCGACAACTTAGAGAACTTTGCAGGCAAGATGACCATACCCTCGATATCAGTTCTATCTTTGCTTGCTAGTTGTTCGTTTTATCGCTATATCATGCAACCTACCACTTGTTATATCATGCCTCCCATATTGCCATGTCAAGCCCTTAACCCACCTTCCTAGCAAACCGTTGTTTGGCTAAGTTACCGCTTTTGCTCAGCCCCTCTTATAGCGTTGCTAGTTGCAGGTGCTTTGCAGGTTGTTCCATGTTGGAACATGGGTATGTTGGGATATAACCATTATCTCATATTTTAATTAATGCATCTATATACTTGGTAACGGGTGGAAGGCTTGGCCTTATGCCTGGTGTTTTGTTCCACTCTTGCCGCCCAAGTATCCCTCATACCGGTGTTATGTTCCTTGATTTTGCATTCCTTACGCGGTTGGGGTTATGGGACCCCTTGACAGTTCGCCTTGAATAAAACTCCTCCAGCAAGGCCCAACCTTGGTTTTACATTTGCCTACCTAAGCCTTTTCCCTTGGGTTCTACAGACCCGAGAGTCATCTTTATTTTAAGCCCCCGGGCTAGTGCTCCTTCGAGTGTTGGTCCAACCTGGGCGATGTCCGGCGCCCCTTGGGCAACCAGGGTCTATGCCAACCCGACGTCTTGCCCATCCATTGTGCCCTGTGAACGAGATATGTGCAGCTCCTATCGGGATTTGTCGGCACATTCAGGCGGTCTTGCTGGTCTTGTTTTACCATTGTCGAAATGTCTTGTAACCGGGATTCCGAGATTGATCGGGTCTTTCCGGGAGAAGGAATATCCTTCGTTGATCGTGACAGCTTGTAATGGGCTAAGTAGGGACACCCCTTCAGGGTATAAACTTTCGACAGCCGTGCCCGCGGTTATGTGGAAGATGGGAATTTGTTAATATCCGGTCGTAGAGAACTAGACACTTGACTTAATTAAAATGAATCAATTGCGTGTGTAGCCTTTATGGTCTATTTTCGATGGAGTCCGAGAAGTGAACACGGTTTGGGTTATGTTTGAACGTAAGTAGCTTCAGGATCACTTCTTGATCACTTATAGTTTCACGACCGTTGCGTAGCCTCTCATCTTATTCTTATTTGCGTATGTTAGCCACCATATTTGCTTAGCACTTGCTGCAGCTCCACCTCATTACCTTATCCTACCCATAAGCTTAAATAGTCTTGATCTCGCGGGTGTGAGATTGCTGAGTCCTCGTGACTCACGGATACTTCCAGAGAGTTGCAGGTGTCAATGATGCCAGTGCAGGTGTGTTGGGGAACGTTGCAGAAAACAAAAAATTTCCTACGGTTTCACCAAGATCCATCTAGGAGTTCATCTAGCAACGAGTGATCGGATTGCATCTACATACCTTTATAGATCACGCGCGGAAGCGTTCAAAGAACGGGGATGAGGAAGGCGTACTCGACGTGATCCAAATCACCGCAGATCCTAGCGCCGAACGGACGGCACCTCCGCGTTCAACACACATACGGTCAGCGTAACGTCTCCTTCTTCTTGATCCAGCAAGGGGAAGGAGAGGTTGAGGAAGATGGCACCAGCAGCAGCACGACGGCGTGGTGGTGATGGAGCTGCAGTACTCCGGCAGGGCTTCGCCAAGCACTATGGAGGAGGAGGATGTGTTGGAGAGGGAGAGGGAGGCACCAAAGGCGTGGTTTTAGAGGCCCTCCTTCCCCCACTATATATTGGGAGCCTAGGGAGGGGGTGCCGGCCCTAGGAGACGCAATCTCCTAGGGGGGCGGCGGCCAAGGGAGGAATCCCTCCTCCCCAAGGCACCTAGGAGGTGCCTTCCCCTTTTAGGACTCTTCCTTTCTTGATCTCCTAGCGCATGGGCTTCTTGGGGCTGGTGCCCTTGGCCCATATAGGCCAAGGTGCACACCCCTACAGCCCATGTGGCCCCCCGAGGCAGGTGGCCCCACCCGGTGGACCCCCGGGACCCTTCCGGTGGTCCCGGTACAATACCGGTGACCCCGAAACTTGTCCCGACGGCCGAAATAGCACTTCCTATATATAATTCTTTACCTCCGGACCATTCCGGAACTCCTCATGTCGTCCGGGATCTCATCCGGGACTCCGAACAACATTCGGGTTACTGCATATACATATCCCTACAACCCTAGCGTCACCGAACCTTAAGTGTGTAGACCCTAGTGGTTCGGGAGACATGTAGACATGACCGAGATCGCTCTCCGGTCAATAACCAACAGCGGGATCTGGATACCCATGTTGGCTCCCACATGCTCCTCGATGATCTCATCGGATGACCCACGATGTCGAGGATTCAAGCAACCCCGTATACAATTCCCTTTGTCAATCGGTATGCTACTTGCCCGAGATTCAATCGTCGGTATCCCAATACCTTGTTCAATCTCGTTACCGGCAAGTCACTTTACTCGTACTGTAATGCATGATCCCGTGACCAGACACTTGGTCACTTTGAGCTCATAATGATGATGTATTACCGAGTGGGCCCAGTGATACCTCTCCGTCATACGGAGTGACAAATCCCAGTCTTGATCCGTGTCAACCCAACAGACACTTTCGGAGATACCCGTAGTATACCTTTATAGTCACCCAGTTACGTTGTGACGTTTGGTACACCCAAAGCACTCCTACGGTATCCGGGAGTTACACGATCTCATGGTCTAAGGAAAAGATACTTGACATTGGAAAAACTCTAGCAAACGAACTATACAATCTTATGCTATGTTTAGGATTGGGTCTTGTCCATCACATCATTCTCCTAATGATGTGATCTCGTTATCAATGACATCCAATGTCCATAGTCAGGAAACCATGACTATCTGTTGATCAACGAGCTAGTCAACTAGAGGCTTACTAGGGACATTTTGGTGTCTATTATTCACACATGTATTACGATTTCCGGATAACACAATCATAGCATGAATAAAGACAATTATCATGAACAAAGAAATATAATAATAATGCTTTTATTATTGCCTCTAGGGCATATTTCCAACAAGGTGATCACTTGCACTAGAGTCAATAATCTAGTTACATTGTGATAAATCAAACACCCATGGAATTCTGGTGTTGATCATGTTTTGCTCTAGGGAGAGGTTTAGTCAATGGATCTGCTACATTCAAGTCCGTATGTACTTTACAAATATCTATGTCTCCATCTTGAACATTTTCACGAATGGAGTTGAAGCGACGCTTGATGTGCCTTGTCTTCTTGTGAAACCTGGGCTCCTTGGCAAGAGCAATAGCTCCAGTGTTGTCACAGAAGAGCTTGATTGGCCCCGACGCATTGGGTATGACTCCTAGGTCGGTGATGAACTCCTTCACCCAAATTGCTTCATGCGCTGCCTCCGAGGCTGACATGTACTCCGCTTCACATGTAGATCCTGCCACGACGCTCTGCTTGCAACTGCACCAGCTTACTGCCCCACCATTCAAAATATACACGTATCCGGTTTGTGACTTAGAGTCATCCAGATCTGCGTCGAAGCTAGCGTCGACGTAACCTTTTACGACGAGCTCTTCGTCACCTCCATAAATGAGAAACATTTCCTTAGTCCTTTTCAGATACTTCAGGATATTCTTGACCGCTGTCCAGTGTTCCTTGCCGGGATTACTTTGGTACCTACCTACCAAACTTACGGCAAGGTTTACATCAGGTCTGGTACACGGCATGGCATACATAATAGAACCTATGGCTGAGGCATAGGGGATGACACTCATCTCTTCTATATCTTCTGCCGTGGTCGGACATTGAGCTGAGTTCAATTTCACACCTTGCAACACAGGCAAGAACCCCTTCTTAGACTGATCCATATTGAACTTCTTCAATATCTTATCAAGATATGTGCTTTGTGAAAGACCTATGAGGCGTCTTGATCTGTCTCTATAGATCTTGATGCCTAATATATAAGCAGCTTCTCCAAGGTCCTTCATTGAAAAACTCTTATTCAAGTAGGCCTTAATGCTGTCCAAGAGTTCTATATCATTTCCCATCAAAAGTATGTCATCTACATATAATATGAGAAATGCTACAGAGCTGCCACTCACTTTCTTGTAAACACAGGCTTCTCCATAAGTCTGCGTAAACCCAAACGCTTTGATCATCTCATCAAAGCGAATGTTCCAACACCGAGATGCTTGCACCAGCCCATAAATCGAGCGTTGGAGCTTGCACACCTTGTCAGCATTCTTAGGATCGACAAAACCTTCCGGCTGCATCATATACAATTCTTCCTTAAGGAAACCATTAAGGAATGCCGTTTTGACGTCCATTTGCCATATCTCATAATCATAGAATGCGGCAATTGCTAACATGATTCGGACGGACTTTAGCTTCGCCACCGGTGAGAAAGTCTCATCGTAGTCAACCCCTTGAACTTGTCGATAACCCTTAGCGACAAGCCGAGCTTTATAGATGGTCACATTACCATCCGCGTCTGTCTTCTTCTTAAAGATCCATTTATTTTCTATGGCTCGCCGCTCTACGGGCAAGTCAGTCAAAGTCCATACTTCGTTTTCATACATGGATCCTATCTCGGATTTCATGGCTTCCAGCCATTTGTCGGAATCCGGGCCCGCCATCGCTTCCTCATAGTTCGAAGGTTCACCATTGTCTAACAACATGATTTCCAAGACAGGGTTGCCGTACCACTCTGGTGCGGAACGTGTCCTTGTGGACCTTCGAATTTCAGTAGGAGCTTGATCAGAAGTATCTTGATCATCATCATTAACTTCCTCTCTAGTTGGTGCAGGCACCTCAGGAACATTTTCTTGAGCTGCGCCATTTTCCGGTTCAAGAGGTAATACTTCATCAAGTTCTACTTTCCTCCCACTTACTTCTTTCGAGAGAAACTCTTTCTCTAGAAAGGACCCATTCTTGGCAACAAAGATCTTGCCTTCGGATCTGAGGTAGAAGGTATACCCAATAGTTTCTTCAGGGTATCCTATGAAGACGCATTTTTCCGATTTGGGTTCGAGCTTTTCAGGTTGAAGTTTCTTGACATAAGCATCGCATCCCCAAACTTTTAGAAACGACAGCTTAGGTTTCTTCCCAAACCATAATTCATACGGTGTCGTCTCAACGGATTTTGACGGAGCCCTATTTAAAGTGAATGCGGCAGTCTCTAAAGCATAGCGCCAAAAAGATAGCGGTAAATCGGTAAGAGACATCATAGATCGCACCATATCTAATAGAGTGCGATTACGACGTTCGCACACACCATTACGCTGAGGTGTTCCAGGCGGCGTGAGCTGTGAAACCATTCCACATTTTCTTAAGTGTGTGCCAAACTCATGACTCAAGTATTCTCCTCCACGATCTGATCGCAGGAACTTGATTTTCCTGTCACGTTGATTCTCATCCTCACTCTGAAATTCTTTGAACTTTTCAAAGGTCTCAGACTTGTGTTTCATTAAGTAGACATACCCATATCTACTCAAGTCATCAGTGAGGGTGAGAACATAACGATAGCCACCGCGAGCCTCAACACTGATTGGACCACACACATCAGTATGTATGATTTCCAATAAGTTGGTTGCTCGCTCCATTGTTCCTGAGAACGGAGTCTTGGTCATTTTACCCATGAGGCATGGTTCGCACGTGTCAAATGATTCATAATCAAGAGACTCTAAAAGTCCATCTGCATGGAGCTTCTTCATGCGTTTGACACCTATGTGACCAAGGCGGCAGTGCCACAAGTATGTGGGACTATCATTATCAATCTTACATCTTTTGGTATTCACACTATGAACATGTGTAGCATTACACTCGAGATTCATTAAGAATAAACCATTCACCATCGGAGCATGACCATAAAACATATCTCTCATATAAATAGAACAACCATTATTCTCGGATTTAAATGAGTAGCCATCTCGAATTAAACGAGATCCCGATACAATGTTCATGCTCAAAGCTGGCACTAAATAACAATTATTGAGGTTTAAAACTAACCCCGTAGGTAAATGCAGAGGTAGCGTGACGGCGGCGATCATATCGACCCTGGAACCATTCCCGACGCGCATCGTCACCTCGTCCTTCGCCAGTCTCCGCTTATTCCGCAGCTCCTGCTTTGAGTTACAAATGTGAGCAACTGCACCGGTATCAAATACCCAGGAGCTACTACGAGTACTGGTAAGGTACACATCAATTACATGTATATCACATATACCTTTTGTTTTGCCGGCCTTCTTGTCTGCTAAGTATTTGGGGCAGTTCCGCTTCCAGTGACCACTCCCCTTGCAATAAAAGCACTCAGTCTCGGGCTTGGGTCCATTCTTTGGCTTCTTCCCGGCAGCTTGCTTACCGGGCGCGGCAACTCCCTTGCCGTCCTTCTTGAAGTTCTTCTTACCCTTGCCTTTCTTGAACTTAGTGGTTTTATTCACCATCAACACTTGATGTTCCTTTTTGACTTCTACCTCTGCTGATTTCAGCATTGCAAATAATTCGGGAATGGTCTTTTTCATCCCCTGCATATTGAAGTTCATCACAAAGCTCTTGTAGCTTGGTGGAAGCGACTGAAGGATTCTGTCAATGACTGTGTCATCCGGGAGATTAACTCCCAGCTGAGTCAAGCGGTTATGTAACCCAGACATTGTGAGTATGTGCTCACTGACAGAACTATTTTCCTCCATCTTACAGCTAAAAAACTTGTCGGAGACTTCATATCTCTCGACCCGGGCATGAGCTTGAAAAACCATTTTCAACTCTTCGAACATCTCATATGCTCCATGTCTCTCAAAACGCTTTTGGAGCCCCGGTTCTAAGCTGTAAAGCATGCCGCACTGAACGAGGGAGTAATCATCAGCACGTGTCTGCCAAGCGTTCATAACGTCTTGGTTCTTTGGGACGGGTGCGTCACCTAGCGGTGCTTGTAGGACATAATCTTTCTTGGCAACTATGAGGATGATCCTCAGGTTCCGGACCCAGTCCATATAGTTGCTGCCATCGTCTTTCAGCTTGGTTTTCTCTAGGAACGCGTTGAAGTTGAGGACTACGTTGGCCATTTGATCTACAAGACATATTGTAAAGATTTTAGACTAAGTTCATGATAATTAAGTTCATCTAATCAAATTATTCAATGAACTCCCACTCAGATAGACATCCCTCTAGTCATCTAAGTATAACATGATCCGAGTTAACTAGGCCGTGTCCGATAATCACGTGAGACGAACTAGTCAACGTCGGTGAACATCTTCATGTTGATCGTATCTTCTATACGACTCATGCTCGACCTTTCGGTCTTCTGTGTTCCGAGGCCATGTCTGTACATGCTAGGCTCGTCAAGTCAACCTAAGTGTTTGCATGTGTAAATCTGTCTTACACCCGTTGTATGTGAACGTTGGAATCTATCACACCCGATCATCACGTGGTGCTTCGAAACAACGAACTGTCGCAACGGTGCACAGTTAGGGGGAACACTTTCTTGAAATTATTATGAGGGATCATCTTATTTACTACCGTCGTTCTAAGCAAACAAGATGTACAAAACATGATAAACATCACATGCAATCAAATAATAATAGTGACATGATATGGCCAATATCACATAGCTCCTTTGATCTCCATCTTGGGGCTCCATGATCATCTTGTCACCGGCATGACACCATGATCATGATCTCCATCATCGTGTCTCCATGAAGTTGCTCGCCAACTATTACTTCTACTACTACGGCTAACGCGTTTAGCAATAAAGTAAAGTAATTTACATGGCGTTTCTCAATGACACGCAGGTCATACAAAAAAATAAAGACAACTCCTATGGCTCCTGCCGGTTGTCATACTCATCGACATGCAAGTCGTGATTCCTATTACAATAGCATGAACATCTCATACATCACATATATATCATTCATCATTCATCACAACTTTGGCCATATCACATCACAGAACACTTGCTGCAAAAACAAGTTAGACGTCCTCTAATTGTTGTTGCAAGTTTTACGTGGCTGAAATAGGGTTCTAGCAAGAACGTTTTCTTACCTACGTTAAAGCCACAACGTGATCTGTCAACTTCTATTTACCCTTCATAAGGACCCTTTTCATCGAATCCGCTCCAACTAAAGTGGGAGAGACAGACACCCGCCAGCCACCTTATGCAACTAGTGCATGTCAGTCGGTGGAACCGGTCTCACGTAAGCGTATGTGTAAGGTTGGTCCGGGCCGCTTCATCCCACAATACCGTTGAAGCATGATAAGACTAGTAGCGGCAAGAAAGTTGACAACATCAATGCCCACAACAAATTGTGTTCTACTCGTGCAAGAGAACTGCGCATAGACCTAGCTTATGATGCCACTGTTGGGGAACGTTGCAGAAAACAAAAAAATTCCTACGGTTTCACCAAGATCCATCTAGGAGTTCATCTAGCAACGAGTGATCGGATTGCATCTACATACCTTTGTAGATCACGTGCGGAAGCGTTCAAAGAACGGGGATGAGGAAGGCGTACTCGACGTGATCCAAATCACCGGAGATCCTAGCGCCGAACGGACGGCACCTCCGCGTTCAACACACGTACGGTCAGCGTAACGTCTCCTTCTTCTTGATCCAGCAAGGGGAAGGAGAGGTTGAGGAAGATGGCACCAGCAGCAGCACGACGGCGTGGTGGTGATGGAGCTGCAGTACTCCGGCAGGGCTTCGCCAACCAATATGGAGGAGGAGGATGTGTTGGAGAGGGAGAGGGAGGCACCAAAGGCGTGGTTTCAGAGGCCCTCCTTCCCCTACTATATATAGGGAGCCTAGGGAGGGGGCGCCGGCCCTAGGAGATGCAATCTCCTAGGGGGGCGGCGGCCAAGGGAGGAATCCCTCCTCCCTAAGGCACCTAGGAGGTGCCTTCCCCTTTTAGGACTCTTCCTTTCTTGATCTCCTGGCGCATGGGCTTCTTGGGGCTGGTGCCCTTGGCCTATATAGGCCAAGGTGCACACCCGTACAGCCCATGTGGCCCCCCGCGGCAGGTGGCCCCACCCGGTGGACTCCCGGGACCCTTCCGGTGGTCCCGGTACAATACCGGTGACCCCGAAACTTGTCCCGACGGCCGAAATAGCACTTCCTATATATAATTCTTTACCTCCGGACCATTCCGGAACTCCTCATGACGTCCGGGATCTCATCCGGGACTCCGAACAACATTCGGGTTACTGCATATACATATCCCTACAACCCTAGCGTCACCGAACCTTAAGTGCGTAGACCCTACGGGTTCGGGAGACATGTAGACATGACCGAGATCGCTCTCCGGTCAATAACCAACAGCGGGATCTGGATACCCATGTTGGCTCCCACATGCTCCTCGATGATCTCATCGGATGAACCACGATGTCGAGGATTCAAGCAACCCCGTATACAATTCCCTTTGTCAGTCGGTATGCTACTTGCCCGAGATTCGATCGTCGGTATCCCAATACCTTGTTCAATCTCGTTACCGGCAAGTCACTTTACTCGTACCGTAATGCATGATCCCATGACCAAACACTTGGTCACTTTGAGCTCATAATGATGATGTATTACCGAGTGGGCCCAATGATACCTCTCCGTCATACGGAGTGACAAATCCCAGTCTTGATCCGTGTCCACCCAACAGACACTTTCGGAGATACCCGTAGTATACCTTTATAGTCACCCAGTTACGTTCTGATGTTTGGTACACCCAAAGCACTCCTACGATATCCAGGAGTTACACGATCTCATGGTCTAAGGAAAAGATACTTGACATTGGAAAAACTCTAGCAAACGAACTATACGATCTTATGCTATGTTTAGGATTGGGTCTTGTCCATCACATCATTCTCCTAATGATGTGATCTCGTTATCAATGACATCCAATGTCCATAGTCAGGAAACCATGACTATCTGTTGATCAACGAGCTAGTCAACTAGAGGCTTACTAGGGACATGTTGGTGTCTATTATTCACACATGTATTACGATTTTCGGATAACACAATTATTGCATGAATAAAGACAATTATCATGAACAAGGAAATATAATAATAATGCTTTTATTATTGCCTCTAGGGCATATTTCCAACAAGGTGATCCTACCGAACTCAAGTGGGATTTCGACGAGGACCTTGGGCATTACTATGTGTCGTTTCCTGATGATCAGTAGTGGTGCCCAGATGGGACGATCGCGGATCTAGCATTTGGGGTTTATCTTCCTTCTTCTTTTGGTTCTGACCGTAGTTGGTCTATGAGTGTATTTGGATGATGTATGAATTATTTATGTATTGTGTGACGTGGCGAGTGTAAGCCAACTCTATTTATCCCTGTCTTGTTCATTACATGGGATGTTTGTGAAGATGACCCTTCTTGCGATAAAACCACTATGCGGTTATGCCTCTAAGTCATGCCTCGACACGTGGGAGCTATAGCCGCATCATGGGCGTTACAAAGCCAATTAGTTTCGGTCGACCTACTATAAGCCAATTAGTTCCAGTCGGCCAACAGTTAGCCGATGGAGCCCAATCGGCCTGCTGCTAGCTGATAGGATATTAATCGGCCTACTTTTGGCCGACTGGATCCAGTCGGCCACTAGATGGCTGACTATGTATTATTTTTGAAAAAAATACAATCAACGTAATATTTCTGAAAATTAATTAAAAAAAGTATTATATAAAAAATTTAGCTAGATCTGTGTAGCATCACGTCGATCTGGTCCGACGAAAGGCATACAAATTCAGTTCGTGTTTTCATGGCATGTTTGAATGTTTAGTTTGAAAACTAAAACAATTCGACATAAGACGAATCCTTAAAAAGAATGGTTCTAAAATAAATCCCCCTGTTCAAACATTTTTAGAAGTCGCATAAACATTTTATTATACACACTTGAATATTTTATTAGGTGACTATGTAAATTTTCCATTGATTGTGAAACATTTCGTTAAATTATGTTTTCATACATTTTTTCCATCTCTATATGTATTGTATTCTTTAATTTTTAGTAAAGTGCGTGAACATTCTTTTGACACATGTGATTTCAAATCGACAAAGGTGAAATGGCGACGGTCCAAGGTAATTAAGTAGTAGTTGCTACGTCCGTGCACATCTTTAATTCTAGTTTCAATACCATTATCATGCTTGATTATTATCTGATTGAATTCTATTCTCGTAAAGTGCATGAGGCAGAAAAAGGGGAATAATTTATGTGCGTACTATGTTTGCGAGAACATTCACTTTATGATCCAAAGGAGCAGAGATGCAAGACATCTTTGGGTACTTAAACACTATTCACAATTTTTTTTATCCCACACGATCTAATATATATATACACACACAACTAATATATTCATATTGATCTCCTTATTTAAAGAAGGTGGAGATGCGGGATAGGCTAATACCAAAGCACCGCGTAAGAGCACTTCAAGAGGAAAATTCGGGATTTTTGAGAACCAAGGTATCAATCCAGTAGGAGACCACGCGCGAGTCACCTCGTACCTACACAAACAAATAAGAACCTCGCAACCAACGCGATAAAGGGGTTGTCAATCCCTTCACGACCACTTGCAAGAGTGAGATATGATAGAGATAATAATAATAAGATAAATATTTTTGGTATTTTTATGATATAGATTGAAAGTAAAGATTGCAAAATAAGATAGATTGGAAACTTATATGATGGAAAATAGACCCCGGGGCCATAGGTTTCACTAGTGGCTTCTCTCAAGATAGCATAAGTATTACGGTGGGTGAACAAATTACTGTCGAGCAACTGATAGAAAAACGAATAATTATGAGAATATCTAGGTATGATCATCTATATAGGCATCACGTCCGTGACAACTAGACCGACTCCTGCCTGCATCTATTACTATTACTCCACACATCGACCGCTATCCAGCATGCATCTAGAGTATTAAGTTCATAAGAACAAAGTAACGCTTTAAGCAAGATGACATGATGTAGAGGGATAAACTCATGCAATATGATATAAACCCCATATTTTTATCCTCGATGGAAACAATACAATACGTGTCGTTTCCCTTTCTGTCACTGGGATTGAGCACAACAAGATTGAACCCAAAGCTAAGCACTTCTCCCATTGCAAGAAAGATCAATCTAGTAGGCCAAACCAACCTGATAATTCGAAGAGACTTGCAAAGATAACCAATCATACATAAAAGAATTCATAGAAGATTCAAATATTGTTCATAGATAATCTTGGTCATAAACTCACAATTCATCGGATCTCGACAAATACACCACAAAAAGAGTTACATCTAATAGATCTCCAAGAGAATCGAGGAGAACTTCGTATTGAGATCCAAAGAGAGAGAAGAAGCCATCTAGCTAATAACTATGGACCCGAAGGTCTGAGGTAAACTACTCACACATCATCGGAGGGGCCATGGAGTTGATGTAGAGGCCCTCCGTGATCAATGCCCCCTCCGGTGGAGCTTCGGAAAAGGCTCCAAGATGGGATCTCTTGGGTACAGAAGGTTGCGGCGGTGGAAGTAGGGTTTTGTGGTGCTCCTGGATGTTTTCGGGGTATGTGAACATGTATAGGGGGAAGAAGTAGGTCGGATGAGCCACGAGGGGGGAGGGCATGCCCAGGGGGTAGGCGCACCCCTACCTCGTGTCCTCCTCGGTTGTTTCTAGACGTGCACTCCAAGTCCTCTGGATCATGTTTGTTCCAAAAATCACGTTCCTGAAAGTTTCATTCCGTTTGGACTCCGTTTGATATTCTTTTTCTGCGAAACACTGAAATAGGCAAAAAAAGCAATTTGCACTGGGCCTTGGGTTAATAGGTTAGTCCCAAAAATAATATAAAAGTGTAAAATAAAGCCCATTAACATCCAAAAAGATAAAATAATAGCATGGAATAATAAAAAATTATAGATACATTGGAGACGTATCAGCATCCCCAAGCTTAATTCCTTCTTGTCCTCGAGCAGGTAAATGATAAAAACAGAATTTTTGATGTGGAATGTTTTCTAGAATATTCTTCAATGTATTTTTATCTATTTTGGCATGAATGTTCAGATCTGAAAGATTCAAGATAAAAGTTTATTGTTGACATAAAAATGGTAATACTCTAAGTATGCTAATCAAGCAATTATGTCTTATCAAAATACCATAGCCAAAGAAGACTTATCCCTACAAAGTCATATAGTTTGGCCATGCTTCATTTTCGTCACACAAAATGCTCTCATCATGCACAACCCCGATGACAAGCCAAGCAATTGTTTCATACTTAGCCTTTTCAAACTCTTTCAACTTTTACACAATATATGAGCGCGAGCCAGGGACATAGCACTATGGGTGGAATAGAATATGATGATTGAGGTTGTGTGAGAAGACAAAAAAGGAGAAAGTCTCACATTGACGCGGCTAATCAATGGGCTATGAAGATGCCCACCGATTGATGTCAATGCAAGGAGTAGGGATTGCCATGCAACGAATGCACTAGAGCTATAAATATATGAAAGCTCATCAAAGAAACTAAGTGGGTGTGCGTCCAACTCGTTTTCTCACGAAGACCTAGGGCATTTGAGGAAGCCCATCATTGGAATATACAAGCCAAGTTCAATAATGAAAAATTCCCACTAGTATATGAAAGTGACAAAATAAGAGACTCTCTATCATGAAGATCATGGTGCTACTTTGAAGCACAAGTGTGGAAAAAGGATAGTAACATTGTCCCTTTTCTCTTTTTCTCTCATTCTCTTTTTTTATTTGGGTCTTCTCTTTATTTGGCCTCTTTTTTTCCGTCCGGAGTCTCATCCCGACTTGTGGGGGAATCATAGTCTCCATCATCCTTTCCTCACATGGATAATGCTCTAATGATGATCATCACACTCACTACACCACGCCCCTGCATTCCCTACTGACGTCTGTTGGGAAAAGGCGCTATTGCCGACCGACTGTTGGTCGTAAAAGCTCGTGACAGACTGTCGGTCGGAAAAACCTATGAACAATGACACACAGTCGGTTGGGAATACAGGAATATTCCTTGTCAAACGATCGGTCGGGAAATCTCTTACGCCCATCGATCCATGGGTCTGTAAATAACGCCGACCGACCTTCTGTGGCAAATGGGCCTGCTCTCCTAAAGGAAAACTTAGCGCCAACATTTGGCCCAGGCCCGCGAAAGTTTTCCCCCACTACAGAGATAAGTCACCACACGCACGCGGGGCAAATCCCTAATTTCCCCTTCTCCTTCCCCATGCGCGCCGCCCTGGGCTCCCGCCGCCGGTCTCTCCACCATGCCCCCGCACCATCCGCCGCTCCCGCATGACCCAGCTGGCCTGATGCCCCACACAGCCTACCCCACACGCTCAAATCCTCTCCTCCGACTAGGTGCTCTCTTTGCTCGAACCCTCGTCCTCACGGCGGGCACTGAACAGATCCGGTGGAAGACCGGGCTCAACCTGCTGTGGAGGAGCAGTACTAGAATAGCATATTGGCCATGACAAAGCAGTTCCCGGAGGCATTGCTTCCCGTGTTGGCCAGCCCCTTCCTGGGCTTTCAGGGCTGGGTTCCCGGTGAGCGGCATCACAGCTTAGGCACCAACCACATCTCCTCAAGGTTCTTGTCCCTCATATGTTCTCTCTCCTCCCCTCTCTATTTGCATCGTGCTGATTTCAACCCCAAATGATTTAACCTTTTTCGTTTATTATGTGTGGATTTGGTTTAGTGGAATGACCCCTATTACTACAGGATGGACAAACCTAGCACATCGTTGCTGAATTTGGAGTTATACGCATCAACAAGAGAAGGGGAAGAGAGGGGCGTACAATGGTACCCCCAAATTGAATCTATCGGTTGCAAAGGTGAGGCCAGATAACAAGAGGTTAAGTGTGTTCTCATCTCCAATATGTTCAGTGGTTACTTTATGTTACAGTTCACTTTTTTCTCACCTCTTGGTACTGCACTACTACTATGCACTGAAGTTTTTTTTTCTAATTTACTCATTGAATTGTTCTGGTGAATATGCTATTTACGTGTTTCCTTCCCAAAATTGTTTTTTAGTGGGAAAGCTTGTCGTTGCTATAGCCTCATGGAATTTTTTTTGTGTAATCCAACCCATTATTTTTGGTCATTATTGCATTTTGATAAGTTTGATGGTCCGGTCTCCAGTGAGAAAGAAATTAAAGTCAATTACGCTGGCAGTGGCGCTGCTAGCTCCAGTGTCATGCTTTTGCAACACTTGAGCATATTTTTGTCCGCAGCTAGAAAGGGAACGATGAAGGCTTTTTGCAGCTATCATAGTATTCTGCTTACATCCTGATTCTGAACTTCTTTTAAAGATGCATGGTACTGTATCCTCAAAGGCAATATAAAAGCTTTTCCAATGATATTTCTTTTTGCAATTTCCTAAACTGAATAATCTTTAGAATGCTTGAAAGTGTTTTCATACTAAATTGTACTTCCATTGAAACTTTCTCCTCCAGCCATATATCATTAGAACATAAAGACAATAAGCTTGGTTGCATAATCCAACCCACATTCAGTAATCCGAAGCAAAGCATATTCATATTCAGCAAGTCTCCTAGCAAGCTCTCTTCTCTTTCTTACATATTTTATTTCTACAAAGACACATGGAGGTGCTCTGAAGTGTATGGACAGATTTACTAGTCACAGACCATTTTGATAAGCATTATGAATTTAAATTTACAAGTGTGAGTAATCTCATTTGAATATATTGCCATCCATTCCACAGATTTGTACTCGCTTTGTTGTTTGGCACAACAGAATTGTTAGTTTAAAAAATGCATATACTTTTATTTATACTGACATTTTGTACGCTCACCTTAGATGCCATCACACAGTTACATCTTATAATTATGAGTTCTTTTAGAATTAAATGGAACTACATACTATTTTAACTTCTAAGCAACATATTTATATGCCTATTTGACAAATTCCAGTTCAATCTAATTGAATTATAGGAAATGGAGAGTTTACAGGGAGTCCATGGGAGAAATCTACATTCCATCATCAGGAATGAAGGAACAACCTATGGTATGGGATACTCAAGAGTGTAAATTGTAGTTGTCTTTATGTTGTGCACTGAAGTCATGTTGCAAAGTATCACTTTGGAATTAGCTTTTCCAACTACTCGATATATTTCACAATGGGGATTCACACAGTTACTCCCTCCGTCCTAAATTATTTTGGGGCAGAGGGGGTACTAAGTAAATTTAATGTTCTTATTTTACAACCTATCAGAGACCGAATGGATGAAACACTATATTATTGTCTTTATGCAGCAATATGTCCATGATAGTTTTCACTTTTTAAAAGATTCTACTCTCTCATGTACTTATGTCTCTTATGTTACCCTCTTGTGTTTTATCTCTAATTTATCTTCTTGGTTACACCAGCTCCCTGTGTCTCCACTCCCCCTTGTATGTTGATGATGGCAGCTCCGCATCATGGTGTGAGGCACCGGTGGCTGCAACAGGTCTAGATGACGAGGAAGAGCCAGTTTTGATGCCTTGCTGCACCCACCTTAGCTTTTCATTACTCCATGTACGTACCTTAAGGTTGTTGCTACTGCATATGCAAAAACTTGTTTTGTTATCCATAGTTCATTTACTACAGATTTGACACTCAGTGCCTTCTATCTTATACTCGATGATACATAGGGGTGCTACCTAGCTTTCTTTCCATGGCATATGTATCTTCATTTATATAGCATATTTTGTGCCCAATACTATTTTACAGAATTCTTTGGTGACAGTTGGAATAAAAATGCCGTATGAATCTGGATAAAAGATAAATGGAATGAATATATAACTATATTCCATGGGTAGGATATCTAATGGGAACTCTTCTAAATTATGATGGTCTTATTCTACAACTACAATTAAGGAGTATTTTAGCACATGTTGCTTATAAAACTCTTATCTAATTATACTTAGAATTTCTTTTGGCAGCTCCTTTTTGTTTAGTTGTATCCTAAGCGCACAAATTAGTGCATTCTTGACCACCACTTTATCCCATGTAGTGAATTGGGGAGGCATCACACAAATTACAAATATTTTTGTTTTTCCTAGATTTATAGAAGAATAGCATATGCGGCATAAGAAAAAACTATTTGTGATTTAAAATATGGTCTAACGATTTAAGATCGTCATAGTTATTCCCAACTAATAATCTCAAACACAAACAAAGATAACCCGTGCGTATGCACGGGTTGATGACCATGTTGCAAAATTGATTCTATGCTGTATCACCCGATGTACAGCCTCATTGACTTTATTTGTTTTCAGCTAATGGCATGGTATTCTGCCACGTACCCCTGTCCTTAATTACATTTTGCATGTCTAGTGAAAAGACCAAATCGTTTACTTAGTTGCTCTTGGTCTATTGTGTTATCATGGTTTTACTGATGTTCACATTTCAAATTAGCAATTACCGCTTCTCTAAAGAAATATAAGAGCGCTTAGATCACTAAAGTAGTGATCTAAACTGTCTTATATTTCTGTACGGAGGGAGTAGTTGCTAGTGGGTGTTGTTCTTGCTGAATGCTCACTTTATGGATTTCAAAGCTTCTTTACACGTGAGCGCTTGAGTCCTTCCAATTAAAGGACTTGAATTATTATGCATGGCTAGTTAATACACATCTATAACTATGTAATTTTTAGTTTATTGTATTGAAGCTCCACTATAACAACGAGTGCACTAAATAGAAACCACTTCATAATCCATGTACAACTTCTAGGTTCTGGCTGTGTGGTGTGCATTTTCTAGCTGAAATAACAAAATGATGTGAAAATATGTTAGAGCTTGCTGGTGTGCTGCTTGTCAAGCTTGCTATGCTGTTGTTTTCTGAATTCTGGTTGTACATCGATGCAAATGAACATGGAAACAACTTATTCTTCAATTTTTTTTACTAAAAATGCAAACCACTGAACATGATCACTTCCATATCTCTGAAATTGTGTGCTAATGTTTGCAATGGTATTTGGTTTTTGTACTCTGCAAGCCTCTCATGATGCTAATTGAAATATCCTTTATCATGTTGCAGATGCTTAGCAAATGCTTTTGCTGCTACCTGATCATAATCATCTGATTTTTTTACTCCTTTCTTTTATGTGGGAATGGTCTGGAGAGAATTATCCCACATGGGCACGCAAACTAGGATACATTATATCTTAGGATATAGCAAAAGAAGGTTTACAGGAAACACAAGAGGGGCGCTAAAGGTACGCACCTTTTTTTCCAGAAGGGTACCCCTTTTGTCGTCAGTGATAATGAATTCTCTTTAGTTGCTTTGGTTGTCTAGTTGTCGTGTGGAATATTAACTGGGGATTTTGACTTGCAGATGTTCAAGCTGGAGGATGTTATCCAATGATATGAAGAATGAAGGTTTGGATGTCAAGTACGAGAATGATGCAAGGATCTTGGTGCATCTTGGTGGAAGGCCGTGAGGATGGGTATGTAGTTTCCCACTACAAGGAGCCAAGGCAAATGATGTGCTCTTTGAGACAAATTCCAGAAAACAAAGCGAGGAATTTTTGCTCATACATGAACCATAATATTTCCTCTATTTAATTAGTTACCTTAGTTTATAGGAAACTTGGATGGTCATTAGTTCAGAACAGATGAACTATTTATGTTTAAAAAATAATGAATGTGTGTTGTTTATATGTGAATTGTTTGGTTCTGGTTTAATATTGTTGGAAGACATGAACTTTACTATCATGAATTATGCGACTTGATTGATATTATGTTGGTACTGTGAAATCCAGCTATGGGAGGGCTAACAAATGCTGGTCGGCAAAAAAAATCTATCTGATAATTGGTCAGGAAAAACTAATGCCAGGCCCAACAGTATGTTGGTCGGGAAATAATACCCTATCTGATAGTCGGTCAGGAAATCCCATGGAAGCCCTGACAGATGGTTAGTCGGGGAAACATTACCCTGTCAGATAATCGGTTGGGAAAGGCCTACTGAAATCCCAACGGACTGTTGGTCGGGAAAGGCCCATGGCAGGTCCAACAAAATGTTGGTCGGGAAAGATACACCAAAGCTGACAAGCAGTCGGTCGGGAAATGTATGTCGGTCAGGAAAGGGCTTTGCCGTCTGGACTTTCACCAACAGACAATGTCAGTCGGCAATAGTCTTTCCCGACCGACTGTCTGTTGGCGGAACTTGTATTCCCGACCAACCTGATTGTTATGAATTTTGTGTCGTGGTGTAGTGACTTTTATTTTCTTACAACTCAAGAATTACAACTCGATACTTAGAACAAAGTATGACTGTATGTGAATGCCTCCGGCGGTGTACCGGGATTGCGATGAATCAAGAGTGACATGTATGAAAAATTAAGCATGGTGGCCTTGCCACAAATACAATGTCAACTACATGATCATGCAAAGCAATATGAAAATTATGATGCATGTCATAGTAAATGGAACGATGGAAAGTTGCATGGCAATATATCTCGGAATGGCTATGGAAATGCCATAATATGTAGGTATGGTGGCTGTTTTGAGGAAGATATAAGGAGGCTTATGTGTGATAGAGCATATCATATCACAGGGTTTGGATGCACCGGCCAAGTTTGCACCAACTCTCAAGGAGAGAAAGGGCAATGCATGCACTACAAAAAAAATACACTTCCATGATGATACGTGTTTGTCACAGTAGGTCGCTTTTTTTGTCATGCATGTACATCCATGACAAATTTATGTCAGAATCAAGATAGTCATACCTGTGCTGTCGTAGAAGTGTTCCATGACATTACCAAAATTATCATCATGGAAGTGTCCACTTCCATGACGATAAATCGCGCGTCACAGAAGTGCTTTCGTCAAGGGTGACCGACACATGGCATCCACCGTAACGGAACGCCGTTAAGCTGTTGGGCCGTGTTTTGGATCCGATAACCCGTTAACAGCCTCAACAAATGGGGATTTTCCACGTGTAAAATCATCATTGGCTAGAGGAAACACGTGTCGGCTCATCGTCGGGACAGATGTCATCCACTCACTGGACAGAATGCGCCTATGATACGTCGACACATGGCACGGCCCAACAAGTTTAAATGGGTCGGCCCACCTAAAGGCCCACAAGATTTTGCGGACCATAATGGGCTGGCCCAGCTAAAGGCCCACGAGATTTTGCGGACCATAATGGGCTGGCCCACCTAAAGGCCCACAAGATTTCACGGGCCATAATGGCCGGCCCAGGTAAAGGCCCACAAGATTTTCGTGTTCCATAATAGGCCGGCCCAGGTAAAGGCCCACAAAATTCTTGCGGATCATAATGGGCCGGCCCAGCTAAAGGCCCACGAGATTTCGCCAACATTAATGGGCCGGCCCAACTGCAGGCTCACAAGATTTTGTGGACCCTAGTAGGTCGGCCCGTGAACTGGCTGCCATGTTTTGGGCCAAATGCCGGCCCATATTTGATCCGGTCTATTAATGGCCTGCCACGCTCCGGGCCTAATAGTGGCCCATATGAGATTCGGCCCGTTAAAAGCCTACCATGTTCTGGGCCAAATTACGGCCCAGATCAGGTCTGGCCCTTTAAGAGGTTTTGGGACTAATTATGGCCCATATCAGGTTCGGCCCATCAACTGGACACTATGCTTTTGGGCCCACTTGCTAAAGGCCCACTTAGTAATTCGGCCTGATATTAGTTTTGGCCTATTAAGGGCCCGTTTAACATTTTCCGCCCTATATTAATTTCAGCCTATTAAAAGCCTGTCATATAGTTGGGCCTAACTATGGCCCGGTTTGCATTCGGCCTGCTCGCAGCCGATATCTAATTGGGCCAAACAAGGACTGAGACAATTTTTCGGTCTGTTAAAAGCTCGTGATTTGATTCGCAGAATCATGGGCCGGGGTTCATTTCGGGCTGCTGCCGGCCCGTGAGCTGATCGGCACGTTTCAGGCCCAACCTACATCGTGATTGCATGACGGCCCGATTATGTACCGTAATTTTACGGTTTGGCCGGTTTACTGCGAAAACAGGATATATATACAGTAAAATAACTACAGCATCGTGAATAAGAAAAAACATATACTATACAATAAAGAAATTACGGCATATTACATCCACTAGGCATCAAAGTTCGCCACTATGATAATAAAGCACAAGCAGACAGCAGATTACATACACTGGGCATCAAAGATCAGCACCAATGCAAATAAACACGCCGACAAAATAATATACAAAACCGACAACACTTCAATAGAGTTCAAGAAAGGTTAGCCCTGCTGGGGAGCTACAACGCAAGCAGCTGAGCAAGATGAGGAGACTGCACTTGTTCAACACTTATATCTTCCTCACTCTGAAAGATAAACAAGTAGACAGATGACAGGTTTTGCACATAAAAGTATCACTGCTGACAATTCATCACATTTCTTACTGACGAATAAAGTGACATAGTTTAAATTTGCATTAACACAATATGGTATTGTTCAGGTCAAGACATGGCAGGAAATGACATTGTGAAGAGTTGGCAGCTTCACGACACCACTGGATTACAGATCAAGAACTCATAAGTATCAATGGTTAGTGTGCTGTCAATTTATACCATTTCAGATTGGCAAATAAAGAGACAGTTTAAATAATAGTAGAATGATATGACATTGTTCATAGTTAAGACATTGCAGAATATGACACTGTGCTGTGGTGGGTAGGTTCACCACACCACTGGATTACAGATGAAGACCAGAAGCATACATGCAGTGCAAAAGAAGATCACTTGCTCTGTATAGTTTAATTTACATGGTATGAAGAAGGAAGTTGGTTGTACAACTGAAAACTTAAATTGAGAAAGGACAAACTTTTGTTTATGAACTACATAATAAACTTTAAACAAGCAATTTGATGCAAACACAAAAAATAAACAGCTGTTGCAGTCATGCCTAACCAAATATATACAACAAAGTTTGAATGCTTGAGATGGACAAACTTACATTATTGGTGAAGACAGGCTCTATAAAGGCCTTGTCCATGCTGATGGGCGGGGGGGGGGGGGCAATTCAAGAAGTTTACCATAGAATCTTCTTCAAAAGCATTGCCTTTATTCTACATTTTGTTAAGAGTAAATATAGATGTGATAATATTCGAAAAAATGGAGAATATTTAAGATAAGATGAAGAGTGATGCTACATAACCAAGTAGCTATAAATGTAAGTGCAGTGATACAAGCAAAAGGTACAGCCAAGAGCAATGCAGAGATAAACTTCTTCAGTACCAACCTTATGGTAAGAGTAAATATAGATCTGATGTGTAGAAAATGGAGGGCAAACAAAAATAAGCTGCAGAGTGATGGTACATGAACAACTACCTGTCATTATAAGTACACTGATAAAGGACAACATGTACTTACAAGAACAATGCAGAGCTAAAAAAAATTGGCATTGGATATATTCTACACTAATGTAACCATTCATACAGATCAGATAATTTGGAGCGAACAATTGATAAGCAAGCTATCATGCATACTGCTGTCACATAATGAACCAGGTATGTATGCAAGTACAGTGATATAGGACAACAGGTACTAACAAGAGCAAAGCAGCGGGCAGCATATTTGCGATATCCTGTCGTTCTTGTCAAACCGGAATTCTTCTTCGAGCAGATTTCCTGCAGAAAAGATCCGTAAGGCACATGCGGAAAAGTAGAAGTTCAAATTTTCATGTGATTTCATAGACAGTACCTCATCCTGGGAACGAGACCAGTGCATAAAAAGGTTTTTCCATTCAATGTCTTCTAAATTTAGCACAGGAGACTTCATCGGAAATTCGTTTATAGACTTGCCATCAAAGTGTGATTTCCTCAGGTAACACCGATACTGCTGCAATGCTTCCTTGAAAAGCACAAGCAAGCTTTGCTCGTCATGACTATCCAGATTGACCCTCGCCTAGTTACAACAATGTAATGTAAATCATCCATGTGTTCAATCAGCAGAAAACAGGAAAATAATAACCATGAATAATAGCACTTACACGTGAGTTGGACAGGAAGATGTGAAAATGGTGTTTGTCTTCACAATAATCTTCCCATGATGGGAATATATGCACGTAGTCCCTAACAACATTGAAAGCATTGTCTTTTAAACTGGGAATAAATGGAATGGGGTTCCAATCTGCAGGAATTGCCCGTCTCTGCGGTTCTGATAGGTCTTCGGCCAGTGGACTTGCTGTACTTTTTGCTAGAGTGGGATTTTTCTATGGTACAACTAGTGCTATGGCAAATGAAATCGGTATAGCTTTTGCTGGAGTGTAGGTCCTGTGTGGTGGGGCTAGTGGTGTGGCCAGTGAAGTATGGGTACAGTCTGCTGGAGTCGGTCCTATGTTTTTTGTCACTAGTTGTACATTCAATATAAGTGGGGTGCTATCTGATTTCTCCGGCACCACCACGTTTTTCAAGGACTTTGCTGGTGCTCCTTCAGGTTCGGCAATCACCCTCTTCCTTTTTGATGTCTGATGCACAAGAACATCATTTGAGTGAAAAAACATGGTATGATGACAGATGGAATATGTATTGATAATGGATGGGCATGGCATCTCGACATATATGATGAGTAAACTAAGCAGATGGCGGTGCAACAAAGTAGAAGAAATGCAAGACAACATATGCAAGATACCCGCAATCAATAAAACATTGCCAAATTAGAACAGGCACCTTGATGGGTGAACATGATAGGCCATCTGCCTTTGACTCCTCGAGGTTAGAATAGTCATTAGGATGATATTCTAAACAAGAATCAACAGGTGGGGAGTGTATGAGTTTCATTGCATCCAGAATGGCACTCAATGCCTTGGTGCCAATTTTGTAAGTCATTGCAGTGTTTAGCTTCAAGAGTGGACTGCTGCTAGTGCGACAAAAAGCAGCTACACAGATCATAGTGTAGATATAACGAGAAAACCTTAAGCATCAGAGTAAAATCAGCAAAGTGGAACTTGCTGGAATATATGTGCTAGTATTGCCGGTACGGCTAGAAAGGCTTCGGATACCAGCTCTCTTCAAGTGAAGGTGCGGTACTGTTAATATCAATGTAACTCTCAAAGGCGACACAGCTCCCTGCATTTCCTTGCTATTCTTATAGGATTCAAGTGGGCAGGCCACTAAAAATCCTATTCCTATGTTTACAAGATCCTACGAATCAAAGAGGCTCAAAGTGTCCATCACAACCGACCGTATAGACCTCTACACTGCAAATGTCCCTCCTCATCTTCAGTACAAGGAACATACTGTACTACTATCATACTCCCTCCGTTCCAAAATATAAGTCTTGGTAGAGATTTCCACTATAGATCACATACAGATGTATCCAAGTACATTTTAGAGTGTAGATTCACTCATTTTGCTCCATATGTAGTCCATGGTGGAATCTATACAAAGACTTGTATTTAGGAACGGAGAGAGTACATATTAAAGAAGAACGGAAGAGGAACATGGTAAAGAAGAGCAAGCAGATTTTGGATAATAAAATGTTGGTTGCGCAGTGCCCACACATGATGAACCAGAGCGCATTAAGAATGCAACTCCTAGCTGTCTCTCGAGCATTTCAGGCGGTTGGATGAAGATCCTACTTTTCCTAACCCTTCTTCTTCCTCGTCTCTGATTCTTCCCATGCAGAACACGGCACGGGCCGCCGTCCGGACCACCGGCCCCCACCGCCTATGTTCCTCCGCCACCCCCACCCCAACCCCCACCCACGTCGAGTTTTCTTTGTTCGGCGAGGCCCCACAACCACCCGAGCCCCTTCGATCGCACCGGCGAACTCCGGCGAGCTTTGAAAAATCGACTGACCCAATTTTGAAATTTAGTCTACTGTGATTTAACTAGTGTGGAATATAAAAGGGGAAAACCATAAGCATTGCGAGTACGGTGTTGACCATGCCATGGCGGATCTGAAGGTGCAAACCGGACAAAGGCAACTTCGCAACCAAGACAAGAAATCAGAGTAAAGCAGTGACGACCTATTTTCTTGCTGCGATAAATAAGTTGAGCAGATACAAAAGAGTACCGCCTCTAGTGCGACGCCATGTAGGCATCTGCTGAGAATTTGACGGTGCTGCGGTAGTGATGGCTGCCAGCGGCGTGGAAGCAGATCTAGGAGGGTAGACGGTGGCGGCGGGGCGCGGTGGATGAGACGGTCGTAGGAACGGCGCCGGCAAGGTGGACGACGGCGGGGATGAAGCGAGAGGATGGGATGCAAGGATCCCGGTCCGAAGTCGTGGATGAGAGATGTCGATCTCTTGTAATGGACGGCGGCGTCGGGGTATCAGCTCCGGCATGGTCGAGGAGGACGGCGGTGGATGGGGTGGCGGACGGCGGCGGATGGAGGAGGGTGGGGTGGAGAGGGTGTTTTGGCACCCACAGAGTACGAATGGGGAAAAGGGAGGTAGAGAGGAAAGGGGGAACCATGTATTCAGGGCGCGCTTGTCTCAAATGCGAGGAAATTTACAAACTTAGCCCCTGTTTCAAATTTCTACTACATCAGAGCAACACTAGTCGGTCGGGGATAGGACGGTAATCTCGCATATACCGAATATTTGCCAACCGGAGTTTGTTTTTGGCGCCCACCGTGTATGAATATGAATCGGGGAGGGAGTCGATTTCGCCCAAGGACACACTGGGTTTTGGCGCCCACCGTGTATGAATCCGGGTGAGAGGCGGTTACGTCATGTTTGGGTGAAATTACAAACCTACCCCTTTCGAAACCTATAGAAATCCAGCATATAGGCTTTGCGTGGCAGGGATAGGCAGCAATGATTTCCATCTCGCAGAGTTTGGTTCCGGGCGGTTACTGTGACTTTCCCCACTTCGTTCAAATTTTGCAGAGTGCACGTTTACCGTGCCAACTCAACTCGAATCCCATTTGTATTCTATTTTTTTCCGGGCAGGATCCATTTTCAATTGGAATTACATTCTATATACATCATTTTTTATATATACTTTCAAAAGAACAACACCATTATACATAAATATGGTTTACAAATGGCATGATCTCAGATTCATAAGGTTGTATCCATCAATTTGGATTTTCAAATATTTGAAACCACTTTATGTTGAAATCCAATGTATGCATTCCTCGCTAACTCTCTCCAATGAATGTGTGTTTCATGCGGGTTTTTTTACTTCTCAAACATGTATAATGTGTTTCACACATGCAACATATAGTGTAATCCTGTTTAGACATTAATTGCATATAAACCATGCATTTTTTGTAATTGAAGAATCTATGGATCACCCATATTGATAAACTATATAACATTACACGTGTGCCCAAATTCAAATGAATATGCATGTTTGATACACCAATTTGCGTCATGATATTATCGATGTCATGATCTCCAGTTTAAATATTTGAATCCCCTTTAATCCAGATATTCGTCTCATATAGCTATCACTCATGCTTATATAGGACTATCTCTCTGGACCTATACGCGTTCATCGTCTCTCAAGTATCTCTCGTGCTACCTGTATGTCGACAATGATCTTTTATCTTCGTAACACACTGACGGTACTCTCTCCCTCGACCTTCATCACTCTGTCTCTCTCTAAGTATATCTCGCTCCCTGCTATGTGTCTCTAACTATGATTCTCCGTGTGGAATCTCTTTCTCTCACACAAACACAAAACTTTGTCTCCCGGGGTCTCATTTCTCTCTACTATTCCCATGTGTGCCACTCGCACACCCCTCATACAGAGATGTCTTTCGCTCTTAGATATGAGAACCTACGACTCTTCCTCATCAATATCTCTTTCTCACACACAAACACAAACTCTGTCTCCCAGGGTCTCATATTTCTCCATTGTTCTCTTGTATGTCGCTCACACACACCCTCTCTCCCTAGAGATATCTTGCGTTCCCTCGTATGTCTCTCTAGCTATCACTCTCGTCGTGAAATATCTTTCTCTCTCGCAGACACAAAACTTCATCTCTCTGGATCTCATTTCTCTCTGATATCTGTTTGTATGTGACTCACACTCACCCTCTCTCTATCTCTCTCACACCCACACACATAACCCAGCCTTCTGATCCACTCAACTCCTATCTCTAACGCACACTAGCTAGCATCTTTATCTTTCTATTTATCTGTTTCTCCATCAACCTTCTTTCTCTCCCTCACTCTTGATTCCTATCACACACACTACATATGTTTCCCTCTACGTGCAGTCAAGTGCCCTCTCACACACATATATAACTTCACCATTTGAACCATCCGACGGTCATCTCCAACACCCAAACTAGTGGATGTCCCTCTAGCTAGCATCTCCATCTCTGTATCTATCTATAGTTTCTCCATCAACATTTCTTTCTCGCACGGAGTCTTGCTTCCTATCACCCACACTATATATGTCTCTCCATACATATGCATTTATAGGTTGGTCTCTTTTGCACAATCGTTGCGCCTCACTCCCTCTGCTCGCCATAGATGCATGCTCCAGCCCACGCCACTATCTCTTTAAGGCAAAAACACATGCTCAATTTTCGGGACTTCTTCCATGCATTCTCACATGCATGCATATTGTCATACCGATCCGTCCCTCCCATGTCGTTGATCTTATGACTTATGTCTTCTTTCTTTTATCTCGATCATGCGCGCGCGCACACACACACACATCCCACGTATACATGTATACCTCTCACACATGCATGTTCAAGGTCTCTATGTCTCCATACGTAGTTAATTACCCTCAATCCTAACGCCACATCGAATCGTTCTCCTCTTTTGTGCACATAACTTCCGCCTAGATGGGTAAAACACACACTCACACTTAACAATCTCCTTCTAGCTACCCCCCTGCCTCTCACTCTTCCCCTATATCCCCGAAACCAATAAGACCATCCCTTAGTTTAATTCCCGCCTACATGCACCATCGATATATAGTAGTCTTCCTCAGTGTCTCTCGAACAAACACGTTCTCTCGAAGTCGACTCCTCTCATGCATATAGGTCCTAATGCGTTTTTCGAGGCTAACTTTGACCAAACGTTAGAGCAATAATATATGACATGCAACTTACACAAAGCATACCTTCAATTTTGTATGTCAAAGGAGCTTCTAATAATATAATTTGCATAGTATACATCTCATGTGCTATTAATCTTGTCAATAGTCAAAGGCTGTCTTGAAAAACGCATTAGGCCCTATATAGATGGAAGGAGGGAGTAGGTCCCATGCAAAAAATGAGAATAAAATTCAAACATCTAGGCATCGTGGCTCGGTCGATAACATTGAGAAACTTGGTTTTAAAATCATGAAACTTGGCATGGTGTCATGTCATGGTAGTACCATGCCGTGGTAAAAAAAATTGGCCGAATAGGAACAAATTTTGGTATAAGCTTCTTGCAAATCGGAGCTTCTCTCAAGAAGGCTCGTGGTTCTGGGAGGGAACGTGTCACCTTTGTGTGCATAATTCAAATTTGAAATACAAGCACATGTTCGAGTGCACCAAAGTTGGTTGAAAAATCACATGTGTGTCCTCGGGTAAATTTCTAGGTTCCATGCAAGAAATGGGAATGAAATTCAAAATTCTGGGCGTCGTGGCTGGGTTGGAAACATTGAGAAACTTAGTTTTTAATTCCTGTAAATCCAAAACACGCATGAAAATAATGAAACTTGGCTTGGTGCCATTACATCGCACCAACATGCTGTGGTAAATTTGCAGTCCGATTTACGAAGGCGCACACATTAACAATCAACAAAGTCATTTTGGAAGAAGTGCTATCACGTTACAATCGGAAACACAAGTATTATTGAAACCGTGGGCGTTCTACTTACTAGTACCATTTACGTGCCGCCACGCATCCCCTTTTTTATTAGCTAGGAGGCGACGTGCAGGGTAGCTATTTGAGTACGAGAGGCGTGCGATCAGACCCCTGCGCATGCTTATCGGGAGGAGAGCCCTTTGACCTCCATCTGTCGTCCACCTCTCTTCCAAGGTCTCCATTAATGGCGCCCGAGCCTCTGTTTAATGGCGTGGCTATGTCTCACTCGACTGAGATTTAAGAGAGAAAAAAGAAAATCTGAAAGCACGGATCTTGATGTAAGATCCGACGGACCTATATAGCATCTACTCCGACTTATAGCAAGACTGATGAATATATAAGGATGATTAAATTTTTTTTGATCAAAGAAGGGCTTGCTCCTTCCGATTTTCATTACTAAAAACCACCACAATTCACAAGAAGTTCAGCACAACTCCAGCCTAACACGAAGGACTAAAAGCTACCAGATTGAAATCGCAACATCCCAAGAGGCCAACAAAGGCCAAACATCTGCGCTAGGACCCAACATTCAACAACCGACGACACAATCCACATCCTAAACAGATTATTACATCAAAAGAAACTAGGAAACTAGTCTCCGCCGCGAGCGGTAATGAGCTCTTTCGTGTCCTCAAGACGCTGCTTGAGAACATCCACGGATTCCTCAACTAGCCTTTGGCACTCGTTGTGAAGCATGTCATTCTCGTCCATAAGTTTCTTCAATAAGGCACTAGTCTCCTCCTGCAGGTCTGCACTTCGGACGATCTTCTCCCTCAGCAGGTTGCGCTCAGCCCGGAGCCTCTCATTGCCCTCCCTTAGTTGCCGGATGACGCTGGTAGCCTATTCAAATGAGGCTATCATGTCGTCCTGCAACCTCGCTGAGCGGGAGATCTGATCCGTCTGGCTATGGACGATCGCATGCATGCGCTTGTAACAGTCGTCGCGTGCCCGCGAGAAATTTTCCCAGGCCGCCGCGGCGCGGCGGGACATCTCTACTGCATTCGTGGCACGGCGGGACATCTCTGCTGCTTCCGCGGCGTGGCCGGACCAGTCTGCTGCATCGACGATGCGGCAGGACCTCCGTGCTGCTTCAGCGGCACAGCGGGACCTCTGTGCTGCTACTTCCGTGCGGCGGGACATGTCGGCTGCTCTCGCAGCAAGGCGGGACATCTCTCGTGCTTCCGCTTCCATGCTCGCCTCTCCCTAGTGGCAATCTCTCGACCCAGAACTCACGCTGTCCATGGCAGACGCAAGGGAAGGATGCTGAATGACTTGTTTGTTTTTGTGGATGAGGAGTTGAGGAGGAATGTGCAGTCATCTTGGCATACTAGTATTTATAACCGAGTACTAATACGCTCCTAAGTGGGAAACCGTTTAGGTTGTGATCGGTGTGAACAGGTTTGCAATTCAATATAGCATGGAGTAATTTGGAATGTGATGAGACGCAAGCTCAAAATTTATTGAGAGTTCTAGTTTCGAAGTGCGGCACTATTCCCGGATGGAGTACTTCTTTTTCTACTCCCTCCTTTTCGGTTTTATAGGGCTTATCTCAAAATTTTAGTTTTTCCATTTTATAAGGCTCAATTTGGTTGTCCCCAACAGATGTTCAGATTCCAAGGTGCATTAAATCATTGCATGCAAGTATTAAGAGAAAATTGACCAATGCATGTACTTTATGCATGCATGCATTGCAACTAATGCATTAAACCTATCTCTCGGGACTTCTCGCACGCACCATCGTGGCACCCACAAAAACTTGTACTCTGAGTTTAGTAGTACGTTATACAGGAAGAGAAGAGGTGCACGCATGCACTCGTCCTCTCACACACGTGTCTATTTTTTCTCGAAAAGGAGGATGATGACCCCCGGCCTCTGCATCTGGGAGTCACACACGCAAATTATTGAAATATATCGAGTGCAGTGCTTTGATGCGTCGTGTTAACTCGTACATCAACGAGAAGTTTCATTATCCTCTCCCTCGCGGACTTAACTGCACATGCCTTTGGCTGTATGACAGGTTGGCCACACACCTGTAGGGCCCACCTGTCATACACGCAAAGGCAGGAGCGTCCCTCCCTCGCCCATGAGCGTGGTGGCTGGCAAGACTAGGAGAAGCTTTCGCTACACGCTCTCCCTCCCGCACGTGGTGGACATGCAGCAGTTCAATTGGTGTCAGATGGCCAGAAGCGTACTGTAGTGCTCCTCTAATGCAGTAGTATTCCATCATTGTTCGACTTCCCGAAGAGGCGAAGAGCCAAGCGCAACCCGGACGCTCGTGTGGCAGTTTCATGTGTATAGTAGTCTAGGATAGCGTGTACCGTGCCTGTAAGCTTAAAATCATTGGGGTCGGCTCCATGCTATGTGGCCATCTCGAAGTTTTAAAAAAATAATTTAAAATAGCCTTCTGGCCCTACCGGAAAACTGCCGCGCATACTGCCCGAGAAAAGCCCCGCTGTCGGTGTCAAAACCAGCGGATCTCGGGTAGGGGGTCCCGAACTATGCGTCTAAGGCGGATGGTAACAGGAGGCAGGGGACACGATGTTTTACCAAGGTTCGGGCCCTCTTGATGGAGGTAAAACCCTACGTCCTGCTTGATTTATTCTTGATGATATGAGTATTACAAGAGTTGATCTACCACGAGATCGGAGAGGCTAAACCCTAAAAGCTAGCCTATGGTATGATTGTATGTTGTCCTATGGACTAAAACCCTCCGGTTTATATAGACATCGGAGGGGGCTAGGGTTACACAAGGTCGGTTACAAAGGAGGAGATATACATATCCGTATTGCCTAGCTTGCCTTCCACGCCAAGTAGAGTCCCATCCGGACACGGGACGAAGTCTTCAATCTTGTATCTTCATAGTCCAACAGTCCGGCCGAAGGATATAATCCGGCTGTCCGGATGCCCCCTAATCCTGGACTCCCTCAGTAGCCCCCGAACCAGGCTTCAATGACGATGAGTCCGGCGCGCAGTATTGTCTCCAATAGTGTCCGGCCCCATAAATGTTGAACCTCTTGGCTTCTGTGTCCAATAAGGGCTATTTCTCATGCGTCAAATGAATACGAGGCATCAGGGCATTTTTACATTTGTCCCCCTAGCCAGATAAATAAATTGTTTATTAAAGGGATAGGGATTCTTAGATCCGATCACACCATCCTCCCCTCAGCGAGAATCCATCAGAGCGCGTTTCGGAAAGATCCATTCCAGCATGGCCGACCTCCGCAGCTCCTCCTCCCGCCCCCGTTGCCCTAAGCCCGGTGATTGGGAGAGGTGTTCAGTCCCACACAGTCGATTGGTCGAACTGCAGACTAAGGGATTTCTTCCTCCGGCGTATATGGTGCCCGTTCGAGCCGGGCTTGCCACCTACAATGGTGGGGAGCAAGCGAGAGCTTTCTTTGTCCCTCCATGGGGGAACGGGTCTGCCTTGTTCCATATTTACTAAGGGGACTCGGATTTCCAATTCATCTGTTCCTCCGCGGGCTCCTGGAGTTCTACGGCCTCCAATTACACAATTTCACCCCTGCCTCCATTCTACATATTACCGGCTATGTTGCTCTCTGCGAGTTGTTCCTGGGCTGCGAGGCTCACTTCGAACTATGGAAAAGGCTATTTTGCCTGGTCCCTCGCGCACAGAGGGGATCACTTTATCAAGTGGGCGGAGCCGAAATATGGCGCATCGCCGATACCGGATACCTGTCCGGTACCCCGAAGAAGTCGTCCGAAGACTGGCCTTCAGAATGGTTTTATATGGAGGATGTTCCCCTTCCGGACCCTGTTCGGCAGGGTCTTCCTGAGTTCAATAATGCTCCTCTGAAGAAGCGCCAAAGTTGGCGCCCACGGAGCCCCCAGGTGGAAGACAACAGAGAAGTCCTCGATCAGGATGCCCTGCCGAACCCGCAGCAACTCGCCAACAAGAGGCGCCGAGGCCGGGTAGGCCAAAAAGGAAGACGGTCAGGATGGAGACGCCGGCGCAAAGGTATAAACACCCCGCTCCGTGGTTGTCGTCTTTCTCAAAATTTAATGACGCCCGTGTTTCTTTAATAGAAAAAACGCTCGCCGGAATATGTCCGGCGATGTTGCTGATCACGCCTCGACCAGTCGGTTGCCAGGACTGGACATAGAGGGGGAAGCCGATATGGGGCAGGCGCCGGATAATCCCCCTACAGAGGATGTGGATGGATTATCCGCTACTAACTCAAAAGTGGAAAGCGCCATGAATCATAGGCGCCGCTGGGCCGTACTCCGTGACGCTTGTTTCTCACCAGAGGCATTTGATGCCTTTAATTCCGGAGAGGCGTACCTCCATGCTGCTCAAGATGGTCTAGCCAGAGCCATGGATCAATATGTAAAGGATGTACGGGTAAGTAAATCTGGCAATTTATATGTATCAGTAGCCCTTGAGACTTGAAATAGTTAGCAGAACTGATTTAAGGATCATCTTTATTGTGCAGGTTCTTACAGAGAAGAATACTAGGCTGTCCCAGGAGCTGGAGGAATGCAAGACCCAACTGCGGGCCGCTGTTGCCGCATTGCAGGAACCGAAAAAGCCTCCCGCTGGTAACATTTACTTTAAAGAATGATGGTTACCATATAGTGTGCGGCGTGGCTGCAGATCTAACAATAGATTTTGCAGATGAATCCGGAGAAAATCCGGAGGACCAGCATGTCGTGCGGCAGCTAGAGGCTGGAAAACACGTGCTGGCTGAGGTTAGGCGGGAGAAAAACAATCTCCAAGACGCCAATGTCAAGCTGAGCGTGGAACTAAAAGATGTTCGAGCCCAGCTTGCAGACTCCGAGAAGGAGAAAAAGCGGCTTCGGCGCGGCATTTTCAGTAAGTGCTTGAACAAATCCTTTTGAAGGAGTTCGGCGAAGAAGCCGACTAACAATGTTATGTCTGTAGGTATGCTGACGGATCGTCCTGCAGAGGAAATGCCTGGGTCTGCAGGTGATCTTCTATCCGAGCTCTTGCATCTGCATGAACAAGTTCGGCAGGTGATGCAAGGTGTTGCCCATGCCTTGTGGCCATCCGCCTCCCTGCCAGAAGGCGTTGCAGAGCTTGGATGTGGTGCGCCATTACTAGTTTAACTAGTAATGGCGCACCACTCCCACGGTGCGCCATTACTAGTTTTCAAAAAAAAATCTTGTTACTAATGGCGCACCGTGGATGTGGTGCGCCATTAGTATTTGGACACTAATGGCGCACCAACACATGGTGCACCATTAGTATATAGTAGTGGCGCACCACATGTCTGGTGCGCCATTAGTTTCAATTTTATCTATAGCCCTTTTCCTAGTAGTGTCGCGGTAGCAGGAAAACCCATCGGCGAAGATGAACTCATCTCCATCATCGTCGGTCTCAACATGGAATACCAGCCCATCATCTCTACTCTCGATGTGCGAACTGATCCTGTCTCCACTGATAAGCTCTTTGGCAAGATCTCCAAGTTCGATCAGCGCGTCGAGCTATTCCAAGGAACTGGTCCCGGCGCCTTCAAATCTTCTGCCAACGCCGCCTATCGAGGTCGCGGGCCTCCAAAACCCTCCCAGAAACCTTCCCAGGGTGGTGATAGTGGAGGCTGTCGTGGCGTCTAAAACTGTTCATATAACTTGCCATGTTTGCATGGATGCCACATTATTTTCCATGCATCTTTGGCCAAAGTTCAGTAAGGGAGTTTTGTTCTATGTGTTTAGAACTAGCATACCATGCCTTTGTTTGCCATGATATGTTCTTGTCGCATGTTGTTTGCTTGCTCTAAACATTGCTTATGATGTTGTTTTGACATGTTAGTATTTTCTCTAAGTCTGTGAAACTAATATCTTTTGCATGTTTGCCATGCTATTTTGAGCTTGTTCTAGTGAGAACTAGCAGGAGCTTAGTGTTCATGATTTGTAGAGCTTCATGTGTACTTGTTGGATGTGTTGTAGCATAGTTTCTTGTTGCATTCGAAGTGCAATGGTGCTGTTAATCGCGGATTTGCATCATTCTTGTTTTGCTTGTCATTTGCAAACCATGCATCGTTTCTGGTGATCCTTATATAGATTTCGACCGAAATCACCTCATCTTTCCAGCAGTATACTTGTTTTGACAAGTTGATTCCTTGATCATCTTTTTCCTTCCGGAGTACCCATATGCATTGCACATCATATCTTGCATTCCATGCCATGCCTTACATCATGTTGCTTGTACATTGCACTGTGATTGATTGTTGTTCCGTTACTTGTGTTCTTGCTTTGGGTAGAGCCAGGAGACGAGTATGTGAAGGAGGAACCTATTGAGTACACGAACAAGGATCAAGCTTTCGACAACTCAGAGAATTTTGCAGGCAAGATGACCATACCCTCGATATCAGTTCTATCTTTGCTTGCTAGTTGTTCGTTTTATCGCTATATCGCGCAACCTACCACTTGTTATATCATGCCTCCCATATTGCTATGTCAAGCCTCTAACCCACCTTCCTAGCAAACCGTTTTTTGGCTAAGTTACCGCTTTTGCTCAGCCCCTCTTATAGCGTTGCTAGTTGCAGGTGCCTTGCAGGTTGTTCCATGTTGGAACATGATATTTGGGTAAACCCATTATCTCTTATTTTAATTAATGAATCTATATACTTGGTAGGGTGGAAGGCTCGGCTATGCCTGGTTTGTTCCCTCTTGCCGCCCTAGTTTCCCATCGGTGTTATGTTCCTTGATTTTGCGTTCCTTACGGTTGGGGTTATGGGACCCCCTTGACAGTTCGTTGAATAAAACTCCTCTAAAGGCCCACTTGTTTACATTTGCCTACCTAAGCCTTTTCCCGGTTCTGCAGACCCGACGGTTTTTTAAACCCCCGGGCCAGTGTTCCTTTGAGTGTTGGTCGAACCTGAGCGATGTCCGGCGCCCCCTGGGCAACCAAGGTCTATGCCAACCCGATGTCTTGCCCATCCGGTGTGCCTTGTGAACGAGATATGTGCAGCTCCTATCAGGATTTGTCAGCACATTCGGGCGGTCTTGCTGGTCTTGTTTTACCATTGTCGAAATGTCTTGTAACCGGGATTCCGAGACTGATCGTGTCTTTCCGGGAGAAGGAATATCTTTCGTTGATCATGAGAGCTTGTAATGGGCTAAGTTGGGACACCCCTTCAGGGTATAAACTTTCGAGAGCCGTGCCCGCAGTTATGTGGAAGATGGGAATTTGTTAATATTCGGTCGTAGAGAACTTGACACTTGACTTAATTAAAATGAATCAACCGCGTGTGTAGCCGTGATGGTCTCTTTTTGGTGGAGTTCGAGAAGTGAACACGATTTGGGTTATGTTTGAACGTAAGTAGTTTCAGGATCACTTCTTGATCACTTATAGTTTCACGACCATTGGGTAGCCTCTCATCTTACTCTTATTTGTGTATGTTAGCCACCATATTTGCTTAGCGCTTGCTGCAGCTCCACCTCATTACCTTATCCTACCCATAGGCTTAAATAGTCTTGATCTCGCGGGTGTGAGATTGCTGAGTCCTCGTGACTCACGGATACTTTCAAACAGTTGCAGGTGCCGATGATACCAGTGCAGGTGATGCTACCGAACTCAAGTGGGAGTTCGATGAGGACCTTGGTCGTTACTATGTGTCGTTTCCTGATGATCAGTAGTGGAGCCCAGTTGGGACGATCGGGGATCTCGCATTTGGGGTTTATCTTCTTTTTCTTTTGGTTTTGACCGTAGTCGGTCTATGAGTGTATTTGGATGATGTATGAATTATTTATGTATTGTGTGACATGGCGATTGTAAGCCAAATCTATTTATCCATGTCTTGTTCATTACATGGGATGTTTGTGAATATGACCCTTCTTGCGACAAAACCACTATGCGGTTATGCCTCTAAGTCATGCCTCGACACGTGGGAGCTATAGCCGCATCATGGGCGTTACAAAGCCAATTAGTTTCAGTCGGCCTACGATAAGCCAATTAGTTCTTGTCGGCCAACAGTTAGCCGACGGAGCCCAGTCGGCCTGCTTCTAGCTGATAGGGTACTAATCGGCCTACTCTTGGCCGACTGGATCCAGTTGGCCACCATATGGCTGACTATGTATTATTTTTGAAAACAATTTAACGTAATATTTCTGAAAATTAATTAAAAAATATATTATATAAAAAAATTTAGTCGGATCTGTGTAGCGTCACGTCGATCTGGTCCAACGAAAGGCATGCAAATTCCGTTCGTGTTTTCATGGCATGTTTGAATGTTTAGTTTGAAAACTAAAACAGTTCCACATAAGACGAAACCTTAGAAAGAATGGTTCTAAAATAAATTCCCCCGTTCAAACATTTTCAGAAGTTGCATAGGCATTTTATTATACACACTTGAATATTTTATTAGGTGACTATGTAAATTTTCCATTGATTGTGAAACATTTCCTTAAATTATGTTTTCATACAATTTTTTCCATCTCTGTATGTATTGTATTCTTTAATTTTTAGTGAAGTGCGTGAACATTCTTTTGACACATGTGATTTCAAATTGACAAAGCTAAAATGGCAACGTTCCAAGGTAATTAAGTAGTAGTAGCTATGTCCGTGCATATCTTTAATTCTAGTTTCAATACCATTATCATGCTTGATTATTATCTGATTGAATTCTATTCTTGTAAAGTGCATGAGGCAGAAAAATGGGAATAATTTATGTGCATACTATGTTTGCGAGAACATTCACTTTATGATCAAAAGGAGCAGAGATGCAAGACATCTCTGGGTACGTAAACACTATTCACAATTTTTTTATCCCACACGATCTAATATATACACACACACACAACTAATATATTCATATTGATCTCCTTATTTAAAGAAGGTGGAGAAGCGGGGTAGGCTAATACCCCTTACTGCAATAGTATGATATATTCACTTATTATAAAATATGTTTTGTAAATTACATTTTTAGTAGAACAATTTTATTTTCTTAGTCTAGTTATTTAGTGGAACTTTCTTAATCTAGTTAAATCACAAAAGCATCCCATTGGTGATTCCCTGCTAGCAGTGTGTGAGGTTTTCTTTGCAGACGGCAGCCCATGAAATGGACTTCTTTTAATGAGAAATGGAACGGATTCACGTTCTTCTAGATAAAATCTCTTGTATTTGAATCAAATCGCCAAAGATATATAATAATTAAACACAATTAATAATTTCTTCGATTGACATGAATTCGTTAGGTGGTCACAATTAATAATTATTAATCACAATTAATAATTATTAATCACAATTAATATTTCTTCGATTGACATTGATCACAATCACAATTAATTTGTTACGTGAATTAAAGCATTGATCAATCATTTAATATATACTTCTAATAAGCTAGGCATACACATCTATATAAACACACAAATCAGAATAACATAACAACACAAAGACAGGAAGAAATTGTATGTAGGTGAGCGTAAGTAGACTCCTGCCCTCTTGTATTGTACACCATGGCGATGCTGAAGAAGGGCATGAGCGTCCTGTGTTTTGTGGCCACCGTCATGGTGGTCATGGCTGCCACCCTTCTTCTCTCCTCCTGCGACGCCCACAAAGAGGTTGATAAGTGAATTTTATCATTCAATTTGCAAAGAGTAGAAGATTATGGGCATTTCCAAATTATACTTGAAAACCACATTTTCTTATATTTTTATGTCTGCGGACTTGCAGGCAGATGAGACTGCTGTGTTTCCCTTGCCGGCGCCATGCTACTCCATCTCCTTCCCAAACTGTACCGACGACAAGTGCAAGAAGTTTTGCGGCGGCGTAGGCAAGCGGCCGGCCCCGAGGCATTCTGCAATGACAACAATAACTGCTGTTGTCCTGTCATTCAAGTATAAGCGTCTGCTGAAGCAACTAAGCTAAGAAATAATTAAATAAAACTATATTCGTAATTGTTTTTGATCTGGGAGCTTCCAGCATGGAATGTTGTCCGGACTCATCAAGATGTTTTTAAATCATTGTAAACCGACTTTCCGATAATTTGTTGTGTTCGGCAGCTTTTGTTTATCCTGTGTGTATCTCTAGTTCGTGTATATATGTGGAGACCGATTGAAAATAATTAAGTTTAACAAAAATGGTTGATTTGTTTTTGAAAAGGAGGATTAACCCCAGCATCTACATCAAGCGATGCACTCAACCATTTATTAAATAGTCTCGAATCTCAAACAAAATGGTGGTTGCTTGCGTGTTGACACCATGTGTTCTTGTTTCTTGTTTCTTGTTTCTTGAGTAGATGGGCATGGTATGTGATCAAGCTCTTTTAGCCTTTCAAACTTGACACACGATGCAAGTCTTTCTACATGTCCAGTGCATGTTCGTTAATGTTGTCTTGTTCCCATTTAGCCCTGTAACAATATTTTGAATGTTTACTTGCCAATTATCTCAAAATGTATGTGTCAATTGAGTATGTTGCTATAAATGAAATATTTGCAGACTAATGGTTGCTCGTGACAAATGTTCCATGTCGAACTGATGGGCATTATCGGAAGTCCTTGTTGGAGTTTCCCCACAATAAAAAGTACATGTGTGTGTCGAGAAGTCCTTATTAGCATTACCGAAGTCCTTGTCGGCATTATCATGTCTTGTTAATAATTTTACTTGAGACCACCATGATCCATTCTTTAAAATTCAATTAAATTCCATCCCGTTTTCATCACATCATGAGCTTTTTGAAGTTTTCTCCTACGCAAATTGTTTTATTTGTAGAATAAATTTATTTTTATAATCGTTCTTCAACAAGGTTCTATTGAGTCCAACGTCATAAATTGTCACACTGATCTAATTTTTTAGGACATATTATTAGTCTTTTCTATGGTGCAACCGAACAATTTGTACTACACATAACCTATTTCGAAGTTTCTCATAATTTAGCAATGCCATGGCACTCAATTCGTACCTTATTTGTATTCACGTATTTCCTGAAATATTACCTCCAAATTAGGCTCTACCACCATCCATTCTTGAAGGCATCACACAAATTTGACCGTTACAAAATGTTATGAAAATTTTGCAAGTATTCAACTCATAATTTATCAAAATTTCCGTAATTACTTGATTAGAATAAAAACTTTTTATGCCTTCGACTGAAAAGCTAAGGATGTTTGGCAACAATACTTGTACGATTTGACTATTCATTGCCGATAAGGAATGTCATAGTACCATAAAAACACATTTTCTTCCCCCAACCTTTGGATTGGTGCCACATACTACTCCCTCCGTTCACAAATATAAGATGTTCAAAACAGTGTGCGATATACATACACATTTTAGTGTGTTTGTTCACTTATTTCAGTCTGTATATGGTTCATATTCAAAAATTCATAACATTTTGCATTTTTGAATAGAAGGAGTACCATTTAGAATACGAAATCTCCTCGCTATTCCATTACGTATTCATTCCATGGTTGCTAGCTGAAACTTCACCCACCAAACTTCTGCACAAAAGAAAAAGGTGACAAGCAGATAATAACTCCCAGCCATCCCAAGATAGCATTTCAACAGCTCAAGGATAAAGACTTAAAGAGTTGTGTTTTTCTCCTTTAGTTTTCTTTTTACAGGGATGGGCTTCATGCTTTTTTAGGTGCAAAAGGTTTGGCAGTCCTACTGGCTGTAGTACTACCAGTACAGACTAGCCTATCGTGTCAAGCTCTAGGCACTCTAGCTAGTACTATTGTTCTCCGAGCCAACACGATACCCCCCACACAAGGGTTTGACAGGAGAACCCCAAGCGTGTCCTCCACTTGTCCAGGATTGAAGAACGAAACTACTATCCACACGACAATGCAGAGACAAAATGTGAACGATGCCTATGTAAAGGATGATGCAATCCACTGTCCAGATTTCGTCTGAAATGCTATCGTCCCTCACTGCTCATTGAAGAAAGATCCGTAGATTTGAAAAACTGGAACAACATGGGCCCATATATTTAGATGTGCAATACGTATGGTATATCTAGATGTGATTTATTCTTGCATTGTGTATATATATGGATTTGTCTTATTTTTATTTTTAGTTGTTTTGTCATCTATCGTTTGCTTTCCGTGTTCCATACACACACACACACACACACACACACACACACACACACACACACATATATATATATATATATATATATATATATATATTTTGGATTTTTCATATTTCATTTTATTCAATTGTTCATGCGTCTATCCTTTCACAGTTTTTAGTCATCCACATTGTCATGAATCTAACCGTAAAAAACATTGGCAAGAATCATTTTATTCCCTCGCCACCCGTGGGGAACGCCCACGGGCAAAGTTTGCGGGAACATGGCCTTCCTCATGCGCGGAGGCACATGCTGCCGAGGTGGCATGGAGGCATGGTGTGCAATCTTACTAGCCCTTGGGTCCATGGTAGAGCTGCCGTTGTAAAATCAGGCATGGGGCAACTAGGGCTGTAGCCCCAGGCGTGACCCAACTAGTACCTAGACACATGGTAGTAGAATTTTCTGAATTTGTGATACAAAGAAGCCCATCCCCACTCTTCGCATAGACATGCAAGCCTTCAGCCCGTTAGTGCAACTCCATCGATGGATGAGAACAGAGAATCAATCGCACACTAGACAACACTTGACGCTTCGATCTGTGATCTGTAGCCTGGTCGTTCATTAATCAAGTCCGGAAAGAAAGAAAAATCCTCACAACAGAGAAACCTTCGCCTCGCCTCGCTCGAACGGAGCGCCCATGCCCTGCACCGCCGCCATCGTCAACACGAGATTCCGCGCCGCGCTGGCCACCGGGTCCGGTGTCCTGACTACCCGCCTCTTATTCTTCTCCATCTAGTCTAGTTTTAAATTGCAGCATAGGCACAGAGGCATCTAGGCCAACGCACACTGCCCAGGTAATATGTAGCTTATCTTCTAATTTTGTTTTCCCTATTTCATTTATATTCCTTCTTCCCAAAATCCTTGTCTTAGATTTGTCCAAGTACGAATGTATCTAGTTACATTTTAGTGTTAGATACATCGGTATCTAGACAAATCTAAGACAAGAATTTTGGGACGGAGGGAGTATTATCCAAAGTTACATTGGTGTGCTATGATGTTAATGGTATAATATGTTCTTTTTTTTTTCCAAATTTCATACGAGCAATTGACTTAGTCTATGTCAAGTGTCTTGATTTTAGATATGCGATTTTATGTTTGCAGATCCAAGTCCTTCTATTATTGCTGGTGGAGAAATGATGGCCTCGGATTAAGAAAGTCTGCACTAATTAGGTACCAAACCATGTTCGCAACACTGCAATTTGTTAATCTATTTGTTAAGAAAGTCTTCACTGACGATGACATGTACCTAGGGTAGGGCAACAGACCTGATCTAAGCACCCTTCCCAAGGACACTGCCCTACAGTCAAAGACATTCAAAGGACTGCAAAATTCTACCGACTGAAATCACCTCAGGATGCAACTCACTCGACCATGGGTTCCACTCGAACAACCCAATTCTTTTTGACCAGGATATAATCATTCGACCATATCAGAAACCACTCGGAGTACAGAAGATCTAAGGTCACTCTGGATGGCAACGGTCAGGCGTTCACTCCATAGTCTTAATGATCATTTATATAATTTTAATGCTAATGTTACCAGTAATGTCCCCTCTTTATGTACATTGAACCTTATCTAACGGGGGATGGTTGGGGTTCTGGCGGTCTCTATATAAGCCACCCCCCTCATCTGACACAAGGGTTCACACCCCCTGTAACTTCATGCATAATCCAATCGACCAGCCTCCGGGCACCGAGACGTAGGGCTGTTACTTCTTCTGAGAAGGGCCTGAACTCGTAAATCTTGCGCGCACAACTTCACCGTAGCTAGGATCTTGCCTCCTCATTCCTACCCCCCATTCTACTATCAGAGTTAGAACCACGACAGTTGGCGCCCACCGTGGGGCAGGTGTCTTAGTGACTTTCTGGTGAGGTTGCAATTTTTTCGAGTCCTATCATCATGGTTTCCGGCAGAGGTTTGGCTGAGGGCCGCGAGATCCGTCTCGGCGCGCTTGTTTTCATCGCCGACGACTCCGCTTGGCTTCAGGAAGCTCCCTCGACGTCGAGACACTCCCCGTTTGCGGGGTGACGCACTTCCATGCATGCGTTCGCGACCTCCTTCCGTGGCAGCCGTCGACCCAGTATCGGTCGGCTCCCGTGGTGTCTTCGCTCCCCGCTTTCGCCGTCGCAAGCAGTCCGGTCGGTCGCGCCTTCAGCCTTGGGTGAAGCATGCGGTGGCACATAGTCGGCCACCCCACAAGTCGCGGCAATCGAGCCCGACGAATCTCTCTATGGCCTGTTCGATCTGTCGACTGGCTCTGTCGAGACCCTATTCGAGTGTGACAACAGCGACCCCGCGGAGAAGGTCCTGATGGTCAACATGCCACGCAGCCTACCTGGCATGCGTCGCAACGGCGGCGGCGATCCGTCACGCGTTCACGAGGAGTACCACCCCGAAACCCTCTCTTCTTAGCAGAGGGAGGAACTTCACCGCCGTAATGTGGATGCACTCCACATGCCCGTTGTCGGAGAGACCTCTGAGGCTCGGGCTTTCGAGGCGGCGCGCTTGGCCACTTTGGCTGAGCGCACTCGACTGGAGAACCTTTAGTGTGCACTCGACGAACGTGCTCGGCGGCAGATCCCCGGATCCAGTTGACGGCAGCGGCAGCTGTTCCTGCCTGAACGACAGGTATACGGCACTCCGATTCAGATCCTTACAACTGCGACCCACATAGCAGAGTCTATTTAGCCATCCCAGTCGGAAGCTGGTAGAGGTTTGATGCAGATCAGAGCGCTGCTCCGGGTAGCGGGAGAGCAGAACATTGCAGTGTCTCAGTCGCGTAACAGAATTCATAGCAGATCTATGGTGGCTAACACAGTTCAGTCGGCTCACAGCCTAAGATCGCCTCCGCGGTGTGAGGGACGAGGGCATCGCCAAGGGCAGTACTTGGGTCGGAACCACGAGCAACACGAACATTGGCTCGACTATGATGACCATCGTCGAGTGCCTATGCCCCCTCCGAGGGGCGGATCATATGCGCCCCGGCATTATGATGACACGCGCCCGTACAACGAAGAGCGGAGGATGTCGGTCGACCCAAGAGAGCGAGGGTTTGATGCGAGGTAAATTCTGGTGCAAGGTCTGGTGGACAGGAATCGAGCACACAGAGAAGAGCAGGACAAAGATCGCCCGACTGGAAGCAGAGTGCATGTTTCTGGTCCCGAGTGTTTTAGCAGAGCCATTAGGGCTGCAGAGATGCCTCCCAACTTCAGGTTGGCGACTGGAGTTAGTAAGTTCACTGGTGAATCGAAGTCTGACACTTGGCTTGAAGATTACCGAGTGGCTGTACGGATCGGTGGTGGAAATGATGAAATGGCCATGAAGCACCTTCCCCTGATGCTTGAAGGGTCAGCTAGGGCTTGGTTGAATCAGTTGACTCCATGCAGTATATTCAACTGGGAGGAGTTAGCCCGAGTGTTTGTCAGAACATCCGAGGGCACATGCAAACGACCTGGATGGTTGACAGAATTGCAACATTGTGTGCAAAAACCGAATGAAACTTTAAGGGATTACATCAAGAGGTGGACCACTTTGCATCACACTGTGGAGAATGTGTCTCAGCATCAAGCAGTTTGCACCTTCAAGGAGGGAGTTCGATATAGAGAGCTTAACCTGAAATTCGGTCGGACAGGAGACATGACCCTGACCCCAAATGATGGAAATAGCCACTCGGTACGCAAACGGCGAAGAAGAAGACTGACTCCGCAGCGGCAAAGGAAAACCAGTCGGCCAGGATACTGGAGGAGGTAATTCCACTCGGAAGCAGAAGCGCAAAGTGGATCCTGCGGGTGCTAGAGAGGTTGCAGTCGCAACCCAAGGAAAATTTAAGGGAAAGCCTAAAGGGCCCTGGATCCCCAAGAAGGTGAAGGATTCAGCAGGGAACGACGTGTTGGATTTGCCATGTCACACTCACATTAAGAAGGATGAAGAGGGTAATCTGATTTATCCCAAACATACCACTCGACAGTGTCGAGTCCTTATACAGCAATTCCTAGAAAAACAACCCAGTGAGAAAGAGAGGGAATCTGATAAGGATGAGGACAAGGAAGAGGATGATGAAGGATTTTCAATGTCAATTCCACTTTGGTGACTTCTGCTGACATTGAAAGTAAAAGTCGACTGAAAGTCATCAACAGAGAAGTAAACATGGTTGCTCCGACAACTACAGCGTATCGGAAATGGTCAAATACTCCCATCACATTCGATCAGTCTGACCACCCACCGCACGTAGCCATGATGTATACTACACAACCTTCTTCTTGTAGACATTGTTAGGCCTCCAAGTGCAGAGGTTTGTAGGACGTAGCAAATTTCCCTCAAGTGGATGACCTAAGGTTTATCAATTCGTGGGGGGCGTAGGATGAAGATGGTCTCTCTCAAGCAACCCTGCAACCAAATAACAAAGAGTCTCTTGTGTCCCCAACACACCCAATACAATGGTAAATTGTATAGGTGCACTAGTTCAGCGAAGAGATAGTGATACAAGTGCAATATGGATAGTAGATAATGGTTTTTGTAATCTGAAAATATAAAAACAGCAAGGTAACTAATGATAAAAGTGAGCGTCAATGCTAGGAAACAAGTCCTAGGGTTCATAATTTCACTAGTGCAAGTTCTCTCAACAATAATAACATAATTGGATCATATAACTATCCGTCAACATACAACAAAGAGTCACTCCAAAGTCACTAATAGCGGAGAACAAACAAAGAGATTATGGTAGGGTACGAAACCACCTCAAAGTTATTCTTTCTGATCGATCTATTCAAGAGTTCGTCCTAGAATAACACCTTAAGACACAAATCAACCAAAACCCTAATGTCACCTAGATACTCCAATGTCACCTCAAGTATCCGTGGGTATGATTATACGATATGCATCACACAATCTCAGATTCATCTACTCAACCAACACAAAATAACTTCAAAGAGTGCCCCTAAGATTCTACCGGAGAGTCAAGACAAAAACGTGTGCCAACCCCTATGCATACTTTCACGAGGTCACGGAACTCACAAGTTGATCACCGAAACATACATCAAGTGGATCACGTGATATCCCATTGTCACCACAGATAAGCACATGCAAGACATACATCAAGTGTTCTCAAATCCTTAAAGACTCAATCCGATAAGATAACTTCGAAGGGAAAACTCAATCCATCACAAGAGAGTAGAGGGGGAGAAACTGATACGTCTTCAACGTATCTATAATTTTTGATTGCTCCATGCTATTATATTATCTATTTTGGATGTTAATGGGCTTATTTTTACACTTTTATATAATTTTTGGGACTAACCTATTAACCGGAGGCCCAGCCCAAATTGCTGTTTTTTTGCCTATTTTAGTGTTTCGCCGAAAAGGAATATCAAACGGAGTCCAAACGGAATGAAACCTTCGGGAGCGTTATTTTTTGGAACAAACATGATCCAGGAGACTTGGAGTGGACGTCAAGAAGCAATCGAGGAGGCCACGAGGCAGGGGGCGCGCCCACCCCCCTAGTTGTGCCCTCCACCCTCGCGGGCCCCTCGTTGCTCCACCGACCTACTTCTTCCTCCTATATATATATCCATATACCCCGCAAACATCCAGGAGCACCACGAAACCCTATTTCCACCGCCACAACCTTCTCTACCCAAGAGATCCCATCTTGGGGCCTTTTTCGGAGCTCCGCTGAAGGGGGCATTGATTATGGAGGGCCTCTACATCAACTCCATGGCCACTCCGGTGATGTGTGAGTAGTTTACTTCAGTCCTTTGGGTCCATAGCTAGTACCTAGATGGCTTCTTTTCTCTCTTTGGATCTCAATGTTCTCCTTGATTCTCTTGGAGATCTATTCAATGTAATCTTCTTTTGTGGTGTGTTTGTCGAGATCCGATGAATTGTGTGTTTATGATCAAGTCTATCTGTGAACAATATTTGAATCTTCTCTGAATTCTTTTATGTATGATTGGTTTATCTTTGCAAGTTTCTTCGAATTATCAGTTTGGTTTGGCCTACTAGATTGATCTTTCTTGCAATGGGAGAAGTGCTTAGCTTTGGGTTCAATCTTGCGGTGCTCGATCCCAGTGACAGAAAGGGAAACGACACGTATTGTATTATTATCATCGAGTATAACAAGATGGGGTTTACATCATATTGCATGAGTTTATCCCTCTACATCATGTCATCTTGCTTAAGGCGTTACTCTGTTCTTATGAACTTAATACTCTAGATGCATGCTGGATAGCGGTCGATGTGTGGAGTAATAGTAGTAGATGCAGAGTTGTTTCGGTCTACTTGTCACAGACGTGATGCCTATATACATGATCGTGCCTAGATATTCTCATAATTATTCACTTTTCTATCAATTGCTCGACAGTAATTTGTTCACCCACCATAATACTTATGCTATCTTGAGAGAAGCTACTAGTGAAACCTATGGCCCCGGGTCTATTCTTGTCGGTGTACAAAAGTAGGGGCTGTCGTTTTGACCCCTTTACTTGTGCACGGGCAGTCAGAGCCACGCGCCGCGGCCACACTTAGCAGGGCAGCGGAGGTAAGCCGGAGAGAAGCCGAAGCACAAGACAACCAAGGCAACCCCAAGACCAGAAGCGCAGGAGGGCAAGAGGGCGAGGTGGACTCCCTCAGCAAGATCCTTGCCGAGGCGCCCCCCCCCCCGCAGCCCCGGCAAGAGCCTTGCCGGGGTAACTTGCCCAACACCAGCAGAGCGAGCCACCCTTGAGCCCATGGTCTCCAACCTAACCAACTACGTTGGAGCCAAGGCTTGGGAGGCGCCTCTGTGGTGGCATGCAAATCTTCATCAAGATTGAAACATATGAGATCAGATGAAGACCAGAAGACGGCGGCCCTCAGCAGGATCCTAGCCGAGGAAATCCACAATACCCCCGGCAAGACTCCTGTCGGGGACGACCGCAACGCCCCGGCAAGAACCTTGCCGAGGGCATCGGCCGAGCCACTACCAGGCCCGCGCCAGCCAAGACTCCATCACCGTCCCCATGCAGCTGCCAGCTCAACCAGTTGAGCAAGCGCCTACGTGGCGACGTGCGGCCTCTACACCAACCCAGCAAGCTCCTGCGTGGTAGCATGCAAGTCTTCCTGAAGGCTCCACCACCACGCCATCCTAGCAGCTAGCCAACATGGCACCACGACGCCTCGTCAGCTTGGACACATGTGAAGGCCAGGTGAAGCGGCGACAGCTGGGACGTGCTTCCCTGGCGTCCCCGATAAAGCAAGGGGGCACGTCGGCGGCGCATTAAATCCGTTTGTCCAACGGTCCCAGAGGTTAGGCTCAACGACTATAGACCTTTCCACCTCCTGTTCGTCACTGTGACGACCCCTTTTTTCCTATAAAAGGAGGCCCGAGGCGACCAGGACATGGATTCGGCTTTTTGGGAAAGTTGCACCCCGTAGCTAGCTCAAGAACACAGGAACACTCAAATACATCCACCAAAGCAGGACTAGGGTATTACGCATCTTCGCGGCCCGAACCTGGGTAAACGATCCGTGTGCTCCCTGTCAGACCCGCTCTTCTCACAACCCCGCGCCCGCCTACCCTAGAAGGGATCCCAATGACCCCATAGGTGTCGTTTCCACCGACATCTCTGGCGCGTCAGGTAGGGGGCGCGCAGTCATGAAAATATGGTTTGGCAGTCAGCCTAGCGGTTCTTCATCGTCATGGGTCCCAAGAAGAAGGCAGCCACGACAGTCGGTTCATCAGGAGGCGGACGGCCCGTACCGGTGCGGGCGAACAGCGGGCCTGTTGCGGATAGGACCCGAGGCGCGGCCCGCGATCACCAACATCGCTCTAGCACTCAGAGCCTGTCGAGCGGCGTCGTTCGTGCGCAAGGCGATGGACCGCGCCGCAAGATCCAGAGACGGAGCTGGGCCACCCACAGGCGGCGCGACATGCTCCAAGGGCGACGCTGTGCCACCCACGGGCGGTGCGGTGACCTCTAGGACGCCTACCCCGGCGCCCACATCGCTCTCTTCCCAGGTTGTGCGCGACGAGCAGCGTCACCACGCCGGTGACCCTGGACGCCGCCGTGGGAAGAGTCATGTCATGGGTTTGTCACGGCAGATGTCCTCGTGAAAGGACTTAGTAGTGGAGCCATCGCAACGGGTTAGCTTAAAGGGGTTAAACCGGACAAGGGGACACGGGAGTTATACTAGTTCGGCCCCTTCGATGAAGGTAAAAGCCTACGTCTAGTTGTGATTGGTATTGCTAGGGTTTCGAAGGCCAGGGAGTGAATCCGCTTTGTCTGGCTTTCGAGTTGTTGTTGTCTGTCTCTAAACCGCGGCCGGGTCGTCCCTTTATATACATAGGTTGACGCCCGCCGGGCTACAGAGTCCCGAAGCCGGTTTATAAACGTATCTGGTTCGGCCTCTCTCTTTCTATCTTACTATACAAGTTACATGACTGGGCCGGTTTACATTTACATACTGTAACTCGCCTTTGGGCCCTCCGTAAAGCGCCAGCATCTTTACATCTTCATGGGCTTCTAATCTTGAAAGAGTCAACCCGGCTACCCAAGGCCGGTTTACCTCCAGTAGTAATATCCCCAACATTAGGCCCCAGATTGGTTTGAACTTGTTCATGTCAATCTTCCACACTTTAGAAAAATCTTCTCTCTTGTCTTCGTATTTGATCTTGTAAACCGCCGTGACGTCATACTTCAAAATTACGATAAACCGTCCTGACGTCATCCATCCGTTGATATTGGAGATTTCCTTCATTTAATATATATCCAGTTGTCGAGGCGACACCTTTATTAACTTATCCATTTTTTGGACTCCTCAACTCCCGCACTTGTCATTTTTCACTTCGCCTTATAAATAGGACCGAGGGGTCATTTTCACCATTTCCCCCCGTGCCTCTTCGCATCATCTTCCTCGCGCCGCTCAGCCTCTGGAACTCCACCGCCACCGTCGACCGTCGTTTCTGCTCCGACCTCGGCCGCTGCATCGCCCTGAATGCACCAGAGAACTGCGGCACCCTTCTGCTTCCTCACTAGCTCCGGTAAGTTCTCTGCTTTTTTCACCATAGATCTGTTCTAGGGTGTTGATATTCCTCGCAGTTCTTCCTAAGTTCATCAGTGCTTATTCTTCCATGTTCTTCCTTTAATAGATGGACACTTCATGCTTGATACATCTCTTACCGTAGCTTACCTACCATGATCATCACAAATCTTTATGCGTAAAGAACTGATCTGTCTGTCAAAAATTGCTTCAGTTCTGCACCCCTTCAAGATCCAATTATTTTTGCTTTTATGTCTTATCTCTAGATCCGAAAGTTTTATACATCACTGTGAAATCTGTTTATCCTCGCACCAATATAAGCGATTTGATATTGGATAAATAGTCTATGCCATTAGCCCTCTGATAAACCGGAAGAGCATGTTACCTTCATAATTACGCTCAGGTTTAAGAGTGTCTGATCAATCCTACGCCAGCATTACCTTCTTTCTCATCATACTAGTCTCCGGGTTGTACCATTTATTATATTAGTACGTTTCTTACTCCCTTGTCTCTTGTGTATGATCATGCATAATTTATAAACCGGCCTTTCATTTTCAGTTTGTTTGCTTTGCAATGGCCAAACAATTCATTGCCTGCAACTGGGCTCGTTCCCGGGTTACTGAGGCTCAACTGGATGAGATGGTTAGCATCGGCTCTCTGCCTAAGAAAACTGAGATCAAATGGCGAGCCCCAGGAACTGAGAATCCTCCAACCCCAAGACAAGGCGAAGTGGTAATCTTTGTTGACCATATAGGCCGTGGTTTCAAACCGCCAGGGTCAAAATTTTATCGAGATGTGCTCGCCAGCTTCCAACTGCATCCACAAGATATTGGTCCCAATTTAGTCTCCAACTTATGCAATTTCCAAGTCTTCTGTGAAGCCTATTTACAGGAAGAACCAACTGCAGAATTGTTCCGGGATTTCTTTCACTTAAACCAGCGCACAGAGTTTGTGAATGGCCCGAATACAGAGCTTGGTGGTGTTTCGATTCAAAAGCGGAAAGAAGTGGAATTTCCTCATGCCAAACACCATAGCCACCCAAAGGAATGGAACCAAACATGGTTCTATTGTAGAGACACTTCGCCTGAAGATGAGAATCCCCTCCCCGACTTCCGAGATCATAGATTATCCAATACGCACCCAATGCCACAATGCCTGAGCTCCTCAGAAAGGGCAAAATATGCTCCTTAAATCGCCAAGCTCCGGGCCTTTATGGCAAATGGTTTAACAGGTGTGGATTTTGTACGCTATTGGATATCCTGGAGTATCTTGCCGTTAAGCCGGCGTCCCAGTTTAATGTGCGAATATACCGGTGAGGTTGACGATCCTCAACGCCACTACAACATCCAATTATCTGAGGAAGAAATTACTAAAGGTGTAAAGAAGATTCTGAATGAATCAGAACTGGTCTGTAGTCAAACCGGCCTGAGTCCCTTCTACACCAAGAACAAACCGCCTGCTGTAAGCATTACACTTCCGCTTCATCTCTAATATCTTTGACTTATACAAGCTGTAACCCTTCTTCTTTATATGTATAGTGTGATGACCCCTTCTGGAAACGGAAATCCATAGAAAAAGCGGCAAAGGCAACTAGAGACAAAGTGGCCAAGCCGACCCACCCGAAGACCAAAGCCGTAAAACGGACGTCAAAGTGGAAAACGGCTGACCGGATTAATATGGAGCTTGATGATGATACTGATGACCCAGAAGTTGAGGTAGAACTTGACTCACTTGGCTCTCTTTTTATGCATCTTGTTAACAATGATCTTCCTCAGGAGGAGGCCGAAGCTAGTCAGGCTGAGGACGTAGAGGTAATTACCCTTTCCTCTGGTTCAGACTCTATGCCAACACAAAAACCTCGCCAAACAATCCGGAAAGTAAGCTTTTCTCATCCTCTTGCTCACTTGGATCCAACATTTATTTTGAAGACTCAACAGCATGAGGCTCGCTGGACAACTCGGCACAGTGGCCAACAGGTCACCTCTACCGGTTTACCTGATACTCCGGTTCGGAAGCGTCGGTTTGAGGTCTCTCCTACTTTTGACCATTCTTACCCCAAGGCAGGTTATTTCAGACAGCCTCTTAATCCGTCCGATTCAAATTATCAGGTGAATCGACAGCAACTCAACTCCCCCTTTGAAAACTGTGGCTGGGTGAGTTACGAAAAACCTTTCCTTTCAATGCACCCTAAATCTTTTGAACATGATGTTAACCCTTTTTATTCCATTTGAAGGCCAAAGCCAGACCCAGCAAGAAAGCTCGGTTCACCAATCCGCTAGAAGACCCTGTTGCTGAAGAAGAAGAACCAAGAGTTGAACCGGAGCAAACAGGTGAACCGGAAGGCCTCCATCCTGAAACAATGTTTGATGATCCGCCCCTTGACGTCCAACATACTAACGAACCCACAGATGCTGAGCCTGCCGCCCCTGATGCTGAACCGGCAGAACCAAACCGGGCTAATCCAATGAAAGAAACTGAAATTCCACCATCATCCGCCCAAAATCCTGAAGGCCAAGGCGATGACGTTATTATTACTGGAGCCGGCCATAGTTCTCCTGGTCAACCCGTCATTTTGGCTCAGCATAGTGCCAAAGAAGAGCAAATTGCCATGGATAAAGGTAAATGGAGCAGCGACTTATCAAACTATGCTCATCTTAACGCTGATGAGCTTCATTCCGGCTTCTTGAACCGTCTGCACTCAAACCGGGATTATGAAGTCGGTTTGGTGAATTTGATGAAAGAACGATATGAGGTAAATTCTTCTCCCTTGCAGATTGATTTATAGCTGAAATACTATTCCATGTAGCCCCCAAGAGCCGTTTTATGATTGTCAATCATAAAGCGGGTCTTTGTAACACTTTAATCATCCCACCATTAATCCTTGCCAAGGCGTGTCTTCAATCATAAATAAAACTCATGTTTTGAAAAATGAGATAACATTCTGTAGCATAGCCCCCAAAGGCCGGTTTAACTTGGCAAGTTAATCTGGTTTTTAATCCACACCGCCAGTTTAGAACAAACGTACATTAGCCCCCAAGTGTCAAGGATAATGCTTGCATTGTTCTGCAGACTTGCATAGAAGGTAGTATTTGAGAGCAAATAAGCATTAGCCCCCAAGTATGAAGTGGATAACTTGTTATATGCTTTATACTTAGTGCATATATATGTTGTTTTGTTGAAGATACCTTCAATGTTGCAGGCTGAACTGAGAAGCAAAGATGCCAAAAGCTCTGACTTGCAAGAAAAAGTGAAGTCGCAACAAGCCGAAGCTGCAAAAGCCAAAGAGGAGCTGACCCAGGCCTTGGACGGAATGGAAAAATTGAAAGAATCCTTCAATCAAGATTGTGCTGCATGGGAAATAGAAAAAGCCGGCTTGACCAAAAGAGCCGTAGATGCCGAGGAAGCCCTGAAACTGGTGGCTGAAGAACTAGCCGGTTTGAAGCGCCAAATCAACGCTATGACCTCTGCTATCTTTGGTAAATATCTGCTTATGTATGTTGCATCAGTCAATGAATCTTAAAACTGACCACGATGTTGAAAAAATCTTTGGCAGGAACTCGGATCACTCATCTTGGTGCAGATATGCGGATGAAGCTCAAAGCGGCATACACATTGGTTGAGCAGCTATACTCTGGATCTCAGCGAGCCATTAGTACAGCAACTTATAACAAACCGGCACCAACATTGATTAAGGAAACACTTGAGAAGCTGGGCATGTTACCGGCGCGTATCGCCGAGTTGAAAAGAGCCGCTGCAAGAACCGGAGCATTAACTACCCTTATTCGAGCCAAGGCCCGGATTCCAGATCTTGAAGCGGAGGATATCATTAAAGGGTATCCAGGCGTTAAAGAAGACGGCTCAAACTTTGACAATGATGATCTTTGGCGGTTGACCAAACAGATGCGGCTAGCGGCCAGCAAATTAGCTGAAGACACCGATTTGTCCCATTTTCAACCGTTTTATGATGCAGAAGGGAAAAGACAGCCGGCCGAGATCCATGAAGTCGAAGAACTTGTGCCTCCGATTCGTAAGCACACTTACGCCCCTGATATTAACCCTTCTGATCTAATCCATGAAGAAGTAGTATTCCGAGCTTTAACCGGAATCGATTGGTCAAGACTGATTTCCAGCGGCTGGGGAGGGATGAAGAAGTGCATGCACCAACTGATCCGCCACCGTCAAACCGTCGTGATGAAGAGTCCTGATCCGGTCGCCGGTTTATATGGCTACTGTGAACAACAATGGCACTGTTGAGCCGCTTTAAAGCTTCATGTAATAGGATAGCTGAAACTTTGTTTATCTGCCATGCCATCGAGCATGCTTCATATCCCTTTGTGACAATCTGTGCCGCCCTTCAGGATATATTTTATGCATAGTCTATGATGACTTGCCTTCCTAGGTACAAAAAACTTAAAAGTGTCTAGCGGTTTACCGCTAAACATGTCATAATATCCAAGAAGTATATAGTACTTGAGCTGAATAACCAAGTGTTTGTACAAAATATAATGTACAGAACATACCTCATTGAGTGAGCAAACGTGTATACAGCAAAGGTGTTTAACACCAACCCGATACGTTTGATAATCTCGTCTTCAAAATGCCGGTCTATCTATTAAACCGGACCGGTATACCTACCGGATTTTCTTCATAACACTGGTGATTTAGTCAAACCATACCGGGTCAGTGACCACCGGTTTATAACTGATCATGAGCCAATAGCTGGTGGTTGGAAAGCAAGCCGGATCAAGGATGCCGGTTTATCAAAAAATACTTATGATTGTCAACAAACAAAACGCAAATAGGAAAATATGCGAGGCTTTTTACGAGCTGCCAGGCTCCAAATCGAGGCTTTTCATGGGCTGCCAGGCCTCTGAGTTAAACCATTTAACAAAGCCTTTTAAGATGGGCCTCCAATGAACCAATCACTGTTTTAACTATGACAAGTTCAGGGTCTGTAAAAGATTGACTTGTCAAACGTTCGATGGGTCATGCCAGGATTACCTGGATAGGAGTGGCTTACTTGATGAAGGCAGGTTAACCCGGGGTTTTAGGTGAATACACCAGGCTTCCAAGCCGTGGCTTGATAGCCAATTACGAGGGTCCTTTCAAACTCTTTGTTGCTTTGCAAAAAAGAGCCCCCAAGGTACTTTGTGAGCGATGCTCAGCGTGTGCCTATGTTTGAGTTTGTACAGTGCACAATACTCTCTTTGGCTCCACAAATTGGTCCTTGTGTGGCTGAAAAGCCTATCAAGAGGTGTAGCTGTGGTTCAAACATGACCAAGCCCCCTAGTGATTTTCTTTATCTTTATGCAGTTGCTAAATCTGGTTTAACAAAGACTCCGCTTTGACCGTTAACTTGTAAAAGCACACATATGATATAAGAAAGAACAGATACCCCGCTTATAATGGAGGCTCCGGTTTATTATATGGTATATACACTGTCATAAATATGTACAGGTGAAAAAGCCTATGGCTTCAAGTATAGTAAGGCCGAAGGAGAGCTATGTTCCATGGCCGCTTTGTCTCCTCCTCCGATTGACGTGAGTCTTCATGATCTCGAACATCAATGAGGTAGTAGGATCCGTTGTGCAGATTTTTGCTGACCACAAAGGGTCTTTCCCAAGGGGGGATAACTTATGCATATCAGTCTGATCCTGGATGAGCTGGAGCACCAAATCACCTTCTTGAAAGGTTCTAGTTTTAACCCGGCGGCTGTGATAACGTCGAAGATCTTGTTGATAAATCGCCGAACGCGCTGCTACAAGATCCTGCTCTTCATCCAACAGGTCCAGAGAATCCTGACGTGCCTTCTCATTATCAGCTTCAACATAAGCTACCACACGGGGCGAATCGTGACGGATGTCACTAGGAAGAACCGCCTCTGCTCCATAAACCATGAAGAAAGGCGTGTAACCCGTAGACCTATTGGGTGTGGTGTTGATGCTCCATAACACAGAAGGTAGCTCCTCGACCCAACAACCCGGCATCCGCTTTAAGGGAACCATAAGCCTTGGTTTGATACCCCGCAGAATTTCTTGATTTGCCCTTTCCGCTTGACCATTAGATTGGGGGTGAGCCACTGATGCTAGATCAAGCCGGATGTGCTCACGTTGACAGAATTCTTTCGTCTCTCCTTTTGACAAGTTAGTGCCATTATCTGTTATAATGCTATGTGGAAAGCCAAACCGGAATATCACATTTTTGATGAATTGAACCGCTGTGGCTGCATCACACTTGCTGACTGGCTCTGCCTCTACCCATTTAGTGAATTTATCAACTGCTACTAACAGATGGGTCTTCTTGTCCTTGGAGCGCTTGAAGGGTCCAACCATATTCAGCCCCCAAGTGGCAAACGGCCACGCAATTGGAATCATCCGCAACTCTTGATCCGGAACATGCGCACAGCGGGCAAACTTTTGACATCCATCACATCTTTTGACCAAATCCTCCGGATCAGCATGCGCCGTCAACCAGTAAAAACCGTGGAGAAAAGCTTTAGCAACCAACGACTTTGATCCGGCGTGATGACCGCAATCCCCTTCATGAATTTCTCGCAAAATCTCACAACCTTCTTGAGGAGAAACGCATCGTTGAATCGCTCCTGAAACACTGTAACGATGTAACTCCCCGTTGAGTATGGTCATGGACTTGGAACGCCGGATTATCTGTCGGGCCAACGTTTCCTCAACTGGTAACTCGCCCCGGTTCATGTAATCCAGATATGGGATCGTCCAATCCGGTATGGCATGCAAAGCTGCCACCAATTGAGCCTCCGGATCAGGAACAGCCAAATCTTCTTCGGGTGGTATTTTGACTGACGGATTGTGCAACACATCAAGAAAGACATTGGGCGGAACCGGTTTACGTTGGGAAACAAGACGACTTAAAGCGTCCGCGGCTTCATTCTTCCGCCGGTCTATATGGTCCACCTGATTACCTTTAAAGTGACCAGCCACTGTGTCCACCTCTCGCTGATATGCAGCCATGAGTGGGTCCTTAGAATCCCAAGTGCCAGACACTTGCTGAGCCACTAGATCTAAATCGCCGAAGCACTTAACCCGGCTCAAATTCATCTCTTTAGCCATCCGAAGACCGTGGAGTAAAGCCTCATATTCAGCTGCATTGTTAGTACAAGGGAACATTAAACGGAGGACATAACAAAACTTATGACCTCGTGGGGAGGTTAATATGACTCCAGCCCCCGAACCCTCTAGCTTTCTGGACCCATTAAAATGAATAGTCCAATATGTATTATCTGGTTTCTCCTCAGGTGCCTGTAACTCCGTCCAATCGTTGATGAAATCTACGAGTGCCTGGGACATGATCGCCGTGCGGGGTATATATCTGAGCCCGTGGGGTCCAAGCTCAATGGCCCACTTGGCAATCCGACCAGTTGCCTCTCTATTTTGAATGATGTCACCCAGAGGAGCTGAACTGACTACTGTGATAGGATGGCCCTGAAAATAGTGTTTGAGCTTCCGGCCTGCCATAAACACCCCATACACCAGTTTCTGCCAATGCGGATACCTCTGCTTTGACTCAATGAGCACCTCACTGATATAATAAACCAGCCGTTGAACCGGATACTCTTTGCCAGGCTCTTTGCACTCTACCACAATGGCTACGCTGACAGCCCGGGCATTAGCAACCACATATAATAATAATGGCTCTTTATCGATCAGTGCTGCCAGTATGGGCGGTTCCACGAGCTGTTTCTTCAGATCTTCAAACGCCTTATTAGCTGCTTCACTCTAGACAAAGTTATCCGTTTTCTTGAGCATCTGATATAAGGGAATGTCCTTCTCTCCAAGGCGGCTGATATACCGGCTCAAGGCTGTAATCCGGCCGGCCAAACGTTGCACATCGTTAATACACGCCGGTTTAGCCAAGGACGTAATCGCTGCAATCTTTTCCGGATTAGCCTCAATGCCTCTGTTTGAAATCATAAAGCCTAAGAGCTTGCCTGCCGGGACACCAAAAACACACTTCTCCGGATTGAGCATCATCTTGTAGACCCGGAGATTGTCAAAAGTTTCCCATAGATCCTCTATCAACGCCTCCTCCTTTCTGGATTTGACCACAATATCATCTACATACGCATGGACATTGCGCCCAATTTGCTTATGAAGGAAATTCTGAACACATCGCTGGTAAGTTGCCTGGGCACTCTTGAGTCCAAAGGGCATGGAAACATAGCAGAAGGCTCCAAAGGGAGTTATAAAGGCTGTCTTCTCCTGGTCCTTAACTGCCATTTTGATCTGATGATAACCAGAGTAAGCATCCAAAAAACACAAATGGTCACAACCCGCCGTAGCATCAATTATCTGATCAATGCGAGGGAGAGCAAAGGGGTCTGCAGGGAAATCCTTGTTTAAATCTGTGTAGTCCACACACATGCGCCAAGTGTCGTTTTTCTTAAGAACCAGCACCAGATTGGCTAACCACTCTGGATGAAAAACTTCAACAATAAACCCAGCAGCCAAGAAACGGGCGACCTCTTCACCTATAGCCTTGCGCCTTTCCTCGTTGAAGCGGCGGAGGAACTGTCGGACCGGTTTGAATTTCGGATCAATGTTGAGTGTGCGCTCAGCGAGTTCTCTCGGTACACCTGGCATGTCAGAAGGTTTCCATGCAAAGATGTCCCGATTCTCACGGATGAACTCGATGAGCGCGCTTTCCTATTTGGGATCCAGGTTAGCACTGATGCTGAACTATTTGGATGAATCGCCAGGGACAAAGTCAACCATCTTAGTGTCTGTAGCTGATTTGAACTTCAATGCTGGATCATGTTCCGTGGTTTTAAGGAGGTCATGTCTGCCGGATCAACTTGCTCCTTATAGAATGTTAACTCCTCCATGGCACAAACCGACGCAGCATAAGCCACATCGCCTACTTCACACTACAAAGCAATCTTTCTACTTCCATGTTCTGTGATAGTCCCCTTATGACCTAGCATTTTAAGCTGCAGGTAAACATAACATGGCCTTGCCATAAACTTAGCATAAACCGGCCGCCCAAACAGAGCATGGTACGGACTTTTGATCTTCACCACCTCAAATGTCACTGTTTCTGACCTTGAATCGTAGTCATCTCCAAAAGCTACCTCCAAAGCTATCTTACCAACAGGATATGCAGACTTACCAGGCACCACACCATGAAATACCGTATTCGACGGTTTAAGATCCTTATCTATCAACCCCATACGGCGGAATGTATCATAATACAAAATATTGATACTACTTCCCCCATCCATGAGCACTTTAGTGAACTTGTATGCCCCATCTTGAGGGGCTACCACCAAGGCCAAGTGACCTGGATTATCAACCCGGGGCGGGTGATCCTCTCTGCTCCACAAAATAGGTTGCTCCTACCAGTGTAAATACTAAGGTACTGCCGGTGTCATGGTTCTAAGTCTGATAGTAGTGTAGGGGGTAAGTATGGAGAGGCAAGATCTTAGCTATGGAGAAGTTGTAAGCACGCAAGGTTTACGAGTTCAGGCCCTTCTCAGAGGAAGTAATATCCCTACGACTCGGAGCCCGGAGGCGGTCGACTGGATTATGTGAGTATGAGTTACAGAGGTGCGAACCCTTGTCTCGGAGGAGGGGGGTGGCTTATATAGAGTGCGCCAGGACCCCGGCCAGCCCACGTTACAAAGGGTTCAATGTACATTAAGGCAGAGCGTTACTGGTAATGCTAGTAATAAAGTGCTATGATGACCATAAAAGCTACTTAATGACCGACTGTTAGCGTGCGGAGTGACTTCAGGTCTCCTGGCCGTCGAGTGGTTGGATCTTGGTCGAGTGATTGTTTCTTGGTCGAGCGTCTTCGAGTCTGTTGAGTGGATCACCTCCAAGTCGATTGAAAGGTGGTTTCTTCTAGAGATGTCCTTGGGTAGGGCAGTTAGGACAGGTCCATGACCCTACCCTAGGTACATAGCTTCATCATTAGCCCCCGAATGGATCAAGGTTTGAGTGGGGAAGGAGTTGAGAACCTCTCCGACTCGTTTTTCATGCCGTGAGCATATCTTGTTCTAGATCAATGGACCTGAGTGATGATAGCAACTTCCTTTTCAGTCGCCTTGATCCATTCTTAATTCTTCGTTGAGTGAGTTTCTTCACTTGTAAGGCTTCAAGTGACGGTGCGGAGGAGATCTTTTAGTCTGACAAGTTTGTTTGCTGCCCGTAGATTTCGTGGGATCCGAATTTTGGGAAGCGCGCGGGACGGGGGAGGCCGCAGTAATCGGATGGGATAGAGCGGAGACGCCTCGATCCCCACGCCGCCTTTTTCGCCATGTATCGCGCGCGCGATCGTTACGGGATTTGACAGAGCCACCTGGGCCTACCCGTCAGCCACTCGGAAGCGGCCTCATATAAGGCGTTGGACCGGGGTCTCCCGAACAGTGTGTTCCCATTTCCTCTTCTCCTCTTCACGCCCCTCCGCTGCGCTCGCTCTCGCCCCAGCATCACCGCTCCGTACGCGTCTCGCCGGCGACAATGGGGAAGGAGAAGACGGCGGCTCTGGAGCGGGCAAAGAAGGCGACGGCGAGGTCGAAGGGGAAGGCGACCAACCAGAGCGGATCTTCCTCGCGGACCGGCCTGCCGAGGGGCTGGATCCAGGGCGACTGGTCCACTCAAGGATCACCCAAGAAGACCTCGACGACCTGGCCGAAGGGGGGCTGATCCCCTATGACTCGGCACGGCTTCCGGGGAAGGAATCTGAGCCGCAACCTTGGGAGGGTGAGCGTGTTCTTCTTGCCACCCACATCGACCGTGGATTTTCCTTGCCTCCTCACCCTTTCTTTCGAGGGTTTCTGAACTTCTTTGGGGCACAACTCCACCATTTTACCCCCAACACGATCGTTTATCTCGCCGCTTTCATTTCTTTGTGTGAGAATTTCCTGGGTTGCCGTCCTCACTGGGGTCTTTTCAAGAATATTTTCACTTGTCGCTCCCAGACAGTGAAAAAGGCTAATCCGAGTGATGAGAGGACCCAAGTGATCCAGATGTGTGGGGGTCTTGGCATCCAGACGAGAGGGAAAAGCTCCTTTCCGGCCATGATTCTTCCTGACTCGGTTCACGGATGGCAGTCGACCTGGTTTTTCTGTAAAGACCAGTCGACGCTAGGGCAATCGACTGGCCTCCCTCCCTTTACCATGGACCGAGTGGAGAAACCCTCCCCTTTGAAGGTGCTCCCAGAGGAGAAGGCGCACGTGAAGCTGTTGGTCGATCGAGTGGTCCAGCTTATTCATGACGGGGTCACTGGTATGGATCTCTTGGAGGTCTTCCTTCAGCAGCGCATCCAGCCTCTTCAAGCTCGAGACCATCCGATGTGGATGTATTCGGGTCTTGAAGACTCCACTCGGATCCACCCGGAGGAGGTCGACGACAACACACTGGAGAAGTGGCTGTCGGGCATTACCGGGAACAAGGACAATCCCAGGGGAGCTAGGAGAGTTCCCCCATTCGACCAATCTCATGCACCAGAGCAGGTCTGATTCTGAGTTTCTGCTTGTAATCTGAATTCACTCGCGCAGCTGCCTATATTGTGTTGACTAACTTTGTTCTCCCTGCTTCCTTTCAGGCTATTATTGAAATGTATTCAATGCCCAACGGGGAGCAAGAGCAAGCACTGGAAGGTGAGGCGAGTGGCGGCGACAGTGGCGAGTGGACTTCCGATGGTGAAGGGGATGGAGGAAGCGACGGCTCAATTGATGGAGAAGAAGTCGAGTCGCCCCCTCGCAGGGAGAGGCGATCCAAGCTCGACCAAGAACGGCCGAGTGCCCATGACAAGGCAACTACTCAGGCTGGTCAGTCTTCGAAGCATCCTCGGATCTCTTCACCAACCCCGACTGAGAAGGCGCCAAAAGCACCCCAAAGTTGCAGAGCCGAGGACTCGGAAGGCGTTGCCGAAGATCAAGATTGATATCCCTGTCGCCTCCGCGTGAGTGTCTCTCTTTGTGTTCACTCGACGCTCCGCGATGTTTGTTTTTCTTGTTTTGACTGGACGAACTTTGGAATTGTCAGTGCTGCCACTTCCGGGACCTCAGCTTACAGGGATGATGATGAGGTGATGGAGGATGCGGTCACTTCTAATCCGGGTATGATTTCTGCCATACTATCTTTACTCGGTCAATTCAACTTCAATGTGCATCATTGGGTGACGTGATTTTGGCAATTGAACTTTGCACAGCTCCCAACATTATTGACCTCCCTGATGATGATGAAGAGTCTGAGAGGTCTTTGACCAGGAAGAATAGGCGAGCTCCTGTAAGTGAGGCGCTACAGTCAACGCTGAGGGCGGATCCAGTCGTTCAGGACACTGGCAACGTCAATCGGGGTTCTGTTACCTTCGCCGAGCCACTGTCGAGTGCCTTGCCTTCTTCGTCGACTGCTTGAGCCCCTGTCGACCCGCCTTCACTTTTTGCGACCCATCATGTCCCAGAGGACGAGGTGAATGCTGCTAGGGAAGCCATACGCCAGGCGGGCATTATGATGGAGAAGATGAAGATGGTGCGGGACGCCAGCCAAGCCGCCTATGATGCCAGCTCGGCTCTCCAGAGCAACGTTCAGGTTAGTTGGTCACCGCTTGTTCTGTTAGGATATGCTACCTGAAGATTCTTTCCGAAAACCTTTGCATCTGTACACCCACTGGGCGTGTCGATTGAATTTTTGCACTAGTGGGGGCATGCTGAGTGAACCCACTAGGAGTAGTCCCCGAGACTACGGTGGACTGCTGGCAATCGACTGTAGTCTTTGCATTTTGCTGAATGTATAAACCAAACTGGTAATTTATCTCTTCCACTCGGTCTGGTCGAGTGGGATCAGAACCGGTGGGGGCACGCTAAGTGCACCCACTGGGTGTAGTCCCTAAGACTACGGTGGACTGCTGCCAGTCGACTGTAGTCTGAGTTCTACTTTCTCTCTTTCTGCCCCCTTTTTTTGGACTCGACTTCGGCGGGCCGGTCGAGTGGGATCAGAACCGGTGGGGGCACGCTAAGTGCACCCACTGGGTGTAGTCACCGAGACTATGGTGGACTGCGGGCAGTCGACCGTAGTCTTAGTATTTATTGCCTTTGTTGTTTTTTGCTGTAAAACTAACTTCTCCCCTTTGATTTCAGAAATCTTGTGATCTTGGAACTCGCTTTACTGACTTGGAGAAGCAGCAGATGCAACTGAACCTTGACTTGGAGCTGGCCAGGATAGAGCTGCAAAAGGTTAGAGACGGCGCCGCAGGTAAGACGACTCTATCGACTGGTCAGTTTTAGGCTTGAGTACCCTTCTGCTATTTCTGAATCAATCATCATTTCTTTGCAGAAAAACTGAGAGAAGCTCTGGCGAAGAAGGATCAGGATTTGGCCGCTGCTCGTAAGGAGGCTGACGACAAGACCGCTCTGGCCGAACAGAAGCTGGCTTCGGTCGGCCAGTTGGAAGAAGAGAATACCAGGCTGAAGACCACTCTGAATGACTCCAACAAGGAGTGCTCGTGCTGGAAGAAGGCGAATCTCGTCCAGGGCAAGAAAATGGAAGGCATTGCTCGCAGGAGGGATGATCTGGAGAGCTATCTGAGAAGTCTTGCCAAGAAGTTGTTCATCAAGCTTGAAGGTGCACATTCTGTTCCGACTGATTTTTTTTGGGTCGACTCAGTGTACGAAAATTGACTTATCCTTGGATCGTGAATGCAGAGTTTTGCCAGAACTTTGAAGAGGAGACTGGGCGGATTGAACCAGGTTTGGATCCAATCAACTATCCCGTGAAAGATGAAACTGCCATGAATCTGCTCCATCTGGAATCTCGCATCGACAGTGCCGTGGACTACTTGGCTCGACTGAAGGTCGCCAAGTCGCGGATTGACCCGGCACTTTGGCCAGAGGCTGTGCTCCAAAATGATATTGAGTCCCTGATGACTCGTCTAAATGAAATCCCCGACCAAGTGCAGGAGTGGAAGAAGTCTGCTGCTCGGTGTGGCGCTGACGTGGCTCTGTCTTTGGTTCGTGTCCACTGCAAGGAGGTGCGACAGGACAAACTGGCAGCAATCAAGGTCGCCAACACCCAGAAGCATGACTTCCGAACCTTTATGGAGACTTTCATCGCTGCAGCCACTCGGATAGCCGACAGCGTCGACCTGGATGAGTTCGTCAAGCCTGCCAGCCCTCCTCCCGCGGAGTGAACAAACTTTTATGTCCCACCTTAAATTTGCCTCAGAATGCCGAGTGGTTTTTGTAACCGTTAAATTTTTTCGGGCTGCATGCCCGAGTACTTCGATCTATGATCTGGAACCTTTGGAATTTACCAAAACTTGGTTTACCGTTGAATATCTTTATGAATCTCCTATTGAGTGAACCCATTCTTCATTCGAGACAACTTTTGCATTCGCAGTGCAGCTCCGAAGGAGAGGGAAGCAGTTGACCCATGTCTTGTATTTGTGGCGAAGCTCTCCAGGAGAAGGTGGCAGTTGACCCGCACTTCGTTACTGTAGAGCGGGATGAATCGCGCATTGTATTTGTGGCGAAGCTCCCAAGGAGAAGGTGGCAGTCGACCTGCCCCTCGTCGTCCTTGAGGAATGAGATGTGTTTCGTACTTAGGCGAGTTCTGGACTACAGCTAAGCCCCCGAGTGGGAGGATTGCTCTCCACTCGGTAGGATTTTTTTCAACCTTAGGCGAGTGCCGGACTGCAGCTAAGTCTCTAAGTGAGAGAACTTAGGCGAGTACTGGACTGCAGCTAAGCCCCTGAGTGGGAGGATTGCTCTCCACTTGGTAGGATTTTTTTTTAAACTTAGGCGAGTGCCGGACTGCAGCTAAGTCTCTAAGTGAGAGAACATAGGCGAGTACTAGACTGCAGCTAAGCCCCCGAGTGGGAGGATTGCTCTCCACTCGGTAGGATTTTTTCAAACTTAGGCGAGTGCTGGACTACAGCTAAGTCTCTAAGTGAGAGAACTTAGGCGAGTACTGGACTGCAGCTAAGCCCCCGAGTGGGAGGATTTTTTTAAACTTAGGCGAGTGCCGGACTGCAACTAAGTCTCTAAGTGAGAGAACTTAGGCGAGTACTAGACTGCAGCTAAGCCCCCGAGTGGGAGGATTGCTCTCCACTCGGTAGGGTTTTTTCAAACTTAGGCGAGTGCTGGACTGCAGCTAAGCCCCCGAGTGGGAGAACTTAGGCGAGTACTGGACTGCAGCTAAGCCCCCGAGTGGGAGGATTGCTCTCCACTCGGTAGGGTTTTTTCAAAGTTAGGCGAGTGCTAGACTGTAGCTAAGCCCCCGAGTGGGAGAACTTAGGCGAGTACTGGACTGCAGCTAAGCCCCTGAGTGGGAGGATTGCTCTCCACTTGGTAGGATCTTTTTAAACTTAGGAGAGTACCAGACTGCAGCTAAGTCTCTACTGAGAGAACTTAGGCGAGTACTAGACTACAGCTAAGCCCCCGAGTGGGAGGATTGCTCTCCGCTCGGTAGGATTTTTTCAAACTTAGGCAAGTGCTGGACTGCAGCTAAGCCCCTGAGTGGGAGAACTTAGGTGAGTACTGGACTGCAGCTAAGCCCCCGAGTGGGAGGATTGCTCTCCATTCGGTAGGGTTTTTTCAAACTTAGGCGAGTGCTAGACTGCAGCTAAGCCCCCGAGTGGGAGAACTTAGGCGAGTACTGGACTGCAGCTAAGCCCCCGAATGGGAGGATTGCTCTTCACTCGGTAGGACTTTTTCAAACTTAGGCGAGTGCCGGACTGCAGCTAAGTTTCCCAGTGAGAGAACTTTAGGTGAGTACTGGACTGCAGCTAAGCCCCCGAGTGGGAGGATTGCTCTCCGCTCGGTAGGATTTTTTCAAACTTAGGCGAGTGCCGGACTGCAGCTAAGTCTCCCAGTGAGAGAACTTTAGGCAAGTACTGGACTGCAGCTAAGCCCCCGAGTGGGAGGATTGCTCTCTACTCGGTAGGATTTTTTCAAACTTAGGCGAAACGGATTCGCAGCTAAGCCCCAGAGTGGGAGGCTGGCTCGCCACTCGGTAGGAAACTGTTTTTACAAACTTAGGCGAAGCGGATTCGCAGCTAAGCCACCCACTGGGGGATTTCTTACGCAAACAAAAACAATAATAATCACTGGAAAATTTATAATGCTCTTGTCTTTGATAAATAAACTACAAGAGTTTTTCTTATTACATCTCATCCGAGTGAGAATTCAAGTATAAAAGGGGCGAAGTAGCTCCGCATTCCAGGCTCGTGGCTCATCAATCTGGCGATCGACATTGTAGAGGTGGTATGCTCCATTGTGTTGGACTCTGGTGACTATGAAGGGGCCTTCCCAAGTAGGAGCAAGCTTGTGTGGTTTCTGCTGATCCACTCGGAGGACTAAGTCTCCTTCTTGGAAGACTTGGCTCTTCATGTTTCTGGCATGGAATCGATGCAAGTCTTGCTGATAGATGGTCGATCGAATCAAGGCCATTTCCCTTTCTTCTTCTAGGAGGACGACTGCGTCTTGTTGGGATTGTTCTGCTTCATCTTCTGAGTAGAGCTCGACTCTGGGAGCATTGTGAAGCAGGTCACTCGGTAAGACTGCTTTGGCCCCGTAGACCAGAAAGAATGGGGTTCTTCCGGTCGATCGATTCGGGGTTGTCCTCAATCCCCAAAGGACTGATGGAAGCTCGTCGACCCATGCACCTGCTGCGTGCTTGAGATCGCGCATCAATCGGGGTTTCAGTCCTTTGAGAATTAGGCTGAGGGAGTCCTGGATTAGGGGGTGTTCGGGTAGCCGGACTATACCTTCAGCCAGACTCCAGGACTATGAAGATACAAGATTGAAGACTTCATCCCGTGTCCGGATGGGACTTTCCTTGGCGTGGAAGGCAAGCTTGGCGATGCGGACATTCAAGATCTCCTACCATTGTAACCGACTTTGTGTAACCCTAACTCTCTCCGGTGTCTATATAAACCGGAGGGTTTTAGTCCGTAGGACAACTTCATCATACAACAATCATACCATAGGCTAGCTTCTAGGGTTTAGCCTTTCTAATCTCGTGGTACATCTACTCTTGTACTACCCATATCATCAATATTAAACAAGCAGGACGTAGGGTTTTACCTCCATCAAGAGGGCCCAAACCTGGGTAAAACATCGTGTTCCTTGCCTCCTGTTACCATCCGGCCTAGACGCACAGTTCGGGACCCCCTACCCGAGATTCGCCGGTTTGACACCGACATTGGTGCTTTCATTGAGAGTTCCTCTGTGTCGTCGCCTTTAGGCCCGATGGCTCCTTTGATCATCAACAACGATGCAGTCCAGGGTGAGACTTTTCTCCCCAGACAGATCTTCGTCTTCGGAGGCTTCGCACTGCGGGCCAAGTCGCTTGGCCACCTTGAGCAGATCAAAAGCTACGCCCCTGGCCATCAGGTCAGGTTTGGAAGCCTAAACTATATGACTGACATCCGCGGGGACTTGATCTTTGACGGATTCGAGCCACGGCAAAGCGCGCCGCGCTGTCTCGATGGGCATGATATAGCTCTGCCGCCAAACAGCGCCTTGGAGGCCGCACACGCATCGGTTCCGACCATTGATTCGGAGCCTACTCCGCTGATCGAGGATCATCGGTTGGACGCTGCCTCAGGGGCTGCGATCTCAGAGGCGATCAAGCCGAACTCCAACCCCGCACTCCGTATGGCCTGTGACTCTGAGGAGCCGGATTCCTTTCCGAACTCCGAGCCCCCCGCGCCCCTGCCGATCGAATACGGTTGGGCGCCGATAATGGAGTTCACCGCCGCAGACATCTTTCAGCACTTGCCTTTCGGCGACATCCTGAATTCGCTAAAGTCTCTCTCTTTATCAGGAGAGCCCTGGCCGGACTACGGTCAGCAAGGATGGGATTCGGATGATGAAGAAATTCAAAACCCACCCACCACCCACTTTGTAGCCACTGTCGACGACTTAACCGACATGCTCGACTTCGACTCCGAAGACATCGACGGTATGGACGAGATGCAGGAGACAACCAAGAACCAACGCCTATAGGGCATTGGACAGCCACCTCATCTCACGATGTGTACATGGTGGATACCCCTAAGGGAAGCAACAACGAGGAAAACGGGGATGGAAAGGGGGATCGATCTCTCGAAAAACAATCAAAGCGTCGGCGTAAACGCCGACCCAAGCCCCGCCTCGATAAAGACCCAGCCATAGAGCAGGATGAGCCGGTCGACGACGAGCATGCCTTAGAGCAACCGTCCCAACAGGACAACCCGGATAGAGAAACCGAACATCCCTCCCCCGGCGAAAATGGCATTCCGGATGACCCTACGCCGGACAAGCCCACGAAGCAGAAGAACCTCCACAAACGGCTCGTTGCAACCACACGCAGCCTGAAAAAGCAGAAGCGGAAGCTAAAAACTACGGAAGATGCACTCAGGATCAGATGGAGTAAAGTAATCAATACTGCAGACAAATACGGCGACAGTCGCCGCACTAAAAGCTATCCGAAGAGAAAGCTACTACCTGAATTCAACGAGGAGGCCTTAGAGCCCTCGCATTCCAAAAGATAGAAAGCCACACGGTCGGATAGACGACCCCATGGCCAGCATAAAGCGGCAAGCAGCGCCGCACTTAAGCCGGCATGCGACCCACTTAAGGATTCGCATCATGGCCCAACCAGGTCCATTTACGGGCCAAGAAAGCAAGCTCTCGTAAGCAATGCAATAAAGCCATTATCAGAATCCGGCACACCCAAATACAGCGGTGCCGCACACCCCCTATGTTTCACCGATGAGGTCCTGGCCTATGAATTTCCAGCGGGATTCAAACCCATAAACATAGAGGCATATGATGGAACAACAGACCCTGGAGTCTGGATCGAGGATTATATCCTCCACATACATATGGCTAGAGGAGATGACCTCCATGCCATAAAATACTTACCCCTCAAGCTTAAAGGGCCAGCCTGGCATTGGCTCAAAAGCCTTCCCGAAAACACAATCGGAAGTTGGGAAGAGCTCGAGGACGCTTTCCGAGCACATTTTCAAGGGACGTATGTCCGCCCTCCAGATGCAGACGATCTTAGTCACATAACTCAACAGCCCGGAGAGTCAGCTCGGCAATTCTGGAATAGATTTCTTACTACAAAGAATCAGATAGTCGACTGTCCGGACGCTGAAGCCTTAGCGGCTTTCAGGCATAATGTCCGAGACGAATGGCTCGCTTGACACCTCAGCCAAGAAAAGCCAAGAACAATGGCCGCACTAACAAGCCTCATGACCCGCTTTTGCGTAGGAGAGGACAACTGGTTGGCAAGATGCAGCACCAGTGACACAAGTACATCCGAAACTAGGGATGGAAACGGAAAACCGCGACGCAATAAGGACCCTCGCCGGACTAAGGAAAAAAGTCCAAAGAGCATGGCAGTCAATGCCGGATTCAAAAGCTCATGACAGAATCAGAAAAAGCCGCCCCTCCAAGATAACAGGGACGACCTATCCAACCTAAACAAAATCTTGGATAGGATATGTCAAATACACAGCACTCCCAGAAAGCCTGCTAACCATACCCACAGGGATTGTTGGGTTTTCAAGCAATCCGGCAGACTCAACGCCGAACACAAGGGGCTCGACACACCAAGCAAAGACGAGGACGAACCCCAAAAGAAGAGTACCAGGAAACAAAAGAATTTCCCACAAGAAGTAAAAATAGTAAACTTACTCCACATAACAAAACGTGCGGCGCCCATAAAGTTACGCGCCCCACGGCCTATCCCAAAGGAATCCCGCCACTGGTTGTGAAAACCAATCATCTTCGATCATCTGGATTATTCTAGGAGTGTCAGGAACCCAGGCTGGACTGCCTTGGTACTCGATCCAATAATTGGCGGACTCCAGTTTTCAAATGTCCTTATGGACGGTGGCAGCGGACTCAACCTGATACATCAGGACTCAATCCGCCACATGGGGATCGACCCAAAAAGAATTCGCCACAGCAAAACCTCCTTTCAAGGAGTAAAGCCAGGTCCGGACACCCATTGCATGGGTTTCCTCCGGCTCGAGGTTATTTTCGGCTCTGCCGATAACTTCCGTTGCGAAAAGCTGACTTTCCACATCGTCCCATTCTCAAGTCGCTATCAAGCACTACTGGTACGCGAAGCTTTCGCCCGCTTTAACACAATACCGCATTATGCATCCTCTTACGCTTAAGATGCCCGGTCCACGCGGCATCATCTCCTTAAAGTGGAAGGAGTGAGAACACCTCCCCCAAGCGGAGGATTGTGCGGCCGCTTTAACAGCCCCACAATACAATGGCTTCACCAGCCAGAACATCAGAACAGGTCATTAAGACCACGGACACGGATAGATGAGTCCGGCAAAAAAGTATCGTTGATAAAGGCTTAGTGGCCATATACCCCTGCACTAGGGGCTTCACACGTATAAAATAAGAGACAATAAAGCTCAATTTTTCATATTTTACTTTACACTTTGTTTATTTCATATAACTTTTGTTCGGCACGCCCCTTTTTCAAATTAGTTGCTCTCTTCTTACAGATGAACGTCGTGCTGCGCTCGTCCAGGATACGGCACAACGGAGACACAGGCGCAGACATGCAGTAGGGACCCGTCCCAAGGATTCTTTTCAGATTAAGACCCCGCGTAAACCTTTTTTACTGTCTCTTGTTGATACACATCCCCTGGTTCTATGACCAAGGAGGAGGCTAGCATCTTGGCATGTGGACACGTCAGAAGTCTTGCGCATACCTGGACACTAGGGGCTTATACCTCAGAGCGTTACCTCGCCCTCTCTCGTAAAGACCGAACACCTTAGGGAGTGTTCGGCGTCGCGAGTTTGGCCTTATATGCATCAGCTCCGAGTCATGATTTTGGTCAAATGTTGGGTTGCCCGGCTCCTATGTTCGGTCGCCTTACGTTCCGCTCTATCGGCTAAGGCGGCACCAGGAGAACTACTGCAATTGTGCCCTGGTTCGGCCAGGCGAGCACGTCAGTAGAGAAAGCCAAAAACCGACTGTCATGATATGGCGTGAGACTGGTCAACCACTCGATGACTCTCCGGAATCTGTAGGATTCCTCCGCATTAACGAAGGGCCATTTCCCGGCCAGGCACATACGCGCCCCAAATTCGGGCGAGCGCAGTCGCCACCAGGGGCTACCTAAATAGTCCCATTGTCAAGCTCCTATGGCTCAGTGAAAGTGTTAAAGCATTATAGTCCGGTTGCCTAGCTCGCTGCGCTATCACCTCCTTTGTAGGACCAAGACGTTGGATTAAGTGTGAAAATGCGCCTTCTGCGAGCACCCCCGCACTATGTGCGTGGGGGCTGAAGCCAGCGACTGCAATCTTTCAGATTTTGTATATATATATATATATATATATATATCTTAAAACGGCCGCACAGGAGGTGTTCCAAATACTTGAAGGCACAAGTATAAAAGGCTACTACAATTCATCAAAATATTTCTTTATAATTACATATGCTATCAGAACATAGCATCCTTCGAGCACCGCGTCTCTATTACACGAGCGCCTTCAAGGACTTCCTGAAAATAGTGCTCGGAGGGTACTCGGCTTTTGTCCGAATCTCGGGATGCAACAACGGTGGTCTCCATCTCTGCCCAGTATGTCTTGACACGGGCAAGAGCCATCCGTGCGCCCTCTATGCATGCTGACCTCTTCATCGCATTGATACGTGGCACCGCGTCAAGGAATTGCTGCACCAAGCTGAAATAACTCTTCGGCTCCGATCTTCCCGGCCACAGATGACCCATGACGTACTTCATGGCGAGTCCGGACAATCTATTCAGTTCGGTCCATTGAGCCAGACGATTGTCCACTGCCAGTGGACACTCTGTATTCTGGAACTGCGACCAGAAAAGCCTTTCCACTTCGCGACCTTCTTGATCTCGAAAGTATTCGGTCGCCTCAGCAGCACTCGCTGCCAAATCTAGATAGGTGTCCTCCGCACTCCACATCCGGTCCATCGGAGCAAACTTCGGATCGCAAAACTTCCTCCGCAGCATAAAGGTCTTTCCAGCCGCAATCTGTCCGGTCTGACGCAGCTCCTCCTTCGCAGATCTCATCGTAGAGCGAGCGTCCTTGGCATCAGCAAAGGCCTTCTCTAAGTCCACCTGTCTCGCTCGGTCTTCTTTCTCAAGAAACTTGCAACGGTCAGCAGCACTTTTTAACTTCACGTCCATCACGGCCATCTCCTTCTTGCTTCGGCAGTGAGCAGCCTGTTCGGCTCTCAGCTCTTCAAGGGCCTTCTCGGCAGCCGCATCACTTTTCCTGGCTTGTTCCTTAGCTTGGGCAAGTTCCGCCCGAAGACTCTCCACGGCGGCCGCACCATCTGCGTCAAGCACACACATTGTAAGATACTGGCATAAAGCTCCTCTTACCAGATGCCGCCCGAGGAATTGCATACCTTGAGCCTCATCAAGCCGCTCATTGACGAGCGCGATGTCGGCATCTGCCACGTCAAGTTACCGCTTTAGTTCGGCAAAATCATCAGTTTGGCTCGATTCCGGACACTTCGCCACCTGTATACAAAGGCGACATTTTAGACCTGGGATTATGATCCTCTGCGCGCCGTCAATTTTGACAACGCACAAAGTCTCAGGGGCTACTATCTACACAGGGCGCATCTTGTTTACGTGTAACTGACAAAGAAGTACATTATCAAACGTACCTCAAAACCCGTCAGCAAACGTCTGACGGCCTCATGCAATCCGCTTTTTGCGGACGAAATCCTTCCAATCACCGTACCCATCAATGCACGGTGCTCCTCTGAGATACAAGCTCGCCCCAGTAGAATCATCAGCTCCTCCGACCGTGCATCGGACGATGCCAGACTCGTCCTATGACCTCCATCGAAGGCCGGACGTGGAGAACCTTGGGGGGACATATGGCTACCTTCCACCCCTGCCGGATTTGGAGAAACCCTCCGCGACGACACCTCAGGGTCGCCTGCCTCGCCAGGCGGTACGGCAGGGGGAGACGTTCCACTCTCCATCATCTCCGGAAGAAGATCCCCCGAAGACGAGCTCTGCTGAGAAGGGCTGAGGTCCGAGCTACAAAGTAAAATTTCGGTTAATCTTCTCAGATAAAAAGCAAGGATTTCTCTCATCCCTCTAAAGGAAAATCTTTCTCTACTTACGGCTCGCTGGAGGGCTGATCCCTTTGAGGGCGTAGTTCGGCCGAGGATCTCCCCGGCGTCGGACCCTTTGACGAGGATTCCCCCCGCTTTGAGGCCATGGTCTCCAGGTCGTCAAAGGCGGCCCTCTTCTTCCCCTTAGGAGAGGAATTGTTGGTTCTTCCCTTCGGAGCAGCCTCCTTCGAGGAGGCCATAGTTTCCTTGTCCTCCCCCTCACTTCCCTCCAAAGGCACGATCTTCAACATCCTGACTAGCACGGGATCCGGCCTGGTCTCAGGAAGGGGAGCTGGACACCTGATCAGCTTTGCCTTCGCTATCCACTCCTGTTTAAAAGGACAGCACTTTTAGGGGCGAATTTATGACAATTTTACGGATAGCAAGTTCGGGCACAAGGTTACTTACTTGAGTATTCGGGCGATTGCAGCTTAAACCTGCGTCCTCGGTCAAATCCGGACACATTGCTTGTGATCCGAAGAACATTTTATACATCTCCACGGGCGTTGCACCCATAAAATGCTGGAGAGCTCGTGGTCCCTCCGGATTAAACTCCCACAGACGAAGGGAGCGACGTTTGTCGGGCAGTGTTCGGCGAATCAGCATGACCTGCATCACCTTGACCAGGTTGAGGTCTCTTTATAAGAGATCCCTAATGCGGCCCTGCAACAAGGGCACGTCTTTGGATAACCCCCAATCTAATCCTTTGTTGACCCATGATGCTAGCCGTGGTGGGGGACTCGAGCGAAAGGCAGGAGGCGCCACCCACTTGGCGCTCCTAGGAGCGGTGATATAGAACCACTCTCGTTGCCACAAGCCGAGCTCCTCTTGAAAGGAGCCCTCGGGCCATGGAGCATCAACATTCTTACTTATGACAGCGCCTCCGCACTCTGCGTGCCGTCCCTCGATCATCTTCGGCTCCACTCCAAAAGTCTTGAGCCATAATCCGAAGTGAGGTGTAACACGAAGGAACGCTTCGCACACAGCGATGAATGAGGAAACGTGGAGGATGGACTTCGGAGCTAAGTCATGAAATTCCAGCCCATAATAGAACATCAACCCCCTCACGAAGGGATCCATCGGGAAGCCTAACCCCCGAAGGAAGTGAGACATGAACGCTACGCTGTCACGGGGCTGGGGACTGGGAATAGCCTGCCTTTGAGCGGGCAACCTATGAAAAATTTCGGCGGTCAAGAACTTAGCCTCTCTCAACTTTAGCACGTCCTCCTCCGTGACGGAGGAGGGCATCCATCGGCCTTGAAGGTCGGAACCGGACATTGTCGAAGTTCCGAAGCGCCTGGAATCTGGAGCCTAGGGTGTTGGAACTCGAGGCGATGGGCGAACTTGTTTTGAGATTGGAGAAAAGGAGTAAGGCCTTGGTCTCTTTATAAGAGGTTGAATACCAGGAGCCCTCCCCATGACCGTTTGGGACTCGCCTCTAATCGAGAAGACATGCTAACGGGCACGATTGGGTTACCCACGTCCGTATTGATGGGAATCCCGTAAATGGGGGACACGATCTCTGCTTTGACAAGACGTGCCAAGGAAACCGCCTCCAAAACACGCTGAGGTGGGAAAGTGAAAAAGATTCGAATAAAGGCTTGGCCGTAGTGTGATGTCACGCTGCGGAATACATCAGCAGATTAGATTTGTGTTAATATTATTCTCTCTGTGGCAATACGTGGAAACTTATTTTGCAGAGCCGGACACTACTCTTGGTGTTTACAAACTTTTATGAAGAATTTGGAGGAGGAACCCGCCTTGCAATGCCGAAGACAATCTACGCGCCGGACTCGTCGTCATTGAAGCCTGGTTCAGGGGCTACTGAGGGAGTCCTGGATTAGGGGGTGTTCAGCTAGCCGTACTATACCTTTAGCCGGACTCCAGGACTATGAAGATACAAGATTGAAGACTTCATCCCGTGTCCGGATGGGACTTTCCTTGGCGTGGAAGGCAAGCTTGGCGATGCGGATATTCAAGATCTCCTACCATTGTAACCGACTTTGTGTAACCCTAACCCTCTCCGGTGTCTATATAAACTGGATGGTTTTAGTCCGTAGGACAACTTCATCATACAACAATCATACCATAGGCTAGCTTCTAGGGTTTAGCCTCTCTGATCTCGTGGTAGATCTACTCTTGTACTACCCATATCATCAATATTAATCAAGCAGGAAGTAGGGTTTTACCTCCATCAAGAGGGCCCGAACCTGGGTAAAACATCGTGTTCCTTGCCTCCTATTACCATCCGGCCTAGACGCACAGTTTGGGACCCCCTACCCGAGATCCGCCGGTTTTGACACTGACATAGGCCGTTTGCCCTTTCTGCTTGCCCATTCGACTGGGGGTGAGCGACCGAAGCATAGTCGACCTGAGTGCCCTGAGAGGCGCAAAAGGCCCTGAATTTGTCGGAACCGAAGTTTGACCCATTGTCTGTGATGATGCTGTGTGGAACTCCATATCTGAATATCAATTCTCTAATGAAACTGATAGCAGAGCAAGCATCAAGATTCTTGATAGGCTTGGCTTCAATCCATTTGGTGAACTTGTCGACTGCTACCGGCACATGAGTGAAGCCGCTCCTGCCTGTTCTCAATGGTCCAACCATGTCCAACCCCCAAACAGCGAAAGACCAGACGAGTGGAATGGTTTTCAGGGCTGACGCGGGCTTGTGTGGCATATTGGAGTAAAACTGACATCCTTCACATTTGTCGACTATCTCTTTGGCCATCTCATTGGCTCTTGGCCAGTAGAACCCCGCTCGGTATGCTTTAGCCACAATGGTCCGAGAGGACGCATGGTGACCACAGGTTCCCGAGTGGATATCGTTAAGGATCATCTGACCTTCTTCTGGTGTAATACACTTCTGGCTGACCCCAGTCGCGCTTTCTCTATTTAATTGTCCCTTTATGACTGTAAAGGCCTTGGATCGACGGATGATCTGTCGAGCCTCTTCTTCGTCTTCTGGGAGTTCTTTCCTTAGGATGTACACGATGTATGGTTCTGTCCAGACGGGAGTGATAACCAAGACTTCCATGATCAGGTCGACCACAGCTGGAACTTCAACTTCAGTCGGATCCGTGGCACTTTTTGGCTGCAGGGCCTCTTCAGTGAAGGGATCCTCCCGGACTGATGGTGTGTGGATGTGTTTCAAAAACACATTGCTGGGAATGGCTTCTCTTTTGGAACCTATTTTTGCCAGATCATCAGCTGCTTGATTTTTCAGTCGGGGTATGTGATGAAGCTCTAACCCCTCGAATTTCTTCTCCAGCTTTCTCACTGCATTGCAATAACCAGTCATGGCTGGACTTCTGACATCCCATTCCTTCATCACTTGATTGACCACCAAATCTGAGTCGCCATAGACCATGAGGCGACGGACGCCGAGTGAAATGGCCATGCACAACCCATATAAAAGTGCTTCGTATTCTGCCTCGTTGTTAGAGGAATCAAAGTGGATTTGAAGAACATATCTGAGTTTATCTCCTCTGGGGGAGACCAACACCACTCAGGCTCCGGAACCATTTAGCATCTTGGAACCGTCAAAGAACATGGTCCAATGCTCCGAGTGAACCTGAGTCGGCAGTTGCTGTTCAATCCACTCGGCGACGAAATCCGCGATTGCCTGGGACTTGATAGCTTTCTTTGCCTCAAACTTGATATCTAGAGGAAGGAGTTCAATCGCCCATTTTGCCACTCGACCAGTTGCATCCCTGTTATGCAAGATCTCTGACAATGGAGCGTCGCTGACGACTGTAATGGAATGATCAGAGAAGTAGTGGGCAACTTTCTTTGTGGTCATATAAATCCCATATACGAGCTTCTGATAATGAGGATATCTTTGCTTCGATGGGGTCAAGACTTCAGAAATATAATACACTGGGCGCTGAACTTTGAAAGTTTTCCCTTATTCTTCCCGCTCGACCGTAAGTACCGTACTGACGACTTGTCATGTGGCTGCAATGTAAAGCAGCAAAGGCTTCTTGCTGGATTGGGGCAGCAAGCACCGGCTGGGTGGAGAGGAGAGCTTTGAGCTCTGCGAACGCTGCGTCAGCTTCAGGAGTCCACTCGAACTTGTCAGACTTCTTCATCAATCGGTAAAGAGGTAATGCCTTTTCACCGAGATAAGATATGAATCGACTTAGGGCGGCTAAGCAACCAGTAAGCTTCTGAACATCGTGCATTTGCACAGGACTTTTCATTCGGAGTATATTACCGACTTTTTCTGGATTGGCGTCGATTCCCCATTCGGAAACGAGAAAACCCAGTAACTTTCCGCCAGGAACCCCGAATGTGCATTTTGATGGATTAAGCTTGATATCAAACCTTCTGAGGTTGGCAAAGGTTTCAGCAAGGTCAGTCAGTAGGTCGGAACTCTTCCATGATTTGACCACAATATCATCCATGTACGCCTCCACATTCCGACTGAGTTGGGTGAGCAAACACTTCTGAATCATCCTCATGAATGTGGCTCCGGCATTCTTGAGGCCGAATGGCATGGTAACATAACAGAAGCACCCGAATGGAGTGATGAAAGCTGTTTTGATCTCGTCAGGTCCATACAGACGGATCTGATGGTACCCGGAATAGGCATCTAAAAAAGACAGTCGCTCACATCCCGCAGTCGAGTCGACTATCTGGTCGATGCGGGGGAGAGGAAAATGATCTTTCGGGCAGGCCCGATTGATATGTTTAAAGTCAATGCACATGCGAAGTGACTTGTCCTTCTAGGGGACCATGACAACATTGGCGAGCCACTCGGAGTGGTAGATTTCTCGGATGAACTCTGCCGCGAAGAGCCGAGCTACCTCTTCGCCAATGGCCTTTCTCTTCTGGACGGCGGACCGTCGGAGATATTCCTTGACAGGTTTTATTTTTGACTCGACTCTTAGGCGGTGCTCAGCCAGCTTCCTGGGAACACCTGGCATGTCAGAGGGCTTCCATGCGAAAATGTCCCAGTTCTCACGGAGGAACTAGATGAGCGCTTCTTCCTATTTGGAGTCAAATGTTGTCGAGATATGAGTTGGAGCAGTGCTGGGGTCGGTCGGGTGGATATGAGCTGTCTTTGTATCGCCAGTTGACTGAAAAGCTGACTCCGTAGCGGGCTTCTTGGCTCACAACAAATCACTCGGGTCTGCAGTCTTCTGGTATTCCTGCAACTCCACCACTGCCATCTGAGCGTCGGCGATCTTCGAACCTTTCTGAAAACATTCTTCCGCTTTCTTCCGATTGCCCGTAATAGTGATCACACCTTTGGGGCCAGGCATCTTCAATTTGAGATACACATAATAAGGTCGGGCCATGAAGCGTGCATAAGCCGGCCTGCCCAAAATAGCGTGGTAGGCACTCTGGAAGTCTACAACTTCAAATGTCAACTTCTCTTTGCGGTAATTCTTGGAATCACCGAAAACCACATCAAGAGCAATCTGGCCGAGTGATTCAGCCTTCTTCGCAGGAATGACTCCATGGAAACTCATGTTGCTGGCATTGAGTCTGGACATCGGAATTCCCATCCCTTTCAACGTCTCAGCATACAATATGTTCAAACCACTGCCACCATCCATCAAGACTTTGGTCAGTCGAGTGCCTTCAACCACTAGGTCGACCACCAGAGCTTGCCTCCCAGGGGTGGCAATATGTGTTGGGTAATCGGACTGGTCAAACGTGATGGCAGTCTGGGACCACTTCAAATAACTTGGTGTAGCCGGAGCAACCATATTCACCTTTCGGTTGATGACTTTCAGTCGACTTTTGCTCTCAACATCAGCAAAAATCATCAAGGTGGAATTGACTTGAGGGTATCCGTCGTCACTGTCCTCTTTGTCCTCGACCTTGTCCGACTCCTTTTCCTTACCTTTGGGCTGCTTGCCCTGGAACTGCTGGATCAAGAGTCGACACTGTCGAGTGGTATGTTTCGGGTAAATGAAATTACCCTCTTCATCTTTCTTTGTGTGGACGAGACATGGCAAGTCCAACACATCATTTCCGTCCTGGTCTTTAACCTTTTTGGGGTTCCAAGGCCCTTTAGGTTTCCCTTTAAACTTTCCTTGGGTTAAAGCCAAGGCTTCCCCGGAAGCCGCTAGGTCGGCTTTCCGCTTCTGCTTCTGATTGGAATTGCCTCCAGGTTCTTGGGCGACTGACTTGAGTTTGCCACTCCTGAGTCGATCCTCATCTTCGCCAATAGCGTACTTGGTGGCAATCTCCATCATCCGATTTAGGGACATATCCCCGGTTCGACCAAATTTCAAATTCAGTTCTCAGTACTTGACGCCTTCCTTGAAGGCACAAACTGCTTGGTGATCAGGCACATTCTCCATCAAGTGATGTAAAGTGATCCACCTCTGGATGTAATCCCCAAGTTTCATTCGGCTTCTGTACACAAGACCGCAGTTCCGTCAGCCCTGCCGGTCGCTTGCACGTGCCTTCAAATGTGGTGACGAACACTCAGGAGAGATCCTCCCAAGTATAAATGCTGCTAGGCGCTAACTGGTTCAGCCACGCTCTGGCCGAGCCCTCCAACATGAGAGGCAGGTGCTTCATGGCCACTTCATCATTGCCGCCGCCGATCTGGACGACCACTCGGTAATCTTCAAGCCAAGTATCGGGCTTGGACTCGCCAGTGAACTTACTGACTCCAGTCGCCAACCTGAAGTTGGGAGGAATCACAGCGGCCCTGATGGCTCTACTAAAGCACTCTGGCCCCGAAACATGTACTCTGCTGCTGGTAGGTGCATCTCTGTCGTGACCTTCTCGGTGAGCCCTGTTCCTGTCGACCAAACCCTGGACGAGAATGGATCTCGCGTCAAAGCCTGGCCCTCTGGGGTCGACTGGAATCCTTCGCCCACCACTATGAGGGCGCCTGTCATCCTGCTGGTGAGGCACATACGACCCGCTCCTCGGGGGAGGCGTGGGCACTCGACGTCGACCGTCACGATCGACTCGGTGATCATACTGCTCATGGTTCTCATACTGGTCACGCCGGTCTCCACGTCCCTCACGCCTCGGGGGCGATCTCGGGCTGTGAGCCGACTGGACTATGTCTGCGGCAACGGATCTGCTGTGAATCATGTTCCGCGACTGAGAAATAGTGGAATTCTGATCTCCTGCTGCCCGGAGTAACGCTCTGATCTGCAGCAAGCCTCTGCCAGCCTCCGACTGGGAAGGCTGAATCGACTCCGCTATACGGGCCGCAGCTGCTAAATTCTGAATCGGAGTTCGATATACCTGCGGGGGTGGGAAGAGCTGACGTCGACTGGATTCGGGAACCCGTTGTCGCGCACGCTGGTCAAGTGCTCACTGGTGGTTCTCCAGTCGAGTGCGCTCGGCCAAGTTTGCCAGGCGCGCGTCCTCCAAGGCACGAGCCACGGGGGTTTCTCCAACGATAGGAGTGTGTAGTGCATCCATGTTCCGGCGGCGAAGTTCTTCTCTCTGCAGCGACGTGAGAGGCTCGGGAAGATACTCCTCATGGAGACGCGACAGGTTGCCTCCACCTGCGCCTCCGTCGGTGCGGGGAAAACCGGGAGGACTGGGTGGTCCATCGACCATCAAAACCTCCGCCGCCGGATCGCTGCTGTCGCACTCGGATGCGGTCTCTGCGGAGCGAGTCGACAGGTCGAACAGGCAGTAGAGGGATTCGTCGGGCTCGATTGCCGCGACTTGAGGGGTGGCCGACTCACGTGCCACCGCGTGACTCACCCACCGCTGAAGTCTCGACCGACCGGAGCGCTTGCGCCGGCGGGAAACGAGGAGGGAGGACAACACAGGAGGCGAACGGCAGGGGGCCGACGGTTGCCGCAGGAGAACGCCGCAGACGCACGCGCTAAAGTGCGTTGCCCCGCGAGCAGGGAGTGCGTCCACGTCGAGCGGAGCCTCCTGGAGCTAAGCAGAGTCGTCGACAATGAACGTGAGCGCACTGAGACGGATCTCGCGGCCCTCCACTGAAACTCCACCGAAAACCATGATGATTCGGGTCGGAAAAGGTCGCAACTCCTCCAACAAACGCTAAAACACCTGCCCCACGGTGGGCGCCAACTGTCGTGGTTCTAAGTCTGACAGTAGTGTAGGGGGGTAAGTATGGAGAGGCAAGATCTTAGCTATGGAGAAGTTGTAAGCACGCAAGGTTTACGAGTTCAGGCCCTTCTTAGAGGAAGTAATAGCCCTACGTCTCGGAGCCCGGAGGCAGTCGACTGGATTATGTGAGTATGAGTTACAGAGGTGTGAACCCTTGTCTCGGAGGAGGGGGGTGGCTTATATAGAGTGTGCCAGGACCCCGGCCAACCCACGTTACAAAGGGTTCAATGTACATTAAGGCAGAGCGTTCCTGGTAACGCTAGTAATAAGGTGCTATGATGACCATAAAAGCTACTTAATGACCGACCGTTAGCGTGCGGAGTGACTTCAGGTCTCCTGGCCGTCGAGTGGTTGGATCATGGTTGAGTGATTGTTTCTTGGTCGAGCGTCTTCGAGTCTGTCGAGTGGAACACCTCCAAGTCGATTGAAAGGTGGTTTCTTCTAGAGATGTCCTTGGGTAGGGCAGTTAGGACAGGTCCATGACCCTACCCTAGGTACATAGCTTCATCAGCCGGCTCAACAGAGTTGACTACTCTTTTGTGAAGCTTCTGATCACGTTTGCACAAACTAGTAGTGAAGACATGATATTGCCCGCTGTTTGGCTGTTTGGGATTGCTCTGATAACCCGACTGCTGCTGCTGCTGTTGACTCCCCTGATAGTTGTAACCTCCCTGGTTGCCTTGGTGTCCTTGATTGACGTGTCCGGTTTGATTGCCTGGAAACCCTGAACCGGAACCACCGCCTCCGTAACCCAGCCCGTGGAAACCTCCTCCTGAACCGCCGGGCGGGCCGTTGTCATATTGGAATATATTGGAATTCTTGAAATCCCGGATGATATAACAATCTTTCCAGAGATGTGATGCCGGTTTCTCCTTTGATCCATGCTTTAGACAGGGCTGATTTAACAAACGCTCCAAATTGTTGCTTGGACCTCCACCCCTCTGGGGCTCACTACTAGGAAAAGGCATACTAATGGCGCACCAGTTTTGCCTACTAATGGCGCATCACTGGTGCGCCATTAGTATCACGCCACTAGTATTTTTTACTAATGGCGCACCAGTAGTATCTGGTATACTAATGGCACACCACCCAGTGCGCCATTAGTATATAACACCATGCGCCATTAGTATGCCTCCCAGGGCCATATTTAACCATGTGCTTTGGCACACTAATGGCGCACTGCGAGTGGATGCGCCATTAGTATACTTGGCATACTAATGGCGCACTCTTTAGTGATGCGCCATTAGTATGAATATTATATTTTTTTACTTTTCTGATTTTTGCACAGGTTACAAAATATATTATTTGACAGAATATAGACAGTAGCACATAGCAACAGAAGATTCATCGAATACAATAGAAGATTAGTGTCCGAATACAATTCATCATAGTAGTCTCCGCATTCAAAAGACCGAACAAAGATAAAACATTACAAGTCTCGAGACCGCGAGTATCGAGTTTGTCGGAAGTAATACTAATCCTAACAAGTCCTACTAATCATCATCATACAACTTCTACTCGTTATTCATAACAAGTCATACGATCATCATCTTGATAGTCATCGAACCAACCCTACTTAATTGTTCTTAGCACATGATCATCAGTATTAGGCAGGACCTAAATACCCTATTTAAGCTAAAATAGCATAAAACAATATAGACCCTGACTCTCCATTATGGAGAATGGAGAACATCCTGTCTCCAATTCTTGCGCTTCGCTTCCTTTTGCTTCCAAGAAGCTCCTTACGACTGTCCATACATTTTTTCCATCCTTTGATTTTCATGTCTCCACTTCTTTTAGAAATCTCGTATGGACAGTTGAGATTCGTAGGACGACCTGGCTGTATGTTCAAAACATTAACACTACCTTTCTGATACATCATATGAGGCACACAATTCTCTGGGATTATCTGTTGAAAAACATAGTAATAACTTCATAGTTAGCAATGATGTACTAGTTTTAGAAGTATGCAAAAGATGCACGGATGTTGTAATAGTAAAAATCTTCCCAGGGTATCTCCATGGTAGTTACCATAGTTGAACACATGCACTAGTGGCATGTATTTACCATAATGTTGAGGAGTTTGTTTGTGGATAATGTAATTCTCAATGTCAGTACAAAATCCGACCAGATGATTTTTCTCCTTTTAAGTTGTTAATTCGGAGCCATCGGTGTAGTGGGTTTTGTCTACCATCTCCCGCACATTCTTTGAACAATAAAAATAAGCTGTCAATGGAAATAAGCTGTCAACTATTTTGAAATAAACAATATAAATTAGCTAATAACTATGTTTGAGAAACTCACATAGCGGTAGAACTGGAGGCGTATCAACAAGGACCCAAATGTCCATATTGTCTTGGTTGATGTCAGGATTACCAAGATCCATGGTGATAAGCATACCCTCATCAAAACCATACATCTTGCAAGATGCTTCCCAATATTTGCAACCAAAATGGGTTACGCTCTCAGAATTATATAGATTTACTTCAAAGTCCACATCGTGATGAGTCCTTAGGTGAATTTTCTTTGTTTCAGAAATTTCATGGTCTTCAAAATCCATCCTCTCCAAGACATAGTGTCTTGCATGGCATGGGATAAGCTATACTCGAATTGTAAAAGATGAAAATTACACGTTGAAATAGTTGAAGTCATGCTTAATTATGAAAATAACACTTGTCATCGTTGTGTACCGTTTCAACTTGGAAGGTCTCCTTGAGCTTAATGCTGAAGCACCGATCATCGTCCAGGTGAGGCATGTCGCACAGACCTCGATCGTCGTGGCACCAGTCGCACTCCGCTGGGAGACTTTCGTCATCCCTTTCGTCGTCCGATGATGATGACGACATATCCTATGTAAATAATTCAAAACTACATCATTTAGGGTTTGTCGACACCGAGGCATCCTAAAAGCTAAGCTTTTTATCATTTAGGGTTTGTCGACGCTGAGGCGTCCTAAAAGCCTAAGCTTTCATCCTTTAGGTTCTTATCGACACCGAGGCACCCTAAAAGCCAAGGTTTTATCATTTAGGATTTGTCGACGTCGAGGCACCCTAAAAGCCTAAGCTTTCATCATTTAGGTTTTGTCGACGCCGAGGCACCCTAAAAGCCTAAGCGTACATCATTTAGGTTCTCATCGACACAGAGACACCCTATAGAAGCCAAGTTAAGTTTTCATCATTTAGGGTTTATCGATGCCGAGGCACCCTAGGTTGGGCCTAATCACTTGGCACTAATCACTTGGCTCTATTGCCACCTATGTTGGGTTTATCATCTAGGGTTTAGGGCCTAATCACTTGGCTCTATTGCCACCTATGGTTTAATGCAGCAAGAATGGCGGGGCAGTTGATCCTACTTAACTAAGTACTAAGATACCCGGGCCAATGCATTAGTCGCAAGTACCCCATATGTCCTATTTTTAGCAAAGTCATGCTAAAATTCACGGAAAATTTTAGCATGACCTTTGCTGAAAATAGGACATATGGAGTACCCGAATTTGCCGGAACGGAAGTTAATCGACATTCCGGCAAACTCAAGGGCCTCTCGGGGTACCTGCAAATTCATCACGACACAATGGTCGGAGACAAAACCCAGCAACTTTACAAGTCTTTCACAGATTTGTTTGCAAGTTCTGATATGTAATAAAGATGAGCCTCAAAGATGAGCCTCCAATGCTGATTTGTTTGCCTCAAGACAAGATGAACCTCCAATGCAACAAGTAATAAAATGTTTGCAAGTTCTGATATGTTTGCAAGATGAACCTCCAATGCAACAGTCTTAGACATTAGGACACTACAATGATCTACAACCTTATGTAAAGTGCCAACTCCACAGATTTCTTTTTCACAGCTTTTCTAATATTTCTAGAAGCAACACAACAGGGTTAAACACCAGAATCTTGAGTCTAACTAAACCCTAAAATAAACATTTCTCTTTCCCCTCCCCCCTCCTATCCCTCTGTCTCTCTTTCCCAGCTCCAACCCCAAACACAAATTAAGTTAGCCATGGTTTAAACACCAGCTCATTCATTCTTACCTCTGGTCCAGGTGCTCTTCTCCTCCTCGTGCCTCTATCCTCTCCCTCAGCCCAGGAACACCTGCACATTAACAGAAAAAAGCAACAGCTTGTTCAGACACTTCTTTTTTACTGTGTTATTCCAGCTAGGAAAAAAAACTTTGCTTCAAAAGCAAATAAGAGCAAGAGTGCAAGCATCTAATGCTTGCTGCTCTTCTTCTTGCCACTTGCAGCACTGCAACTTGCCTCCTGATCCTCCTAATGCACCATCACAAAATTAAGTTCGGGTTACCTGAGAGGAGAGGAGGAAGAGAGGAGAAGAGAGGCAGAGGAGGAAGAGAGGAGAAGAGAGGCAGAGGGAGGAGGAAGAGAGGAGAAGAGAGGATGAAGAGAGGAGAAGAGAGGCAGAGGGAGGAGGGTTACCTGACCACGATGAGGAGGCTCGGGGGCGGCGATGGAGACGGAGGCACGGGGGCGGCGGCAGCGTGGGGGGGGCGACGGAGACGGAGGCGCGGGGGCGGCGGTGGCGTGGGGGCGGCGATAGAGACGGAGGCGCGGGGGCGGCGGCGGCATGGGTCGGGGGCAGCGGGGGGAATTAGCTAGGGGCGGGGCGAGGGACAGGGACGAAGGGGATCTGGCGAGAGGGAGGGAATTAGCTAGGGGTGAATCTTACTAATGGCGCACCTGCGGCCGGTGCGCCATTAGTAATCTTTTTTTTACATAGCAATGTTGCACCAGGCAGAGGTGCGCCATTAGTAATCTTTTTTTTACATAGCAATGGCGCACCAGGCAGAGGTGCGCCATTAGTAATCTTTTTTTATATATAGCAATGGCGCACCAGCCAGAGGTGCGCCATAAGTAATTTTTTTGTTGGATGTAATAATTTTTTAGAAAATGAATATGAATATGAAACAGTAATATTTTTTATAAAAACAGTAATAATTGTTGTTTAACAACAATTGTAGTCTACACTTTTTTTATTATTTTTTAAAAAATGAAGAGGGGAGAGGAGGCGCGGGTGGGATCGAGATCAAAATGGAGGGGGAATCGAGATCGAGATGGAGGGGGATCGAGATCGAGTGTCCTCATGAATATTCAATATTTTATACTATTGAATATGAAAAAATATCATCAAACTTGAAAAATATTCATGAATTCAAAAAGTGCCCATGAAATTTAAAAATATTCATGATATCAAAAAGTGCCCATGAAATACAACCGAGAAATGAAGACTACGATTTAAATACAGTCGATCTTAGCTAGCTATATGTTCATAATCTTCTTGCCCTTCTTTTTCGCAAATGGAGTTCTTTTGTGGAACGGACGTCCTTTAGGTAGGGTGGTCCTGCTTCTTCTTGTGGTGTATGCTGCTACATCATCGTCGTCGTCATGTACGATCTTCGGGTCGCCGTACTTGTCGAAGTCTTGCTCATTGGATACTCCATCCATTCCGATGATCTTCCTTTTGCCTCTCCTCACGACAACACAACTGGGCTTTGACGGGTCGGTAATGAAGAAGCATTGGTCCACTTGGGAAGCCAGTACCCATGGCCCATTTTTTGCGGTGACGTTTGCGCCCGCGGTCTTGGATTTGGCTTCGGTTATAACCATGGTGGTGAAATACCGGTCTTCTTTTAGGACGCTCTTGGCCCATCTGACACGGAACATCGGGACCTTCTCTCCAGCGTAGCTCAGCTCCCAGATCTCCTCGATCCTTCCATAGTATCTGTCCTTGTCGTTACCGGTGTAGGATTGCATCGTTACCCCGGAGTTCTGATAACCATCGCTCTTCATGTCCTTGTCCTCGGTGTAGAATGTGTAGTCGTTGATATCGTACGCCTCATAGGTCATTAGGTTGTGCTCGGCGCCTTGTGACAAGGCGAATATGAGTTGTTCTTCCACAGAAGAATCCTCATGTAAAGGGTACGACAGAAGCTTCTACTTGAACCAACGCGTGAAACATGAGTTGTGCTCTTTGATTATATCTCCGTCCGTCCTCTGTTGGCCTCGGTCATTGTACGTCTTCTCAATAAAGGTTTTGTGCTCTACCACCCAAGGATCGACCACGTCTATGTATTGTAGCGCGACTAGGTTTGCTCTTTCAAAGTCGGCGAGTCGACCCTTGAAGTCGACATGCATTTCGCGGCGACCCTCACGGTGACCCCATCCAGCGAGCCTACCGAGGTGCCTGATGATGGGCAGACCAACGGGGTTCTCGATGCCTAGATAATTCGTGCAGTAGGAGATGCACTCTTCGGTCAGAAAGCCCCTGGCTATACTTCCCTCTGGACGTGACATGTTGCGAACGTATCCTTTGATGACACCATTCATCCTTTCGAACCGCATCATGCTGTGCAGGAACGTCGGCCCGAGTTGGATGATATCCTCCACGATATGGACCAGCAGATGCACCATAACGTCGAAGAATGCGGGTGGGAAGTACATCTCAAGCTCGCATAGTATCACCACGGTCTCTTTATGTAGCCTTCTGAGTTGCCTCATGCCAACCGACTTCCGAGAGATGACGTTGAAAAAGTTGCATAGGCCAAATAGCGTTTCACGGACGTGCACGTCCATGATCCCACGGATTGCAACTGGAAGTATCTGCGTCATCAGCATGTGACAGTCGTGAGACTTCATCCCGCTGAACTTCTGCTTCGCTGGGTCTAGGTATCTGCTTATCTTCCCCGCATAACCGTAAGGAAGTTTTACTCCTACGAGGCAGGTGAAAAACTGCTCGATCTCCTCCTGACTTAGAGTGAAGCACGCGGGAGGGTAGTCATTTCCGGTCTTCTTGGCCTTTTTGCCTTTGCGACGACTTTCTGTGTCCTGCTTCGCGTCATCATCATCATCATCATTAGCATGAAGCTCCTGCCTGATGCCCATTGATTTCAAGTCTGCCCTTGCTTTCGGCCCATCTTTGGTCCTCTCTGGCATGTTGAGCAGGTTACCAAGCAGACTCTCGCACACGTTCTTCGTGATATGCATGGCATCAAGGCTGTGAGGCACACGGTGGATCTTCCAGTACGGCAAGTCCCAGAAAACAGACCTCGTTTTCCATACCTTCAGCAGCGGCTCTGGCGCCTTTCGCTTCTCTCCCGGCTCTGGCGCATTTTGCTTCTTTCCCGGCAGTGGGCAATCTTTCCAATTTTTCAACAGCCCGTCTATTTCCTCGCCGCTCCTCGTACGCGGGCGTCTTCGGAGTTCGGTTTCACCATCGAACAGATCCTTGCGTTTCCTCCACGGGTCATCGTCGCGAAGCCACCTTCGATGTCCCATGAACACAGTTTTCGAAGACCCGGGATCTCTATCTAGCTGGCGATACGTTGTGTCATCCATGCACCTGACGCATCCAGAAAATCCGTGGACCACCTGCCCCGCGAGATATCCGTAACCGAGATAGTCGTGCACCGTCGTGAGCAGTGCGGCTCTCATAGGGAAATATTCTTTCTCTGCGGCGTCCCACGTATTGGCTGGCATTTTCAACAGCGTGTCTATCTCCTCTTTCAGCAGCCCCAGATACAGATTGATGTCGTTCCCTGGTTGTTTCGGCCCTTCAATTAGCATACTCATGTGAATGTACTTCCTCTTCATGCACAACCAGGGGGGAAGGTTGTACATCCACACAAACACAGGCTAGGTGCTATGTGTGCTTCTCTGGCTGCCAAACGGATTGACTCCATCGGTGCTCGCACCCAGCACGATGTTCCTTGGATCCTACCCAATTTCTGGGTGTTCGAAGTTCAACGCTTGCCACTGGTTCCCATCCTTAGGGTGACTCAGCATCTTGTCTTTTTTATTTATCTCCAGATCATTTGCGTCATCTTCTCGCTTCTTCTCCTCCCTATCCGCGTGCCAACGCAGGAGCTTTGTTACCTTAGGGTCCGCGAAATACCGCTGCAAACGAGGAGTGATCGGAAAGTACCACACCACTTTTCGAGGAGCTTTCTTCCTCTTCTTGTATCAAGTGACGCCGCACACCGGACATATGGTAGACACCGCGTGCTCGCCCCGATAAATGATGCAATTGTTCATGCACACATGGTATTTCACGTGTAGTAAATCCAGAGGACACATGACTTTCTTCGCCTCCTCGAAACTGGTCGGGCACTTGTTCCCCTTGGGAAGACGTTCATGCCAGAATGACATGTTCTCGTCGAAGCATGCGTCGGTCATTTTGTGTTTTACCTTCATCTCCAAAGCCATGAGCGTTACTTTCAGGCGGGTATCCTCGGGTCTGCATCCTTCATACAATGGAGTAACTGCGTCTATCTCCAGTTGATCCAGCTTGGCTTTCTCTCGGGTGGAAGCTCTTGCGTTATCCGTCTGCTTGAGAAGCAGCTCTTGAATATGAGGGTCCTGCACCCAGCCCATCGATGGTCCATCGTCGTCTGCTCCTCCGGCATCTAGATCTTCATGATCATGCCCTTCGTCTGCTCTGGCATCTTCCTCATCATCATGTCCGGCATCTTCTACATGATGACTGTGTACAGCATCACCGTCGTGATCATGTCCTGGAGATTCTTCGTCTTCTCGCCCGCCCGAGCCGTGGTGGTTGTCTTGCTGCCCTTCCTCATTTCTTGCCCGGCCCCCATGGACGACTTCATAGTCATCTTCATCACCTTGCCACCGATAGCCATCCATGAAACCACGCAAGAGCAGGTGGTCCCGCACCTGCCAGGAATCCAGGTCCGCAATAAGGCTCTTCAGCTTGCATCTTCGACACGGACATCTTATCTCTGTCTCGTTCTTTTGAAGCATCTCGGCCTTCGCGGAGCTCAAAAACCTATTCACGATGTCTTCGGTCATCGTGCGGACCATGGTCACCTGCGAGGTAGAGCAAAACAACATTTTAGAACCAAGAAAAAATTTGGCATGACTTTCCCAAAAAATAGGACCAAAAAGAATGCATAGTGCCAAAATTCTCGCTGAAACAGAAATGAATCAACATTCCGACAAAATATTGGCAACTATCGCATTTCAAATACTGGTACCTGCAAACACAAACATATATGCAACACCACAAACATACATAGATCTAGCTAGGCCACAAAAAGTGCATGTGCACGTTGTTGGAGCGAGCTAGGGAGAAAAAAAGTAGATCTACAACATGAAGATAGCTTTCCCCTTACTTACCTATCAAATAAAGGTAATTTCAACACTTAATTTTGATGAATCTATGGTGCAAATGAGGTGAGGAGGAGGAGACAGCCGACAAGCTTAGAGAAGGAGGTGGGGGGAATGAAGTGGGGAAAGTGAGTGTGTAGGTGTGGCTGTCCAAAAATATCTAGCTGGTCCCAGGTTACTAATGGCGCACCATAGAGACATGCGGCATTAGTAACCCAACATACTAATGACGCACTACACAGACATGCGCCATTAGTAGTTTTGCAAAAAAGTAAAAAAAATTATACTAATGGCGCACCGTGGCACAGTGCGCCATTACTAGTTTAAACTAGTAACGGCGCACGCACTATGCAACGGTGTGCCATTAGTAGTTTTGCAAAAAAATAATAAAAAAAAAATACAGTAGTGGCGCACTCAGTGGCTAGTGTGCCATTAGTAGTTCTAACTACTAATGGCGCACTCTGCCCGGATGCGCCATTAGTATGTTTGAAAAAATGAAAAAAAACATTTTGTTACTAGTGGTGCACCGTGTGCCTGGTGCGCCATTAATGTCTTCCACACTAATGGCGCACCAACAGATGGTGCGCCATTAGTATATAGTAATGGCGCACCACATGTCTGGTGCGCCATTAGTGTCATTTCCATCTATAGCCCTTTTCCTAGTAGGGCCTGCTTGCCTTTACGGCGTTGGCCATTCTCCTGTGCGTTGGTATTTGCGACAAAGTCCAAACCACTGTCGGCCTTGCGCTTACCAGCGTTCCCATGGCCTGCCGGATTGTGTTGTTGGCCTTTGGCATTGCCGGTCTTCTTACCCTTCTCCGGTTTGTCCTCCTCTGAATCCGGATCCTTGGTATTATCTGAATCGGCCTATTTAACCAAAGCAGCCATGAGTGTTGACATGTCGTTGCAGTGACATTTGAGCCTTCCCAACTTCTGTTTCAACGGTTTGGAACCGCAATTACCCTCTAACGTTAACACTGCGGTGTCTGCGTTGATACGATCTGACGAATGCAAAATCGCTGAGACCCGTTTGACCCAATGGGTCGTGGACTCCCCTTCCTCTTGGACACAAGCGGCCAGATCTACAATTGACATCGGCTGCTTACATGTATCCTTGAAGTTCTGGATAAACCGGTGCTTCAATTCGGCCCATGATCCAATAGAGTTGGTCGGCAAGCTCTTCAACCAAGTGCGAGTTGTTCCTTCCAACATCATGGTGAAATATTTAGTACACACCGCCTCGTCCACATCTAACATCTCCATTGCCATCTCATAGCTCTCCACCCACGCCTCTGGCTGCAAATCGGCGGTATAATTTGGTACCTTACGAGGTCCCTTGAAATCCTTGGGTAGTCGCACATTACGCAAAGCAGGAGATAAGCACGGTACACCTAAGGAAGTGAACATCGCCCCTGGCTCCACAGAGGTAGTGGGGTGAACCGGAGAATGCTGTCGTGCCTCGTGTCGAGCTGTCAACTCGGCCTCTCGACGTGCGCGGCCATGATCCACAAAATCTTGTGCATTGGCACCTCCCCCAGCCGGGTTGTTCCCTCGTGGCGAATTTCGGCGGCGTGCACTATTGGACACGGCCGGTTCGTCTTCCACGTGTCTGCTATAACTCCGGCTTGGGCGGGGAGTGGAGTGAATCCTCTCACGGCTGTGTGAATATGCTTGCTGTTGATTTAGTGCTGTCTGAAGGAGATCCCTGGCCTGGCGTGCTTCCACTGCAACTGGTGACTCACCGTCGGTTGGGAGGGCCGCCAGGCATGACGCAGCGGCCACAATGTTGTCCAACGGGTTGGAATAATGCCTGGGCGGCATTGATGGTACAATGTTGTTCTGGTGAGGCAGGTCCGTCATGCGCGGCTGAACCGGCACTCCTGCTCCCGGCGCCCCTGCCTGGTTACCAGCTCCTGCGCCTGGCGTGTTGAAAAGATTCTGCGGGTCATAAACCGACGAGAGACGTGATCGGTACCTTCTTCTCATGGCTTCCTCTGAAGCATTCTGGTCTAGTCTAATCCGGTAAGCCTGTGCTTCCAACTCGGCCCGCTCCATAGCCATCCCGGCGTTCTCTGCTGCCAGGTCCGCCTTGGCCTGGGCTATCTGATCTTTCACCTTTGCAATCTCCGCATCGTGCTGATCCCTGGCTGCTGCGTCTACCTCCGCGGACATCAATGTTGCCAGAGCGTCGAACAAATCAGATAAGACTTGGGCCGGAGGTGGCGCCGAGCTTCCTGCCCCTGCTGGTGTGGCCGTTGTCGAACCGGAGAGCATTGCTGCGGCGGTAGATGAATGAGGCGCCGATTGTGTGCCGGCCATGAAGATGGCGGCCCGGTTTGGCAGACCGGGGGAATCCGGAATACTGTTGCCCTCGGATCCTCCCTCAATCCGGCCGTCCTGCAACTGGTAAGCGATTCGGTTTCTCCAAAAGACTCGTCATCCGAGCAGACTACGATTTCTCCTTCGGACACCGGCCCGTCCTCGTGCCCTGATCCATGAACGACACCTACGAAAACATGCCTTGCCTCGGGCTAAACCGGCGAAGGACTTGCACGCCGAGCCGTTTCGATGATGTCAGTGCAGATGTCCGGCTCGGGGGCCGGTTCACCGATCTTGCCGATGAAGACGTGAATCCCACCAAAGGGGACCCGGTACCCGTATTCGATTGAATCGGCCTCGGGACCCCATCCCGCATTGTCGATGTAGAGCTTGCCGCGGCGACTCTTCATCATCCGGCCCACAGCGTATCCCTTAAGTCCATCGAAGCTGCCCTTCAAGAACTCGAAACCATCGTGCGATAGCCCCACGGTGGGCGCCAACTGTCGTGGGTTTGTCACGGCAGATGTCCTCGTGAAAGGACTTAGTAGTGGAGCCATCGCAACGGGTTAGCTTAAAGGGGTTAAACAGGACAAGGGGACACGGGAGTTTATACTAGTTCGGCCCCTTCGATGAAGGTAAAAGCCTACGTCTAGTTGTGATTGGTATTGCTAGGGTTTCGAAGGCCAGGGAGAGAATCCGCTTTATCTGGCTTTCGAGTTGTTGTTGTCTGTCTCTAAAACCGCGACCGGGTCGTCCCTTTATATACATAGGTTGACGCTCGCCGGGCTACAGAGTCCCGAAGCCGGTTTATAAACGTATCCGGTTCGGCCTCTCTCTTTCTATCTTACTATACAAGTTACATGACTGGGCCGGTTTACATTTACATACTGTAACTCGCCTTTGGGCCCTCCATAAAGCGCCAGCACCTTTACATCTTCATGGGCTTCTAATCTTCAAAGAGTTAACCCGGCTACCCAAGGCCGGTTTACCTCCGGTAGTAATATCCCCAACAAGTCATGTGCATCATCCGCAGGACGAAGGAGGTCAGCATGCCCGCCGAAGTGCTGGCGAGAATAGGGCACAGCCGCTGGGCCGTGACAGAGCTCCTTCTAACGTGGTTAGAAGTCAAAGCGCGCCATGGTCCACGCAGCTTTCGCCGCCACCCACTCCAGCAGAAGCCTTGGTGCGCGCGCAGCTGCTCCTCGACTTCCCTCCTGCTGCGGAGAAGCTCGACGAGTGGAGAGCCACTATCCGGAGCCTCGTCGGCGTCGCCAACAAAGACGGGCCACGGTCGGCGGGGCCCTCAGGCTGGCACTCCATTGAACCACTGCACGCCAGCGGTGGAGGGGCCAGAGGCGCCGCGACCACGGTACACTCTCCTCCTCCACACCAACCACCGCAGGTGTAGGTCCGTCGTGACGACGCTTGCGATAACATCTGCATAGCATCGTACGACCCGCGGACCCACCGCGACCAGCGCCAAGTTCTTCGGGAGCGAGCCCATGAAGACGCTGGAACCACCATCGAGCGCCAGCGTGATATAGGCCACCAGTCAGATAGGCGGGTGGGGCCTGCCATGGACCGCCCAGCGCCGGGAGGCTCCGGCGGCCAATTTACGAGGTGGGCTGCCCCGCCTTTACCCGTGAGCTGCGGCGGTTCTAGTGGCTGTCCCACCGCACACTCAAGCCCGATGTCGGCGAGAAGTACAACTGCAAGACTCACCCGTCGGAGTTCCTCAGCATCTACACCATCGCGATGCAAGCCGCTGGGGCTCACGAAGACAAGGTGCTTGCCAATTACTTCCCGTTGGCCCTGAAACCCAATGTCTTGTCTTGGTTGATGCATTTGCCGGCGGATTCCATTTCTTCTTGGTCGGACCTGTGTCATGAGTTCGTTGGTTCCTTCACTGGAGGCCACCAAGCTCATGGCCAAGCGAGTGATCTGCATATCATTCCCCAGAAGGAAGGTGAAAACCTGCACAAGTACATACATAGCCGAGTGCAATATAACATCCCAGATGTTCACCCTGCCGCCGTGATCGGCGCATTCCATCAGAATGTGCACAACCGTAAGATGCGTGAAGAGCTGGCAATGAACAAGGTCAAGGATGTGGCCGAATTTTACATTCTGGCCGACAGATGCGCTCGGGCAGAAGAGGGGAGGAAGTACCCTGGCGAAGACGCCGGTGTGGAAACCGACTCTACCGACGAAGACACCACCGCCCTGACGAAGAAGGGTCGGCGTCGCAACAGGAAGCACAAAGGCAATACCGTGCTTGCCGTCGAGGATCCGACGACACCGGCGCCACCAAGAAGACCACGACAGACGACCCTGACAAGGAGATTGCCGGGTGCGCCGCCTGCCGGGCCTTGGCGGCTGCCGACAAGCCAGGGGGCTCCGACAAGCAGTATTGCAAGATCCACCGCACCAAAGGCCACGACCTCCAGAACTGCCGACAAGTAGAGTTGCTTGCTGAAAAGCAGAAGGCCGAGTACGAGAGGCGGGACAAGGAGAAGGGCCAAGATGGCGCTGAAGGATCCGGCAAGAAGCGTGGCGGCCAAGGAGGTCGCTGTGGCAAGGATAACTAGCAAGAGAGGCCCGCTCGGGGCCACGACAAGAAGCAGGAAGACGGCGATCATGACGAGGACGACGAGTCCAGCGAGCATGAGTTCCAGAAGGCTATGGAGGCCATGTGCGTCAATGTTGGTGCCTCGCTACATACTTATCACCACCAGCTCAAATGGTGGGCGCATGACATCACAGGAGCGGAGCCCTCGTTCGACGCTTAGAAGCCACTGAAGTGGTCCAGCACACCGCTCATCTTTGACACAGAGGACCACCCTGACCGCACAACTACAGTCGGGTGTTTGCTATTATTGGTCTCACCAACGATACGCAACCTCAAGGTGAACAAGATGCTGGTTGACGGCGGGGCCGGTCTGAACTTGATCTCGCCCGTTGTGATCAAAAGGCTGCCTATTCCTGATGGAGACCTCGAGGAAACGAATACATTTCAAGGGGTCAACCCAGGAAGGAGCCAGCCGAAGGGGATGGTCACATTGCCTATGACGTTTGGAGGCGAGTTGAACTACAGGACGGAGAAGATTGTCTTCGATGTAGCCGAGATCCCCTTTCCCTGCAATGGTATCCTCGGCCGCCCGGCACTAGCCAAGTTCATGGTGGTGTCGCACTACGCCTACAACATGATGAAGATGCCTGGGCCGATGACCATCATCACCGTCCCCTCCGACAAGAAGGACACGCTATTCTGCTCTGACCAACTCTACCGAGAAGCAGTTGCAGCAGCTGCTGCCAAGGCGCTTACTCCTGCCACTGAAGCAGGAGGGAAGAAGGAGACCAGCAAGACCTCTCGCACCCACTCCGGCAAGCACACCTCTTCGAAGTGTTGTGCTACCGTCAAGGACGTGCCAGAGAGTTCCACCGGCAAGAGTAGGAAATCCAGAGCTGCACCACCAGTGACCAAGAGGGTGTCCGTCAAGGAGGATGGCATGGGAGGGGCTTTCACCATAAGCTCCACCCTTGACAGCAAAGAGGAAAGCGCGCTCGTCACTTTCTTGCGGGCGAATGTCGATGTGTTCATATGGCAAGCATCTGACATCGTCGGTGTTCCTAGGGAAGTGATTAAGCACCACCTTGCTGTCTGTCCCCATGCGTGACCCGTCAAGCAAAAGGTCAGAAAGCAAGCTTTGGAATGGCAGGAATTCATCACAGAGGAGATCAAGAAGTTGGAAGTGGCAGGCTTGGTGAGAGGAGTGCTCCATCCGACGTGGTTGGCCAATCCGGTGGTGGTGCACAAGGCGAACGAGAAGTGGAGGCTGTGTATTGATTACACTGATATCAATAAGGGTTGCCATAAGGACCCCTTCCCATTGGCGCGCATTGACCAGATTGATGACTCCACGGTCGGGTGTGATCTGTTATCATTCCTCGACGCCTACTCGGGCTACCACCAGATCTTCATGGCAAAGGAAGACGAAGAGAAGACAACATTCATCACCCCATATGGTACGTGTTCCTTTTTACGGATGCCTTTTGGGTTGAAGAGTGCTGGCTCGACATTCGCAAGGGCGTCCAAATTGGTTTTGAGCCCCAGCTACATAGAAATATGGAAGCTTATATGGATGACATAGTGGTTAAAACCAAGGACAAGGCGACCCTTGTACAAAGAGTGGCAAGTGCCTAAGCTTGGGATGGCCCAAGGCACCCCAAGGTAAAATTCAAGGACAACCAAAAGCCTAAGCTTGGGGATGCTCTGTAAGGCATCCCCTCTTTCGTCTTCGTCTATCGGTAACTTTACTTGAGGCTACATTTTTATTCACCACATGATATGTGTTTTGCTTGGAGCGTCTTGTATGATTTGAGTCTTTGATTTTTTAGTTTACCACAATCATCCTTTCTATACACACCTTTTGGAGAGACACACATGAATCAGAATTTATTAGAATACTCTATCTGCTTCACTTATATCTTTTGAGCTAGATAATTTTGCTCTAGTGCTTCACTTATATCTTTAACAGCACGGTGCTGGTTTTATTTTATAGAAATTATTGGTCTCTCATGCTTCACTTATATTATTTTGAGAGTATTTTATAACATCATGGTAATTTGCTTTGTCTATAAAATTAGTCCTAATATGATAGGCATCCAAGATGGGTATAATAAAAACTATCATAAAAAGTGCATTGAATACTATGATATGTTTGATGCTTGATGATTGTTTTGAGATATGAAGATGGTGATATTAGAGTTATGCTAGTTCAGTAGTTTTGAATTTGGGAAATACTTGTTCTAAAGTTTGTGATTCCGGTCGCATGCACGTATGGTGAACCGTTATGTGATTAAGTCGGAGCATGATTTATTTATTGATTGTCTTCCTTATGAGTGGCGGATGGGGACGAGTGATGGTATTTTTATACCAATCTATCCCCCTAGGAGCATGTGCATAGTACTTTTTTTGATAATTAATAGATTTTTGTGATAAGTATGTGAGTTCTTATGACTAATGTTGAGTCCATGGATTGGACACACTCTCACCCTTCAAACATTGCTAGCCTCTCTAATACCGCACAACATTTGCTAGTATCATACACCCACCATATACCTTCCTCAAAACAGCTACCATACCTACCTATTATGGCATTTCCATAGCCATTCCGAGATATATTGCCATGCAACTTACCAACGTTCCATTTGTTATGACACGCTTCATCATTGTCATATTGCTTTGCATGATCATGTAGTTGACATCATATTTGTGGCAAAGCCACCTTTATAATTCTTTCATACATGTCACTCTTGATTCATTGCACATCTTGGTACACCGCCGGAGGCATTCACATAGAGTCATATTTTGATCTAGTATCGAGTTGTAATTTTTGAGTTGTAAGTAAATAAAAGTGTGATGATCATCATTATTAGAGCATTGTCCCATGTGAGGAAAGGATGATGGACACTATGATTCCCCCACAAGTCGGGATGAGGCTCAGGACGAAAAAAAAAGAAAGGCCATAAAAAAGAGAAGGCCCAAAAAAATAAAAATAAAATGAGAGAAAAAAGAGAGAAGGGACAATGTTACTATCCGTTTACCACACTTGTGCTTCAAAGTACAACCATGATCTTCATGATAGAGAGTCTCCTATCTTGTCACTTTCATATACTAGTAGGAATTTTACATTATAGAACTTGGCTTGCATATTCCAATGATGGGCTTCCTCAAAACGCCCTAGGTCTTCCTCAAAACGCCCACTTAGTTCTTTTGTTGAGCTTTCATACACTTATAGCTCTAGTGCATCCATTGCATGGCAATCTCTACTCACTGACATTGATATCTATTGATGAGCATCTCCATAGCCCGTTGATACTCCTAGTTGATGTGAGACTATCTTCCCCTTTTTGTCTTCTCCACAACCACCATTCTATTCCACCTATAGTGCTATGTCCACGGCTCACGCTCATGTATTGCGTGAAGATTGAAAAAGTTTGAGAACATCAGAAGTATTAAACAATTGCTTGGCTTGTCATCGGGGTTATGCATGATTTAAATACTTTGTATGGTGAAGATAGAGCATAGCCAGAATATATGATTTTGTAGGGATAACTTTCTCTGGCCATGTTATTTTGAGAAGACATGATTGCTTTGTTCGTATGCTTGAAGTATTATTATTTTTATGTCAATATTAAACTTTTTTATTGAATCTTTCGGATCTGAATATTCATGCCACAATAAAGAAAATTACATTGAGAATTATGCTAGGTACCATAGCATCAAAAATTCTGTTTTTATCATTTACCTACTCGAGGACGAGCAGGAAATTAAGCTTGGGGATGCTTGATACGTGTCCAACGTATCTATAATTTTTGATTGTTCAATGCTATTATATTATCTGTTTGGATGTTTAATGGGCTTTAATATACCTTTTTATATTATTTTTGGGACTAACCTATTAACCAAAGGCCCAGTGTAAATTGCTATTTTTTGGCTATTTCGGTGTTTCACGGAAAAGGAATATCAAACGGAATCCAAATGGAATGAAACCTTTGGGAGAGTTATTTTTGGAACAAACATGATCTAGAAGACTTGGAGCGACGTCAAGAAAGAAGCGAGGAGGCCACGAGGCAGGAGGGCGCGCCCCCACCCTCGTGGGCCCCTCGCAGCTCCACCGACGTACTTCTTCCTCCTATATATACCCATATACGCCGAAAACATCCAGAGCACCACGAAACCCTATTTCCTCCGCCGCAACCTTATGTATCTGTGAGATCCCATCTTGGGGCCTTTTTCGGTGCTCTGCCGGAGGGGGAATCGATCATGGAGGGCTTCTACATCAACACCATAGCCTCTCCGATGATGTGTGAGTAGTTTACCACAGACCTTCAGGTCCATAGTTATTAGCTAGACTACTTCTTCCCTCTCTTTGGATCTCGATACAAAGTTCTCCTTGATTCTCTTGGAGATCTATTCGATGTGATTCTTTTTGCGGTGTGTTTGTTGAGATCCAATGAATAGTGGGTTTATGATCAAGATTATCTATGAACTTAATACTCTAGATGCATGCTAGATAGCGGTCGATGTGTGGAGTAATAGTAGTAGATGCAGAATTGTTTCGGTCTACTTGTCACGGACATGATGCCTATATACATGATCATGCCCAGATATTCTCATAACTATGCGCTTTCTATCAATTGCTCGATAGTAATTTGTTCACCCACCATAGAATTTGCTATCTTGAGAGAAGCCACTAGTGAAACCTATGGCCCCCGGGTTTATCTTCCATCATATTATTTTCCTATCAACTAGCTATTTTTAGCGCCGTTTATTTGGCAATCTTTATTTACCAATCTATATCATAAAAATACCAAAAAAATTATCTTATTATCTCTATTAGATCTCACTTTCGTAAGTGATCGTGAAGGGATTCACAACCCCTTTATCACGTTGGTTGCGAGGTTCTTGTTTGTTTGTGCAGGTACTAGGCGACTTGCGTGTAATATCCTACTGGATTGATACCTTGGTTCTCAAAAACTAAGGGAAATACTTACGCTACTTTGCTGCATCACCCTTTCCTCTTGAAGGGAAAACCAACACATGCTCAAGAGGTAGCACTAGGCTATTATGTGCGCCAATGTGGTTGTTATAGGAGTAAGATTCTTTTCCTGTTATTCTCTCTTATCCCTCCTATAAAACCTCCAGTATTATCTCTTCGGTTGTAACCTATGAGAGATGGGTCTCTCCCAATCAATATAAACACCACGCGGCCCTCTGTATCAGGGTAGAGACGCTTACATAAACTAACATGGTAATCAGAGCCTCCCTCTTCCTCATCTAGCGATCATCATCTCCATCCTATCACCAACACCAAATTTTTTCGCCCGCACCCTTCCCATCCTCCCATATCCGGCACCATGGCCTCCTCCAGTCAACTCCTCTCCACCGGCCTGAACAACACCATCTCCAAGCCTCTCACACGTACCAACTAGATCCTCTGGCGAGCCCAAGCTCCCTCCTCGATCATGGGAGCAGGGCTATATGGGTACCTTGATGAAACCCTACCTGAGCCACCTAAAACCATCACCACCAAATCCTTGGACGGGAAGGATTAGATTGGTCCGAACCCCGCCCATACCCCATGTCTCATTCAAGATCAATAAAGCGTGGCCTACTTGCACTGTAACCATTCCAAAGAAGTCCTGGTGCAAGTTGCTTCCCTCGAGACTTCTCACGCCATCTGGTCTGCCCTGGCAAACATGTTCTCAGCCCAATCCAAGTCTCACATCAACAACTGCCGTATTGCCCTCTCCAATGCCCAGAAGGGTTCCCTCAGCGCCGCCGCCTATTTTGGGTAGATGCGGGCGCTGTCTAATGAACTCACGGCAGCAGGAAAACCCATCGGCGAAGATGAACTCATCGCCTTCATTATCGCCGGGTCGACATGGAATACCAGCCCATCATCTCTGCTCTCGATGTGTGAACTGATCATGTCTCCACTGATGAGCTCTTTGGCATGATCTCCAACTTCGATCAGCGCGTCGAGCTATTCCAAGGAACTGGTCCCGGCGTCTTCAAATCTTCTGCCAACGCCTCCTATCGAGGTCGCGGGCCTCCAAAACCCTCCCAGAACCCTTCTAAGGGTGGTGGTGGGGGGGGGCTATCATGGCGTCTAAAACTATTCATATAACTTGCCATGTTTGCATGGATGCCACATTATTTTCCATGCATCTTTGGCCAAAGTTCAGTAAGGGAGTTTTGTTCTATGTGTTTAGAACTAGCATGACATGCCTTTGTTTGCCATGATATGTTCCTGTAGCATGTTGTTTGCTTGCTCTAAACATTGCTTATGATGTTGTTTTGACATGTTAGTATTTTCTCTAAGTCTGTGAAACTGATATCTTTTGCATGTTTGCCATGCTATTTTGAGCTTGTTCTAGTGATAACTAGCAGGAGCTTAGTGTTCATGATTTGTAGAGCTTCATGTGTACTTTATGTTTATATGCTTTGTTGCCATGTTGGAATGTTGTAACATAGTTTCTTGTTGCATTCTAAGTGCAATGGTGCTGTTAATCGCGGATTTGCATCATTCTTGTTTTGCTTGTCATTTGCAAACCATGCATCCATTTCTGGTGATCCTTATATAGATTTCAACCGAAATCACCTCATCTTTCCAGCAGTATACTTGTTTTGACAAGTTGATGCCTCGATCATCTTCTTCCTTCCGGAGTACCCATATGCATTGCACATCATATCTTGCATTCCATGGCATGCCTTACATCATGTTGCTTGTACATTGAATCGTGATTGATTGTTGTTCCGTTGCTAGTGTTCTTGCTTTGGGTAGAGCCAGGATACGAGTACGTGAATGAGGAACCTGTTGAGTACACTCATCTCCATCATCGTCGGTCTCAACATGGAATACCAGCCCATCATCTCTACTCTCGATGTGCGAACTGATCCTGTCTCCACTGATAAGCTCTTTGGCAAGATCTCCAAGTTCGATCAGCGCGTCGAGCTATTCCAAGGAACTGGTCCCGGCGCCTTCAAATCTTCTGCCAACGCCGCCTATCGAGGTCGCGGGCCTCCAAAACCCTCCCAGAAACCTTCCCAGGGTGGTGATAGTGGAGGCTGTCGTGGCGTCTAAAACTGTTCATATAACTTGCCATGTTTGCATGGATGCCACATTATTTTCCATGCATCTTTGGCCAAAGTTCAGTAAGGGAGTTTTGTTCTATGTGTTTAGAACTAGCATACCATGCCTTTGTTTGCCATGATATGTTCTTGTCGCATGTTGTTTGCTTGCTCTAAACATTGCTTATGATGTTGTTTTGACATGTTAGTATTTTCTCTAAGTCTGTGAAACTAATATCTTTTGCATGTTTGCCATGCTATTTTGAGCTTGTTCTAGTGAGAACTAGCAGGAGCTTAGTGTTCATGATTTGTAGAGATTCATGTGTACTTGTTGGAGTGTTGTAGCATAGTTTCTTGTTGCATTCGAAGTGCAATGGTGCTGTTAATCGCGGATTTGCATCATTCTTGTTTTGCTTGTCATTTGCAAACCGTGCATCCGTTTCTGGTGATCCTTATATAGATTTCGACCGAAATCACCTCATCTTTCCAGCAGTATACTTGTTTTGACAAGTTGATTCCTTGATCATCTTTTTCCTTCCGGAGTACCCATATGCATTGCACATCATATCTTGCATTCCATGCCATGCCTTACATCATGTTGCTTGTACATTGCACCGTGATTGATTGTTGTTCCGTTACTTGTGTTCTTGCTTTGGGTAGAGCCAGGAGACGAGTATGTGAAGGAGGAACCTATTGAGTACACGAACAAGGATCAAGCTTTCGACAACTCAGAGAATTTTGCAGGCAAGATGACCATACCCTCGATATCAGTTCTATCTTTGCTTGCTAGTTGTTCGTTTTATCGCTATATCGCGCAACCTACCACTTGTTATATCATGCCTCCCATATTGCTATGTCAAGCCTCTAACCCACCTTCCTAGCAAACCGTTTTTTGGCTAAGTTACCGCTTTTGCTCAGCCCCTCTTATAGCGTTGCTAGTTGCAGGTGCCTTGCAGGTTGTTCCATGTTGGAACATGGATATGTTGGGATATAACCATTATCTCTTATTTTAATTAATGAATCTATATACTTGGTAAAGGGTGGAAGGCTCGGCCTTATGCCTGGTGTTTTGTTCCACTCTTGCCGCCCTAGTTTCCATCATACCGGTGTTATGTTCCTTGATTTTGCGTTCCTTACGCGGTTGGGGTTATGGGACCCCCTTGACAGTTCGCCTTGAATAAAACTCCTCTAGAAAGGCCCAACCTTGGTTTTACATTTGCCTACCTAAGCCTTTTCCCTTGGGTTCTGCAGACCCGACGGTCATCTTTATTTTAAACCCCCGGGCCAGTGTTCCTTTGAGTGTTGGTCGAACCTGAGCGATGTCCGGCGCCCCCTGGGCAACCAAGGTCTATGCCAACCCGATGTCTTGCCCATCTGGTGTGCCTTGTGAACGAGATATGTGCAGCTCCTATCAGGATTTGTCAGCACATTCGGGCGGTCTTGCTGGTCTTGTTTTACCATTGTCGAAATGTCTTGTAACCGGGATTCCGAGACTGATCGTGTCTTTCCGGGAGAAGGAATATCTTTCGTTGATCATGAGAGCTTGTAATGGGCTAAGTTGGGACACCCCTTCAGGGTATAAACTTTCGAGAGCCGTGCCCGCAGTTATGTGGAAGATGGGAATTTGTTAATATCCGGTCGTAGAGAACTTGACACTTGGCTTAATTAAAATGAATCAACCGCGTGTGTAGCCGTGATGGTCTCTTTTTGGTGGAGTCCGAGAAGTGAACACGGTTTGGGTTATGTTTGAACGTAAGTAGCTTCAGGACCACTTCTTGATCACTTACAATTTCAGGACCGTTGCGTTGCCTCTCATCTTACTCTTATTTGCATATGTTAGCCACCATATTTTCTTAGCGCTTGCTGCAACTCCACCTCATTACCTTATCCTACCCATAAGCTTAAATAGTCTTGATCTCGTGGGTGTGAGATTGCTGAGTCCTCATGACTCACGGATACTTCCAAGCAGTTGCGGGTGCCGGTGATACCAGTGCAGGTGATGCTACCGAACTCAAGTGGGAGTTCGACGAGGACCTCGGTCGTTACTATGTGTCGTTTCCTGATGATCAGTGGTGGAGCCCAGTTGGGACGATCCGGGATCTAGCATTTGGGGTTTATCTTCCTTTTTCTTTTGGTTTTGACCATAGTCGGTCTATGAGTGTATTTGGATGATGTATGAATTATTTATGTATTGTGTGATGTGGTGAGTGTAAGCCAACTCTATTTATCCATGTCTTGTTCATTACATGGGATGTTTCTGAAGATGACCCTTCTTGCGACAAAACCACTATGCGGTTATGCCTCTAAGTCATGCCTCAACACGTGGGAGCTATAGCCGCATCATGGGCATTACAAAGCCAATTAGTTCCAGTCGGCCTACTATAAGCCAATTAGTTCCAGTCGGCCAACAGTTAGCCGACAGAGCCCAATCGGCCTGCTGCTAGCTGACAGGGTACTAATCGGCCTACTCTTGGCCGACTGGATCCAGTCGGCCACCAGATGGCTGACTATGTATTATTTTTGAAAAAAATAAAATCAACGTAATATTTCTGAAAAATAATTAAAAATATATTATATAAAAAATTCAGTCGGATCTGTGTAGCGTCATGTCGATCTAGTCCGACAAAAGGCATACAAATTCCGTTCGTGGTTTCATGGCATATTTGAATTTTTAGTTTGAAAACTAAAACAATTCCACATTTCCTTAAATTATGTTTTCATACAATTTTTTTCCATCTCTGTATGTATTGTATTCTTTAATTTTTAGTAAAGTGCGTGAACATTCTTTTGACAAATGTGATTTCAAATTGACAAAGCTAAAATGGCAACGGTCCAAGGTAATTAAGTAGTAGTAGCTACGTCCGTGCATATCTTTAATTCTAGTTTCAATATCATTATCATGCTTGATTATTATCTGATTGAATTCTATTCTCGTAAAGTGCATGATGCAGAAAAAGGGAAATAATTTATGTGCATACTATGTTTGTGAGAACATTCACTTTATGATCAAAAGGAGCAGAGATGCAAGACATCTTTGGGTACGTAAACACTATTCACAATTTTTTTATCCCACACGATCTAATATATACACACATACACAACTAATGTATAGTGGAACTTTCTTAATCTAGTTAAACCGCAAAAGCATCTACTACCCCTTACTGCCATGCTAGTCGGCCTGGGCCATTGGTGATTCCCTGCTAGCAGTGTGAGGTTTTCTTTGTAGACAGCAGCCCATGAAATGGACATTTTTTTAATGAGAAATGGAACGGATTCACATTCTTCTAGATAAAATCTCTTGTGTTTGAATCAAATCGCCAAAGATATATAATAATTAATCACAATTAATAATTTCTTCGATTGACATGAATTCGTTCCATGGTCACAATTAATAATTATTAATCACAATTAATAATTATTAATCACAATTATACATTGATCACAATCACAATTAATTTGGTACGTGAATTAAAGCATTGATCAATCATTTAATATATACTTCTAATAAGCTAGGTATACACATCTATATAAACACACAAATCAGAATAACATAACAACACAAAGACAGGAACAAATTGTATGTAGGTGAGCGTAAGCAGACTCCTGCCCTCTTGTACTGTACACCATGGCGATGTTGAAGAAGGGCACGGGCGTCCTGTGTTTCGTGGCCACCGTCATGGTGGTCATGGCTACCACCCTTCTTCTCTCCTCCTACGACGCCCACAAAGAGGTTAATAAGTGAATTTTATCATTCCAGTGCAAAAAGAGTAGAAGATTAAGGGCATTTTCCAGATTATACTTGAAAACCACATTTGCTTATATTTTTATGTCTGCGGACTTGCAGGTAGATGAGACTGCTGCGTTTCCCTTTCCGGCGCCATGCTACTCCATCTCTTTCCCAAACTGTACCGACGACAAGTGCAAGGAGTTTTGCGACAGCGTAGGCAAGCGGCCGGCCCCCAAGGCATTCTGCAATGACAACAATAACTGTTGTTGTCCTGTCATTCAAGTATAAGCGTCTGCTGAAGCAACTGAGCTAAGAAATAATTAAATAAAACTATATTCGTAATTGTTTTTGATCTGGGAGCTTCCAGCATGGACTGTTGCCCGGACTCATCATGATGTTTCTAAATCATTGTAAACCGACTTTTCGATAAATTGTAGTGTTCGGCAGCTTTTATTTATCCTGTGTGTATCTCTAGTTCATGTATGTGGAGACCGATTGAAAATAATTAAGTTTAACCAAAATGGTTGATTTGTTTTTGAAAAGGAGGATTAACCCCAACATCTACATCAAGCGATCCACACAACCATTTATTAAATAGTCTCGAATCTCAAACAAAAATGGTGGTTGCTTGTGTGTTGACATCATGTGTTCTTGTTTCTTGTTTCTTGAGTAGATGAGCATGGTATGTGATCAAGCTCTTTTACCCTTTCAAACTTGACACACGATGCAAGTCTTTCTACAGGTCCAGTGCATGTTCGTTAATGTTGTCTTGTTCCCATTTAGCCCTGTAAGCATATTTTGAATGTTTACTTGCCAATTATGTCAAAATGTATGTGTCAATTGAGTATGTTGCTATAAGTGAAATATTTGCAGACTAATGGTTGCTCGTGACAAATGTTCCATATCGAATTGATGGGCATTATCGGAAGTCCTTGTTGGAGTTTCCCCACAATAAAAAGTACATGTGTGTGTCGAGAAGTCCTTATTAGCATTACCGAAGTCCTTGTCAGCATTATCATGATCTTGTTAACAATTTTACATGAGACCACCATGATCCATTCTTTAAAATTCAATTAAATTCCATCCCGTTTTCATTACATCATGAGATTTTTGAAGTTTTCTCCTACGCAAATTGTTTTATTTGTAGAATAAATTTATTTTTGCAATGGTTCTTCAACAAGGTTCTATTGAGTCCAACATCATAAATTGTCACACTGATCTAATTTTTCAGGAAATATTATGCGTATTTTCTATGGTGCAACCAAACAATTTGTACTACACATAACATATTTCGAAGTTTCTCATAATTTAGCAATGCCATGGCACTCAATTCGTACCTTATTTGTATTCACGTATTTCCTAAAATATTACGTCCAAATTAGGCTCTACCACCATCCTGAAGGTAATATGCCCTAGAGGCAATAATAAAGTTATTATTTATTTCCTTATATCATGATAAATGTTTATTATTCATGCTAGAATTGTATTAACCGGAAACATAATACATGTGTGAATACATAGACAAACAGAGTGTCACTAGTATGCCTCTACTTGACTAGCTCGTTGATCGAAGATGTTTATGTTTCCTAGCCATAGACATAAGTTGTCATTTGATTAACGGGATCACATCATTAGGAGAATGATGTGATTGACTTGACCCATTCTGTTAGCTTAGCACTGTATCGCATAGTTTGTTGCTATTGCTTTCTTCATAACTTATACATGTTCCTATGACTATGAGATTATGCAACTCCTGTTTACCGGAGGAACACTATGTGTGCTACCAAACGTCACAACGTAACTGGGTGATTATAAAGGTCCTCTACAGGTGTCTCCGAAGGTACTTGTTGGGTTGACGTATTTCGAGATTAGGATTTGTCACTCCGATTGTCGGAGAGGTATCTCTGGGCCCTCTCGGTAATGCACATCAATCAAGCCTTGCAAGCATTGAAACTAATAAGTTAGTTGCGGGATGATGTATTACGGAACGAGTAAAGAGACTTGCCGGTAACGAGATTGAACTAGGTGTTGAGATACCGACGATCGAATCTCGGGAAAGTAACATACCGATGACAAAGGGAACAACGTATGTTGTTATGCGGTCTGACCGATAAAGATCTTCGTAGAATATGTAAGAGCCAATATGAGAATCTGGTTCCGCTATTGGTTATTGACCGGAGATGTGTCTCGGTCATGTCTACATAGTTCTCGAACCCGTAGGGTCCGCACGCTTAAAGTTCGGTGACGATCGTAATTAGAGTTTTTGTGTTTTGATGTACCGAAGGTTGTTCGGAGTCCCAGATATGATCACGGACATGACAAGGAGTCTCGAAATGGTTGAGACATAAGGATTGATATATTGGAACCCTATATTTGGATATTGGAAACGTTCCAGGTGAAATCAGGATTTTTACGGGAGCAACGGGGGGTTACCGGAACCCCCCGGGGGTTAATGGGCCTACATGGGCCCTAAGCGAGAAGAGGAGGGCCGGCCAGGGCAGGCTACGCGCCCCCTTCCCCCTAGTCCGAATAGGACAAGGAAGGGGGGCGGCGCCCCCTTTCCTCTTTCCCCCTTCCCCTTTCCTTCTCCAACAAGGCAAGAGGGGGGAGTCCTACTCCCGGTGGGAGTAGGACTCCTCCAGGCGCACCCCTAGGGCCGGCCGCACCTTCCCCTCTCCCTCCTTTATATACGGGGGCAAGGGGGCACCCCATGACACACAAGTTGATCTTCGTGATCGTTCCTTAGCCGTGTCCGGTGCCCCCTTCCACCATATTCCTCCTCGGTCATATCGTAACGGTGCTTAGGTGAAGTCCTGCGTTGGTAGAACATCATCACCGTCGTCACACCGTCGTGCTGACGAAAGTCTCCCTCAAAACTTGGCTGGATCGGAGCTCGAGGGACGTCACCGAGTTGAACGTGTGCAGAACTCGGAGGTGTCGTACGTTCGGTACTTGGATTGGTCGGATCGGGAAGACGTACGACTACTTCCTCTACGTTGTGTCAACGCTTCCGTTGCCGGTCTACGAGGGTACGTAGACAACACTCTCCCCTCTTGTTGCTATGCATCACCATGATTTTCCGTGTGCGTAGGAATTTTTTTAAAATTACTACGTTCCCCAACAGTGGCATCCGAGCCAGGTTTTATGCGTTGATGTTATGCACGAGTAGAACACAAGTGAGTTGTGGGCGATATAAGTCATACTGCTTACCAACATCTCATACTTTGGTTCGGCGGTATTGTTGGATGAAGCGGCCCGGACCGACATTACGCGTACGCTTACGCGAGACTGGTTCTACCGACGTGCTTTGCACACAGGTGGCTGGCGGGTGTCAGTTTCTCCAACTTTAGTTGAACCGAGTGTGGCTACGCCCGGTCCTTGCGAAGGTTAAAACGGCACCAACTTGACAAACTATCGTTGTGGTCTTGAGGCGTAGGTAAGAACGGTTCTTGCTAAGCCCGTAGCAGCCACGTAAAACTTGCAACAACAAAGTAGAGGACGTCTAACTTGTTTTTCAGGGCATGTTGTGATGTGATATGGTCAAGACATGATGCTAAATTTTATTGTATGAGATGATCATGTTTTGTAACCGAGTTATCGGCAACTGGCAGGAGCCATATGGTTGTCGCTTTATTGTATGCAATGCAATCGCGCTGTAATGCTTTACTTTATCACTAAGCGGTAGCGATAGTCGTGGAAGCATAAGATTGGCGAGACGACAACGATGCTACGATGGAGATCAAGGTGTCGCGCCGGTGACGATGGTAATCATGATGGTACTTCAGAGATGGAGATCACAAGTACAAGATGATGATGGCCATATCATATCACTTATATTGATTGCATGTGATGTTTATCTTTTATGCATCTTATCTTGCTTTGATTGACGATAGCTGAGTGAGTCCTGGATTAGGGGGTGTTCGGGTAGCTAGACTATACCTTCGGCCGGACTCCTGGACTATGAAGATACAAGATTGAAGACTTCGTCCCGTGTCCGGATGGGACTTTCCTTGGCGTGGAAGGCAAGCTTGGCGATGCGGATATTCAAGATCTCCTACCATTGTAACCGACTCTATGTAACCCTAACCCTATCCGGTGTCTATATAAACTGGAGGGTTGTAGTCTGTAGGAAATCAACTCCATACGCAACAATCATACCATAGGCTAGCTTCGAGGGTTTAGCCTCCTTGATCTCATGGTAGATCTACTCTTGTACTACCCATATCATCAATATTAATCAGGCAGAAGTAGGGTGTTACCTCCATCAAGAGGACCCGAACTTGGGTAAAACAAAGTGTCCCCTGTCTCCTGTTACCATTCGGCCTAGACGCACAGTTCGGGACCCCCTACCCGAGATCCGCCGGTTTTGATACCGACATTGATGCTTTCATTGAGAGTTCCGTTGTGTGATCGACAAAAGGATCGATGGCTCGCCTGCAGATCAACTGTGAGTTCGGCATCTTCGTCACCAGCTCGACTGGTCACCTTGGTTCGACCAAGAATTGCGCCCCGTGTTCGGATCACCATGTCCGGACGAGGGCCTTCATCAAACATCAACTCCGATCTCTATCAAGATCATGGAGGAATCATCTATGGAGCTTGGGGGCTCAACGTCAACGTTGCCCTCAAGCGACCGTGCTGTTTTTCTGGACAGCGAACTCGTATCTGCCACCACCACCTCCTCGAGTATCCCTTTGACGATTGCTTTCATAAAATTGTGCGGAATTGAGTCTACAACAACCCTGGAAAATTTCGTCGAGTTCCAATGGAGGAATCTCTGGCAATCCACGATATACCGGAGCCCTGTCAAATCTGGACGGTAATTTGGATGAGTTTAGGGCGTGGTGTCCAGCTTCTAGCTCGGACGTCCTTTGGAAGATCCAACCGTTGATCGGCCGCGGAATTCCTTTATCTACCACCTCTCAAAATTTCGGCTCGATCCGACCGTCCAAACTCCGGGAACCTTCCGATTAGTGCATCACTTTTCGGATCTGTTTTCTGCGCGAAAACGAATCCGACCCGAGTTCATCTTTTTTATGAACATGATTTCGGACATCCCTTTTGAAGGAAGTTTTGTATGGGGTATTGTGTTTCGTTCCCAAACACATCCAACTAACTGTAAGATCTTTTGAACATGATCTTCAACATCATGCTGGTGTCAAACCAATCCGGCAATATTACTCCACGGCTGCCGACCTGCGCTAGACACGGCATCACTTTGTTGAGCCGAGCTCAACTTCTTCGGATCATCATCTCGGCAAGCCGAACAAAAGTCCGGCATCGCGAAGGATAAATCATCACCAACATCGCCGCCCCACGGATTACACGGAGCGGGCATACCGGCATCACCGCACGGTCGCTTCATCAAGCCGGCATCGACCACATCACGACCTGCATCGGCAGGGCCGCACTATTGCTTCTTCAAGCTGGTGTCCATCACGCCGACCTACTTCGACTCATCGGCTGACATCGAGGCTTCGCCATATCTTCATCAACCTACTCCGGTAATGGGAGTGCGGATCGAGTCCCAATTCTGGGAATCACCTTCCTTCGGATTGCTACAACAAATAAACCAGGTGCTATTAATCCTAGTATTTTTTGCTTGTTTGGGTTCAATTTTTCCCAATGAATTATTACTCTGGTTTGTCCATCATATGTACACAGGTCTATCAAATGGTGGCCGCATTAACGACGGTGGCATGGTAGTTCGGTCAGTCTCCGTACATAGTCCGGCGAATGCCGCATCCGGAACTCGGACCGACCTGTGAATTCAGGTTTTGCCACGCCTTTACCGCATCACGCCGACGCCCTACATCGACATTGACTTCGGCGCCGGGCCATATTTCTTTTAATACTCACTTTGCATAAATTATTTATTATGCAACATTTTTTTTAATTATCATTATTACTATTATCCCCGGTTTGCACTATTTTTTGTGCACGGGAAAACAACCCGGGGACTTCGGCGTCATTCTGCCGGTCTGCATTGACCGTGCTATGTCACCACTTCGTCATGTCGAGCTCTCCGCGCCGCCACCTCGGGACCGGCTTAGGGGATGGAACCTTGCCCCGCATCAAGCTCGGACCGCGTCACCAATACCGAACACATTAACCAGCTAAGTTGCTTTCATGCTCAAAGCTCTAATTTCTAACTCGTGTTCGGTTCGACCAAGCATTATAATTTTTTGGAAAAAAGTTGCTTGTAATTTTTTTTCCTTGTCCAAACTTTGTTTGTGACACACAAATTCAAGGACCCAATTCACTTGGGTGCTTCCTTTATGAAGCCTTTTCTCTTGCATATGATTATACTTGTACGGCTTTGTTCCTTGTTCATGTATTATGCCACAATATGCACCACATTGACTTAAGTGATTTGCAAGCTGGGTTGCCTCGCTCCTGTGTTTACCCCTACGTTCCCGATTGTTCGGCTAGGGAGTAAAGGGAGCACCTCTGCGATTGTCACGATCGGGTCACCCGAGCCGGACCTCAGACTGGGTGAAGCCGAAACCTAGCACTCTTATAGTTATTCAATGATGGTCGGCACACAACGGAACTCATGAGTACAAAAAATCTATTGCACAAGTCTCATAATAACAATGAGCACCGAAGAAAGGTATCGGTGGGGGTACTATTTTCTTCGAAGATGATTCTTACACTTCACGGTAATATAGCATAAGTTCCCTGAGCGCGCTTTGTCTGTTATAGCCTTATGGCCTGATTGCCTGGTTATTGAAAACACCGTCGATATTCTCGACCAATGGAGTACATAACACTTTTTGTTCCTTGACCGAAGAGGGAGAAGCTGACGGTCGGTTAAGACGCGTTTAAAGTTCGGTTGAACATAGATATGATATAAGTACTTCGGTACATGCAATCATTCTTCTACCCAAGTCACTTGGGGGCTCCTAAGTTTATTTGGGCCGTTTTATAATAAGTGTTCTTTTTCTTAGTCGTTGCAAAGTTTTATTATTATTTATCACTCCTTTTTTCGACACGAGTGTGCGGTCACTAGCTAGGGAGCCTAATTTCTCTCTCAAAGCCGCTAGAGTTTAGTTTGCTAAACTGGACTGATGAGAAGTACTCCGCCCTCGGGATAGGAGGTTGAAGCCGTAGGCTAACCCGCTCGAAGTCTTGAGATAGGATGTATCATGTTAAAGCACGACAGAAGCACTTCCTTTTTTTAAGACCAATTTTCGGATTGGCACCGAACACTTGATATTGTTCGGACGTCATGTTTTTACTGACGTTTTTTGGTTTTCCAAGCTTTTTGGCACTTTTAAACTATTTGTGCTTTTCCAGCATTAGTCTCGCAGTGCAACGCCGGACACCTTTTAGGGATCCGGCAAAAATATTCTCAGATATTGCTATATATGCATTGGTTTCGAATTGTGTCTTCGGTCAATAGTCGGGTTGCCCGGCTCCTGCACTTGCTTCCTACGTTCCGTTTTGTTCGGCTAGGCGTGCAAAGGGAGAACCACTGTGATTGTGCTTCCAGCTCACATGGTTAAGCACCTCAGTGGAGAAAGCCAAAAACTGACTGTCACAATAAGCGTAAACTGGTCAGCGATCTCATGACTATGTTAAATAACATGCCGTTCATAACATTGGCCGAAGTGTTTACGGCTTGACCCCGACTGTCGCCGAACACTACCGGGGGCTATTTACTGGCCTCCCAAACTAAATCCTCGATATTTTGCTCTTACATTAGATCTGAGGTTTAATGATCATGCATAGCACGACAACCCAAAGAAAGGAACCGATAGCGGGACTATTTTCTTTGGAAGACATTTCTACTGTTAAACAGTAATATAACATATCTCTCTGCGTACCTTTGTTTATAAAACCGTATGGCCAGATTTCCTTGTTTGTTGTAAATCTTTGCCCTCATAAAGGCTTTATAAAGTAGGACAAACACTCCTCGGCTACTGGCCGAGGAGGTGGAAGCCGATGGTCGGTCAACAAAGTTTTGTACAATGCGGATCCGAGCATTAATGACGTAAAGTACTTGGATACATAGAGTCATTACACATAATTTGTGATTTTACTATGGATATTGATCCTTAATTCGGCCACCCGTGCCCGCATTAAGGCTCGGGGGCTACTGGGCTTCGGGCTTATTATTTACAAATATTAAAGGGGCACATCGATCCCCTGATCTGGTGTTGCCACCCGACCAGTGTCTCGGGGGCTACTGCATTGCTTGTCCAATGCGGAAAATTTTATGTATATAGTTTCCGAGGAGATTTTGATCCTCAGGTTGGTCGGCCGCACCCAACCTGCGTCTCGAGGACTGAGCACGCCGCTTTTAGTGTCCCGAAGTATTCTGCCGAGCTTGGACTTGATCCTCAGGCCGATTTTGCAAATCAACCTGAGTCTCAGCGGCTACTGGAATCAGCGGTCTTACGTCATCCATCGGGTGCATCTCGGGTTTTAGACCGATGCACACCGTGAGGGCTATTGGCTATATATCTCGGCAGAGAATAAATTGCGTCAATAAAAAAAATATATATTCACAAAAATCGGCCCACATTCGGGGTGGTGCACCACCTCGGAACCAGCCCGGCATAAAGCTCGAGCGCTAGTGGCTGGCTCCATAGAGGGCATTTCCGGCATTAAGCTCGGCTAAACTCCTTCAAAACTTCTTTGAACCAAGGTGATTTACGACACCTCGGATACAGTCCGGCGTTGGAGCTCGGATATATAGTCCGGCGTTGGAGCTCGGATACATTCCGGCGTTAGAACTGGGAAGTGCGGACTTGGGCGCTGGAGCTCGAGTGCGCGGAAAATGGACAGGCAAAGGAGGAAGAAGGCGTAGGTAAAAAGGTGGATCCTTATCCCCTTATATGGGCGGACGCAACTACGTGTCCCCACCAGCCTGGTAAAACTCGCTTATCTCCAAGCGATGTAATCAATGGCGCGGTTGGGTTACCCACGCCTGTATTGATGAGAATCCCGTAAAGGGGGTACACGATCTCTGCTTTGACAAGACGTGCCAAGGAAACCACCTCGCAAAACATGCTGAGGTGGAAAATTAAAAATGATTCGAGTGAAGGACTTGGCTGTAGTGTGATGACACACTGCGGAATACGTCGGCAGATTTGATTTGTGTTAATATTATTCTCTCTGTGGCAATATGTGGAAATTTATTTTGCAGAACCGGACACTACTCTTGGTGTTTACAATCTTCTATGAAGGACTTGGAGGAGGAACCCACCTTGCAATGTCGAAGACAATTTGCGCGCCGGACTCGTCGTCATTGAAGCCCGGTTCAGGGGCTACTGAGGGAGTCCTGGATTAGAGGGTGTTCGGGTAGCCGGACTATACCTTCGGCCGGACTCCTGGACTATGAAGATACAAGATTGAAGACTTCGTCCCGTGTCCGGATGGGACTTTCCTTGGCGTGGAAGGCAAGCTTGGCGATGCGGATATTCAAGATCTCCTACCATTGTAACCGACTCTATGTAACCCTAACCCTATCTGGTGTCTATATAAACCGGAGGGTTGTAGTCCGTAGGAAATCAACTCCATACACAACAATCATACCATAGGCTAGCTTCTAGGGTTTAGCCTCCTTGATCTCGTGGTAGATCTACTCTTGTACTACCCATATCATCAATATTAATCAAGCAGGAGTAGGGTGTTACCTCCATCGAGAGGGCCCGAACCTGGGTAAAACAAAGTGTCCCCTGTCTCCTGTTACCATCCGGCCTAGACGCACAGTTCGGGACCCCCTACCCGAGATCCGCCGGTTTTGACACCGACAGTAGCATTATAAGATGATCTCTCACTAAATTTCAAGATAAAAGTGTTCTCCCTGAGTATGCACCGTTGCCAAAGTTCGTCGTGCCCAGACACCACGTGATGATCGGGTGTGATAAGCTCTGCGTCCATCTACAACGGGTGCAAGCCAGTTTTGCACACGCAGAATACTCAGGTTAAACTTGACGAGCCTAGCATATGCAGATATGGCCTCGGAACACTGAGACCGAAAGGTCGAGCGTGAATCATATAGTAGATATGATCAACATAGTGATGTTCAACATTGAAAGCTACTCCGTTTCACGTGATGATCGGTTATGGTTTAGTTGATTTGGATCACGTGATCACTTAGAAGATTATAGAGATGTCTTTCTATGTGGGAGTTCTTAAGTAATATGATTAATTGAACTTAAATTTATCATGAACTTAGTACCTGATAGTGTCTTGCTTGTCTATGTTTGATTGTAGATAGATGGCCCGTGTTGTTGTTCCGTTGAATTTTAATGCGTTCCTTGAGAAAGCAAAGTTGAAAGATGATGTTAGCAATTACATGGACTGGGTCCGTAACTTGAGGATTATCCTCATTGCTGCATAGAAGAATTACGTCTTGGAAGCACCGCTGGGTGCCAGGCCTGCTGCTGGAGCAACACCAGATGTTATGAACGTCTGGCAGAGCAAAGCTGATGACTACTCGATAGTTCAGTGTGCCGTGCTTTACGGCTTAGAATCGGGACTTCAACGATGTTTTGAACGTCATGGAGCATATGAGATGTTCCAGGAGTTGAAGTTAATATTTCAAGCAAATGTCTGGATTGAGAGATATGAAGTCTCCAATAAGTTCTATAGCTGCAAGATGGAGGAGAATAGTTCTGTCAGTGAACATATACTCAAAATGTCTGGGTCTCATAATCACTTGACTCAACTAGGAGTTAATCTTCCTGTTGATAGTGTCATTGACAGAGTTCTTAAATCACTGCCACCAAGCTACAAGAGCTTCGTGATGAACTATAATATGCAAGGGATGGATAAGACGATTCCCAAGCTCTTCGCAATGCTAAAGGCTGCGGAGGTAGAAATCAAGAAGGAGCATCAAGTGTTGATGGTCAACAAGACTGCCAGTTTCAAGAAAAAGGGCAAAGGGAAGAAGAAGGGGAACTTCAAGAAGAACAGCAAGCAAGTTGCTGCTCAGGAGAAGAAACCCAAATCTGGATCTAAGCCTGAAACTGAGTGCTTCTACTGCAAGCAGACTGGACACTTGAAGCGGAACTGCCCCAAGTATTTGGCGGATAAGAAGGATGGCAAGGTGAACAAAGGTATATGTGATATACATGTTATTGATGTGTACCTTACTAGAGCTCGCAGTAGCACCTGGGTATTTGATATTGGTTCTGTTGCTAATATTTGCAACTCGAAATAGGGAAGCGAACATTGCCGAAGGACGAGGTGACGATGCGCGTGGGAAATGGTTCCAAAGTCGATGTGATCGCAGTCGGCACGCTACCTCTACATCTACCTTCGGGATGAGTATTAGACCTATATAATTGTTATTTGGTGCCAGCGTTGAGCATGAACATTATATCTGGATCTTGTTTGATGCGAGACAGTTATTCATTTAAATCAGAGAATAATGGTTGTTCTATTTATATGAGTAATATCTTTTATGGTCATGCACCCTTGGAAAGTGGTCTATTTTTGATGAATCTCGATAGTAGTGATACACATATTCATAATGTTGAAGCCAAAAGATGCAGAGTTGATAATGATAATGCAACTTATTTATGGCACTACCGTTTAGGTCATATCGGTGTAAAGCGCATGAAGAAACTCCATACTGATGGACTTTTGAAATCACTTGATTATGAATCACTTGGTACTTGCGAACCGTGCCTTATGGGCAAGATGACTAAAACACCGTTCTCCGGTACTATGGAGAGAGCAACAGATTTGTTGGAAATCATACATACAGAAGTATGTGGTCCGATGAATGTTGAGGCTCGTGGCGAATATCGTTATTTTCTCACTTTCACAGATGATTTAAGCAGATATGGATATATCTACTTAATGAAGCATAAGACTGAAACATTTGAAAAGTTCAAAGAATTTCAGAGTGAAGTTGAAAATCATCGTAACAAGAAAATAAAGTTTCTACGATCTGATCGTGGAGGAGAATATTTGAGTTACGAGTTTGGTCTACACTTGAAACAATGCGGAATAGTTTCGCAACTCACGCCACCCGGAACACCACAGCGTAATGGTGTGTCCGAACATCGTAATCGTACTTTACTAGATATGGTGCGATCTATGATGTCTCTTACTGATTTACCACTATCGTTTTGGGGTTATGCTTTAGAGATAGCTGCATTCACGTTAAATAGGGCACCATCGAAATCCGTTGAGATGACGCCTTATGAACTGTGATTTGGCAAGAAACCAAAGTTGTCGTTTCTGAAAGTTTGGGGCTGCGATGCTTATGTGAAAAAGCTTCAACCTGATAAGCTCGAACCCAAATCAGAGAAATGTGTCTTCATAGGATACCCAAAGGAGACTGTTGGGTACACCTTCTATCACAGATCCGAAGGCAAGACATTCGTTGCTAAGAATGGATCCTTTCTAGAGAAGGAGTTTCTCTCGAAAGAACTGAGTGGGAGGAAAGTAGAACTTGATGAGGTAACTGTACCTGCTCCCTTATTGGAAAGTAGTACATCACAGAAACCGGTTTCTGTGACACCTATACCAATTAGTGAGGAAGCTAATGATAATGATCATGAAACTTCTGATCAAATTACTACCGAACCTCGTAGATCAACCAGAGTAAGATCCGCACCAGAGTGGTACAGTAATCATGTTCTGGAAGTCATGCTACTAGATCATGATGAACCTACGAACTATGAAGAAGCGATGGTGAGCCCAGATTCCGCAAAATGGCTAGAAGCCATGAAATCTGAGATGGGATCCATGTATGAGAACAAAGTGTGGACTTTGGTTGACTTGCCCGTTGATCGGCAAGCAATTGAGAATAAATGGATCTTCAAGAAGAAGACTGACGCTGACGGTAATGTTACTGTCTACAAAGCTCGACTTGTTGCGAAAGGTTTTCGACAAGTTCAAGGGATTGACTACGATGAGACCTTCTCACCCGTACTGATGCTTAAGTCTGTCCGAATCATGTTAGTGATTGCCGCATTTTATGATTATGAAATTTGGCAGATGGATGTAAAAACTGCATTCCTGAATGGATTTCTGGAAGAAGAGTTGTATATGAAGCAACCGGAAGTTTTTGTCGGTCCAAAGGGAGCTAACAAAGTGTGCAAGCTCCAGCGATCCATTTATGGACTGGTGCAGGCCTCTCGTAGTTGGAATAAACGCTTTGATAGTGTGATCAAAGCATTTGGTTTTGTACAGACTTTTGGAGAAGCCTGTATTTACAAGAAAGTGAGTGGGAGCTCTATAGCATTTCTAATATTATGTGTGGATGACATATTACTGAATGGAAATGATATAGAATTTCTGGATAGCATAAAGGGATACTTGAATAAGAGTTTTTCAATGAAAGACCTCGGTGAAGCTGCTTACATAATGGGCATTAAGATCTATAGAGATAGATCAAGACGCTTAATTGGACTTTCACAAAGCACATACCTTGACAAAGTTTTGAAGAAGTTCAAAATGGATCAAGCAAAGAAAGGGTTCTTGCCTGTGTTTCAAGGTGTGAAGTTGAGTAAGACTCAATGTCCGACCACCGCGGAAGATAGAGAGAAAATGAAAGATGTTCCCTATGCTTCAGCCATAGGCTCTATCATGTATGCAATGCTGTGTACCAGACCTGATGTGTGCCTTGCTATAAGTCTAGCAGGGAGGTACCAAAGTAATCCAGGAGTGGATCACTGGACAGCGGTCAAGAACATCCTGAAGTACCTGAAAAGGATTAAGGATATGTTTCTCGTATATGGAGGTGACAAAGAGCTCATCGTAAATGGTTACGTAGATGCAAGCTTTGACACTGATCCGGACGATTCTAAATCGCAAACCGGATACATGTTTATATTGAACGGTGGAGCTGTCAGTTGGTGCAGTTCTAAACAGAGCGTCGTGGCGGGATCTACATGTGAAGCGGAGTACATAGCTGCTTCGGAAGCAGCAAATGAAGGAGTCTGGATGAAGGAGTTCATATCCGATCTAGGTGTCATACCTAGTGCATCGGGTCCAATGAAAATATTTTGTGATAATACTGGTGCAATTGCCTTGGCGAAGGAATATAGATTTCACAAGAGAACCAAGCACATCAAGAGACGCTTCAATTCCCTTCGGGATTTAGTCCAAGTGGGAGACGTAGAAATTTGCAAGATACATACGGATCTGAATGTTGCAGACCAGCTGACTAAGCCTGTTCCACGAGCAAAACATGATCAGCACCAAGGCTCCATGGGTGTTAGAATCATTACTATGTAATCTAGATTATTGACTCTAGTGCAAGTGGGAGACCTAAGGAAATATGCCCTAGAGGCAATAATAAAGTTATTATTTATTTCCTTATATCATGATAAATGTTTATTATTCATGCTAGAATTGTATTAACCGGAAACATAATACATGTGTGAATACATAGACAAACATAGTGTCACTAGTATGCCTCTACTTGACTAGCTCGTTGATCGAAGATGGTTATGTTTCCTAGCCATAGACATGAGTTGTCATTTGATTAATGGGATCACATCATTAAGAGAATGATGTGATTCACTTGACACATTCCGTTAGCTTAGCACTTGATCGTTTAGTTTGTTGCTATTGCTTTCTTCATAACTTATACATGTTCCTATGACTATGAGATTATGCAACTCCCGTTTACCGGAGGAACACTTTGTGTGCTACCAAACGTCACAACGTAACCGGGTGATTATAAAGGTGCTCTACAGGTGTCTCCAAACATACTTGTTCGGTTGACGTATTTCGAGATTAGGATTTGTCACTCTGATTGTCGGAGAGGTATCTCTGTGCCCTCTCGGTAATGCACATCACTCAAGCCTTGCAAGCATTGCAACTAATAAGTTAGTTGCGGGATGATGTATTACAGGACGAGTAAAGAGACTTGCCGGTAACGAGATTTAACTAGGTATTGAGATACCGACGATCAAATCTTGGGCAAGTAACATACCAATGACAAAGGGAACAACATATGTTGTTATGCGGTCTGACCAATAAAGATCTTCGTAGAATATGTAGGAGCCAATATGAGCATCCAGGTTCCGCTATTGGTTATTGACCGGAGACGTGTCTCGGTCATGTCTACATAGTTCTCGAACCCGTAGGGTCCGCACGCTTAAAGTTCGGTGACGATCGTAATTAGGGTTTTTGTGTTTTGATGTACCGAAGGTTGTTCGGATTCCCAGATATGATCAAGGACATGACGAGGAGTCTCGAAATGGTCGAGACATAAAGATTGATATATTGGAAGCCTATATTTGGATATCGGAAACGTTCCGGGTGAAATCGGGATTTTTACCGGAGCACCGGGGGGTTACCGGAACCCCCCGGGGGTTAATGGGCCTACATGGGCCCTAAGGGAGAAGAGGAGGCCGGCCAGGGCAGGCCACGCGCCCCCTCCCCCCTAGTCCGAATAGGACAAGGAAGGGGTGGGCAGCGCCCCCCTTTCCTCTTTCCCCCTTCCCCTTTCCTTCTCCAAGAAGGCAAGAGGGGAGAGTCCTACTCCCGGTGGGAGTAGGACTCCTCCAGGCGCACTCCTAGGGCCGGCCGCACCTTCCCCTCTCCCTCCTTTATATACGAGGGCAAGGGGGCACCCATGACGCACAAGTTGATCTTCGTGATCGTTCCTTAGCCGTGTCCGGTGCCCCCTTCCACCATATTCCACCTCGGTCATATCATAGTGGTGCTTAGGCGAAGCCCTGCGTAGGTAGAACATCATCACCGTCGTGCTGACGATACTCTCCCTCAACACTCGGCTGGATCGGAGCTCGAGGGACGCCACCGAGTTGAACGTGTGCAGAACTCGGAGGTGCCGTACGTTCGGTGCTTGGATCGGTCGGATCGGGAAGACGTACGACTACTTTCTCTACGTTGTGTCAACGCTTCCATTGCCGGTCTACGACGGTACGTAGACAACACTCTCCCCTCTCGTTGCTATGCATCACCATGATCTTGCGTGTGCGTAGGAATTTTTTTGAAATTACTACGTTCCCCAACACATCCATTCTTCAAGGCATCACACAAATTTAACCGTTACAAAATATTATGAAAATTTTGCAAGTACTCAACTCATAATTTATCAAAATTTCCATAATTACTTGATTAGAATAAAAACTTTTTATGCATTCGACTGAAAAGCTAAGGATGTTTGGCAACTATACTTGTACGATTGGACTATTCATTGCCGATAAGGAATGTCATAGTACCATAAAAACACATTTTCTTCCCCCAACCTTTGGATGGGTGCCACATACTATTCCCTCCGTTCACAAACATAAGATGTTCAAAACAGTGTGCGATATACATACACATTTTAGTGTGATTGTTCACTTATTTCAGTCTGTATATGGTTCATATTCAAAAATTCATAACATTTTGCGTTTTTGAATAGAAGGAGTACCATTTAGAATATGAAATCTCCTCACTATTCCATTACATTTTCATTCCACGGTTGCTAGCTCAAACTTCACCCACCAAACTTCTGCACAAAAGAAAAAAGTGACGAGTAGATAATAACTCCCAGCCATCCCAAGATAGCATTTCGACAGCTCAAGGATAAACACTTAAAGAGTTGTGTTTTTCTCCTTTAGTTTTCTTTTTACAAGGATGGTCTTCATGCTTTTTTAGGTGCAAAAGGTTTGGCAGTGCTACTGACTGTAGTACTACCAGTACAGACTAGCCTGTCGTATCAAGCTCTAGGCACTCTAGCTAGTACTATTGTTCTCCGAGCCAACACGATACCCCCCACACAAGGGTTTGACAGGAGAACCCCAAGCGTGTCCTCCACTTGTCCAGGATTGAAGAACGAAACTACTATGCACACGACAATGCAGAGACGAAATGTGAACGATGCCTGTCTAATGGACGATGCAATCCATTGTCCAGATTTCGTCTGAAATGCTATCGTCCGTCACTGCTCATTGAAGAAAGATCCCTAGATTTGAAAAACTGGAACAACATGGGCCCATATATTAGATGTGCAATACATATGGTATATCTAGATGTGATTTATTCTCGCATTGTGTATATATATGGATTTGTCTTATTTTTATTTTTAGTTGTTTTGTCATCTATCCTTTGCTTTCCGTGTTCCATATACATATACATACATACATACATACATACATACATACATATATATATATATATTTGGATTTGTCATATTTCATTTTATTCAGTTGTTCATGCGTCTATCCTTTCACAGTTTTTAATCATCCACATTGTCAAGAATTTAACCGTAAAAAAACATTGGCAAGAATCATTTTCTTCCCTCGCCACCCGTAGAGGACGCCCACGGGCAAAGTTTGCGGGAACATGGCCTTCCTCATGCGCGGAGGCACATGCTTCCGAGGTGGCGTGGAGGCATGGTGTGCAATCTTACTAGCCCTTGGGTCCATGGTAGAGCTGCCGTTGTAAAATCAGGCATGGAGCAACTGGAGCTGTAGCCCCAGGCGTGGCCGAATTAGTACCTAGACACATAGTAGTAGAATTTTCAGAATTTGTGATACAAAAGAAGCACATCCCCACTCTTCGCATAGACATGCAAGCCTTCAGCCCGTTAGTGCAACTCCATTGATGGATGAGAACAGAGAATCAATCGCACACTAGAAAACACTTGACGCTTCGATCTGCGATTTGTAGCCTGGTGGTTCATTAATCAAGTCAGGAAAGTAAGAAAATTCCTCACAGCAGAGAAACCTTTGCCTCGCCTCGCTCGAACGGAGCGCCCATGCCATGCGCCGCCGCCGTCATCAACACGCGATTCCCCGCCGCGCTGGCCGCCGGGTCCGGCGTCCTGACTACCCGCCTCTTATTCTTCTCCATCTAGTCTAGTTTTAAATTGCAGCGTAGGCACAGAGGCACCCAGGCCAACGCACACTGCCCAGGTAATATGTAGCTTATCTTCTAATTTTGTTTTCCCTATTTCATTTATACTTCCTTGGTCCCAAAATTCTTGTCTTATATTTTTCCAAATACGGATGTATCTAGTTACATTTTAGTGTTAGATACATCTGTATCTAGACAATTCTAAGACAAGAATTTTGGAACGGAGGGAGTATTATCCAAAGTTACATTGGTGTGCTATATTGAGCGCGGTGTATTTGCAAGCGTTGATGATATTAAGATTATACAGAGCTATCAAAAAGTGAGGAAACGCAAGGGGCTACTACCACGTGGTCTTCCTGTTAATGGCATAATATGTTCTTTTTTTGCAAATTTTATACGAGCAATTGACTTAGCAATTGACTTAGTCTATGTCAAGTGTCTTGATTTTAGATATGCGATTTTATGTTTGCAGATCCAAGTCCTTCTATTACTGCTGGTGGAGAAATGATGGCCTCAGATTACGAAAGTCTGCACTAATTAGGTACCAAACCATGCTCGCAACACTGCAAATTGTTAATCTATTTGTTAAGCAAGTCTTCACTGACGATGACATGTACCTAGGGTAGGCCAATAGACCTGATGTAAGCACCCTTCCCAAGGACACTGCCCTACAGTCAAAGACATTCAATGGACTGCAAAATTCTACCGACTGAAATCACCTCAGGATGCAACTCACTCGACCATGGGTTCCACTCGAACAACCCAATTCTATTGGACCAGGATATAATCATTCGACCACATCAGAAACCACTCGGAGTACAGAAGATCTAAGGTCACTCTGGATGGCAACGGTCAGGCGTTCACTCCGTAGTCTTAATGACCATTTATATAATTTTAATACTAACGTTACCAGTAATGTCTGCTCATTATGTACATTGAACCTTATGTAACGGGGGATGGCTGGGGTTCTGGCGCTCTCTATATACGGCACCCCCTCATCTGGCACAAGGGTTCGCACCCCTGTAACTTTACGCATAATCCAATCGACCAGCCTCCAGGCACCGAGACGTAGGGCTGTTATTTCTTCTGAGAAGGGCCTGAACTCGTAAATCTTGCGTGCACAACTTCACCGTAGCTAGGATCTTTCCTCCTCATTCCTACCCCCCATTCTACTGTCAAACTCAGAACCACGACAGTTGGCGCCCACCGTGAGCGATGTCCGGCGCCCCCTGGGCAACCAAGGTCTATGCCAACCCGATGTCTTGCCCATCCGGTGTGCCTTGTGAACAAGATATATGCAGCTCCTATCGGAATTTGTCGGCACATTGGGACAGTCTTGCTGGTCTTGTTTTACCTTGTCGAAATGTCCTGTAACCGGGATTCCAAGACTGATCGGGTCTTTCCAGGAGAAGGAATATCCTTCATTGATCATGAGAGCTTGTAATGGGCTAAGTTGGGACACCCCTTCAGGGTATAAACTTTCGAGAGCCGTGCCCGCGCTTATGTGGAAGATGGGATTTTGTTAATATCCGGTCGTAGAGAACTTGACACTTGACTTAATTAAAATGAATCAACCGCGCGTGTAGCCGTGATGGTCTCTTTTCGGTGGAGTCCGAGAAGTGAACACGGTTTGGGTTATGTTTGAATGTAAGTAGCTTCAGGATCACTTCTTGATCACTTACAGTTTCACGACCGTTGCGTAGCCTCTCATCTTACTCTTATTTGCGTATGTTACCCACCATATTTGCTTAGCGCTTGCTGCAGCTCCACCTCATTACCTTATCCTACCCATAAGCTTAAATAGTCTTGATCTCACGGGTGTGAGATTGCTGAGTCCTCGTGACTCACGGATACTTCCAAATAGTTGCAGGTGCCGATGATACCAGTGCATGTGATGCTACCGAACTCAAGTGGGAGTTTGACGAGGACCTCGGTCGTTACTATGTGTTGTTTCCTGATGATCAGTAGTGGAGCCCAGTTAGGACGATCGGGGATATAGCATTTGGGGTTTATCTTCCTTTTTCTTTTGGTTTTGACCTTAGTCGGTCTATGAGTGTATTTGGATGATGTATGAATTATTTGTGTATTGTGTGCAATGGCGAGTGTAAGCCAACTCTATTTATCCATGTCTTGTTCATTACATGGGATGTTTGTGAAGATGCCCCTTCTTGCGACAAAACCACTATGCGGTTATGCCTCGACACGTGGGAGCTATAGCCGCATCATGGGCGTTACAAAGCCAATTAGTTTCAGTCGGCCTACTATAAGCCAATTAGTTCCAGTCGGCCAATAGTTAGCCGACGGAGCCCAATCGGCCTGCTGCTAGCTGATAAGGTACTAATCGGCCTACTCTTGGCCGACTGGATCCAGTCGGCCATCAGATGGCTGACTATATATTATTTTTGAAAAAAATAAAATCAACGTAATATTTCTGAAAATTAATTAAAAATATATTATATAAAAAAATTTAGTCGGATATGTGTAGCGTCAAGTCGATCTAGTCCGACGAAAGGCATACAAATTCCGTTCGTGTTTTCATGGCATGTTTGAATGTTTAGTTTGAAAACTAAAACAATTTCACATAAGACGAAACCTTAAAAAGAATGGTTCTAAAATAAATTCCCCCGTTCAACCATTTTCAGAAGTTGCATAAACATTTTATTATACACACTTGAATATTTTATTAGGTGACTATGTGAATTGTCCATTGATTGTGAAACATTTCCTTAAATTATGTTTTCATACAATTTTTTCCATCTCTGTATGTATTGTATTCTTTAATTTTTAGTAAAGTGCGTGAACATTCTTTTGACACATGTGATTTCAAATTGACAAAGCTGAAACGGCAACGGTCCAAGGTAATTAAGTAGTAGTAGCTACGTCCGTGCATATCTTTAATTTTGGTTTCAATATCATTATCATGCTTGATTATTATATAGTTGAATTCTATTCTTGTAAAGTGCATGATGCAGAAAAAGGGGAATAATTTATGTGCATACTATGTTTGCGAAAACATTCACTTTATGATCAAAGGAGCAGAGATGCAAGACATCTTTGGGTACGTAAACACTATTCACAAATTTTTTATCCCACACGATCTATTATATACACACATACACAACTAATATATAGTAGAACTTTCTTAATCTAGTTAAACCGCAAAAGCATCTACTACCCCTTACTGCCATGCTAGTCGGCCCGGGCCATTGGTGATTCCCTGCTAGCAGTGTGAGGTTTTCTTTGTAGACAGCAGCCCATGAAATTGACATTTTTTATGAGAAATGGAACGGATTCACGTTCTTCTAGATAAAATCTCTTGTATTTGAATCAAATCGCCAAATATATATAATAATTAATCACAATTAATAATTTCTTTGATTGACATGAATTCGTTACGTGGTCACAATTAATAATTATTAATCACAATTAAAAATTGTTAATCACAATTAATATTTCTTCGATTTTCATTGATCACAATCACAATTAATAATTAATCACAATTAATTTGTTACGTGAATTAAAGCATTGATCAATCATTTAATATATACTTCTAATAAGCTAGGCATACACATCTATATAAACACACAAATCAGAATAACACAACAACATAAAGACAGGAAGAAATTGTATGTAGGTAAGCGTAAGCAGACTCCTGCCCTCTTGTACTGTACACCATGGCAATGCTGAAGAAGGGCACGGGCGTCCTGTGTTTCGTGGCCACCGTCATGGTGGTCATGGATACCACCCTTCTTCTCTCCTCCTGTGACGCCCACAAAGAGGTTGATAAGTGAATTTTATCATTCAATTTGCAAAGAGTAGAAGATTAAGGGCATTTTCCAGATTATACTTGAAAACCACATTTTCTTATATTTTTTTATGTCTGCGGACTTGCAGGTAGATGAGACTGCTGCGTTTCCCTTGCCGGCGCCATGCTACTCCATCTCTTTCCCAAACTGTACCAACGACAAGTGCAAGAAGTTTTCCGACAGCATAGGCAAACGGCCGGCCCCCAAGGCATTCTGCAATGACAACAATAACTGTTGTTGTCCTGTCATTCAAGTATAAGCGTCTGCTGAAGCAACTGAGCTAAGAAATAATTAAATAAAACTATATTCGTAATTGTTTTTGATCTGGGAGCTTCTAGCATGGACTATTGCCCGGACTCATCAAGATGTTTTTAAATCATTGTAAACCGACTTTTCGATAATTTGTTGTGTTCGGCAGCTTTCGTTTATCCTGTGTGTATCTCTAGTTCGTGTATGTGGAGACCGATTGAAAATAATTAAGTTTAACCAAAATGGTTGATTTGTTTTTGAAAAGGAGGATTAACCCCAGCATCTACATCAAGCGATGCACACAACCATTTATTAAATAGTCTCGAACCTCAAACAAAAATGGTGGTTGCTTGCGTGTTGACACCATGTGTTCTTGTTTCTTGTTTCTTGAGTAGATGAGCATGGTATGTGTCAATTGAGTATGTTGCTATAAATGAAATATTTGCAGACTAATGGTTGCTCGTGACAAATGTTCCATGTCGAATTGATGGGCATTATCGGAAGTCCTTGTTGGAGTTTCCCCAGAATAAAAAGTATGTGTGTGTGTCGAGAAGTCCTTATTAGCATTACCGAAGTCCCCAGAATAAAGAGTTGTGTTTTTCTCCTTTAGTTTTCTTTTTACAGGGATGGTCTTCATGCTTTTTTAGGTGTAAAAGGTTTGGCAGTCCTACTGGCTGTAGTACTACCAGTACAGACTAGCCCGTCGTGTCAATCTCTAGGCATTCTAGCTAGTACTATTGTTCTCCAAGCCAACACGATACCCCTCACACAAGGGTTTGACAGGAGAACCCCAAGCGTGTCCTCCACTTGTCCAGGATTGAAGAACGAAACTACTATGCACACGACAATGCAGAAACGAAATGTGAACGATGCCTATCTAATGGATGATGCAATCCACTGTCCAGATTTCGTCTGAAATGCTATCGTCCGTCACTGCTCATTGAAGAAAGATCCGTAGATTTGAAAAACTGGAACAACATGGGCCCATATATTAGATGTGCAATACGTATGGTATATGTAGATGTGATTTATTCTCGCATTGTGTATATATATGGATTTGTCTTATTTTTATCTTTAGTTGTATTGTCAACTATCCTTTGCTTTCCGTGTTCCATATACATACACACACACACACACACACATATATATATATACATATATATATATATATATATATATATATATATATATATAGGGTCGCACTATTCGTCACCCTGGGTGAGGAATAGTTATTCTTCACCTCTCTCTATTTTACCATCAATGCACCGTAATTTTATGTTCCGTAAGTTTTGTCTTATTTCCAACGCAAAAAAGAACCGTAAGAAAATATATAATCGCCGTAAAAAATATTTTATATTATGTAAAATTACAAACATAAAAACATAGTCTAAAATACACATAAACTGTAAATTTTCTTGTCTTATGACCTATATTTTTATTTTCTTATGTCAAATTTTACGTAGTGAATCAATAGGAATGTAACTATTTGAATTCGAAATGTATAAAATGATCGTAAGATTACCTCGGATGAAGAATAACTTATTCTGCAGTCTGGGTGATGAATAGTAACACTATATATATAGAAAGTCAATTAGGGACCTAAGATGAGGAATAAGTAATTCATCACCCTGGTCGATCGACCTAGACGGAGGTTGGGCTAAACCGAACCAAGACACCATCGTACCGCTGTAAATTTCTACTGGCACCGATGTAATTTTACTTTTCCTCCTTATCGCTGTAATTTTACTTTTCCCTTGATAGTTAGCTGATCGTGGGGATTGGGAGATACCCCGTTCCCCATCCTATTCTATACGAGCGGTTTCTGGAGTTTGGACAGCGCGCGGCGAACGTTAGCGAGAGGTCCTAGGCGGCAAATCTTCAGCGGTGCTCGTCGATACTGCTCGGTGTTGGCGGCCCACCTCCCGTTCTATTCCAATCAGGCGATGCGGTGAGGGGCTGCTCGTGGGATCAACAGTGCGGTGGTCGGCGGGCAGGCGGGGCGGCATGGTGCTCAACGGCTGGTGTCGATGTTGGGCGGCCCTCGTATATATGGTGGTCGCGGTGGCTCTACAGTGAATGGATGCGGCGGCTCTGCGGTAAGTGTTTTGAGGTGGTGCTAGAAGGTACTGAGTCCAACGTTTTCTATTTTTATTTTTAGGATTTTTTTTCGATTTTCAGGCTGATTGAGTGTTTGGGGTTGTCTGCCTGAAGCTGCAGTAGTTTAGGAAGAAGATGGAGAAGAAGTATCCTGGGAAGTAGGCGAAGCTGACACGGACGAGGGGGCACGTGTGCCATCTCCTAGATGTGGAGAGCGGCAACAGCCATATAGCACCCCATTTGAGGTGAACTCTGTGTTTCAGATACCTTTCTGAGTGTGGTGCGTGGAGTTGAGCGAGTCATTGGTGTGTGTAATACTCATCCACAGGAAGCCGCAAGGTTGCAGGTGGGGAGCTCATGGGAGGATGTGAGAAACCCTGATCCCAGTTCCAATATATTTACACTTCTTTTATGTCTGTGTTCTTCCCAAATTTTCTGAAGCAATAAGGGAAGGGGGTATCCAACCTGAAAAGGAATTTCATTAATTAAGGACCAGGGTTACAACTCTTAGGGAACTGGTTCTTTCGAAATTGCTAAATCGGTGTTCGATTTCTGTCGAATAGGTATTATGGAGAGATCATGAGACGAAATGTCATACCTGGTATATGCGTGCTCGTGTTTGCATGGTATACTTTTTTTTATTGTTTTTTCTTATGAACACACTCTGATTTATATTAGACATGCAATGTTTTTGGAAGCTCTGGTTGTGTTACTGTTTTTTAAGTTCATGTTGGGAGAGTATGAATATTGATAATAGTCGTGATTCTAGTCGGAGTAATGCAAATGTCATACAGTTTCTTCAGGCTTACACCATATAACCAATTGAAGCATGTAACTGATGTTATCACCTTGTTTCAGTCCCATGTACTTCTAAGTGACAGCTGAGAACACTGCATTTCATTAATCATTTTCTTTTCCACACAATTTTCAGAAGCTAACTCAAGTAGTTAGACAAGTGCATAAGAATTGCCATGGTAGGCCGGTGCGTCCTCTGATTGCTCTGCATGTGATGCCTGCTTGCGACATGAACAACAACCTCAGGTACATCTCAGTCAGGATCAGAGGAAAATAAAGCTACTTCTTTCGTGCCATTTGGAGATGGGTATTAGTTTACCACTAGTCAAGAAAACGGCACCACATGATCCTATATAGAATGTACTGCCTATTGAAACAATGGGAAAATGAGACATGCATTGAAACAAAAATAACTGACTGGAGTTTAGGCTAGCAAAAATCTGTACGCACAGTTCTCTACATGAGTAACATTGATTATTTCGAGAAAAACAACCAGCTATTATATCTTCAGCCGACCGCATGAGTAACATTGATTATTTATCTGAATCCAGAGTAGTCAATTTTTTCTCGTTTGATGCTGTTCGGAGCAATGCTTGGTTAGTATCAATTTCCAGTTAGATTTATTTCCATTGCAAAGAGGTGAATTCTGATCCTCTTCAGGGCGTCAATCTTTGCTGGGTTTTATTTTCGGTACTTTTTGTTTCATTACAGTGCAATGAGGTACTTGGAGGTTAGTTGCACCCATTTTATAAATCAACACGCATGAATCTTGATTATGTATGAGATTATTCTGAGATATTGCCAACATTTTTTATGTTTTGGAGAATGAATTTATCTCTTGTGATAAACTGAGGAGGGTGAAGGCTATGGTTGTCTGTGCAGACTGTGAGATGAATATCTCTACAGCTGGCAATTGCTTCTTTTATATGGTTGGCCGGTGTGCTGCTTCCGTGGTCTTGTTGGAAGGGCATAGGGGTCCCCTAGTTGCTGCGGCGTGTCGGGGGTGGCATGAGCCCGATACTCCTTGTAGACTAGGTGTCGCTCCTAAGTATTGTCTCGGCTATCTCCGTTGCTTTGCTTATTGTCTGCAGCATCCTCTGTGCATTTGCTCGTCCTTGAGTGTGATGTGTTGTTCAACAGGTGAAGTTTCTACCTCCATGAGCTCGGCTTAGCACAGTGGCGGTGGTCATTTTGTATTCCGGTTGGTCTCAGCGGTGGTCATTTTGTAATCCGGTTGGTCTCAGCGGTTGTTTTCACCTTAGGTCTCGAGGGAGCGTCTCCATCTTCCAATGGATTGTTGCCTCCCGTGCCAAGGCGAGGGGGCAGGGAGTGCCCTCCGGAGATGGATGAGGTCACAACTAATTTTCTCTTGTGCCCATGGTGATGTCGAGGACGCTTCCTCTCCTGCTGGTTGTTCATCGTTCCCAAGGCTCTGCTTTTGCTGCTGATTACTGTCTTGTTCTTCGAGAAGGGCTTCATCTACTTTAAGCTGGAAATGTGCCTTAGTTGTTCATCTTAGCTTGTTGCTTTTGTTGTAACTTGTGAGTGGTTTGTTGAACCCCTTGTATCTTTTGTTGTTTTCTTTTCTTTGTTTGTTGGTGTTTCTTAGAGATGTTGGTGGTTATTGTAATTCTAGCCGGTTGGTCGCTTTGTTAATTCAAAGTCGGGTTAAGCTCGAGTCTTTATTTTTTTTTTAAAGCTCAGCTATTTCTATGTCCTTGATCCTCTCATGAGGTAGAGTATTGAGATTAGATTGAGTCAGCCACAAATGATGTCGATGAGATGGCCTTCAGGCTTCAGTGTCGTGTAATGGAAATAATATTACAAAATAGTTTGGAATATGCCGCATAAATTATTACATTTGCCTATCATTTTACAAGTAAGTCATACGTTGACATGACATTCAGTTACTGGACCATACACTGTGAAGATACTCTTTTTTATGGAACGTCGAAGATACTCTTGTTTACGTCTACTGCCAAATTTCTTACGTTCAGATGCCAACTGAATTAGTAGAACGTGCTTCTCGTGTCACAAAATAAAATACAAGTAGGATGTGTTTCTCAACTGAATTAATAGAACTTGTTTCTTTACCGTCAAAGTAAATTTAGAACCTCTTGTTTGCCTTTTGGATTCCAAATTTCTTACCGGCCTAGGAATTGAGTATAGAGTTTTTAAAAAAAAATTAACCTATGATAGGGAGACAATTATGACACGGCAATGCCCATGTATAGCAGATATATAGAGGTAATTTACTAATCTCTTCCCGTAAAATTATGTTACATACAGATACAGGGCATGCCCTTAGTGCTCCACGCCTCCTCTCCGTAGAATTACATTGCACTCCAGGCCGTAAGATTATACTGCACTACATGCTGCCGTAAGTAGTAAACTACGGAACAGCCTCCAGTATCCATAATTTTACCTCCCGTGTGTTGTGTTCCTGCGGGATGAGTGGGGTGAGGAATAAGAATTCTCTCTCTCTCTATATATATATATATATAGTGTTAATATTCATCATTCAGGGTGCAGAATAAGTTATTCTTCAACCGAGATAATTTTACGATCATTTCATAATTAAATTACGATTGCAATTTAAATAGTTACATTCCTATTGATTCACTACGTAAAATTTGGCATAAGAAAATAAAAATATAGATCATAAGAGAAGAAAATTTGCAGTTTATGTGAATTTTACACTATGTTTTTACGTTTGTAATTTTACATAACATAAAATATTTTTTACAACGATTATATATTTTCTTACTATCTCTTATTACGTCGGAAATAAAACAAAACTTACGGGCATTGATGGTAAAATAGAGATGAGGTGAAGAATAATTATTTCTTACCCAAGGTGACGAATAGCGCGACCCTATATATATATATATATATATATATATATATATATTGAATTTGTCATATTTCATTTTATTCAGTTATTCATGCGTCTATCCTTTCACAGTTTTTAATCATCCACATAGTCAAGAATCTAACCGTAAAAAAAACATTGGCAAGAATCATTTTCTTCCCTCGCCACCCGTGAGGGACGCCCACGGGCAATGTTGGCGGGAACATGGCCTTCCTCATGCGCGGAGGCACATGATTCCGAGGTGGCGTGGAGGCATGGTGTGCAATCTTACTAGCCCTTGGGTCCATGGTAGAGCTGCCGTTGCAAAATCAGGCATGGGGCAACTGGAGCTGTAGCCCCAGGCGTGGCCGAACTAGTACCTAGACACATAGTAGTAGAATTTTCAGAATTTGTGATACAAAAGAAGCACATCCCCACTCTTCGCATAGACATGCAAGCCTTCAGCCCGTTAGCGCAACTCTCTTGATGGATGAGAACAGAGAATCAATCGCACACTAGAAAACACTTGACGCTTCGATCTGTGATTTGTAGCCCGGTCGTTCATTAATCAAGTCAGGAAAGTAAGAAAATTCCTCACAATAGAGAAACCTTCGCCTCGCCTCGCTCGAACGGAGCGCCCATGCCCCACGCCGCTGGCATCGTCAACACGTGATTCCCCGCCGCGCTGGCCGCCGGGTCCGGCGTCCTGACTACCCGCCTCTTATTCTTCTCCATCTAGTCTAGTTTTAAATTGCAGCGTAGGCACAGAGGCACCCAGGCCAACACACACTGCCCATGTAATATGTAGCTTATCTTCTAATTTTGTTTTCCCTATTTCATTTATACTTCCTTGGTCCCAAAATTCTTGTCTTAGATTTTTCCAAATACGGATATATGTAGTTAGATACATCCGTATCTAGATAAATCTAAGACAAGAATTTTGAGACGGAGGGAGTATTATCCAAAGTTACATTTGTGTGCTATATTGAGCGCGGTGTATTTGCAAACGTTGACGATATTAAGATTATACAGAGCTATCAAAAAGTGAGGAAACGCAAGGGGCTACTACCACGTGGTCTTCATGTTAATGGTATAATATGTTCTTTTTTTGCAAATTTCATACGAGCAATTGACTTAGTCTATGTCAAGTGTCTTGATTTTAGATATGCGATTTTCTGTTTGCAGATCCAAGTCCTTCTATTTATTGCTGGTGGAGAAATGATGGCCTCACATTAAGAAAGTCTGCACTAATTAGGTACCAAACCATGTTTGCAACACTGCAATTTGTTAATCTATTTGTTAAGCAAGTCTTCACTGACGACGACATGTACCTAGGGTAGGGCAATAGACCTGATGTAAGCACCCTTCCCAAGGACACTGCCCTACAATCAAAGACATTCAATGGACTGCAAAATTCTACTGACTGAAATCACCTCAGGATGCAACTCACTCGACCATGGGTTCCACTCGAACAACCCAATTCTATTGGACCAGGATATAATCATTCGACCACATCAGAAACCACTCGGAGTACAGAAGATCTAAGGTCACTCTGGATGGCAACGGTCAGGCGTTCACTCCGTAGTCTTAATGATCATTTATATAATTTTAATACTAACGTTACCAGTAATGTCCGCTCTTTATATACATTGAACCTTATGTAACGGGGATGGCTGGGATTCTGGCGCTCTCTATATAAGCCACCCCTCATCTGGCACTAGGGTTCGCACCCCCTGTAACTTCACGCATAATCCAATCGACCAGCCTCCGGGCACCGAGACGTAGGGCTGTTACTTCTTCTGAGAAGGGCCTGAACTCGTAAATCTTGCGTGCACAACTTCACCGTAGCTAGGATCTTTCCTCCTCATTCCTACCCCCATTCTACTATAAGACTTAGAACCACGACAGTTGGCGCCCACCGTGAGCGATGTCCGGCGCCCCCTGGGCAACCAAGGTCTATGCCAACCCGATGTCTTGCCCATCCGGTGTGCCTTGTGAACGAGATATGCGCAGCTCCTATCGGGATTTGTCGGCACATTCGGGCGGTCTTGCTGGTCTTGTTTTACCATTGTCGAAATGTCCTGTAACCAGGATTCCGAAACTGATCGGGTCTTTCCGGGAGAAGGAATATCCTTCGTTGATCATGAGAGCTTGTAATGGGCTAAGTTGGGACACCCCTTCAGGGTATAAACTTTCGAGAGCCGTGCCCGCGCTTATGTGGAAGATGGGAATTTGTTAATATCCGGTCGTAGAGAGCTTGACACTTGACTTAATTAAAATGAATCAACCGCGTGTGTAGCCGTGATGGTCTCTTTTCGGTGGAGTCCGAGAAGTGAACACGGTTTGAGCTATGTTTGAACGTAAGTAGCTTCAGGATCACTTATTGATCACTTACAGTTTCACGACCGTTGCGTAGCCTCTCATCTTACCCTTATTTGCGTATGTTAGCCACCATATTTGCTTAGCGCTTGCTGCAGCTACACCTCATTACCTTATCCTACTCATAAGCTTAAATAGTCTTGATCTCACGGGTGTGAGATTGCTGAGTCCTCGTGACTCACGTATACTTCCAAACAGTTGCAGGTGTCGAAGATACCAGTGTAGGTGATGCTACCGAACTCAAGTGGTGACAAGGACCTCGGTCGTTACTATGTGTCGTTTCCTGATGATCAGTAGTGGAGCCCAGTTGGGATGATCGAGGATCTAGCATTTGGGTTTATCTTCCTTTTTCTTTTGGTTTTGACTGTAGTCGGTCTATGAGTGTATTTGGATGATGTATGAATTATTTATGTATTGTATGACGTGGCGAGTGTAAGCCAATTCTACTTATCCATGTCTTGTTCATTACATGGGATGTTTGTGAATATGACCCTTCTTGCGACAAAACCACTATGCGGTTATGTCTCTAAGTCATGCCTCGACACGTGGGAGCTATAGCCGCATCATGGGCGTTACAAAGCCAATTAGTTTCAGTCGGCCTACTATAAGCCAATTAGTTCCAGTCGGCCAACAGTTAGCGGACGGAGCCCAATCGACCTACTGCTAGCTGATAGGGTACTAATCGGCCTACTCTTGGCCGACTGGATCCAGTCGGCCACCAGATGGGTGAATATGTATTATTTTTGAAAAAAAATAAAATCAACGTAATATTTCTGAAAATTAATTTAAATACATTATATAAAAAAAATTAGTCGGATCTGTGTAGCGTCACGTCGATCTAGTCCGACGAAAGGCATACAAATTTCGTTCGTGTTTTCATGGCATGTTTGAATGTTTAGTTTGAAAATTAAAACAATTCCATATAAGACGAAACCTTAAAAAGAATGGTTCTAAAATAAATTCCCCCGTTCAAACATTTTGAGAAGTTGCATAAACATTTTATTATACACACTTGAATATTTTATTAGGTGACTATTTAAATTGTCCATTGATTGTGAAACATTTCCTTAAATTATGTTTTCATACAATTTTTTTTCCATCTCTATATGTATTGTATTCTTTAATTTTTAGTAAAGTGCGTGAACATTCTTTTGACACATGTGATTTCAAATTGACAAAGCTGAAATGGCAATGGTCCAAGGTAACTACATAGTAGTAGCTACGTCCGTGCATATCTTTAATTCTACTTTCAATATCATTATCATGCTTGATTATTATCTGATTGAATTCTATTCTCGTAAAGTGCATGATGCAGAAAAAGGGGAATAATTTATGTGCATACTATGTTTGCGAGAACATTCACTTTATGATCAAAAGGAGCAGAGATGCAAGACATCTTTGGGTACGTAAACAATATTCACAATTTTTTTATCCCACACGATCTAATATACACACACATACACAACTAATATATAGTGGAACTTTCTTAATCTAGTTAAACCACAAAAGCATCTACTACCCCTTACTGCCATGCTAGTCGGCCCGGGCCATTGGTGATTCCTTGCTAGCAGTGTGTGAGGCTTTTCTTTGCAGACGGCAGCCCATGAAATGGACATTTTTAATGAGAAATGGAACGGATTCACGTTCTTCTAAATAAAATCTCTTGTGTTTGAATCAAATCGCCAGAGATATATAACAATTAATTACAATTAATAATTTCTTCGATTGATATGAATTCGTTACGTGGTCACAATTAATAATTATTAATCACAATTAATATTTCTTCGATTTACATTGATCACAATCACAATTAATAATTAATCACAATCAATCACAATTAATTTGTTACGTGAATTAAAGCATTGATCAATCATTTAATATATACTTCTAATAAGCTAGGCATACACATCTATATAAACACACAAATCAGAATAACATAATAACACAAAGACAGGAAGAAATTGTATGTAGGTGAGCGTAAGCAGACTCCTGCCCTCTTGTACTGTATACCATGGCGATGCTGAAGAAGGGCACGGGCGTCCTGTGTTTCGTGCCCACCGTCATGGTGGTCATGGCTACCACCCTTCTTCTCTCCTCCTGCGACGCCCACAAAGAGGTTGATAAGTGAACTTTATCATTCAATTTGCAAAGAGTAGAAGATTAAGGGCATTTTCCAGATTATACTTGAAAACCATATTTTCTTATATTTTTATGTCTGCGGACTTGCAGGCAGATGAGATTGCTGCGTTTCCCTTGCCGGCGCCATGCTACTCCATCTCTTTCCCAAACTGTACCGACGACAAGTGCAAGAAGTTTTGCGACAGCGTAGGCAAGCGGCCGACCCCCAAGGCATTCTGCAATGACAACAATAACTGCTGTTGTCCTATCATTCAAGTATAAGCGTCTGCTGAAGCAACTGAGCTAAGAAATAATTAAATAAAACTATATTCATAATTGTTTTTCATCTGGGAGCTTCCAGCATGGACTGTTGCCCGGACTCATCAAGATGTTTTTAAATCATTGTAAACCGACTTTTCGATAATTTGTTGTGTTCGGCACCTTTTGTTTATCCTGTGCGTATCTCTAGTTCGTGTATGTGGAGACCGATTGAAAATAATTAAGTTTAACCAAAATGGTTGATTTGTTTTAAAAAAAGGAGGATTAACCCCAGCATCTACATCAAGCGATGCACACAACCATTTATTAAATAGTCTTCAATCTCAAACAAAATGGCGGTTGCTTGCGTGTTGACACCATGTGTTCTTGTTTCTTGTTTCTTGAGCAGATGAGCATGGTATGTGATCAAGATCTTTTAGCTTTTCAAAAATGACACACGATGCAAGTCTTTCTACAGGTCCAGTGCATGTTCGTTAATGGTGTCTTGTTCCCATTTAGCCCTGTAAGCATATTTTGAATGTTTACTTGCCAATTATGTCAAAATGTATGTGTCAATTGAGTATGTTGCTATAAATGAAATATTTGCAGACTAATGGTTGCTCGTGACAAATGTTCCATGTCGAATTGATGGGCATTATCAGAAGTCCTTGTTGGAGTTTCCCCACAATAAAAAGTACATGTGTGTGTCGAGAAGTCCTTATTAGCATTACCGAAGTCCTTGTCAGCATTATCATGATCTTGTTAATAATTTTACTTGAGACCACCATGATCCATTCTTTAAAATTCAATTAAATTCCATCCTGTTTTCATTACATCATGAGCATTTTGAAGTTTTCTCCTACGCAAATTGTTTTATTTGTAGAATAAATTTATTTTTGCAATGGTTCTTCAACAAGGTTCTATTGAGTCCAACGTCATAAATTGTCACACTGATCTAATATTTCAGGAAATATTATGCGTCTTTTCTATGGTGCAACCGAACAATTTGTACTACACATAACCTATTTCGAAGTTTCTCATAATTTAGCAATGCCATGGCACTCAATTCGTACCTTATTTGTATTCACGTATTTCCTGAAATATTACGTCCAAATTAGGCTCTACCACCATCCATTCTTCAAGGCATCAAACAAATTTAACCGTTACAAATTATTATGAAAATTTTGCAAGTACTCAACTCATAATTTATCAAATTTTCCGTAATTACTTGATTAGAATAAAAGCTTTTTATGCATTCGACTGAAAAGCTAAGGATGTTTGGCAACAATACTTTGACGATTGGACTATTCATTGCCGATAAGGAATGTCATAGTACCATAAAAACACATTTTCTTCCCCCAACCTTTGGATGGGTGCCACATACTATTCCCTCCGTTCACAAACATAAGATGTTTAAAACAGTGTGTGATATACATACACATTTTCGTGTGATTGTTCACTTATTTCAGTCTGTATATGGTTCATATTCAAAAATTCATAACATTTTGCGTTTTTGAATAGAAGGAGTACCATTTAGAATACGAAATCTCCTCGCTATTCCATTACGTTTTCATTCCACGGTTGCTAGCTCAAACTTCACCCACCAAACTTCTGCACAAAAGAAAAAGGTGACGAGCAGATAATAACTCCCAGCCATCCCAAGATAGCATTTCGATAGCTCAAGGATAAACACTTAAAGAGTTGTGTTTTTCTCCTTTAGTTTTCTTTTTACAGGGATGGTCTTCATGCTTTTTTAGGTGCAAAAGGTTTGGCAGTCCTACTGGCTGTAGTACTACCAGTACAGACTAGCCTGTCGTGTCAAGCTCTAGGCACTCTAGCTAGTACTATTGTTCTCCGAGCCAACACGATACCCCCCACACAAGGGTTTGACAGGAGAACCCCAAGCGTGTCCTCCACTTGTCCAGGATTGAAGAACGAAACTACTATGCACACGACAATGCAGAGACGAAAATTGAACGATGCCTATCTAATGGATGATGCAATCCATTGTCCAGATTTCGTCTAAAATGCTATCGTCCGTCACTGCTCATTGAAGAAAGATCCGTAGATTTGAAGAACTGGAACAACATGGGCCCATATATTAGATGTACAATACGTATGGTATATCTAGATGTGATTTATTCTCGCATTTTGTATATAAATGGATTTGTCTTATTTTTATTTTTAGTTGTTTTGTGATCTATCCTTTGCTTTCCGTGTTCCATATACATACATATATATATATATATGGATTTGTCGTATTTCATTTTATTCAGTTGTTCATGCATCTATCCTTTCACAGTTTTTAATCATCCACATTGTCAAGAATCTAACCGTAAAAAAAACATTGGCAAGAATCATTTTCTTCCATCGCCACCCGTGGGGGACGCCCACGTGCAAAGTTGGCGGGAACATGGCCTTCCTCATGCGCGGAGGCACATGATTCCGAGGTGGCGTGGAGGCATGGTGTGCAATCTTACTAGCCCTTGGGTCCATGGTAGAGCTGCCGTTGCAAAATCAGGCATGGGGCAACTGGAGCTGTAGCCCCAGGCGTGGCCGAACTAGTACCTAGACACATAGTAGTAGAATTTTCAGAATTTGTGATACAAAAGAAGCACATCCCCACTCTTCGCATAGACATGCAAGCCTTCAGCCCGTTGACTGTATTATCTTTATTCATGATAATTGTTCATGATAATTGTCTTTATTCATGCTATAACTGTATTATCCGGAAATCGTAATACACGTGTGAATACATAGACCATAATATGTCCCTAGTAAGCCTCTAGTTGACTAGCTCGTTGATCAATAGATGGTTACGGTTTCCTAACCATGGACATTGGATGTCGTTGATAACGGGATCACATCATTAGGAGAATGATGTGATGGACAAGACCCAATCCTAAGCCTAGCACAAAGATCGTACAGTTCGTATGCTAAAGCTTTTCTAATGTCAAGTATCATTTCCTTAGACCATGAGATTGTGCAACTCCCGGATACCGTAGGAGTGCTTTGGGTGTATCAAACGTCACAACGTAACTGGGTGACTATAAAGGTGCATTACAGGTATCTCCGAAAGTGTCTGTTGGGTTGGCACGAATCGAGACTGGGATTTGTCACTCCGTGTAAGCGGAGAGGTATCTCTGGGCCCACTCGGTAGGACATCATCATATGCGCAATGTGACCAAGGAGTTGATCACGGGATGATGTGTTACGGAACGAGTAAAGAGACTTGCCGGTAACGAGATTGAACAAGGTATAGGGATACCGACGATCGAATCTCGGGCAAGTAACATACCGATAGACAAAGGGAATTGTATACGGGATTGATTAAGTCCTTGACATCGTGGTTCATCCGATGAGATCATCGTGGAACATGTGGGAGCCAACATGGGTATCCAGATCCCGCTGTTGGTTATTGACCGGAGAAACGTCTCGGTCATGTCTGCATGTCTCCCGAACCCGTAGGGTCTACACACTTAAGGTTCGGTGACGCTAGGGTTATAGAGATATTAGTATGCGGTAACCCAAAAGTTGTTCGGAGTCCCGGATGAGATCCCGGACATCACGAGGAGTTCCGGAATGGTCCGGAGGTAAATAATTATATATAGGAAGTGCTATTTCGGCCATCGGGACAAGTTTCGGGGTCATCGGTATTGTACCGGGACCACCGGAAGGGTCCCGGGGGCCCACCGGGTGGGGCCACCTGCCCCGGGGGGCCACATGGGCTGTAGGGGGTGTGCCTTGGCCTATATGGGCCAAGGGCACCAGCCGCAAGAGGCCCATGCGCCAAGAGAGAAAAAAAGGGGGAGAGTCCTACAAGGGGAAGGCACCTCCGAGGTGCCTTGGGGAGGATGGACTCCTCCCCATCCTTGGCCGCACCCTTCCTTGGAGGAAGGGGCAAGGGCTGAGCCTCCCCCTCTCCCTTGGCCCTATATATAGTGGGGAAAAAGGAGGAGCAAACTAATCTAAGGCCTGGCGCCTCCCTCTCCCTCCCGTGACACATCTTCTTCCTCCCGCAGCGCTTAGCAAAGCCCTGTTGGAATCCCGCTACTTCCACCACGCCGTCGTGCTGCTGGATCTCCATCAACCTCTCCCTCTCTCCTTGCTGGATCAAGGCATGGGAGATGTCACCGGGCTGTACGTGTGTTGAACGCGGAGGTGCCGTGCGTTCGGCACTTGATCATCGGTGATTTGAATCACGACGAGTACGACTTCATCAACCCCGTTCACTTGAACGCTTCCGCATAGCGATCTACAAGGGTATGTAGATGCACTCTCCTTTCCTCGTTGCTAGTCTCTCCATAGATAGATCTTGGTGATACGTAGGAAAATTTTGAATTTCTGCTACGTTCCCCAACAGTGGCATCATGAGCTAGGTCTATTGCGTAGATTCTATGCACGAGTAGAACACAAAGTAGTTGTGGGAGTTGATTTTGTTCAATATGCTTGCCGTTACTAGTCTTATCTTGATTCGGCGGCATCATGGGATGAAGCGGCCCGGACCAACCTTACACGTACTCTTACGTGAGACCGGTTCCACCGACAAACATGCACTAGTTGCATAAGGTGGCTAGCGGGTGTCTGTCTCTCCTACTTTAGTCGGATCGGATTCGATGAAAAGGGTCCTTATGAAGGGTAAATAGCAATTGGCATATCACGTTGTGGTTTTGCGTAGGTAAGAAACGTTCTTGCTAGAAACCCATAGCAGCCACATAAAACATGCAAACAACAATTAGAGGACGTCTAACTTGTTTTTGCAGGGTATGCTATGTGATGTGATATGGCCAAAAGGATGTGATGAATGATATATGTAATGTATGAGATTAATCATGTTCTTGTAATAGATGATCATGGAGCCCCAAGATGGAGATCAAAGGAGCTACATGATATTGGCCATATCATGTCACTATTTGATTGCACATGATGTTTATCATGTTATGCATCTTGTTTACTTAGTACGACGGTAGTAAATAAGATGATCCCTCATTAAAATTTCAAGAAGTGTTCTCCCCTAACTGTGCACCGTTGCTACAGTTCGTCGCTTCGAAGCATCACGTGTTAATCGGGTGTGATAGATCCTTTCGTTCACATACAACGGGTGTAAGAAGTTTTACACATGCAAAAACACTTAGGGTTAACTTGACGAGCCTAGCATGTGAAGGCATGGCCTCGGAACACAGAGACCGAAAGGTCGAGCATGAGTCGTATAGAAGATACGATCAACATGAAGATGTTCACTGACGTTGACTAGTCCGTCTCACGTGTTAATCGGACACAGCCTAGTTCACTCGGATCATGTAATCGCTTAGATGACTAGAGGGATGTCTATCTAAGTGGGAGTTCATACGATGAACTTAATTATCCTGAACATAGTCAAAAAGGATTTTGCAAATTATGTCGTAGCTCGCGTTTCAGTTCTACTGTTTAGATATGTTCCTAGAGAAAAATTAGTTGAAAGTTGATAGTAGCAATTATGCGGACTAGGTCCGTAAACTGAGGATTGTCCTCATTGCTTCATAGAAGGCTTATGTCCTTAATGCACCGCTCAGTGTGCTGAACCTCGAACGTTGTCTATGGATGTTGCGAACATCTGACATACACATTTTGATAACTACGTGATAGTTCAGTTAAATGGTTTAGAATTGAGGCACCAAAGACGTTTTAAAACGTCGCGAAACATATGAGATGTTTTGAGGGCTGAAATTGGGATTTCGGGCTCGTGCCCACGTCAAGAGGTATAAGACCTCCGATGATTTTCTTAGCCTGCGAACTAAGGGAGAAAAGCTCAATTGTTGAGCTTGTGCTCAGATTGTCTGAGTACAACAATCACTTGAATCAAGTGGGAGTTAATCTTCCAGATGAGATAGTGATGTTTCTCCGAAGTCATTACCACCAAGCTGCTTGAGCTTCGTGATGAACTATGATATATCAGGGACATATATGATGATCCTTGAGATATCCGCGATGTTTGACACCGCGAAAGTAGAAATCAAGAAGGAGCATCAATTGTTGATGGTTGGTGAAACCACTAGTTTCAAGAAGGGCAAGGGCAAGAAGGGATACTTCATAAAACGGCAATTCAGCTGCTGCTCTAGTGAAGAAACCCAAGGTTGAACCCAAAACCGAGACTAAGTGCTTCTGTAATAAGGGGAACAACCACTGGAGCAGAATTACCCTAGATACTTGGTAGATTAGAAGGCTGGCAAGGTCGATAGAAGTATATTGGATATACATTGTGTTGATGTGTACTTTACTAGTACTCCTAGTAGCACCAGGGTATTAGATACCGGTTCGGTTGCTAAGTGTTAGTAACTCGAAATAAAAGCTACGAAATAAACGGAGACTAGCTAAAGGTGAGCTGACGATATGTGTTGGAAGTGTTTCCAATGTTGATATGATCAAACGCACGCTCCCTCTACCATCGATATTGGTGTTAAACCTAAATAATTGTTATTTGGTGTTTGCGTTGAGCATAGACATGATTGGATTATGTCTATCGCAATACGGTTATTCATTTAAGGAGAATAATGGTTACTCTGTTTATTTGAATAATACCTTCAATGGTCTTACACCTAAAATGAATGGTTTATTGAATCTCGATCGTAGTGATACACATGTTCATGCCAAAAGATAGTAATGATAGTACCACCTACTTGTGGCACTGCCACGTAAGTCATATCGGTATAAAACGCATGAAGAAGCTCCATGTTGATGGATCTTTGGGCTCACTCGTTTTTGAAAAGTTTGAGACATGCGAACTATTTCTATTGGTGTATATGCATGAAGAAACTCCATGCAAATGGACCGTTTGGACTCACTTGATTTTTGAATCACTTGAGACATGCAAATCATACCACATGGGCAAGATGACTGAAAGCCTCATTTTCAGTAAAATGGAACAAGAAAGCAAATTGTTGGAAGTAATACATTTTGATGTGTGCAGTCCAATGAGTGCTGAGGCATGTAGTGGATATCGTTATGTTCTTTCTTCATAGATGATTTGAGTAGATGTTGAGTACATTTACTTGATGAATCACGAGTCTGAATTATTGAAAGGTTCAAGTAATTTCAGTGTGAAGTTGAAAGATCGTCGTGACAAGAGGATAAAAAAAATCTATGATATGATCATAGAGATGAATATCTGAATTGCGAGTTTGGCACAGAATTTAAGACATTGTGGAAATTGTTTCACAACTGATACAGCCTGGAACACCATAGTGTGATGGTGTGTCCGAACATCATAACTGCACCCTATTGGATATGATGCATACCATGATGTCTCTTATCAAATTACCACAATGGTTTATGGGTTAGGCATTAGAGACAACCACATTCACTTTAAAAGGGGCACCACGTAATTCCGATGAGATGACACCGTATGAACTATGGTTTAGAGAAACCTAAGCTGTCATTTCTTAAAAGTTTGGGGCTGCGACGCTTATGTGAAAAAGTTTCAGGCTGATAAGCTCGAACCCAAAGCGGATTAATGCATCTTCATAGGACACCCAAAACAGTTGGGTATACCTCCTGTCTCAGATCCGAAAGAAATAAGGGATTGTTTCTAGAATCGGGTCCTTTCTCGAGGAAAAGTTTCTCTCGAAAGAATTGAGTGGGAGGATGGTGGAGACTTGATGAGGTTATTGAACCGTCTCTTCAACTAGTGTGTGGCAGGGCATAGGAAGTTGTTTCTGTGGCACCTACACCAATTGAAGTGGAAGCTTATGATGGTGATCATGAAACTTCAGATCAAGTCACTATCAAACCTCATAGGATGACAAGGATGCGTACTACTTCAGAGTGGTACGTAATCCTATCTTGGAAGTCATGTTGCTAGACAACAATGAACCTATGAGCTATGGAGAAGCGATGGTGGGCCCGGATTCCGATAAATGGCTCGAGGCCATATAATCCGAGAGAGGATCCATACATGAAAACAAAGTGTAGATTTTGGAAGAACTACTTGATGGTCATAAGGCTGTTGAGTACAGATGGATTTTAAAAGAAAGACGGACAATGATGGTAAATGTCACCATTAAGAAAGCTCGACTTGTCGTTAAGATGTTTTCCGACAAGTTCAAAGAGTTGACTACGATGAGACTTTCTCACTCGTAGCGATGCTAAGAGTCTGTTGGAATTATATTAGCGATTACTGCATTATTTATGAAATCTTGCAGATAGGTTGTCAAAAACACTGTTTCCTCGACGATTTTCTTGAGGAAAGGTTGTATGTGATACAACCGAAAGGTTTTGTCAATCCTGAAAGTTGCTAATAAGTATGCAAAGCCCCAGCAATCCTTCTGAGGACTGGAGTAAGCATCTCGGAGTTGGAATGTATGCTTTGATGAGATGATCAAAGATTTTGGGTGTATACAAAGTTTATGAGAAACTTGTATTTCCAAAGAAGTGAGTGGGAGCACTGTAGAATTTCTGATTAGTATATGTTGTTGACATATTGTTGATCAGAAATGACATAGAATTTCTGGAAAGCATATAGGGTTATTTGGAAAGTGTTTTTCAATGGAAAGCCTGGATTAAGCTACTTGAGCATTGAGCATCAAGATCTATAAGGATAGATCAAAACGCTTAATAGTACTTTCAAATGAGCACATGCCTTGACGTGATCTTGAAGGTGTTCAAGATGGATCAGTCAAAGAAGGAGTTCTTGCCTGAGTTGTAAGGTATGAAGTTAAGACTTAAAGCTCGACCGCGGCAGAATAGAGAGAAAGGACGAAGGTCGTCCCCTATGCTTAAGACATAGGCTCTACAGTATGCTATGCTGTGTACCGCACCTGAAGTGTGCCTTGCCATGAGTCAGTCAAGGGGTACAAGAGTGATCCAAGAATGGATCACGGGACAGCGGTCAAAGTTATCCTTAGTAACTAGTGGACTAAGGAATTTTCTCGATTATGGAGGTGGTAAAAGAGTTCGTCGTAAAGAGTTACGTCGATGCAAGCTTAACACCTATCCGGATAGCTCTGAGTAGAGATACCGGATGCATATAATGGAGCAACAATTTAGAATAGCTCCAAGTAGAACAGTTATTTGGAATAGCTCCAAATATAGAGCATGGTAGCTGCATCTAGGAGATGACATAGAGATTTGTAAAACACACACGGATCTGAAAGGTTCGGACCCGTTGACTAAAACCTCTCTCACAAGCAACATGATCAAACCTAAAACTCATTGAGTGTTAATCACATAGTGATGTGAACTAGACTACTAACTCTAGTAAACTCTTGGGTGTTAGTCACATGGCGATGTGACCTGTGAGTGTTAATCACATGGCGATGTGAACTAGATTATTGACTCTAGTGCAAGTGGGAGATGTTGGAAATATGCCCTAAAGGCAATAATAAATTAGTTATTATTATATTTCCTTGTTCATGATAATTGTCTTTATTCATGCTATAACTGTATTTTTCAAGACTTTGTGCCCATCGCTTTTGCAAATTCCCTACCACTGTTATATCATTATGGATAACTACATTCACTTGCCCTTTCAAATCCCATTGATCTTGTTATTACAAGATACACCGAAAATTCTCTGTATTGTTCCGAGAATATTTTGTGCCTACTGCCTTACAGTTCCTTGCCACCTGAATACCCCTACGGATAATATCCCGCCCTTATCGAGTATCTGCTCAGCCCCAGTTGTGTTGGAAATATGCCCTAGAGGCAATAATAAATTAGTTATTATTATATTTCCTTGTTCATGATAATTGTCTTTATTCATGCTATAACTGTATTATCCGGAAATCGTAATACACGTGTGAATACATAGACCATAATATGTCCCTAGTAAGCCTCTAGTTGACTAGCTCGTTGATCAATAGATGGTTACGGTTTCCTAACCATGGACATTGGATGTCGTTGATAACGGGATCACATCATTAGGAGAATGATGTGATGGACAAGACCCAATCCTAAGCCTAGCACAAAGATCGTACAGTTCGTATGCTAAAGCTTTTCTAATGTCAAGTATCATTTCCTTAGACCATGAGATTGTGCAACTCCCGGATACCGTAGGAGTGCTTTGGGTGTATCAAACGTCACAACGTAACTGGGTGACTATAAAGGTGCATTACAGGTATCTCCGAAAGTGTCTGTTGGGTTGGCACAAATCGAGACTGGGATTTGTCACTCCGTGTAAGCGGAGAGGTATCTCTGGGCCCACTCGGTAGGACATCATCATATGCGCAATGTGACCAAGGAGTTGATCACGGGATGATGTGTTACGGAACGAGTAAAGAGACTTGCCGGTAACGAGATTGAACAAGGTATAAGGATACCGACGATCGAATCTCGGGCAAGTAACATACCGCTAGACAAAGGGAATTGTATACGGGATTGATTAAGTCCTTGAATCGTGGTTCATCCGATGAGATCATCGTGGAACATGTGGGAGCCATCATGGGTATCCAGATCCCGCTGTTGGTTATTGACCGGAGAACGTCTCGGTCATGTCTGCATGTCTCCCGAACCCGTAGGGTCTACACACTTAAGGTTCGGTGACGCTAGGGTTATAGAGATATTAGTATGCGGTAACCCGAAAGTTGTTCGGAGTCCCGGATGAGATCCCGGACATCACGAGGAGTTCCGGAATGGTCCGGAGGTAAAAAATTATATATAGGAAGTGCTATTTCGGCCATCGGGACAAGTTTCGGGGTCATCGGTATTGTACCGGGACCACCGGAAGGGTCCCGGGGGCCCACCGGGTGGGGCCACCTGCCCCGGGGGGCCACATGGGCTGTAGGGGGTGTGCCTTGGCCTATATGGGCCAAGGGCACCAGCCCCAAGAGGCCCATGCGCCAAGAGAGAAAAATAGGGGGAGAGTCCTACAAGGGGAAGGCACCTCCGAGGTGCCTTGGGGAGGATGGACTCCTCCCCACCCTTGGCCGCACCCTTCCTTGGAGGAAGGGGCAAGGGCTGCGCCTCCCCCTCTCCCTTGGCCCTATATATAGTGGGGAAAAAGGAGGAGCAAACTAATCTAAGGCCTGGCGCCTCCCTCTCCCTCCCGTGACACATCTTCTTCCTCCCGCAGCGCTTAGCGAAGCCCTGTTGGAATCCCGCTACTTCCACCACGCCGTCGTGCTGCTGGATCTCCATCAACCTCTCCCTCTTTCCTTGCTGGATCAAGGCATGGGAGACGTCACCGGGTTGTACGTGTGTTGAACGCAGAGGTGCCGTGCGTTCGGCACTTGATCATCGGTGATTTGAATCACGACGAGTACGACTTCATCAACCCCGTTCACTTGAACGCTTCTGCATAGCGATCTACAAGGGTATGTAGATGCACTCTCCTTCCCTCGTTGCTAGTCCCTCCATAGATAGATCTTGGTGATACGTAGGAAAATTTTGAATTTCTGCTACGTTCCCCAACAGTGCAATCTTACTAGCCCTTGGGTTCATGGTAGAGCTGCCGTTGTAAAATCAGGCATGGAAGCCCCACGAGTGGCCGAACTAGTACCTAGACAAATAGTAGTAGAATTTTAAGAATTTGTGATACAAAGAAGCACATCCCCACTCTTTGCATAGACATGCAAGCCTTCAACCCGTTAGCACAACTCAATTGATGGATGAGAACAGAGAATCAAACGCACACTAGACAACACTTGACGCTTTGATCTGCGATCTGTAGCCCGGTCGTTCATTAATCAAGTCAGGAAAGTAAGAAAATTCCTCACAACAGAGAAACCTTCGCCTCGCCTCGCTCGAACGGAGCGCCCATGCCCCACGCCGCTGGCATCGTCAACACGCGATTCCCCGCCGCGCTGGCCGCCGGGTCCGGCGTCCTGACTACCCGCCTCTTATTCTTCTTCACCTAGTCTAGTTTTAAATTGCAGCGTAGGCCAGAGGCACCCAGGCCGACGCACACTGCCCAGGTAATATGTAGCTTATCTTCTAATTTTGTTTTCCCTATTTCATTTATACTTCCTTCGTCTCAAAATTCTTGTCTTATATTTTTTCAAATACGGATGTATCTAGTTACATTTTAGTGTTAGATACATCCGTATCTAGACAAATCTGAGACAAGAATTTTGGGACGGAGGGAGTATTATCCAAAGTTACATTGGTGTGCTATATTGAGGGCGATGTATTTGCCAGCGTTGATGATATTAAGATTATATAGAGCTATCAAAAAATGAGGAAACGCAAGGGGCTACTACCACGTGGTCTTCATGTTAATGGTATAATATGTTCTTTTTTTTTGAAATTTTCATACGAGCAATTGACTTAGCAATTGACTTAGACTATGTCAAGTGTCTTGATTTTAGATATGCGATTTTATGTTTGCAGATCCAAGTCCTTCTATTATTGCTGCTGGAGAAATGATGGCCTCAGATTAAGAAAGTCTGCACTAATTAGGTACGAAACCATGTTCACAACACTGCAATTTGTTAATCTATTTGTTAAGCAAGTCTTCACTGACGATGACATGTACCTAGGGTAGGGCAACAGACCTGATCTAAGCACCCTTCCCAAGGACACTGCCCTACAGTCAAAGACATTCAAAGGACTGCAAAATTCTACCGACTGATATCACCTCAGGATGCAACTCACTCGACCATGGGTTCCACTCGAACAACCCAATTCTATTGGACCAGGATATAATCATTCGACCATATCAGAAACCACTCGGAGTACAGAAGATCTAAGGTCACTCTGGATGGCAACAGTCAGGCGTTCACTCCGTAGTCTTAATGATCATTAATATAATTTTAATACTAACATTACCAGTAATGTCCCCTCTTTATGTACATTGAACCTTATGTAACGGGGGATGGCTGGGGTTCTGGCGCTCTCTATATAAGCAACCCCCCTCATCTGGCACAAGGATTCGCAGCCCCTATAACTTCACGCATAATCCAATCGACCAGCCTCCGGGCACCGAGACGTAGAGCTGTTACTTCTTCTGAGAAGGGCCTGAACTCGTAAATCCTGCGTGCACAACTTCACCGTAGCTAGGATCTTTCCTCCTCATTCCTTACCCCCATTCTACTGTCAGACTTAGAACCACGATAGTTGGCGCCCACCGTGGGGCAGGTGTCTTAGCGACTTTCCGGTGAGGTTGCAATTTTTTGAGTCATATCATCATGGTTTCCGGCAGAGGTTTGGCTGAAGGCCGCGAGATCCGTCTCGACGCGCTAGTTTTCATCGCCGACGAGTCCGCTTGGCTTCAGGAAGCTCCCTCGACGTCAAGACACTCCCCGTCTGCGGGGCAACGCACTTTCACGCGCGCGTTCGCGGCCTCCTTCCGTGGCAGCCGTCGACCCAGTATCGGTCGGCTCCCGTGGTGTTTTCGCTCCCCGCTATTCACCATCGCAAGCGGTCCAGTCGGTCGCAGCTTCAGCGGTGGGTGAAGCATGCGGTGGCACGTTAGTCGTCCACACCTCAAGTCGCGGCAATCGAGCCCGACGAATCTCTTTATGGCCTGTTCGATCTATCAACTGGCTCCGTCGAGACCCTATCCGAGTGTGACAGCAGCGACCCCGTGGCGGAGGTCCTGATGGTTGACACGCCATGCAGCCCGCCTGGCATGCGTCGCAACGTCGGCGACGATGGCGGCGGCGATCCGTCACACGTTCACGAGGAGTACCACCCCGAAACCCTCTCTTCTCAGCAGATGAAGGAACTTCACCACCGCAATGTGGAGGCACTCCACACGCCCGTTGTCGGAGAGACCTCTGAGGCTCGGGCTTTGGAGGTGGCGGGCTTGGCCACTTTGGCTGAGCGCACTCGACTGGAGAACCTTCAGCGTGCACTCGACGAACATGCTCGGCGGCAGATCCCCGAATCCAGTTGACGGCAGCGGCAGCTGTTCCCGCCTGAACGACAGGTATACCGCACTCCGATTTAGAACCTTACAGCTGCGGCCCAGATAGCAGAGTCTATTCAGCCGTCCCAGTCGGAAGCTGGTAAAGGTTTGTTGCAGATCAGAGCGCTGCTCCGGGCAGCCGGAGAGCAGAACATTGCAGTGTCTCAGTCGTGTAACAAAATTCATAGCAGATCTGTGGTGGCTGACATAGTTCAGTCGGCTCACAGCCCAAGATGGCCTCCGCGGTGTGAGGGACGAGGGCATCGCCAAGGGCAGTACTTGGGTCGGAACCACGAGAAGCATGATCATTGGCTCGACTGTGATGACCGTCGTCGAGTGCCTACGCCCGCTCCGAGGGGCGGATCATATGTGCCCCGACATTATGATGATAGGCGCCCGTACAATGAAGAGCGGAGGATGCCAGTCGACCCAAGAGAGCTAGGGTTTGATGCGAGGTCAATTCTGGTGCAAGGTCTGGTGGACAGGAATCGAGCACACAGAGAAGGGCAGGACAGAGATCGCCCGACTGGAAGCAGAGTGCATGTTTCTTGTCCCGAGTGTTTTAGCAGAGCCATCAGGGCTGCAGAGATCCCTCCCAACTTCAGGTTGGCGACTGGAGTTAGTAAGTTCACTGGTGGATCGAAGCCTGACACTTGGCTTGAAGATTACCGAGTGGCTGTATGGATCGGCGGTGGAAACGACGAAATGGCCATGAAGCACCTTCCCCTGATGCTTGAAGGGTCAGCTAGGTCTTGGTTGAATCAGTTGACTCCAGGCAGTATATTCAGCTGGGAGGAGTTAGCCCGAGTGTTTGTCAGAACGTCCGAGGGCACATGCAAACGACCTGCAGGGTTGACAGAATTGCAGCATTGTGTGCAAAAACCGAATGAAACTTTAAGGGATTACATCCAGAGGTGGACCACTTTGCATCACACTGTGGAGAATGTGTCTCAACATCAAGCAGTTTGCGCCTTCAAGGAGGGCATTCGATATAGAGAGCTTAACCTGAAATTCGGTCGGACAGGAGACATGACCTTGACCCGAATTATGAAAATAGCCACTCGGTACGCAAACGGCGAAGAAGAAGAAGACCGACTCCGCAGCGACAAAGGCAAACCAGTCGGTCGGGATACTGGAGGAGGTAATTCCAATCGGAAGCAGAAGCGCAAAGCGGAGCCTGCGGGTCCTAGAGAGATTGCAGTCGCAACCCAAGGAAAATTTAAGAGAAAGCCTAAAGGGCCCTGGATCCCCAAGAAGGTGAAGGATTCAGCTGGGAACGACGTGTTGGATTTGCCATGCCACCTTCACATCAAGAAGGACGAAGAGGGTAATCTGATTTATCCTAAACATACCACTCGACAGTGTCGAGTCCTTATATAGCAGTTCCTAGAAAAACAACCTAGTGAGAAAGAGAAGGAATCTGATAAGGATGAGGACAAGGAAGAGGATGATGAAGGATTTCCCAATGTCAATTCCACTTTGGTGATTTTTGCTGACATTGAAAGTAAAAGTCGACTGAAAGTCATCAACAGAGAAGTAAACATGGTTGCTCCGGCAACGATGGCATATCTAAAATGGTCAAAGACTCCCATCACATTCGACCAGTCTGACCACCCGCTGCACGTAGCCATGATGTCTACTACACAACCTTCTTATTGTAGACATTGTTGGGCCTCCAAGTGCAGAGGTTTTGTAGGACAGTAGCAATTTTCCCTCAAGTGGATGACCTAAGGTTTATCAATCCGTGGGAGGCATAGCATGAAGATGGTCTCTCTCAAACAACCCTGCAACCAAATAACAAAGAGTCTCTTGTGTCTCCAACACACCCAATACAATGGTAAATTGTATAGGTGCACTAGTTCGGCGAAGAGATAGTGATACAAGTGCAATATGGATAGTAGATAATGGTTTTTGTAATCTGAAAATATAAAAAACAGCAAGGTAACTAATGATAAAAGTGAGCGTAAACGGTATTGCAATGCTAGGAAACAAGGCCTAGGGTTCATACTTTCACTAGTGCAAGTTCTCTCAACAATAATAACATAATTGGATCATATAACTATCCCTCAACATGCAACAAAGAGTCACTCCAAAGTCACTAATAGCGGAGAACAAACGAAGAGATTATGGTAGGGTACGAAACCACGTCAAAGTTATTCTTTCTGATCGATCTATTCAAGAGTTCGTACTAGAATAACACCTTAAGACACAAATCAACCAAAAACCCTAATATCACCTAGATACTCCAATGTCACCTCAAGTATCTGTGGGTATGATTATACGATATGCATCACACAATCTCAGATTCATCTATTCAACCAACACAAAGAACTTTAAAGAGTGCCCCAAAGATTCTACCAGAGAGTCAAGACGAAAATGTGTGCCAACCCCTATGCATAATTTCACGAGGTCACGTAAATCGCAAGTTGATCACCAAAACATACATCAAGTGGATCAAGTGATATCCCATTGTTACCACAGATAAGCACATGCAAGACATACATCAAGTGTTCTCAAATCCTTAAAGACACAATCCGATAAGATAACTTCAAAGGGAAAACTCAATCCATCACAAGAGAGTAGAGGGGGAGAAACTGATACGTCTCCAATGTATCTATAATTTTTTATTGCTCCATGCTATTATATTATCTATTGTGGATGTTAATGGGCTTATTTTTACACTTTTATATTATTTTTGGGACTAACCTATTAACCGGAGGCCCATCCCAAATTGTTGTTTTTTTGCCTGTTTTAGTGTTTCACCGAAAAGGAATATCAAACGGAGTCCAAACGGAATGAAACCTTCGGGAGCGTTATTTTTGGAACAAACGTGATCCAGGAGACTTGGAGTGGACGTCAAGAAGCAATCGAGGAGGCCACGAGGCAGGGGGCGCGCCCTCCACCCTCGTGGGCCCCTCGTTGCTCCACCGACCAACTTCTTCCTCCTATATTTATCCATATACCCGCAAACATCCAGGATCACCACGAAACCCTATTTCCACCGCCGCAACCTTATGTACCCAAGAGATCCCATCTTGGGGCCTTTTCCGGAGCTCTGCCAGAGGGGGCATTGATCGCGGAGGGCCTCTACATCAATTCCATGGCCTCTCTGGTGATGTGTGAGTAGTTTACTTCAGACCTTTGGGTCCATAGCTAGTAGGTAGATGGCTTCTTCTCTCTCTTTGGATCTCAATACAAGGTTCTCCTTGATTCTCTTGGAGATCTATTCGATGTAATCTTCTTTTGTAGTGTGTTTGTCGAGATTCGATGAATTGTGGGCTTATGATCAAGTCTATCTATGAACAATATTTGAATCTTCTCTGAATTCTTTTATGTATGATTGGTTTATCTTTGCAAGTCTCTTCGAATTATCAGTTTGGTTTGGCCTGCTAGATTGATCTTTCTTGCAATGGGAGAAGTGCTTAGCTTTGGGTTCAATCTTGCGGTGCTCGATCCCAGTGAAAGAAGGGGAAACGACACGTATTGTATTGTTATCATCGAGGATAACAAGATGGGGTTTACATCATATTGCATGAGTTTATCCCTCTACATCATGTCATCTTGCTTAAGGCGTTACTCTGTTCTTACGAACTTAATACTCTAGATGCATGCTGGATAGCGGTCGATGTGTGGAGTAGTAGTAATAGATGCAGAATCATTTCGGTCTACTTGTCACGGACGTGATGCCTATATACATGATCATGCATAGATACTCTCATAATTATTCGCTTTTCTATCAATTGCTCGGCTGTACTTTGTTCTCCCACCGTAATACTTATGCTATCTTGAGAGAAGCCACTAGTGAAACCTATGGCCCCGGGTCTATTCTTGTCGGTGTACAAAAGTAGGGGCTCTCCTTTTGACCCCTTTACTTGTGCCCGGGTAGTCAGAGCCACGCACCGCGGCCACACTTAGTAGGGCTGAGGAGGGAAGCCAGAGAGAAGCTGAAGCACAAGACAACCAAGGCAACCCCAAGACCAGAAGGGTAGGAGGGCGAGGTGGACTCCCTGAGCAAAATCCTTGCCGAGGCGGCCCCGCGCAGCCCCGACAAGAGCCTTTTCGGGGCAACTTGCCCAACACCAGCAGAGTGAGCCACCCTTGAGTCCACGGGCTCCAACCCAACCAACTACATTGGAGCCAAGGCTCGGGAGGCGCCTCTGTGGTGGCATGCAAATCTTCGTCAAGATCAGAAACATATGAGATCAGATGAAGACCAGAAGAGGGTGGCCCTCGGCAGGATCCTAGCCGAGGAAATCCACAATACCCCCGGCAAGACTCTTTCCGGGGACGACCGCAACGCCCCGACAAGACCCTTGCCGGCCCCCGGCAAGACCCTTGACGAGGGCATTGCCAGAGCCACTGCCAGGCCCGCGCCAGCCAAGACTCCATCGTCGTCCCCATGCAGCTGCCAGCTCAACCAGTTGAGTAGGCGCCTGCGTGGCGACGTGCGGCCTCTACACCAACCCAGCAAGCTCCTGCGTGGTGGCATGCAAGTCTTCCTGAAGGCTCCACTACCACGCCAGCCTAGCAGCCAGCTAACGTGGCACCACGACGCCTCGTCAGCTCGGACGCGTGTCAAGGCCAGGCGAAGCGGCGACTGTTGGGACGTGCTTCCCTGGCGTCCCCGATAAAGCAAGGGGGCACGTCGGCAGCGCATTAAATGTGTTTGTCCAACGGTCCCAGAGGATAGGCTCAACGACTATAGACCTTACCACCTCATGTGTGCCACTGTGGCGACCCCTTTTTGCCTATAAAAGGAGGCCCGAGGTGACCAGGACAGGGATTCGGATTTTTTGGGAAAGTTGCACCCCGTAGCTAGCTCAAGAACACAAGAACACTCAAATACATCCACCAAAGCACGACTAGGGTATTATGCTTCTTCGCGGCCCGAACCTGGGTAAACGATCCGTGTGCTCCCTATCAGACCCGCTCTTCTCACAACCCCATGCCCGCCTACCGTAGAAGGGATCCGAGTGACCCCATAGGTGTCGTTTCCACCGACATCTCTTCCGCTCCAGGTAGGGGGCGCGCAGTCATGAAAATCCAGTCTGGCAGTCAGCCTAGCGGTTCTTCATCGTCATGGCTCCCAAGAAGAAGGCAGCCACGGCGGTCGGTTCGTCGGGAGCCGGACGGCCCGTACCGGTGCGGGCGAACAGCGGGCTAGTCGCTTACAGGACCCGAGGCGCGGCCCGCGAGCACCAACATCGCTCTATCAGTTAGAGCCTGGTGAGCGGCGTCGTTCGTGCACAAGGCGACGGACCGCACGCCGCAAGAACCAGAGACGGAGCTGGGCCCCCACAAGCGGCGCGGGACCCTCCGGGGGCGTCGCTGTGCCATCCACGGGAGGTGCGACGACCTCCAAGACGCCTACCCCAGCGCCCACTACGCTCTCTTCCCAGGTTGTGCGTGACGAGCAGCGTCACCATGCCGGTGACCCTGGACACCTCCATGGGAAGAGTCCTGTGCGTCATCCGCGAGACGAAGTAGGCCAGCATGCCCGCCGAAGTGCTGGCGAAAATGGCGCACAGCCGCTGGGCCGTGACAGAGCTCCTTCTAACGTGGTTAGAAGTCGAAGCGTGCCACGGTCCATGCAGCTTTCGCCGCCACCCACGCCAGCAGAAGCCTTGGCGCGCGCACAACCGCTCCTCGACTTCCCTCCTGCCGTGGAGAAGCTCGACGAGTGGAGAGACACTATCCGGAGCCTCGTCGGCGTCGCCAACAAAGACGGGCCACAGTCGGCGGGGCCCTCAGGCCGGCGCTCCATCGAACCACTGCACGCCAGCGGTGAAGGGGCCGGAGGCGCCGTGGCCACGGTACACTCTCCTCCTCCACGGCAACCACCGTGGGTGTCGGTCCATCGTGACGACGCTTGCAATAACATCTTCATAGCATCGTCCGACCCGCGGACCCACCGCAACCAGCGCCAAGTTCTTCGGGAGTGAGCCCATGAAGACGCTCGAACCACCATCGAGCGCCGGCGCGATACACGCCACCAGTCGGATAGGCGGGCGGGGCCCGCCATGGACCGCCCAGTGCCGGGAGGTTCCGGCGGCCAACTTTACGAGGCGGCTGCCCTGCCTTTACTCGTGAGCTGCGACAGTTCTAGTGGATGTCCCACCGCACATTCAAGCCCGATGTCGGCGAGAAGTACAATGCCAAGACTCACCCATCGGAGTTCCTCAGCATCTACACCATCGCGATGCAAGCCACTGGGCTCGCGACGATAAGGTGCTTGCCAATTACTTCCCGTTGGCCCTGAAACCCAATGTCTTGTCTTGGTTGATGCACTTGCCGGCGGATTCCATTTCTTCTTGGTCGGACCTGTGTCTTGAGTTCGTTGGTGACTTCATTGGAGGCCACCAAGCCCATGGCCAGGCGAGTGATCTGCATATCATTCCCCAGAAGGAAGGTGAAAACCTGCGCAAGTACATAGAGAGCCGAGTGCAATACAACATCCCAGATGTTCACCCTGCCACCGTGACCAGCGCATTCCATCAGAATGTGCACAACCGCAAGATGCGTGAAGAGCTGGCAATGAACAAGGTCAAGGATGTGGCCAAACTTTACGTTCTGGCCGACAGATGCGCTCGGGCAGAAGAGGGGAGGAAGTACCCCGGCGAAGACGCTGGCGCGGAAACCGACTCTACCGACGAAGACACCGCCGCCCCGACGAAGAAGGGTCGGCATCACAACAGGAAGCGCAAAGGCAATACCGTGCTTGCCGTTGAGGGATCTGACGACACCGGCGCCACCAAGAAGGCCAAGGCAGACGACCCTGGCAAGGAGATTGCCGGGTGTGCCGCCTGCCGGGCCTTGGCGGCTGCCGACAAGCCAGGGGGCTCCGACAAGCAGTATTGCAAGATCCACCGCACCAAAGGCCGAATACGAGAGGCGAGACAAGGAGAAGGGCCAAGATGGCGCTGAAGGATCCGGCAAGAAGCGTGGCGGCCAAGGAGGTCGCCGCGGCAAGGATAACCAGCAAGAGAGGCCCGCTCGGGGCCGCGACAAGAAGCAGGAAGATGGTGATCATGACGAGGACGACGAGTCCGGCGAGCATGAGTTCCAGAAGGCTACGGAGGCCATGTGCGTCGATGTTGGCGCCTCGCTGCATAATTCTCACCGCCGGCTCAAATAGTGAGCGCGTGAGATCACAACAGCGGAGCCCTCATTCGACGCTCAGAAGCCACTGAAGTGGTCCAGTGCACCCCTCATCTTTGACGCCAAGGACCACCCTGACCGCACAACTACAGTCGGGTGTTTGCTGTTGTTGGTCTCACCAACGATACGCAACCTCAAGGTGAACAAGATGATGGTTGACGGCGGGGCCGGTCTGAACTTGATCTCGCCCGTTGTGATCGAAAGGCTGCCAATTCCTGATGGAGACCTCGAGGAAATGGGTACGTTTCAAGGGGTCAACCCGGGAAGGAGCCAGCCGAAGGGGAAGGTCACATTGCCTGTGACGTGTGGAGGCGAGTTGAACTACAGGACGGAGAAGATTGTCTTTGATGTAGCCAAGATCCCCATGCCCGACAACGGGATCCTCGGCCGCTCGGCACTAGCCAAGTTCATGGCGGCGTCGCACTACCTTACAATACGCTGAAGATGCCTGGGCCGATGACCATCATCACCGTCCCCTCCGACAAGACGGACGCGCTGATCTACGCTGACCAACTCTACCGAGAAGCAGTTGCAGCAGCTGCCGCCAAGGCGCTTACTCCTGCCACTGAAGCAGGAGGGAAGAACAAGACCGGCAAGACCTCTCGCACCCACTCCGGCAAGCGCACCTCTTCGAAGTGTTGTGCTACCGTCAAGGACGTGCCAGAGAGTTCCACCGGCAAGAGGAGGAAATCTAGAGCTGCACCACCAGAGACCAAGAGGGTGTCCGTAAAGGAGGATGGCACAGGAGGGGCTTTCACCATAAGCTCCACCCTCGACAGCAAATAGGAAAGCGCACTTATCACTTTCCTGTGGGCGAATGTCGATGTGTTTGCATGGCAAGCATCCGACATCCCCGGCGTTCCAGGGAAGTGATTGAGCACCACGTTGCTGTCTGTCCCCATGTGTGACCCGTTAAGCAGAAGGTCAGAAAGCAAGCTTTGGAAAGGCAGGAATTCATCACAGAAGAGATCAAGAAGTTGGAAGCGGCGGGCTTGGTGAGAGTGCTCCATCCGACATGGTTGGCCAATCCGGTGGTGGTGCGCAAGGCGAACGGGAAGTGAAGGCTGTGTATTTATTACACTGATATCAATAAGGCTTTCCCTAAGGACCCCTTCCCATTGCCGCGCATTGACCAGATTGTTGACTCCACGGCCGGGTGCAATCTGTTATCATTCCTCGACGCCTACTCGGGCTACCACCAGATCTTCATGGCAAAGCAAGACGAAGAGAAGACAACATTCATCACCCCATGTGGTGCGTATTGCTTTGTACGGATGCCTTTTGGATTGAAGAGCGCTGGCTCGACATTCGCAAGGGCGGTCCAAATTGATTTTGAGCCCCAGCTATATAGAAATATGGAAGCTTATATCTTTACCTAATAATAAAGGACGAGGGCTTTCATAGTTCTCCATACGTCTATTATTTTTTCTTTTGATGAGGGTAGCGATGGATCCAATCGGACCCAGCCTAGCGATGGAGCCAACCTTGCACCTTCCTTTTTATGTATGTATGTCTAGGTTTTTCTTTACGCACACACTGTCATCTTTTTTGAACCGGACGCACACGCTGTCTTGCATTGCTTGCAGAGTTCTCTGATCAAGGAAAGGAAAAAAAAGAAACCAAACAGAAAGAAATTAGTATCCCAGGTCTACTGGGATATAATATATAGAAACAAAAGGATAGAGGTATATTGACTCTTCCACAACTCGGAGCAGCACACGAGGGAAAAAATCAGGCCCTCGCTCGCCTCTTTACCACGACTCCTCAATCGCATCATGGAGGCGCTGGATGTCATAGGCAAGGATCACGAGGCGGCCATGGTAGTTCAGTGCAGTTGCGGCTGCATTGGCGCTTGGGGTAGGAGGAGCTCGCTTGGGGACTGCCACAACGGTCTTGGAGCTCGCCGGCTCGGGAGCACAGTAGGCAGGGCCAGCAGCTATGGCGTGTTGCGGGTGGAGGAGGGCACGGGTCCAAGGCAACGCTGGGAGACAGGCCAGCCGGCACGCAGACGGGCGGCCGCTATGGCCGAGGCGCGAGCTCGGGCCGGCAACTGGTCACGATGGAGCGGAAGGAGCAAGGGGGAAGAGGAGGCCGGGGTGAAAGAAAGGGCAGCGGAGGCAGGTCGCCTGCAGTGTCGGCCGGTGGTCGTGCGCGTGGGGGAGAACCCTCCCTGGTGCTGGCGACGTGTGAGGGATCGAGGGGATGAGGAACGGATGGTGGCCATCTATGGTCTCACCTCGCTTGGGGGTGGCCCGCTAGGGATTGGACTTCATTTTTGAGCCAAGCTAGGGATTGGACTTAGGTGGCCGCCAGTGTAGATGGGCCTGTTATGTGCAGACGTTTTTTTGGCACATGTTATGTGCAGAACTAGAGTACCGCATGCAGCCATCGCACGTTGAAGATCAAGGGAAGGTGTTGTGCACAAGATACATGGTTGAAGTTGTCTAAAAAATATATACATGGTTGAAGTCGTGAACAAAGGGCCAAAAATATAGAGGAGATGGTGAATGACGAGGCGCCAGCCACTGCCGGTGAGATTAACCAAGAAAACGAGGCATCGAAGTGTAATGCACTCTTTCCATGGATGCGGGATAAACCAAGGTGGAAACGGAGACAGCTAGACGACCTGCACCAGCAGCAACCGCTCATGTTGGCGAGATTCGGTCCGAACCGTCTTGATGGATTCATCCACATCTAAGCATGCAACGAATATGGGGTCATAAAATCTATGTTATATGTTGTTGGCCATTCTAGCTAGCCTCGTGTGGAATTTGGTGATGTCAAAGACGACCGTGAATCCATGATGAGGGCAGTAATTTTCTCCTACATACATTTTAGTCTATGAAGCATATATTCTCGACTTTTCTGAACATAATTCAATTATTTTGCAGATTTGATGATTGATTTTCATACACTTATATACTTTGTAATTATTTAGTATTGCGATTTGGAGTTCAAAAATATGATAATATTTTTTGTTCATGCACAGGGCAGAAGTGAGTCGCTTTATTAAAACCTGAATTTTGTGTTCAAAGGAAAATGCAATGCACGTTGTGCCCCTGGATTCTCGCATTTTGCATGTTGTGTTCTTTTACTAGAAATGTGTGAGTGCATTTTCTTCCGTTGCAACGCACGGGCACTTTTACTAGTGGATGACATAGTGGTCAAAACCAAGGACAAGGCGACCCTTGTACAAGACTTGGAAGAGACATTTGCCAACCTACGCAAGATCAACCTCAAGTTGAACCCTGAGAAGTGCGTGTCCGGCGTTTCGTCCGGCAAACTTCTTGGGTTCTTTGTGTCGCGGCGTGGGATCGAGGCAAACCCGGACAAGATCAAGGCTATTGAGCAGATTGAGGCACCCAAGCGGATCAAGGATGCGCTTCGGCTCACTGGCTGCGTTGCCGCCATGAGCAGATTCATCTCCAAGTCCGCTGAGCATGCCCTTCCCTTTTTCAAGATCTTGAAGATGGCGGGCCCAATGGAGTGGACCCCAGAGGCCGAGGCAGCATTGCAGGATCTGAAGAAATACCTTTCCTCTACACCAATATTGGTTGCGCCTAAACCACAAGAATCGTTGCTGCTGTATCTGGCGGCGAGGAATCAAGTGGTCAGTGCCGCCCTAGTGGTGCAGAGGGAGGTCGGTGAAGAGGCAATGGCGACGGCGGACCTGGCGGATGGCAAGCCAGAGATTCCCCTGGCAGGGCCCGATGCCGACAAGGCAAGGCCCCCGTCGGAGTCTGGCGCCATCCGGACAGGCCCCATGCAATCAAATGAGACGGTGTAGAAGAAGAAGATGATGCAGCACCCGGTTTACTTTGTCAGCTCCCTCCTGCAGGGGGCTAGGTCAAGGTACTCTGGCGTGCAGAAATTGCTCTTCGGCCTCCTCATGGCCTCGAGGAAGCTGCGTCACTACTTCCAAGCACACGAAATCACCGTCGTTACCTGCCTCCCGTTACAACGGATACTGCACAACCGAGACGCAACCGGAAGGATTGTGGAGTGGGCCTTGGAGCTTTCAAGCTTTGGTTTGAAGTTTGAAAGTACTTCGACAATCCAGAGAAGAGTCTTGGCAGAGTTCATTGCAGAATGGACCTCAACACCTGATGAAGAAATCCCGGAGACCCCCCTCCCTGGCAAGGAAGCAAGTCGCAACTGGATCATGTACTTTGACGGGGCTTTCTCGCTGCAAGGCGCCGATGCTGGTGTGCTGCTCGTCGCACCCACCGGAGAGCACCTCAAGTATGTAATCTAGATGCACTTTTCCAGGGAGATGCCCACCAACAACACTGTTGAGTACGAGGGGTTGCTTGCCGTCCTCAGGATCGCAGCGGACCTCGGGGTCAAAAAGCTCATCGTCAGGGGCGATTCACAGCTTGTCGTCGGAGAAGTTAACAAAGATTATCTGAGCCCGTTGATGGAGGCCTACGTAGATGAGGTGAGTAAGCTGGAGGAGCGCTTTGATGGTATACAAGCGGAGCACGTTCCCCGAGCGGAGAACGACATCGCCGATTACCTGTCAAAGCGCGCTGCATTCAAGTTACCTGTGGAACCAGGTACCTTTTTGCGTCGGTTAACTCAACCATCCGTCGAACCATCAACGAAGTAGAACAAATGGAGGAAATCAGGCCCCAGAAAGTACTTCCCCACCGAGCCCCCAGGGGCCGCCGGCAAAGGTGTTAGCGTGGATTCTAAGCCTGCCGACGAGCGACTGATTTCGGCGGGCCGTCAGGTCCTGGCCGTAGAGAGGGCCGCTCCCATGGCAGAAGTATTGCCTTTGGTCCTTGTCGTCGAGCCCCAAGCTCCGGCATGGGCTACCGAGGGAGTCCTGGATTAGGGGGTGTCCGGATGGCCGGACTAAACCTTTAGCCGGACTCCTGGACTATGAAGATACAAGATTGAAGACTTCGTCCCGTGTCCGGAAGGGACTTTCCTTGGCGTGGAAGGCAAGCTTGGCGATACGGATATGCAGATGATGAGGACATCAATACATTGTTACACCCACAGCCCCTACTGTTACATATACCGGACCAATTACTAGAGCTCGCGCATGCCAATTAAATTACCAGGTACTTTCGTTTCTTGGTAATGATTCTAATGTTCATGAGATTATGATGCTGCCTAAATTGGATACATTTGTTTTGCTTACAAATGAAGGGCCTAGCTTGGAGAAGGATGAACATTGGAGCAAGAACACGCATGGAGTTGATGGCATGCTCAAGGGGATCAAGAACGGAGTTACAAGTGATGATTTCAGGACTTTGAAGCCGCCATAAGGAGTGCATGAAGCCTTGGACGAAATATACAAGATGCCACTTCATAATATTCGTCCATTGGCTATTCTAGGTGCTGCGTCACCTTATTAATGTGCCAGGCCCATGTAATTTCGAAATACTTAAGTATAGGCTATTTTTAGAGTCCGTATGTATGGGGAAACAAGAGTTAGGGTTGGTTTCGGACCCCACCCTCAAGGGCCACGAAATTCCCCCCTCTTCCTCCATATATATAGCCCTTAGGGCGTCGTTTAGACTTTGGGTTTTGTTTAGATTTAAAGTTTGCCATAGCTGCAACTTCGCGTACTTCGTTTGTGTCCAACGACCAGACCAAGACGTCACAGAACCCCACCTTGATCAATAAAGCTTTCATCTTATATTCGCAATATCCCGATTGCAATCTCAGTTTCTTGCTTGATCTTCGTTTGCTCGCAGGAAACAGACCCTCGTGGTCAGGTTGATCGTGCTCCGGCGTGGTCAATAACCCTCGGAAGTTGGTTTAGCGATTGCTAAGGCGCGACGTCTCGCACGTTCGTAGTCGGATCGTCAAGGTCGACTCCCACAGAAAACGATAGCCACCATCTCATCGAAACATCGGGACACCTTAGCCTCTATCACCAGATCTCCTACCATTGTAACCGACTTTGTGTAACCCTAACCCTCTCCGGTGTTTATATAAACCAGAGGGTTTTAGTCCGTAGGACAACATACAGAACAACAATCATACCATAGGCTAGCTTCTAGGGTTTAGCCTCTCCGATCTCGTGGTAGATCTACTCTTGTACTACCCATATCATCAATATTAATCAAGCAGGACGTAGGGTTTTACCTCCATCGAGAGGGCCCGAACCTGAGTAAAACTTCGTGTCCCCTGCCTCCTATTACCATCCGGCCTAGACGCACAGTTCGGGACCCCCTACCCGAGATCCGCCAGTTTTGACACCGACAGGCACAACATACCATCCAATTCCTCCAAACAGGGGAGCTTCCTCAGGAGCAGGAAGAAGCGGATAAAGTAGCCCGTCGGTCTGCCATGTATCAGTTCGTCGATGACGTTGTGTATAGGAAGCGACCGAACAGCGTGAAATTTAATTGCATTCCCCGGGAGGAAGGACTGGAGCTGTTCGCGGAGATACACCGAGGCATATGTGGCTCCCACATAGGGTCGAGGGCCCTTGCCGGGAAAGCATTCCAGCAAGGTTTCTTCTTGCGCACTGCCCTCCTGGATGCAACGGCACTAGTAACCAAGTGTGAAGCGTGTCAATTCCATTCGAAGAAGCTTCATCAACCAGCTCAAGCCCTTCAAACAATCCCCCTCTCCTAGCTGTTTTCAGTCTGGGGGCTCGACATACTGGGCCCCTTCCCCCGTGTTGTCAGGGGATTTTATGCAGTACACCAAAGACCTCGGTAGCAAGGTCCGTTTCGCTTCTGTGGCACACCCACCGAGCAACGGCCAGGTGGAGAGGGCAAATGCTGAAGTACTGCGAGGCCTGAGAACAAAGACTTTTGACAAGCTGCACAAAAGTGGAAGGCGCCGGATTAATGAGTTGCGGGCGGTTGTTTGGTCGATCAGAACGACACCAAATTGAGCCACCGGCCAGACACCCTTTGCCCTGGTATACGGGGCAGAAACAGTTCTCCCCACGGAACTCATATACGGATCACCTCGAGTGCTCGCTTATGACGAGCTTGAGCAAGAGCACTTGTGGCAAGATGACGCAATGCTCCTTGAGGAAGATCGTCTTCGGGCGGCTGTGAGAGCAGCGTGCTACCATCAAGCCTTGCGCCGCTACCATAGCTGCAAGGTTCATGCCCGAAGCTTTGAGGAAGGCGACCTTGTTCTTCGACGTGTTCAGTCGGCCAAGAATTCCAACAAGTTGACGCCGAAGTGGGAAGGCCCTTATCGGGTAATACGAGTCACCAGGCCTGGCGCAGTCCACCTGGTGACTGAAGATGCTATTCCAGTGAGCAACTCCTAGAATATTGAACATCTTCGCAAGTTTTACCCATAAGGCGCGGTTGCCGGGCCCCCCCGGCAACCCACCTTTTGTATAAGCCTTGCCGGCAAGGCATGTAACCCTCTGTACAAAGACAGGCGCAGACCCTGAGCATAAATAAATGAAGCGCTGGTGCCCTAAGTTTTAGCATGCATGCTAGGTTACGTCTCTCCCTCGGTTAGGGTTGATAGTGCGTAGCGGCGACTAACCCCTAGTCTAGAGGTCGAGTATGCATTTTTCTGTCTCCTTTGGTTCGCACGGCACACGGATACTTCTGCTGCGCCGCTTGGGAGATAGAAAACGAATCGGCGCTCCAGCGCCGGCAAGCCAAGACTGTCGGGGGCTGCGGATTCACATAAGTCCGTCATCCCCCGTTGTGCATTTCCGTATAGAACTGGGACAAATGAAACCTCTTTTTGCTCCAAGACCACCGTGCTCCCCCTTCTTCTTATACCCAAGTCCCTGGGACAGAACTGGGTCGTAGACGCGGTGGCAAGGAAATAAACGGAGGGCCTAACTATACTTCACCCCTGCCTCCGCCGAAAGCGTGAGAATGGTCGACTGAAGTCAGGGAACGGCAAGGCCCTGTTGCCGGGCGACAATGTTTATCTTAAAAATAATAAGGATTCGTTCCTTGGCATGGGCCTCGCTCACGCACAAAGAACCCAACAAGCACCCTTTTTCATTAAAACATCCCATACAGGTACAGTTCATATGGAATTAAAAACATGAGCAAGGGGGTAACAAGTCCTAAAATTAACAAGTGCCCGCAGGCTTACAAACTAAAAAGAGATAAGATGTCCATAATCCCTTTCTTGTCCCTCTCCTCAGAAAGCGGAACAAGATGGCGGGAGGGCGAAAAGAGTGCCTAAGCAAGGTACGAGGAGCAGACAGCACCAAGAGAACTTCTTGGTGCTGGGAAAGGAGCTTGAAGACGAGGCGGCGGGCCGGCAAGATGCGGCGAAGGCGTTGGTGCCCGCGTACTCCGACTTGATGGCCGCCACCCGCCTTCTTCGCCTTCTCCGGCCCTCCTATGCTAGCCGCCCAAGGAGACGACAGGGAGCGCCCCGATGGAGAGCTTGACGAGGAAGGCCCTCGGCAGGCCGCATGATGTAGGGCGGGGCAACGCGGTCAGTCGGAGATGAGGTCGACGTGACCCCGCTCGACAGTCTCGTCGTCGCTGTCGCTGCCCTCCTCATCACTCCCGCTTGAAGAGGAATCTTCATTGCGGAGGAGCTCTCCACATAGCACTTCAAGCGAGTTCTGAGATCTCCAAAGACCTTGATGGAGAGCAGGCAGCCCTACGTTAACTTGAAGTAGAGGACAAGCCCGCCGTCAGGCTGTGGATGTGAGTGAACTTCTGCCATCCGCAGCGGAGATACATGACATGAGGAGTGGGGAAGTCGACGTCGACCCACGTGCCGCCATTCCCGTAGCCCCTCATGTGCAACCAGAGGGTCCGGGGTGGATCGAGCTCCATCTCGTGAGCAAATGATGTAGGGAGACGGAGGCGGTGATGTGGTGGCCGGTGCAGCCTGATGAAGAACTCACGGAGCTAGTCCCCGACGTGGCCCTCCGTCGGGGGAGGCATCGCTGGCGGAGGCGAGGCCGATGTGCCGCCTCGTCCTCCTCTCCCCCGGGCGCCACGACGACGTCGGCCCCGCCCCCTCCCCCTTCTCTCGTGGCCGGTTCCGCCGCCACGAGCTCTTGGGAAGGACGAACACGCTGACGAGCAGCAACCCTCGCCGCCATCGTCGAAGGGCTAGCACTTCCTCTCGCCATGGAAGATGGAAGAAAGAAGCGGAGGTGGAATGAGACGGATGATGGAAGAATGTGGAATCCCGCCCCCTCCCCTTCTTATAAAGGGGCGGAGTCGGGGCTCCGCCGCCCCACTCGACCAATCCGGTTGTCGGGGGCGTAGGGAATCAGGACCGACCCGCTGCCCCAATCAGCGATGGCCCGTTTTCCCGCCTCCACCTCCTTCCACCTGCATGAGGGACACGTGGCGAGCGAGCAGCATTGAAGGGACGGGCGAAGCAGCCGCTCCCCACCCCGTGATCGTGGGGCGCGAGGGCCCTGAAGACCATGACCTGAGTCCACCCAAGTAAATGGGCCATGCCTCTGCGCCTCACTCCTTTTATGGGGAAGGCGCGAGCCGCCACTTTACCACGGTGTGACGCATGCGTGGGGAAACCGCCTCACTCATGACCCCCACGTCACGCACGACCCTCCATGTCGTGCGTTCGACGTGGGTCGTGGGGAAGCGCAGCGGACGAGAAGTTACTGCAGTAAAATCGGCCCCACCTGCTCGCGCACCGTTTTGGGCCTAGCCCAATAACGCGTCGCGTTTATGTGTGGCCCAGGCCCGGGGGCTCCTGTCGGTGTACAAAAGTAGGGGCTCTCCTTTTGACCCCTTTACTTGTGCACGGGCAGTCAGAGCCACGAGAAACGGACACACTTAGCAGGGCAGAGGAGGGAAGCCGGAGAGAAGCCGAAGCACAAGACAACCAAGGTAACCCAAGACCAGAAGCATAGGAGGGCAAGAGGGCGAGGTGGAATCCCTTGGCAAGATCCTTGCCGAGGCAACTTGCCCAACACCAGCAGAGTGAGCCACCCTTGAGCCCACGGGCTCCAACCCAACCAACTACGTTGGAGCCAAGGCTCGGGAGCCGCCTTTGTGGTGGCATGCAAATCTTCGTCAAGATCGGAAACATATGAGATCAGATGAAGACCAGAAGACGGCGGCCCTCGGCAGGATCCTAGCCGAGGAAATCCACAAGACCCTTGCCGAGGGCATCAGCAGGGCCACTGTCAGGCCCGCGCCAGCCAAGACTCCACCACCGTCCCCATGCAGCAGCCAGCTCAACCAGTTGAGCAGGCACCTGCGTGGCGACGTGCGGCCTCTACACCAATCCAGCAAGCTCCTGCGTGGTGGCATGCAAGTTTTCCTGAAGGTTCCTGTTTAGTAATAAATAATTCATCTAGCTTCTGTTTAGATGTGGTTTTATGCTTTTAATTAGTGTTTGTGCCAAGTAGAACCTTTGGGAAGACTTGCGGGAAGTTTTTGCGATCTTGCTGTAAAAAATAGAAACTTTAGCGCTCACGGGATTTGCTGCCATTTTTTACTAGAGAGTGCGATTTGGTTGATTCTTTTCGCAGATGATAAATTACAAATCCTCACATCCACCAATTTATTTCAGAATTTTTGGGGTTACATAAGTATTCGAAACCTACAGATTACTACAGACTATTCTGTTTTTGACAGATTCTATTTTTCGTGTGTTGTTTGCTTATTTTGATGAATCTATGGCTAATATCGGGGGGTCTGAATCATAGAGAAGTTGGAATACAGTGCGATTAACACCAATATAAATACATAATTAGTTCATTACAGTACCTTGAAGTGGTGGTTTGTTTTCTTATACTAACGGAGTTCATGAGATTTTCTGTTGAGTTTTGTGTTGTGAAGTTTTCAAGTTTTGGGTATAGATTTGATGGATTTTGGAATAAAGAGTGGCAAGAGCCTAAGCTTGGGATGGCCCAAGGCACCCCAAGGTAAAATTCAAGGAAAAACAAAAGCCTAGTCTTGGGGATGCTCTGCAAGGCATCCCCTCTTTCGTCTTCGTCTATCGGTAACTTTACTTGAGGCTATATTTTTATTCACCACATGATATGTGTTTTGCTTTGAGCGTCTTGTATGATTTGAGTCTTTTATTTTTAGTTTACCACAATCATCCTTTCTGTACACACCTTTTGGAGAGACACACATGAATGGGAATTTATTAGAATACTCTATGTGCTTCACATATATCTTTTGAGCTAGATAATTTTGCTCTAGTGCTTCACTTATATCTTTAACAGCACGGTGATGGTCTTATTTTATAGAAATTATTGATCTCTCATGCTTCACTTATATTATTTTGAGAGTCTTTTATAACATCATGGTAATTTTCTTTGGCTATAAAATTAGTCCTAATATGATAGGCATTCAAGATGGGTATAATAAAAACTATCATAAAAAGTGCATTGAATACTATGAGAAGTTTGATGCTTGATGATTGTTTTGAGATATGAAGATGGTGATATTAGAGTTATGCTAGTTAAGTAGTTTTGAATTTGAGAAATACTTTTTCTAAAGTTTGTGATTCTCGTCGCATGCATGTATGGTGAACCGTTATGTGATTAAGTCAGAGCATAATTTATTTATTGATTGTCTTCCTTATGAGTGGCGGTCGGGGACGAGCGATGGTCTTTTCCTACCAATATATCCCCCTAGGAGCATGCGCATAGTACTTTGTTTCGATAACTAATATATTTTTGGAATAAGTATGTGAGTTCTTATGACTAATGTTGAGTCCATGGATTATACGCACTCTCACCCTTCCACCATTGCTAGCCTCTCTAATACCATGCAACTTTTGCCAGTATCATACACCCACCATATACCTTCCTCAAAACAGCCACCATACCTACCTATTATGGCATTTCCATAGCCATTCCGAGATATATTGCCATGCAACTTACCACCGTTCCGTGTGTTATGACACGCTTCATCATTGTCATATTGCTTTGCATGATCATGTAGTTGACATCGTATTTGTGGAAAAGCCACCTTTATAATTCTTTCATACATGTCACTCTTGATTCATTGCACACCCCAGTACACCACCAGAGGCACTCACATAGAGTCATATTTTGTTCTAGTATCGAGTTGTAATTTTTGAGTTGTAAGTAAATAAAAGTGTGATGATCATCATTATTAGAGCATTGTCCCATGCGAGGAAAGGATGATGGAGACTATGATTCCCCCACAAGTCGGGATGAGACTCCGGACGAAAAAAAAGAAAGGCCATAAAAGAAGAGAAGGCCCAATTTTTTTTAAAGAAAATGAGAGAAAAAGAGAGAAGGGACAATGTTACTATCCTTTTACCACACTTGTGCTTCGAAGTAGCACCATGATCTTCATGATAGAGAGTCTCCTATCTTTTCACTTTCATATACTAGTGGGAATTTTACATTATAGAACTTGGCTTGTATATTCCTATGATGGGCTCTCGCAAAACACCCTAGGTCTTCATGAGCAAGCGAGTTCGATGCACACCCACTTAGTTATTTTGTTGAGGTTTCATACACTTATAGCTCTAGTGCATCCGTTGCATGGCAATCCCTACTCACTCACATTGATATCTATTGATGATCATCTCCATAGCCCGTTGATACGCCTAGTTGACGAGAGACTATCTTCCCCTTTTTGTCTTCTTCACAACCACCATTCTATTCCACCTATAGTGCTATGTCCATGGCTCACGCTCATGTATTGCATAAAGATTGAAAAAGTTTGAGAACATCAAAAGTATGAAACAATTGCTTGGCTTGTCATCGGGGTTGTGCATGATTTAAATACTTTGTGTGGTGAAGATAGACTATAGCCAAACTATATTATTTTGTAGGGATAACTTTCTCTGGCCATGTTATTTTGGGAAGACATGATTGCTTTGTTAGTATGCTTGAAGTATTATTATTTTTATGTCAATATTAAACTTTTGTCTTCACTACAAAAAAATACACTTCCGTGATGATACGTGTTTGTTACAGTAGGTCGCGTTTTCTGTCATGCATGTACATCCATGATGATTTTATGACAGAATCAAGATAGTCATACCTGTGCTGTCGTAGAAGTGTTCCATGACATTACCAAAATTATCATCACGGAAGTGTCCACTTCCATGATGATAAATCGCGCGTCACAGAAGTGCTTTCGTCAAGGGTGACCGACACGTGGCATCCACCGTAACGGAACGCCGTTAAGCTATCGGGTCGGGTTTTGGATCCAATAACCTGTTAACAGCCCCGACCAATGGGGATTTTCCACGTGTAAAATCATCATTGGCTGGAGGAGACACGTATCAGGTCTGCGTTGGCACATGTGTCACTCATCCAATGGGCGAGACGCGCCTATGATATATTGACACGTGGACCAGTCCACCAAGTTTAAATGGGCCGGCCCAACTGAAGGCCCACAAGATTTTGTGGACCATAATGGGACGGCCCAGCTAAAGGCCCACGAGATTTTGCAGACCATAATGGGCTGGCCCAGCTAAAGGCCCACAAGATTTTGCAGGCCATAATGGGCCGGCCCAGGTAAAGGCCCACAAGATTTTTGTGTGGCATAATGGGCCGGCCCAGGTAAAGGCCCACAAGATTCTTGCGAATCATAATGGGCCGGCCCAGCTAAAGGCCCATGAGATTTCGCCGACAATAATGGGCCGGCCCAGCTGTAGGCCCACAAGATTTTGAGGAACCTAGTAGGCCGGCCCATTAACTGGCTGCCATGTTTTGGGCCAAAAGCTGGCCCATATTTGATCCGATCCATTAATGGCCTGCCACGCTCTGGTTCTAATAGTGCCCCATATGAGATCCGGCCTGTTAAAATCCTACCACGTTCTGGGCCAAATTACGGCCCAGATCAGGTCCGACCCTTTAAGAGGCTCTGGGCTCAATTATGGCCCATATCAGATTCGTCCCGTCAACTAGACACTATGCTTTTGGGCCCACTTGCTAAAGGCCCACTTAGTAATTCGGCCTGATATTAGTTTTGGCCTATTAAGGGCCCGTTTAACATTTCGGCCCTATATTAATTTCGGCCTGTTAAAAGCCCTTCATATAGTTGGGCCTAACTACGGCCCGATTTGCATCCGGCCTGCTCGCAGCCGATATCTGATTGGGCCAAACAAGGACCGAGACAATTTTGGCCTATTAAAAGCCCGTGATTTGATTCGCACAATCATGGGCCAGGGTTCATTTTGGGCTGCTGCTGGCCCATAAGCTGTTCGGCACGTTTCGGGCCCAACCTACATCGTGATTGCATGACGGCCCGATTATGTACCGTAATTTTACGGTTTGGCTAGTTTGCTGCGAAGACAGGATATATATACAGTAAAATAACTGCAGCATCATGAATAAGAAAAAACCTAGACTATAGAATAAAGAAATTACGGCATATTACATCCATTGGGCATCAAAGTTCACGACTATGATAATAGAGCACAAGCAGACAACAGATTACATACACTGGGCATCAAAGATCGCCACCAGCGCAAAAATAAACACGCCGACAAAATAATATACAAAACCGACAGCACTTCAATAGAGTTCAAGAAAGGTTAGCCCTGCTGGGGAGCTGCAACGCAAGCAGCTGAGCAAGATGATGAGACTGCGCTTGTTCAACACTTATATCTTCCTCACTCTGAAAGATTGTGACGCCCCCGATTCAATCGTACACTAATCATACACGCAAATGTGTACGATCAAGACCAGGGACTCACGGGAAGATATCACAACACAACTCTACAAATAAAATAAGCCATACAAGCATCATATTACAAGCCAGGGGTCTCGAGGGCTCAAATACAAGAGCTCGGTCATAGACGAGTCAGCGGAAGCAACAATATCTGAGTAAATACATAAGTTAAACAAGCTTGCCTTAAGAAGGCTAGCACAAAATGGGATACAGATCGAAAGAGGCGCAGGCCTCCTGCCTGGGTACCTCCTAAACTACTCATGGTCGTCGTCAGCGGGCTGCACGTAGTAGTAGGCACCTCCCGAGTAGTAATAGTCGTCATCAACGGTGGCGTCAGGCTCCTGGGCTCCAACATCTGGTCGAAGCAATCGGGTATAGAAAGGGGGAAAAGAGGGAGCAAAGCAACCGTGAGTACTCATCCAAAGTACTCGCAAGCAAGGAGCTACACTACAAATGTATGCATTGGTACCAAATGGAATAAGGGTATCATATGTGGGCTGAACTGCAGAATGCCGGAATAAGAGGGGGATAGCTAGTCCTATCGAATACTACGCTTCTGGCCACCTCCATCTTGCAGAATGTAGGAGAGTAGATGGTAAGTTCACCAAGTAGCATTGCATAGCATAATCCTACCCGATGATCCTCTCCTCGTCGCCCTGTTAGAGAGCGACCACCGGGTTGTATCTGGCACTTGGAAGGGTGTGTTTTATTAAGTATCTGGTTCTAGTTGTCAAAAGGTCAAGGTACAACTCCAAGTCATCCTCTTACCGAAGATCACGGCTATTCGAATAGATTAACTTCCCTGCAGGGGTGCACCACATTTCCCAACATGCTCGATCCCCTTTGTCCGGACACACTTTTCTGGGTCATGCCCGGCCTCGGAAGATCAACACGTCGCAGCCCTACCTAGGCACAACAGAGAGGTCAGCACGCCGGTCTAAATCCTATGGCGCAGGGGTCTGGGCCTATCGAGCATTGCACAAATGCACGTTGCGTGGGCGGCCGGAGAGCAGACCTAGCAACCTCCATTACAAAGGAATTTGCGTTACGCGGTCCAACCCGGCGCGCGCCGCTCAGTCGCTGACGTCACGAAGGCTTCGACTGATACCACGACGTCGAGTGCCCATAACTGTTCCCGCGTAGATGGTTAGTGCGTATAGGCCAATGGCCAGACTCAGATCAAATACCAAGATCTCGTTAAACGTGTTATCTTGAAATAACCGCGAACGCCGACCAGGGCCAGGCCCACCTCTCTCCTAGGTGGTCTCTACTTGCCCTGTCGCTTCGCCACAAAGATACACACAGAGGGCCGTCGGGAAAGTATGTCCTTCCAGCCCCCAATTCATGAATCAACCGCGGGTACTCCTCGAGCCAACCCGACTTTAGTCATCACATGTATCATGTATAAAGTATATAGTATATACCCGTGATCACCTCCCGAGTGATCACGGCCCGACAGTGTAGCATGGCAGACGGACAAGAATCTAGGGCCACTGATGATAAACTAGCATCATATACTAAGCATTAGGATTGCAGGTAAAGGTAACAACAGTCGTAGCAAGGACAGGTGATGCATCAGGATAGGATTAGCGGAAAGCAGTAACATGCTACACTACTCTAATGCAAGAAGTATAGAGAAGAGTAGGCGATATCTGGTGATCAAAGGGGGGGCTTGCCTGGTTGTTCTAGCAAGAAGGAGGGGGTCATCTTCGATGTAGTCGAACTCACGGACATCGGCAGCGGTCTCAGAGTCTACCAGAAAGGATTAACAGAGGGGGAACACAATAAATAACAGAGCAATCAAATGTAACACAAAGCAAGACGCGGCAATACGTTGTGCTAGAGGTGGCCTAACGTAGGGATAGAAGATACCGGCGAAGGGGGGAAACATCCGGGAAAGTATCCCCGGTGTTTCGCGTTTTCGGACAGATATATCGGAGGGGGAAAGTTGCATGTTCGCCATGCTAGGGACGTGTGGCAGATGAACGGAATGCGTATTCGGATCCGTCTCGTCATTCTGAGCAACTTTCATGTACAAAGTTTTTTCATCCGAGCTATGTTTTATTTTATATTAATTTTTAAAGTTTTAATTCATTTTCTTGAATTACTGAAATTCTGCTAAGTCCTCAGTTTTAAGTATCATTTAGCTGTTTTCCAGAGGCTATAACTAGTCTTCTATTCATCCTATGAATTGGTGCCTTATACCAATATTGATCACTTTCATGTGGTCTACAAGATGGTAACAATTGCATCATTGTTAGATCCTTGTATCATGTTTATTTTCTGCTCCAAAGTTGCTATAGCCGTATATCTGTTTTTAGTTCTGCCAGTTAACAGAACGTAGACTTTTGTCATTTTCATAGGAATTAATCCAGGCAACTTTTGGATTTGGTCCAATGGAAAGAATTGAACCTGGTCTAGTTTACTACCTGCACATATTTATTTTAGCTATGTTGAGCTTTGTTAAATCCTGTTTTGGGGCTGTTTAGGGGGCTAACCAGTGCAGTTTTAGAAAAGCTAGCTGCTGCTACAGTAACTGAATGTTACTGTAGCAGCGCTGCACTAGTAGCAGCAGCATTACAGCAAGCAGCGGCGCTCGGGAGAGCGAGGCGGCAGCAGGGGCAAGTGGGTGCGCGTGTGGCGGCAAAGGCTGCAGGCGGAAGGGCGTGGGCGCGACCACGCACGAGCGAGCGAGCGCGGGGCTGCGCGGGCGCTGGCTGGACGTGGTGGACACGGCCGGCGTAGGGCTGCGGTGAGCGCGCTCGCAGGCGACCGGCAGCAGCGTACACGACAGCAGGCGGGCGTGAGTGGTGCCAGCGCAGCGGCGGGGAAGCAACTCGCAGGGTCGAGCGGGCAAGCCTAGCGTGGCCAGCGGGCATGGCGCGGTCAAGCAGGAGAGGAGCGCGCGAGGTATGGGGACGGCGGCGACAAGCTGCAGCAACGGCGGTGGCGAGGCCAGGGCGCGGCTACGCGTGCGCAGGGCGCAGCTCAATGCCGGGACGACGGGCTCGCGGCCGTGAGCAGGATGTGCGTATCACGGCGCGACCATGGACGAGCTCGGGGACGGCGGTGGAAACAGAGGGCAGCGGCTAGAGAACGAAATCGGGGCTAGCGGCGCGTACGAGCACGGGAAAAAGGCCGGGATCGGGGATGCGTTGGGGACGACGAACCGATGACGAGGCTCTACGGCGGCCGACGGGGAAGACAACGACCTATCCGTTGGTATTGTCGATGCAGGCGCGATTCGGTCTTGTAGACGACGTAGGCGATGCAGACAATCAAGGTGGACAAGTCCTCAGGCGATGGCAATGACGGTGACCGCACGGGCAAGGGAACCCATGACAACGGTGGCTCGGTTCCTCGCAGGGGAAGAAGAAATCGAAGTGAGGGGGAAAGTGAGCGGGGTTAGGGTTTGTGGGAGGGGATGAGGCGGCCGGTGGTACCCTTATCCACGCCGGGGTCGGTCGGATGCTCGACGTGTGGAGGATCCACGCCATGGACGCTGCGTGTGCGTCCAACGCGTCCATGTGAACAGGAGGTCAAGGACGAGGTGATATTGGGCTGGGCCAGGAGCAGTAGAGGTGATGGGCTAAGGGACAGTGCCTCGGCTATTCCTTTCTTTTTATTATTACTTTTCTATTTTGTAATTGTCTCCTCTGTTTTATATTTTGTTTTGCTAATATTTGATGTTTGTTAAATGTGAAAACTTGCACATGAATCTAGCATAATATTGGGGTGTTGCGCAAAAAGTTTCAGAGCATTTGAAAATGATTAAATAATTTTAGAAATTCAAAAGGTCAAATATTTTGATGCCGGTCCTATTAATTAATTACCAGGGGCAATTTGGGAATTAAAACGAGGTTAGTTTCAACATGATAATTACTTAGCAGTTTTATGGGCCATCACCAACATTTTTGTTTTACTGTTTGAAAACTTTTATTGTTTGTCGTGACTTTGAATCTGAATTTGGACTGGTTTCGAATCAACGTGAGTTTAACAACAGTAATCGTGGTGACGTGGATTCATTAGCAGAGGTTTACTGTAGCTTGATTATCCGGGCATCACAATTGTCATCCACTACAAGAAATCTCGTCCCGAGATTTAAGAGGTAGAGCAAGGGGGAAAGGTCTGGTTACGATATTCTAACGAGCGTTCTCGATCTTGGTTGCTCTTCTCAAAGAGGTCGATCCCTTACATTGACGTCTCCATTTCTCTACTTCAGGTCATCTTGGTGAAGTCGTCCTTTTCTTCGGGAACTCCAACATACTTACGAATAGGTAAGGGGCAGCTCGGCTACGACAGAATGCTTATGAGGGAAAACAATCTGGGGTTAACCCATGAATGAGCATAACATTATCTCTCGAGTTGAACATATAAAATACATCGAGAGTAAGGTACGAAGGTACAATAAGAGGTTCCCAATTGATAGGTAGTTGCTTGAAGTCTGAAGCAGAGCGAGAAAGGGGTTCAGAGCGGCGAGAGTAAGTATTGCGTTTGATACCAGAATAGATTACTAGGCATGTGGCCCATGAATTACATACGAAGTCAAGCTCGAGGAATAACTTTGACAACAGGGTGTACAGGAGAGTCAAGTTTCGATCCTGTGGATCTGTGGGTTATGGGCCCACCATGTGGGTTAAAAAGTAGGAAGGCGATGACGTCTTACATGATCATGTAAGCAAGGCATGTCAGAGGATAGCCTGTCAGTTATGTCGGCAACAACATCAGTACCAAGGGCGAGGGACGAAGAGAACCATTTTCCTGCTCGTTGAACGAGGCGGACCAATAGGCAAAGTTCTCCTCCATCGGTGGCTACCGGAATGTTATCAACATAGTAATAGGGTCTTGCTGACAGAATTGTACACCGAGGTGTTTACATAAGCAGGAGAATATTACTGCTTAGCTCATATAGATCACAAGAAACGGTAAACTGACCAATGGAAAGGAAAAATATGTTTATCAGATTAAACAGAACAATGGAAAGGAAAATGTGTTTAAACACAAATTTCAAGGGTATATCCTTCCGAAGGAAAAGTAGAGCATGATATCCAAGATAGGATAGAAAGTAGAAAACCATTTAGGTAAGGGGAGAGAAATTTCATGACATTACCCATACAACGGTGTTTGGATAATTGAGCAGGAAACAGTTAGCATTGGGCTTCAAATGTTCTTGATGAAAATCATAATACGATAGACATGCTTCGAGATAGCATTGACATGCTCTTCAAGCAAAGGTAAGACTCGGGATACACAAAGGATCCATCGGGAACAACTTATAGAATAAGTCTTACAGTTTCCTCATGGAAGAATGGCTAACCTTGCTAAAAAGGAAACTATGACAATAGGTTCTATGGCCAGGTGTGCTAGGCGTGACCTCACCTTACCAGGTCATATCAGGACCAATGTTGTAACTCTTGCAAATATGTCCCAACCATCATATCTGACCGAGGTTCAGATCCAATTGGTGTTGGATACCTTTGAATTAGGATGCCAGAGAAGAAAAGGTGCAACACAAATTGACGAGATGACAATGTAAGATTCTCGAGAAATGAACTATGGGAGCGAGTCAAAAACAAGAGTTCATCATTAAACCAAGGAGATGAGGGTGTGGCAGATAGACTCAGCGACAATTCCTCGAGATTTTCATAAGATGGATTTCCTACCAGTTTTCGAACAAGGAGATAAAATTTGTCAAATCAAATGATATAATGAGGTATGCTCGAGGAAAACATACACAGTTAATCATTGATTGAAAGGTGCACCCGAAATATGGGCTTAGGTAGCATGATCTCAAGGTATAACACAAAACACGAACAAGTTTGTGTTGAACGGAAGGAAATAAAGTGGTTGATGATAACACGAATCATTGAGGGGCTAGGATGGTATTTCCCATCAAGAATTCGATATATATCTTGGAAGAGCTTAGGATGTTGATGATGATCACGACACAGTTGTCGAGAGATTTCATGAAGATGTAATCGGTCGGCGAAGCCATCAAGTCAAATGCTGATGAAGCGAAAAGTTATGGGAACAAAGGGTACGACATAAACTCGAAATCAACTTTGATGCTCAAGGAGAAATGATATGACGAGGAAGTTCGACGTAAGATTAGCTCATTGTCGAAAATTGTGCGGCGAGAAGGACCAGGTAGCACAATTAAAATTTAGCACGATAGTGATATAGCCGATCAGGCTAGGAATGACTTGAAGGATTATTAAACTCATAAGCAACGAAAATTACTTAGAGTTAATGAATCGGATTTCAGGCTCAATTCACTATCGGTGTCCCTGAGTGTCTAACAACTCAGAACCCAGGGAAAAATTGAAATCGGTGAGAAATAATACTTGAAGAACTCACAAAAAGTAATATGGTTCTCTGATTTTATCGAGATACCATGGGGTAATACTCGAAAGTAGAACGTAATAGAGGTTGTAGAGGTGTATTAATTTACTGAAGACAAGTGCTTTAACTAGTCCGAGAAATGAAATCAAGGAGAAAATATGATCGGAACCACGATTGCAAAGGATCAATTCACAGATACCAATTGATATTATATCAAGGGAGTAATTATTATTACAAGAAGCTTCCATGATAGGATATACATCGTGTCCATGGGCATGAACACAAAGTTCAAGGTCGACTCCCACTTCTTTAACGTATAACCTTCCATTCACCTCTCACTTTCGAAGAAGTTGTAGTGTTGAAATTTTATCTAGCAAAATACCAGAAGAGTATGACTCGTGAAAACTTTCGAGTTCACACATATTAAGGAAGGCATAGGTTCAACCCGTCAGGGTATCGTGGAAACATATACCACAAGCTTCAATCGTAAATACCACCAGCTCGAAAATAGAGCATGGTTGAGAAAACAGAGGATACAATTTACTAGAGGCTTTTATATATCCGTGGAAAGGCTCACAAGCTTATTGAATATGAAGGACGTTGTCGGATAATCTCCGACAAAGGGTCTGGTGGTCCACAAGAGATCTGATGTGAGCATCGGTACTTAACTAGAGGAAGAAAGAATGCAAGGAGATCAGATTATAGAAGCAACTGACTAACTCAAAGCTCAAATGCAAAGGAATTAGGAATTCCATGACAAGGGATCAGAAGCAATGCTCTGATTAGGGATGGATAAATTGAATAGCCTTAGGGGTACAATCGATGGCAATTTGATTGGTCGAGATCCAGCTCATGTTTAAAATGTCGTATGAGTCAAGAGGATGAATCAAGGGACTCCAAATGATAATGACAAGGGATACTATGAATATTGCTAGCCACATGGAACACAACCATAATGCAAGCAGACAAGTATTTGCGGGCAGAGGATTACCAAAAGATCAGATAGTATTGCAATGTATCTTGTGAATCGTATGAACAATGGGGGAAGAAAAGGATACTCGATAAGTGTGAGGAATTATTCATAGGAGGTATTCATGGGGCAAGGAGCTGCAAAGCGGTGGGCACAAAGGATTCTTGAATTATCAAAGAATTTTTCAGGGCATCAAGTAATAGCAGGGGCAACTGGGAACAAAGGTATGAACGACAAGTGTAAGTAGTTATCCATAAGGAGTTATCGATAGTCGGAAATATCAAAAAGTGCTAGTCACAAAGTCTAGAGAGAATATCGGAGAGTATCTTCAGAATCTTCTGGTGAAGCAGGCGATCATCAGTAATAAGGTGCTCTCCGGGTGAAAGTGATCACGAGATCCTAATGTTAGATTTAGCAAAATTCATTTAACCCAAATAGAAGAGAGATTAGAGTCCCAGAGTATAGACGAGGAATAAAAGAACCTAATACCACCCAATGGCGACGTGGGCCCATGGGCCGCACAGCCAAGTTAGTAAAACAATTTTTCACCGACTAGACTCAACTTCGGCCAAGGAGTGTGGAAGGGGGATTCCTACAGGCAGTCGGCTCTGATACCAACTTGTGATTCCCTGAATTCAACCGTACACTAATCATACACGCAAACGTGTACGATCAAGATTAGGGACTCACGGGAAGATATCACAACACAACTCTACAAATAAAATAAGCCATACAATCATCATATTACAAGCCAGGGGCCTCGAGGGCTCGAATACAAGAGCTCGATCATAGACGAGTCAGCGGAAGCAACAATATCTGAGTACAGACATAAGTTAAACAAGCTTGCCTTAAGAAGGCTAGCACAAACTGGGATACAGATCGAAAGAGGCGCAGACCTCCTGCCTGGAATCCTCCTAAACTACTCCTGGTCGTCGTCAGCGGGCTGCACGTAGTAGTAGGCACCTCCTGAGTAGTAGTAGTCGTCATCAACGGTGGCGTCAGGCTCCTGGCTCCAACTTCTAGTCGCAGCAATCGGGTATAGAAAGGGGGAAAAGAGGGAGCAAAGCAACCGTGAGTACTCATCCAAAGTACTCGCAAGCAAGGAGCTACACTACATATGTATGCATTGGTACCAAATGGAATAAGGGTATCATATGTGGACTGAGCTGCAGAATGCCGGAATAAGAGGGGGATAGCTAGTCCTATCGAAGACTACGCTTCTAGCCACCTCCATCTTGCAGAATGTAGAAGAGAGTAGATGGTAAGTTCACCATGTAGCATCGCATAGCATAATCCTAACCGATCATCCTCTCCTCGTCGCCCTGTTAGAGAGGGACCATCGGGTTGTATCTGGCACTTGGAAGGGTGTGTTTTATTAAGTATCTTGTTCTAGTTGTCAAAAGGTCAAGGTACACCTCCAAGTCGTCCTGTTACCAAAGATCACGGCTATTCGAATAGATTAACTTCCCTGCAGGGGTGCACCACATTCCCCAACACGCTCGATCCCCTTTGTCCGGACACACTTTTCTGGGTCATGCCTGGCCTCAGAAGATCAACACGTCGCAACCCTACCTAGGCACAACAGAGAGGTAAGCACGCCGGTCTAAATCCTATGGCGTAGGGGTCTGGGCCCATCGCCCATTGCACACCTGCACGTTGCATGGGAGGCCGGAGAGCAGACCTAGCAACCTCCATTACAAAGGAAGTTGCGTTACGCGGTCCAACCCGGCGCATGCAGCTCAGTCGCTGACGTCATGAAGGCTTCGGCTGATACCATGACGTCGAGTGCCCATAAATGTCCCCGCGTAGATGGTTAGTGCGTATAGGCCAGTGGCCAGACTCAGATCAAATACCAAGATCTCGTTAAACGTGTTATCTTGAAATAACCGCGAACACCGACTAGGGCCAGGACCACCTCTCTCCTAGGTGGTCTCTACCTGCCCTGTCGCTTCGCCACAAAGATCCACACAGACGGCCATCGGGAAAGTATGTCCTTCCAGCCCCCAATTCATGAATCAACTGCGGGTACTCCTCGAGCCAACCCGACTTTAGTCATCACATGTATCATGTATAATGTATATAGTATATACCCGTGATCACCTCCCGAGTGATCACGTCCCGATAGTATAGCATGTATAAAGTATATAGTATATACCTGTGATCACCTCCCGAGTGATCACGTCCCGACACTAAGCATTAGGATTGCAGGTAAAGGTAACAACAGTAGTAGCAAGGACAGGCGATGTATCAGGATAGGATTAACGGAAAGCAGTAACATGCTACACTACTCTAATGCAAGAATTAAAGAGAAGAGTAGGCGATATCTGGTGATCAAAGGGGGGGCTTGCCTGGTTGTTCTGGCAAGAAGGAGGGGGTCATCTTCGATGTAGTCGAACTCACGGACATTGGCAGTGGTCTCAGTGTCTACCGGAAAGGATTAACGGAGGGGGAACACAATAAATAACAGAGCAATCAAATGTAACACAAAGCAAGACGCGGCAATACGTTGTGCTAGAGGTGGCCTAACGTAGGGATAGAAGATACCGGCGAAGGGGGGAAACATCCGGGAAAGTATCCCCGGTGTTTCGCATTTTCGGACAGATGAATCGGAGGGGTAAGTTGCGTGTTCGCTATGCTAGGGACGTGTGGCGGATGAACGGAATGCGTATTCGGATCCATCTCGTCATTCTGAGCAACTTTCATGTACAAAGTTTTTTCATCCGGGCTATGTTTATTTTATATTAATTTTTAAAGTTTTAATTCATTTTCTAGAATTACTAAAATTCTGCTAAGTCCTCAGTTTCAAATATCATTTAGCTGTTTTCCAGAGGCTATAACTAGTCTTCTATTCATCCTATGAATTGGTGCCTTATACCAATATTGATCACTTTCATGTGGTGTACAAGATGGTAACAATTGCATCATTGTTAGATCCTTGTATCATGCTTATTTTCTGCTCCAAAGTTGCTATAGCAGTATATCTATTTTTTAGTTCTGCCAGTTAACAGAACATAGACTTTTGTCATTTTCATAGGAATTAATCCAGACAACTTTTGGATTTTGTCCAATGGAAAGAATCGAACGTTGTCAAGTGTACTACCTGCACATATTTATTTTAGCTATGTTGAGCTTTGTTTAGATCCTGTTTTGGGGATGTTTAGGGGGCTAACCAGTGCAGTTTTAGAAAAGCTAGCAGCTGCTACAGTAACGGAATGTTACTGTAGCAGCGCTGCACTAGTAGCAGCAGCATTACAGCAAGCAGCGGCGCTCGGGTGAGCGAGGCGGCGGCATGACAGCAGGGGCAAGCGGGTGTGCGTGTGGCGGCAGAGGCTGCAGGCGGAAGGGCGTGGGCGCGGCCATGCATGAGCGAGCGAGCGCGGGGCTGCGCGGGCGCTGGCTGGACGTGGTGGACACTGCCGGCGTAGGGCTGCGATGAGCGCGCTCGCACGCGACCGGCAGCAGCATACACGACAGCAGGCGGGCGTGAGTGGTGCCAGGGCAGCGGCGGGGAAGCAACTCGCAGGGTCGAGCGGGCAAGCCTAGCGTGGCCAGTGGGCGTGGCGCGCGGTTGCCGGGGCGTGGTCAAGCAGGAGAGGAGCGCGTGAGGTATGGGGACAGCGGCGACAAGCTGCAGCAACAATAGTAGAAAAGGGGGCTTTGGTCCAGGCTGGGTAAGCCCATTAGTCCCGGTTCAGTCCAGAACAGGGACCAATGGGTGCATTTATCCCGGTTCGTGCGGCTAAGGCATTAGTCCCGGTTCACCTGGGCCCTTTAGTCCCGGTTGGTGCCACGAACCGGGACTAAAGGGTGCGATGCCCATTAGTCCCGGTTGGTGGCACCAACCGGGACTAATGGGCTTTGAGGCATTAGTACCGGTTCATGGCACGAACCGGTACTAAAGGTCCCATTTTCAAACTCCCCCCCGGTGGACCGCCTTTTCAACTTTAGAAAAAACAAAAGAAAATGATGGAAATGTCAAAAAAATAAAATAAAATAAGTTTCCCATGTGATATGTGGTCTAGTTGTTGGGAAAATTTACAAATATGAATTTCGACTTTATTTACAAAATCTCTCTCGAATTTGTAAAATGGGCATAACTTTTGCATACGAACTCGGATTAAAAAGTTTTTATATGAAAAATCATCTACTCGAAAAGTTACATCCGATGGAGACCTCCTATGGCCTGTTTGCAAATTTGTAGAATCCTCATATTCCAAAAGGAAAAAAAGTTATGCTCAAATTTCAGTTTTTTAAAATTTTCATTAAATCTGGTCAAACTATGGTCAAACTACTTATTCAAGAAGTATTATTGTTACTAAATAATTATTTCAGTTTTTTTGAATTTTGGTGAAATCTGGTCAAACTATGGTCAAACTGTGGTCAAACAATGGTCAAACTACTTATTCAAGAAATATTAGTGTTAATAAAAAATTATTGTTTTTTGGAACAATAGTTTCAAACTCAAACAATGAAATGTGTGACTTCATGCTCAAGCTAAACTCCCGAGGTTTAATAGGATTGTTAGGAAAACAACGAGTGCAGACTTGGAAACGAGGGAGAATAGAACCCGGAAGTTAAGTGTGCTCAGGCTGGGGGAGTGGGAGGATGGGTGACCATCCGGGAAGTTAGATATTTTGGAATGAGAGGGGTGATTAGAGATTAGAGGTTAAAATAATTCAGAAATTTGAAAATAAAAAAAATTTCAAAAAAAAATCAGAAAATTTCCTTTAGTACCGGTTGGTAACACGTGGAGGGCCTTTAGTCCCGGTTCTGGTTTGAACCGGGACTAAAGGGTCTGGGCATTAGTACCGACCCTTTAGTCCCGGTTCAGGAACCGTGACTGAACCGGGACTAAAGGCCCTTACGAACCGGGACAACATGCCCTTTTTCTACCAGTGCAACGGCGGTGGCGAGGCCAGGGCGCGGCTACGCGTGCGCAGGGCACAGCTCAACGCCGGGACGACGGGCTCGCGGCCGTGAGCAGGATGCGCGCAACACGGCGCGGCCATGGACGAGCTTGGGGACGGTGGTGGCAACAAAGGGCAGCGGCTAGAGAACGAAATCGGGGCTAGCGGCACATACGAGCACGTGAAAAAGGCGGGGATCGGGAGAGGAGCTCACATCGGGGTTGTAGGGCAAGTCAGTGGGCTCGGGGATGCCTTGGGGACGACGAACCGATGACGAGGCTGTGCCGCGGCCGACGGGGAAGACAACGACCAATCCGGTGGTAGTGTCGATGCAGGCGTGATCCGGTCTCGTAGACGACATAGGCGATGCAGACGGTCAAGGTGGACAAGTCCCCAGGCGATGGCAATGATAGTGACCGCGCGGGCAAGGGAACCCATGGCAACGGCGGCTCGGTTCCTCGCAGGGGAAGAAGAAATTGAAGCGAGGGGGAAAGTGAGCGGGGTTAGGGTTTGTGGGAGGGGATGAGGCGGCCGGTGGTACCTGTGGGAGTCTTGGATTAGGGGGGTCTCCGGATAGCCGGACTATCTCCATTGGCCGGACTGTTAGACTATGAAGATAGAAGATTGAAGACTTCGTCTCGTGTCCGGATGGGACTTTACTTGGCGCGGAAGGCAAGCTAGGCAATACGTATATGGATATCTCCTCCTTTGTAACCGACCTTGTGTAACCCTAACCCTCTACGGTGTCTATATAAACCGAAGGGTTTTATTCTGTAGGACAACAATCACAACATACAATCATACCATAGGCTAGCTTTTAGGGTTTAGCCTCTCTGATCTCGTGGTAGATCTACTCTTGTAACACCCGTATCATCAATATCAATCAAGCAGGATGTAGGTTTTTACCTCCATCAAGAGGGCCCGAACTTGGGTAAAACTTTGTGTCCCTTATCTCCTGTTACCATTCGGCCTAGATGCACAGTTCGGGACCCCCTACCCGAGATCCGCCGGTTTTGACACCGACAGTACCCTTATCCACGCCGGGGTCGGTCGGATGCTCGACATGTGGAGGATCCACGCCATGGACGCTGCGTGTGCGTCCAACGCGTCCATGTGAACAGGAGGTCAAGGACGAGGTGATAGTGGGCTGGGCCAGGAGCAGTAGAGGTGATGGGCCAAGGGCACAGTGCCCCGACTATTCCTTTCTTTTTATTATTACTTTTCTATTTTGTAATTTTCTCCTTTGTTTTGTATTTTGTTTTGCTAATATTTGATGTTTGTTAAATGTGAAAACTTGCACATAAATCTAGGATAATATTGGGGTGTTGCGCAAAAAGATTCAGAGCATTTGAAAATGTTTAAATAATTTTAGAAATTCAAAAGGTCCAATATTTTGACGCCGATCCTATTAATTAATTACCAGGGGCAATTTGGGAATTAAAACGAGCTTTGGCTTCAACATGATAATTACTTAGGAGTTTTATGGGCCATCACCAACATTTTTGTTTTACTGTTTGAAAACTTTTATTGTTTGCCATGACTTTGAATCTGAATTTGGACCGGTTTCGAATCAACGCGAGTTTAACAACAGTAATCGTGGTGATGTGGATTCATTAGCAGAGGTTTACTGTAGCTTGATTATCCGAGCGTCACAAAGATAAACAAGCAGATAGATGACAGGTTTTGCACATAAAAGTATCAGTGCTGACAATTCATCACATTTCTTACTGACGAATAAAGTGACACAATTTAAAATTGCATTAACACAATATGGTATTGTTCAGGTCAAGACATGGCCGGAAATGACATTGTGAAGTAGTTGGCAACTTCACGACACCACTGGATTACAGATCAAGAATTCATAAGTATCAATGGTTAGTGTGCTATCAATTTATACCATTTCAGATTGGCAAATAAAGAGACGGTTTAAATAATAGTAGAATGATATGACATTGTTCATAATTAAGACATTGCAGAATATGACATTGTGCTGTAGTGGGCAGGTTCACCACACCACTGGATTACGGATGAAGAACAGAAGCATACATGCAGTGCAAAAGAAGATCACTTGCTCTATATAGTTTAATTTACATGGTATGAAGAAAGAACTTGGTTGTACAACTGAAAATTTAAATTGAGAAAGGACAAACTTTTGTTTATGAACTACATAATAAACTTTAAACAAGCAATTTGATGCAAACACCAAAAATAAATAGCTGTTGCAGTCATGCCAAACCAAATATATACAACAAAGTTTGAAGGCTTGAGATGGACAAACTTACATTATTGGTGAAGACAGGCTCTATAAAGGCCTTGTCCATGCTGATGGGGGGGGGGGAAATTCAAGAAGTTTACCACAGAATCTTCTTCAAAAGAATTGCCTTTATTCTACATTTTGTTAAGAGTAAATATAGATGTGATAACATATGAAAAAATGGAGAAAATTTAAGATAAGATGAAGAGTGATGCTACATAACCAAGTAGCTATAAATGTAAGTGCAGCGATACAGGCAAAAGGTACAACCAAGAGCAATGCACAGCTAAACTTCTTTAGTACCAACCTTATGGTAAGAGTAAATATAGATCTGATGTGTAGAAAATGGAGAGCAAAGGAAAATAAGCTGCAGAGTGATGGTACATGAACAACTACCTGTCATTATAAGTACACTGATAAAGGACAGCATGTACTTACAAGAACAATGCAGAGCTAAAAAACATTGGCATTGGATATATTCTACGCTAATGTAACCATTCATACAGATCAGATAATTTGGAGCGAACAATTGATAAGCAAGCTATCATGCATACTGCTGTCACAAAATGAACCAGGTATGTATGCAAGTACAGTGATACAAGACAACAGGTACTAGCAAGAGCAAAGCAGCGGGCAGCATATTTGCGATATCCTGTCGTTCTTGTCAAACCGGAATTCTTCTTCGAGCAGATTTCCTACAAAAAAGATCCGTAAGGCACATGCGGAAAAGTAGAAGTTCAAATTATCATGTGATTTCATAGATAGTATCTCATCCTGGGAACGAGACCAGTGCATAACAAGGTTTTTCCATTCAATGTCTTCTAAATTTAGCACAGGAGACTTCACCGGAAATTCGTTTATAGACTTGCCATCAAAGTGTGATTTCCTCAGGTAACACCGATACTACTGCAATGCTTCCTTGAAAAGCACAAGCAAGCTTTCCTCGTCATGACTATCCAGATTGACCCTCGCCTAGTTACAACAATGTAATGTAAATCATTGATGTGTTCAATCAGCAGAAAACAGGAAAATGATAACCATGAATAATAGCACTTACACGTAAGTTGGACAGGAAGATGTGAAAATGGTGTTTGTCTTCACAATAATCTTTCCACGATGGGAATATATGCACGTAGTCCCTAACAACATAGAAAACATTGTCTTTTAAACTGGGAATAAATGGAATGGGGTTCCAATCTGCAGGAATTGGTCATCTCTGCAGTTGGGATAGGTCTTCGGCCGGTGGACTTGTTGTACTTTTTACTGGAATGGGATTTTTCTGTGGTACAGCTGGTGTTATGGCAAATGAAATCAGTATACCTTTTCTAGAGTGCAGGTCCTGTGTGGTGGGGCTAGTGGTGTGGCCAGTGAAGTATGGGTACAGTCTTCTGGAGTCGGTCCTACGTTTTGTGTCACTGGTTGTACAGCCAATATAAGTGGGGTGCTGTCTGATTTCTCCGGCACCACCATGTTTTTCAAGGACTTTGCTGGTGCTCCTTCAGGTTCGGCAATCACCCTCTTCCTTTTTGATGTCTGATGCACAAAAACATCATTTGAGTGAAAAAACATGGTATGATGACAGATGGAATATGTATTGATAATGGATGGGCATGGCATCTCGACATATATGATGAGTAAACTAAGCAGATGGCGGTGCAACAAAGTAGAAGAAATGCAAGACAACACATGCAATATACCCGCAATCAATAAAACATTGACAAATTAGAACAGGCACCTTGATGGGTGAACAGGACAGGCCATCTGCCTTTGACTCCTCGAGGTTAGAATAGTCATTAGGATCATATTCTGAACAAGAATCAACAGGTGGGGAGCTTATGAGTTTCATTGCATCCAGAATGGCACTCAATGCCTTGGTGCCAACTTTGTAAGTCATTGCAGTGTTTAGCTTCAAGAGTGGACTGCTGCTAGTGCGACACAAAGCAGCTACATAGATCATAGTGTAGATATAATGGGAAAACCTTAAGCATCAGAGTAAAATCAGCAAAGTGGAACTTGCTGGAATATATGTGCTCGTATTGCTGGTACGGCTAGAAAGGCTTCGGATACCAGCTCTCTTCAAGTGAAGGTGCGGTACTTTTAATATCAGTGTAACTCTCAAAGGTGACATAGCACCCCGCATTTCCTTGCTATTCTTATAGGATTCAAGTGGGCAGGCCACTACAAATCCTATTCCTATGTTTACAAGATCCTACGGATCAAAGAGGCTCAAAGTGTCCATCACAACCGACCGTATAGACCTCTACACTGCAAATGTCCCTCCTCATCTTCAGTACAAGGAACATATTGTACTACTATCATACTCCCTCCGTTCCAAAATATAAGTCTTGGTAGAGATTTCCACTATGGATCACATACAGATGTATCCAGATACATTTTAGAGTGTAGATTCACTCATTTTGCTCCATATGTAGTCCATGGTGGAATCTATACAAAGACTTGTATTTAGGAACGGAGAGAGTACATATTAAAGAAGAACGGAAGAGGAAAATGGTAAAGAAGAGCAAGCAGATTTTGGATAATAAAATAATGGTTGCGCAGCGCCCACACATGATGAACTAGAGTGCATTAAGAATGCAACTCCCAGCTGTCTCTTGACCATTTCAGGCGGTTGGATGAAGATCCTACGTCTCTGATTCTTTCCATACAGAACACCGCACGGGCCGCCGGTTAGACCACCGTCCCCCACCGCCTGTGTTCCTCCGCCACCCCCCCCCCCCCCCCCCCCCCCCCCCACCCGCTTCGAGTTTTCTTCGTTCGGCAAGGCCCCACAACCACCCGAGGCCCTTCGATCGCACCGGCGAACTCCGGCGAGCTCTGAAAAATCGACTGACCCAATTTTGAAATTTAGTCTACTGTGATTAAACTAGTGTGGAATATAAAAGGGGAAAACAATAATCATAGGGAGTATAGTGTTGAGCGTACCATGGCGGATCTGAAGGTGCAAACCGGACAAAGGCAACTGCGCAACCAAGACAAGAAATCAGAGTAAAGCAGTGGCGATCTATTTTCTTGCTGCAATAAATAAGTTGAGCAGATACGAAAGAGTACCGCCTCTGGTGCGGCGCCGTGTACGCATCTGCTGAGAATATGACGGTGTTGCGGTAGCGATGGCTGTCGTCAGCGTGGAAGCAGATCTAGGAGGGTAGACGGTGGCGGCGGGACGCAGTGAACGAAACGGTCGTAGGAGCGGCGCCGTCAAGGTGGACGACGACGGGGATGAAGCTAGAGGACGGGATGCAAGGATCCCGGTCCGAAGCCATGGATGAGAGAGGTCGATCTCTTGTAATGGACGGCGGCGTTGGGGTATCTGCTCCGGCATGGTGGAGGAGGACGGCGGTGGATGGGATGGCGGACGGCGGCGGACGGAGGAGGGTGTGGTGCAGAGGGTGTTTTGGCGCCCACGGAGTACGAATGGGGAAAAGGGAGGTAGAGAGGAAGGGGGGAACCATGTATTCAGGGCGCGCTTGCCTCAAATGGGAGGAAATTTACAAACTTAGCCCACGTTTCAAATTTCTACAACATCACAACAACATTAGTCGGTTGGGGATAGGACGGTAATCTCGCATACACTGAATATTTGCCGATGAGAGTTTGTTTTTGGCGCCCACCGTGTATGAATATGAATCGGGGAGGGAGTCGATTTCGGCCGAGGACACACTGTGTTTTGGCGCCCGCCGTGTATGAATCAGGGTGAGCGGTAGTTACATCACGTTTGGGTGAAATTACAAACCTACCCCTATCGAAACCTATAGAAAAACAGCAGATAGGCTTTGCGTGGCAGGGATAGGCAGTAGTGATTTCCATCTCGCAGATTTTGGTTTCGGGCGGTTACTACGACTTTCCCTGCTTCGTTCAAATTTTGCAGAGTGAACGTTTACCGTGCCAACTCAACTCGAATCCCGTTTGTATTCAATTTTTTTCGGGCGGGATCCATTTTCAATTGGAATTACATTCTATATGCATCATTTTTTTATATATACTTTCAAAAGCACAACAAAGAATTCTGCTCCTTTATATGTATAATATGATTTACAAATACAACGATATGGAAATCTTAAGGTTGAATTCGAAAAAATTTAACCAAATTATGTTCTACTAAAATGTATGGATCAGTAATATCTACATATTAAATAACATAGATGTGCGTGAATTCATATGAGTATGCATGTTTGATAGATCAATTTTGGTTCGAGTATGGATTACATGTATCATCATCTCGAATTCAAATATTTGAATCCCTTTTTTAATCACTCCTTTCACGCCCATCTCTCTCGCATGCATGCTCCTTCATGTAGCTATCACTCTCTTTTCTCCAGCTCACCCACACGCTCACTTCATGTTTCTCCTATCATCGCCAACATGGTCTCTCGACGTCTCCCTTGAGAAGTGTCACACTCTCCCTATCATTATACATTACATGGTTTTCATTATCTCTCACATCTCTACTGTTCTCTGGTATCACTCGGTACCTAAGCTTTCTTTTTCACTGCCACACACAAACTCTCCACTCGTCTTTCACTTTGTCTTTCTCTCTATGGGATTCTCTCACACACCCTATATGTCTCTACATATCACTCATACCACTAAAATTACTCTCTCTCTCTCCTGTAGACACAACATTTGTTGCGGTCTCCTTTTCGTCTCCATCCCAGACTGACATTATTCATTTGTTTACCGATCAGACAAGCCCGACTACCGTCTCCTCTCTCTCTCTCTCTCTCTCACAGACACACACACACACAACTCCTGCTTCCACTCCCCTTCCCGACTACCGTCTCTCTCGCACGCACACACACACACAAAACTCTTGCTTTCGCACCCTGACTCGTATTTCTCTCACAAAAATTTATCGACTAGCTAGCCTCAAGATAGGTTTATACACCCACACACTCGTGCTTCCACCATCGCATACATGTCTCTCTCCCGCTCCTTGTATCTATGTAGATTTTTCTTACCTTCTTGAGACACGCCCTCTCGATCGTGCACACACACACTATCGCCTCATTTTAAGCTAATACCTATCGCACACACACTCCTTGTGTCTTTGTCACACATGCACTCCGTCCTCCTCCACTCTCCCTCTCTCTCACACACACATGGGCGTTTTGCAACAACTAGCAAGATGCCCATGCATTGCATGGAACATCAAGATGCATTTGTATGAGTAGTTTATCTTGTGGGGGAAAGGATGAATGAGGGAAGGCCTTATTTGCAAATGTGGAGAGGGGTGTGGGTATCTTTTTGCAAAATTGCCATAGTTTCCTTCCTATCCGTCAGATATAGATCAGACGGCCTATATTACAGGATGGCAGGCATACGATCATCACCAACAATGCTTTTTATAAGAGTAGGGATAAAAAATAGAGTTGGTGATGATGGTGGGCCTGCCATCCTGTAATGTAGGTCGTTTGATTTATATCTGGCGGATAGGAAGGAAAATATGGCAATTTACCCGCACTCTTCACCACATTTGCAGATAAGGCCTTCCCTCGTTTATCCTTTTCTCCCACCAGATCTTGATGTTCCATGCAACGCACGGGCATCTTGCTAGTAAGAGTAGAAATTAGACATATACCACTTCTCGAATCTTGAAACCAACAACATTCCTCCCTTATATCATCAAAACCGCGAAAGGAATATATTTTGAGTGAAACATAACATATTTTTAGTGATATATGTATTTCCAAACTAGAATTTTTTTCTATCAAATCGGTGAATATGTATTAATCTACTTTGATCGTGTGGCAACGCATTGGCACATTGCTAGTAGTTATTATAATTTTTGGACACCAGACAAACGGTGGAGTACATATACGAAGAGAAGAGGCGCACGCACGCAGTCGGGCTCTCGCTGTCTCGCACACATGAGTGTTACGTAAAGGCGACGTTAACAAATAAACCCTAAAACCGTAGGTGCACGATTGCTGCATTCGCGGGTACCGGGTACGTGGTGGAGCACCTTTGTAGGAATAGTCAGCTCGCGTGATAATTTGATCCGTAGGAGTTGATGGCCGGGACCACAGGTGAACGACTTGGAGCGCGGTGGCTCGCCAGTTGCCAAAGATCGAGTAGCCATGTTTAAAATATCGATTTTTTAGCGGGGTTAAGAGTTCCGATTTTCAATGGCGCGTTATAAGTAGTAAGTAGTTTATAGAACGATTGGTATGAGCGAAAATGGAATTCATAGTACTACGTACCTCCTTGGCGTATGGTTGTATGGTTTCTTTGCGATCGAGGTTGTATGGGTTTATGTTGCGAGATGTTGAACCTGGTAGTTCTAGGGCAAATACTATGATTTAGATTTAGATGCTGGTTTTCAGTAATGAAAATCGGAAGGGGAAACCCTTCTTTGATTAAATAAAAACTACTACCTCCATTCTGGTTTACTAGTCCCCATCGTACTTTGGGTCAAAGTTTTTCCATGAATTTTACTTGAAAATGTGAATGGAAAATGAGATTTTGTTATACCCAAACAAAAAAGGACTGGAGGGAGTGATTGCTCTGACACGGACATGACCTCTCATAGTACAGGCATTGAACCGGCGTGCTGGCCAAGAGGGCCGCACTTGCTGCAGGCCCGGCTGAGCACGCCTCCTCGCCGCGTGCAACCAGCTTAAGACTGCCCCGCCTGCCTTCATTGAATCCGCGCATGTGCCGGTAACACGTCCTTCCGTGAGTCGGCAAGCATTTTAGAACACAAAAAATGACTAAAATATAATTAATTTACGCATGGTCTTGACTTGTTGTGCTCGCACTGGTAGCAGGATCTAGTAGAGGATTTTTTTATTTATAACTCTCCTCACATTTTTTTTGGCTTTGACTTGAATCATGGTTGTGGACATTATGTATGAATGTGGAGATATCTGTGAACATGAGTTTGTTGTGTAGCTCTAGTGCATCCGTTGCATGGCAATCCCTACTCACTCTCATATATTGTGTGAAGATTGATATCTATTAATGGGCATCTCCATAGCTCATTGATACGACTTGTTGATGTGACCATTTTTTCTTCTCCTTTTTTCTTCTCCACAACCACCATTCTATTCCACCATAGTGCTATATCCATGGCTCACGCTCATATATTGCGTGAAGATTGAAAAAGTTTGTGAACATCAAAAGTATGAAACAATTGCTTGGCTTGTCATTGCGGTTGTGCATGATTTAATAGAGCATAGCCAGACTATATGATTTTGTAGGGATAACTTTCTTTGGCGATGTTATTTTTAGAAGACATGATTGCTTAGTTAGTATGCTTGAAGTATTATTATTTATATGTCAATATTAAAATTTTATCTTGAATCTTTCGGATCTGAACATTCTTGCCACAATAAAGAAAAATTACATTGAGAAATTTGTTAGGAAGCATTCCACATCAAAAATTCTTTTTTTATCATTTACCTACTCGAGGACGAGCAGGAATTAAGCTTGGGGATGCTTGAAACGTCTCCAACGTATCTATAATTTTTGATTGCTCCATGCTATTATATTATCTGTTTTGGATGTTAATGGGCTTATATTTACACTTTTATATTATTTTTGGGAATAACCTATTAACTGGAGGCCCAGCCCAAATTGTTGTTTTTTGCCTATTTTAGTGTTTCACCGAAAAGGAATATCAAATGGAGTCCAAACGGAATGAAACCTTCGGGAGTGTTATTTTTGGAACAAACGTGATCCAGGAGACTTGGAGTCGACGTCAAGAAGCAATCAAGGAGGCCACGAGGCAGGGGGCGCGACCACCCCCCTAGGCGTGCCCTCCACACTTGTGGGCCCCTCATTGCTCCACCGACCTACTTCTTCCTCCTATATATATCCATATACCCCGCAAATATCCAGGAGCACCAGGAAACCCTATTTCCACCGCCGCAACCTTCTGTACCCAAGAGATCCCATCTTGGGGCCTTTTCCGAAGCTCCGTCGGATGGGGCATTGATCGCTGAGGGCCTCTACATCAACTCCATGGCCTCTCCGGTGATATGTGAGTAGTTTACTTCAGACCTTCGGGTCCCTAGCTAGTAGCTAGATGGCTTCTTCTCTCTTTTTGGATCTCAATACAAAGTTCTCCTCGATTCTCTTCGATATCTATTCGATGTAATCTTCTTTTGCGGTTCGTTTGTCGAGATCCGATGAATTGCGGGTTTACGATCAAGTCTATCTTCTCTGAATTATTTTATGTATGATTGGTTTATCTTTGCAAGTCTCTTCGAATTATCGGTTTGGTTTGGCCTACTAGATTGATCTTTCTTGCAATGGGAGAAGGGCTTAGCTTTGGGTTCAATCTTGCGGTGCTCGATCCCAGTGACAGAAAGGGAAACGACACATATTGTATTGTTGCCATCGAGGATAACAAGATGGGTTTTACATCATATTGCATGAGTTTATCCCTCTACATCATGTCATCTTGCTTAAGGCGTTACTCTGTTCTTATGAACTTAATACTCTAGATGCATGCTGGATAGCGGTTGATGTGTGGTGTAATGGTCATAGATGCAGAATCGTTTCGGTCTACTTGTCACGAACGTGATGCCTATATACATGATCATGCCTACATATTCTCATAATTATTCACTTTTCTATCAATTGCTCGACAGTAATTTGTTCACCCACCGTAACACTTATGCTATCTTGAGAGAAGCCACTAGTGAAACCTATGGCCCCCGGGTCTATTCTCCATCATACAAGTTTCCCATCTACTTTATTTTGCAATCTTTACTTTCAATTTATATCATAAAAATACCAAAAATATTTATCTTATTATTATCATCTCTATCAAATCTCACTCCTGCAAAGTGGCCGTGAAGGGCTTGAAAACCCCTTTATCGCGTTGGTCGTGAGGTTCTTATTTGTTTGTCTAGGTACGATGTGACTCGCGCATGGTCTCCTACTGGATTTATACCTTGGTTCTCAAAAACTGAGTGAAATACTTACGCTGCTTTACTGCATCACCCTTTCCTCTTCAAGGGAAAACCAACGCAGTGCTCAAGAGGTAGCAGAAACATCATAAGATACAACTATAATAGCAAAGCTCGCGATACATCAAGATCGTACCACCTCAAGAACACGAGAGAGAGAGAGAGAGATCAAACACATAGCTACTAGTACATACCCTCAGCCCTGAGGGTGAACTACTCCCTCCTCGTCATGGAGAGCGCCGGGTTGATGAAGATGGCCATCGGAGGGGGATTCCCCCCTCCGACAGGGTGCCGGAACGGGTCTAGATTGCTTTTCGGTGGCTACGGAGGCTTCTGGCGATGGAACTCCCAATCTATTGTGCTCTTCGATGTTTTTAGGGTATATGGACATATAAAGGTGAAAGAAGTTGGTCAGGGGAGCCACGAGGGGCCCACGAGGGTGGGGCGTGCGCCCAGGGGGGTAGGGCGCGCCTCCCTGCCTCGTGGCTTCCTCGAAGCTTCCCTGATGTCTACTCCAAGTCTTCAGGATTGCTTATGTTCCAAAAAATAACTCTCCCGAACGTTTCATTCCGTTTGGACTCCGTTTGATATTCCTTTTCTTCGAAACACTGAAATAGGCAAGAAACAACAATTTGGGCTGGGCCTCGGGTTAATAGGTTAGTCCCAAAAATAATATAAAAGTGTTTAGTAAAGCCCACAAACAGCCAAAACAGATAATATAACAGCATGAATACTTCATAAATATCCATACGTTGGAGACGTATCAGCATCCCCAAGCTTAATTCCTGCTCGTCCTCGAGAAGGTAAATGATAAAAGAAATAATTTATGAAGTGTGAATGCTAGCAGGTGCACAAGTTTGATCAATGATAATTTCAATCACCTTTTCTAGCATCATTATATATCATAATAGTAGCTTAACTCATAAAACTTCTCATGATCAAGTAACAAACTATTCACATGTTAAAGTATAGATCATAAACTTTCTCGAAGGGTCTATGTCAGAGCTTTAATTCAGCAAACTTCACATACCCAACTATCATTTAGTCTTTCACAATTGCTAACACTCATGTGATATTTATGGGTTCAAAGTTTTAATCAGACACAGAGAAAGATAGGGGCTTATGGATTCACCTCCCAACCTTTTTCCTCAAGAGTAATGTCAACAATAATAGTTCATGATGCCTTACATCCAATTATATATATATATATATATATATCAGGATCTTTCCTACACAATGTGCTTGTCAAAGGATAAAATGTAAAAAGGAAAGGTGAAGATCACCATGACTCTTTCATAAGGTATAAGACAAGAATAAAAGATAGGCCCTTCGTAGAGGGAAGCAGGGGTTGTCATGCGCTTCTATAGTTGGATGCACAAAATCTTAATGCAAAAGAACGTCAATTTATATTACCACTTGTGATAGGGACCTTTATTATGCAGTCCGTCGCTTTTATTGCTTCCTAATGACAAGATCGTATACAGCTTATTTTCTCCACACTAATAGATCATACATATTTAGTGAGAAATTTTTATTGCATGAACCGATGACAACTTACTTGAAGGATAGTACTCAATCCATAGGTAGGTATGCTGGACTCTCATGGCAATACTGGTTTAAGTGATGTTTGGAAGCACAAGTAGTATCTGTACTTGGTGCATAGAATTTGGATGATCCATGACAATATACTTTATTTCGGATATAAGAAAGCATAACCCATTACATTGTCTTCTTTGTCCAACATCAACCTTTTAACATGTCATATTTTAATGAGTTCTCACAATTACAAAAGATGTCCAAGATAGTATATTTATATGTGAAATCTCTATTCCCTCAATATTCCTTCATGAATTGTTCAAGTGACCAATACAATGTTTGCTAACCTTTAATAAAATTACCACCTCTACTTCTTATATGTGCAGTCATTACTCCACATGGGATAAGCATATGAAACATATATAATTTCATATTTATTATATTCAATTCATTCAACCATTTACTCATAGGATATATGTGAAGCACGTGAATCAATAACAAACTACTCCGAAAGATATAAGTGAAGATCAATGAGTAGTTAAATAATTATTTAGCTATGTGAAGACTCTCCCATTTAATAATTTAAGATCTTGATACTTTATTAAAACAGAAATCAAAAGAAAATAAAATGACATCTAAGAATAGCAAACATCATGTGAAGAAGCAAAAACCAAGGATCAACCGATACTAACCGATAGTTGTTGAAGAATAAAGGTGGGATGCCAACCGGGGCATCCCCAAGCTTAGACGCTTGAGACTTGTTGAAATATTATCTTGGGATGCATTGGGCATCCCCAAGCTTGAGCATTTGTGTCTCCTTAATTCTTTCATATCGCGGTTTCCCTAAATCTTGAAAGCTTCATCCACACAAAACTCAACAAGAACTTGTGAGATAGGTTAGTATAAGTCCATGCAAAAACCTTACCATACTCTTCTGTAGCAAATCACTAAAATTATTAATAAACATTTCATACTAAATGCCTCCGCATATTTAATAGTCCTATCCTCAAATAGAATCATTAAACAAGCAAACATATGCAAACATAACAGCAATCTGCCTAAACAGGACAGTCTGTGAAGAATGAAGCAAGATCCATAGTTCCCTAGCTCCAAAAATTATGAAAGAAAATTCCCACTGTAGTAAATATATCAGGGCTTATTATGCAAAAGGTTTCAACATTTTATCACATTCTGACTTCTCTAGGGAATTTTTGCAACAGTTGTAAACTTTCTGTTTTCAAACAGCAAGATGTAGACTTGTAAAATAGGCATAGTAAAGGCCATCAATGCCACTTTTATTGAAATAAAAGATGAAAAACATTGTTCTAGATAACAGCAAGAAAATCCTAACAAAATAAATTGACGCTCCAAACAAAACACATATCATGTGGTGAATAAAAATATAGCTCCAAGTAAAGTTACCGATGAACGAAGACGAAAGAGGGGATGCCTTTCGGGGCATCCCCAAGCTCAGGCTCTTGGTTGTCCTTTAATATTACCTTGGGGTGCCTTGGGAATCCCCAATCTTAGGCTCTTGACACTCCTTTGAAGGAAATATGCCCTAGAGGCAATAATAAAGTTATTATTTATTTCCTTATATCATGATAAAAGTTTATTATTCATGCTAGAATTGTATTAACCGGAAACATAATACATGTGGGAATACATAGACAAACTTAGTGTCACTAGTATGCCTCTACTTGACTAGCTCGTTAATCAAAGATGGTTATGTTTCCTAACCATGAACAAAGTGTTGTTATTTGATTAACGAGGTCACATCATTAGTTGAATGATCAGATTGACATGACCCATTCCATTAGCTTAGCACCCGATCGTTTAGTATGTTGCTATTGCTTTCTTCATGACTTATACATGTTCCTATGACTATGAGATTATGCAACTCCCGTTTGCCGGAGGAACACTTTGTGTGCTACCAAACGTCACAACGTAACTGGGTGATTATAAAGGAGCTCTATAGGTGTCTCCAATGGTAGATGTTGGGTTGGCGTATTTCGAGAACAGGATTTGTCACTCCGATTGTCGGAGAGGTATCTCTGGGCCCTCTCGGTAATGCACATCACATAAGCCTTGCAAGCATTGCAACTAATGAGTTAGTTGCGGGATGATGTATTACGGAACGAGTAAAGAGACTTGCCGGTAACGAGATTGAACTAGGTATTGGATACCGACGATTGAATCTCGGGCAAGTAACATACCGATGACAAAGGGAACAACGTATGTTGTTATGCGGTCTGACCGATAAAGATCTTCGTAGAATATGTAGGAGCCAATATGGGCATCCAGGTCCCTCTATTGGTTATTGACCGGAGACGTGTCTCGGTCATGTCTACATTGTTCTCGAACCGTAGGGTCCGCACGCTTAACGTTACGTTGACAGTTATTATGAGTTTATGCATTTTGATGTACTGAAGATTGTTCGGAGTCCCGGATGTGATCATGGACATGACGAGGAGTCTTGAAATGGTCGAGACATAAAGATTGATATATTGGAAGCCTATGTTTGGATATCGGAAGTGTTCCGGGTGAAATCGGGATTTTACCGGAGTACCGGGAGGTTACCGGAACCCCCCGGGAGCTATATGGGCCTTAGTGGGCTTTAGTGGAAAGGAGAAAGGGGCAGCCCAAGGTGGGCCACGCGCCTCCCCCTCCCCTAGTCCTATTAGGACAAGGAGAGGTGGTCGGCCCCCTCTCTCTCTTTCCCCCCTCGAGGAATCCTATTCCAACTAGGATTGCGGGGGGGATCCTACTCCCAGAGGGAGTAGGACTCCCTTGGCGCGCCCTCCTTGGCCGGCCGCCCCCTCCCCCATGGCTCCTTTATATACGGAGGCAGGGGGCACCCTAGGACACACAAGTTGATCATTGACATCGTTCCTTAGCCGTGTGCGGTGCCCCCTGCCACCATATTCCACCTCGATTATATTGTAGCAGTGCTTAGGCGAAGCCCTGCGACAGTAGAACATCAAGATCGTCAAGACGCCGTCGTGCTGACGGAACTCCTCCCTGACGCTTTGCTGGATCGGAGCCCGGGGATCGTCATCGAGCTGTACGTGTGCTAAGAACTCGGAGGTGCTGGAGTAACGGTGCTTGGATCGGTCGGATCGGGATGACGTACGACTACTTCCTCTACGTTGTGTCAACGCTTCCGCAGTCGGTCTGCGTGGGTACGTAGACAACACTCTCCCCTCTCGTTGCTGAGCATCACCATGTTCTTGCGTGTGCGTAGGAAATATTTTGAAATTACTACGAAACCCTACAGTGGTATCAGAGCCAGGTTTTATATGTTGATGTTATATGCACGAGTAGAACACAAGTGAGTTGTGGGCGATATAAGTCATACTGCCTACCATCATGTCATACTTTGGTTCAGCGGTATGGTTGGACGAGACGACCCGGACCAACATTACGCGTACGCTTACGCAAGACCGGTTCCCCCGACGTGCTTTGCACATAGGTGGCTTGCGGGCGACTGTCTTTCCAACTTTAGTTGAACCGAGTATGGCTACGCCCGGTCCTTGCGAAGGTTAAAACGGAGTCAAATTGACAAACTATCGTTGTGGTTTTGATGCGTAGGTGAGATTGGTTCTTGCTTAAGCCCGTAGCAGCCACGTAAAACTTGCAACAACAAAGTAGAGGACGTCTAACTTGTTTTTGCAGGGCATGTTGTGATGTGATATGGTCAAGGCATGATGATGAATTTTATTGTATGAGATGATCATGTTTTGTAACCGAGTTATCGGCAACCGGCAGGAACCATATGGTTGTCGCTTTATTGTATGCAATGCAATCGCGATGTAATGCTTTACTTTATCACTAAGCGGTAGCATAGTCGTGGAAGCATAAGATTGGCGAGACTACAACGATGCTACGATGGAGATCAAGGTGTCGCGCCGGTGATGATGGTGATCATGACGGTGCTTCGGAGATGGAGATCACAAGCACAAGATGATGATGGCCATATCATATCACTTATATTGATTGCATGTGATGTTTATCCTTTTATGCATCTTATCTTGCTTTGATTGACGGTAGCATTATAAGATGATCTCTCACTAAATTATCAAGAAGTGTTCTCCCTGAGTATGCACCGTTGCCAAAGTTTGTCGTGCCCAGACACCACGTGATGATCGGGTGTGATAAGCTCTACGTCCATCTACAACAGGTGCAAGCCAGTTTTTTCACACGCAGAATACTCAGGTTAAACTTAACGAGCCTAGCATATGAAGATATGGCCTCGGAACACGGAGACTGAAAGGTCGAGCGTGAATCATATAGTAGATATGATCAACATAACGATGTTGACCATCGAAAACTATTCCATCTCACGTGATGATCGGTTATGGTTTAGTTGATTTGGATCACGTGATCACTTAGAGGATTAGGGGGATGTCTATCTAAGTGGGAGTTCTTAAGTAATTTGATTAATTGAACTTAAACTTATCATGAACTTAGTACCTGATAGTATCTTGCTTGTTTATGTTGATTGTAGATAGATGGCTCGTGCTGTTGTTCCGTTGAATTTTAATGCGTTCCTTGAGAAAGCAAAGTTGAAAGATGATGGTAGTAATTACACGGACTGGGTCCGTAACTTCAGGATTATCCTCATTGCTGCTCAGAAGAATTACGTCCTGGAAGCACCGCTGGGTGCCAGGCCTACTGCTGGAGCAACACCAGATGTTATGAACGTCTGGCAGAGCAAAGCTGATGACTACTCGATAGTTCAGTGTGCCATGCTTTACGGCTTAGAATCGGGACTTCAACGACGTTTTGAACGTCATGGAGCATATGAGATGTTCCAGGAGTTGAAGTTAATATTTCAAGCAAATGCCCGGATTGAGAGATATGAAGTCTCCAATAAGTACTATAGCTGCAATATGGAGGAGAACAGTTCTGTCAGTGAGCATATAATCAAAATGTCTGGGTATAATAATCACTTGATTCAGATGGGAGTTAATCTTCCAGATGATTGCATCATTGACAGAATTCTCCAATCACTGCCACCGAGCTACAAGAGCTTCGTGATGAACTATAATATGCAAGGGACGAACAAGACTATTCCCGAGCTCTTCGCAATGCTGAAAGCTGCGGAGGTAGAAATCAAGAAGGAGCATCAAGTGTTGATGGTTAACAAGACCACTAGTTTCAAGAAAAAGGGCAAAGGGAAGAAGAAGGGGAACTTAAAGAAGAACGGCAAGCAAGTTGCTGCTCAGGAGAAGAAACCCAAGTCTGGACCTAAGCCTGAAACTTAGTGCTTCTACTACAAGCAGACTGGTCACTGGAAGCGGAACTGCCCCAAGTATTTGGTGGATAAGAAGGATGGCAAGGTGAACAAAGGTATATGTGATATACATGTTATTGATGTGTACCTTACTAGAGCTCGTAGTAGCACCTGGGTATTTGATATTTGTTCAGTTGCTAATATTTGCAACTCGAAACAGGGAGTACGGATTAAGCGAACACTGGCAAAGGACGAGGTGACGATGCGCGTGGGAAACGGTTCCAAAGTCGATGTGATCGCGGTCGGCACGCTACCTCTACATCTATCTTCGGGATTAATATTAGACCTAAATAATTGTTATTTGGTGCCAGCGTTGAGCATGAACATTATATCTGGATCTTGTTTGATGCGAGACGGTTATTCATTTAAATCAGAGAATAATGGTTGTTCTATTTATATGAGTAATATCTTTTATGGTCATACACCTTTGAAGAGTGGTCTATTTTTGATGAATCTCGATAGTAGTAACACACATATTCATAATGTTGAAGCCAAAAGATGCAGAGTTGATAATGATAGTGCAACTTATTTGTGGCACTGCCGTTTAGGTCATATCAGTATAAAGCGCATGAAGAAACTCCATACTGATGGACTTTTGGAACCACTTGATTATGAATCACTTGGTACTTGCGAACCGTGCCTCATGGGCAAGATGACTAAAACGCCGTTCTCTGGTACTATGGAGAGAGCAATAGATTTATTGGAAATCATACATACTGATGTATGTGGTCCAATGAATATTGAGGCTCGTGGCGGATATCGTTATTTTCTCACCTTCACAGATGACTTAAGCAGATATGGGTATATCTACTTAATGAAACACAAGTCTGAAACATTTGAAAAGTTCAAAGAATTTCAGAGTGAAGTTGAAAATCATCGTAACAAGAAAATAAAGTTTCTACGATCTGATCGTGGAGGAGAATATTTGAGTTACGAGTTTGGCGTACATTTGAAACAATGCGGAATAGTTTCGCAACTCACGCCACCCGGAACACCACAGCGTAATGGTGTGTCCGAACGTCGTAATCGTACTTTACTAGATATGGTGCGATCTATGATGTCTCTTACTGATTTACTGCTATCGTTTTGGGGTTATGCTTTAGAGACGGCCGCATTCATGTTAAATAGGGCACCATCAAAATCCGTTGAGACGACGCCTTATGAACTATGGTTTGGCAAGAAACCAAAGTTGTCGTTTCTTAAAGTTTGGGGCTGCGATGCTTATGTAAAAAAGCTTCAACCTCATAAGCTCGAGCCCAAATCGGAGAAATGTGTCTTCATAGGACACCCAAAGGAGACTGTTGGGTACACCTTCTATCACAGATCCGAAGGCAAGACATTTGTTGCTAAGAATGGATCCTTTCTAGAGAAGGAGTTTCTCTCGAAAGAAGTGAGTGGGAGGAAAGTAGAACTTGACGAGGTAACTGTACCTGCTCCCTTATTGGAAAGCAGTACATCACAGAAAACTGTTTCTGCGACACCTATACCAATTAGTGAGGAAGCTAATGATGATGATCATGAAACTTCAGGACAAGATACTACTGAACCTCGTAGATTAACCAGAGCGAGATCCGCACCAGAGTGGTACGGTAATCCTATTCTGGAAATCATGTTGCTAGATCATGATGAACCTACGAACTATGAAGAAGCGATGGTGAGCCCAGATTCCGCAAAATGGCTTGAAGCCATGAAATCTGAGATGGGATCCATGTATGAGAACAAAGTATGGACTTTGGTTGACTTGCCCGATGATCGGCAAGCAATTGAGAATAAATGGATCTTCAAGAAGAAGACTGACGCTGATGGTAATGTTACTCTCTACAAAGCTCGACTTGTCGCAAAAGGTTTTCGACAAGTTCAAGGGGTTAACTACGATGAGACTTTCTCACCCGTAGCGATGCTTAAGTCTGTCCGAATCATGTTAGCGATTGCCGCATTTTATGATTATGAAATTTGGCAGATGGATGTCAAAACTGCATTCCTGAATGGATTTCTGGAAGAAGAGTTGTATATGATGCAACCGGAAGCTTTTGTCGATCCAAAGGGAGCTAACAAAGTATGCAAGCTCCAGCGATCCATTTATGGACTGGTGTAAGCCTCTCGGAGTTGGAATAAATGCTTTGATAGTGTGATCAAAGCATTTGGTTTTATACAGACTTTCGGAGAAGCCTGTATTTACAAGAAAGTGAGTGGGAGCTCTATAGCATTTCTGATATTATATGTGGATGACATATTACTGATTGGAAATGATATAGAATTTCTGGATAGCATAAAGGGATACTTGAATAAGAGTTTTTCAATGAAAGACCTCGGTGAAGCTGCTTACATATTAGGCATAAAGATCTATAGAGATAGATCAAAGCTCTTAATTGGACTTTCACAAAGCACATACCTTGACAAGATTTTCAAGAAGTTCAAAATGGATCAAGCAAAGAAAGGGTTCTTGCCTGTGTTACAAGGTGTGAAGTTGAGTCAGACTCAATGCCCGACCACTGCAAAAGATAGAGAGAAAATGAAAGATGTTCCCTATGCTTCAGCAATAGGCTCTATCATGTATGCAATGCTGTGTACCAGACCTGATGTGTGCCTTGCTATAAGCTTAGCAGGGAGGTACCAAAGTAATCCAGGAGTGGATCACTGGACAGCGGTCAAGAACATCCTGAAATACCTAAAAAGGACTAAGGATATGTTTCTCGTATATGGAGGTGACAAAGAGCTCACCGTAAGAGGTTACGTTGATGCAAGCTTTGACACCGATCTGGACGATTCTAGATCGCAAACCGGATACGTGTTTACATTAAACGGTGGAGCTGTCAGTTGGTGCAGTTCTAAACAAAGCATCGTAGCGGGATCTACATGTGAAGCGGAGTACATAGCTGCTTCGGAAGCAGCGAACGAAGGAGTCTGGATGAAGGAGTTCATATCCGATCTAGGTGTCATACCTAGTGCATCGGGTCCAATGAAAATCATTTGTGACAATACTGGTGCAATTGCCTTGGCAAAGGAATCCAGATTTCACAAGAGGACCAAGCACATCAAGAGACGCTTCAATTCCATCCGGGATCTAGTCCAGGTGGGAGACATAGAGATTTGCAAGATACATACGGATCTGAATGTTGCAGACCCGTTGACTAAGCCTCTTCCACGAGCAAAACATGATCAGCACCAAGGCTCCATGGGTGTTAGAATCATTACTCTGTAATCTAGATTATTGACTCTAGTGCAAGTGGGAGACTGAAGGAAATATGCCCTAGAGGCAATAATAAAGTTATTATTTATTTCCTTATATCATGATAAAAGTTTATTATTCATGCTAGAATTGTATTAACCGGAAACATAATACATGTGTGAATACATAGACAAACTTAGTGTCACTAGTATGCCTCTACTTGACTAGCTCGTTGATCAAAGATGGTTATGTTTCCTAACGATGAACAAAGTGTTGTTATTTGATTAACGAGGTCACATCATTAGTTGAATGATCAGATTGACATGACCCATTCCATTAGCTTAGCACCCGATCGTTTAGTATGTTGCTATTGCTTTCTTCATGACTTATACATGTTCCTATGACTATGAGATTATGCAACTCCCGTTTGCCGGAGGAACACTTTGTGTGCTACCAAACGTCACAACGTAACTGGGTGATTATAAAGGAGCTCTACAGGTGTCTCCAATGGTAGATGTTGGGTTGGCGTATTTCGAGAATAGGATTTGTCACTCCGATTGTCGGAGAGGTATCTCTGGGCCCTCTTGGTAATGCACATCACATAAGCCTTGCAAGCATTGCAACTAATGAGTTAGTTGCGGGATGATGTATTACGGAACGAGTAAAGAGACTTGCCGGTAACGAGATTGAACTAGGTATTGGATACCGACGATCGAATCTCGGGCAAGTAACATACCGATGACAAAGGGAACAACATATGTTGTTATGCGGTCTGACCGATAAAGATCTTCGTAGAATATGTAGGAGCCAATATGGGCATCCAGGTCCCGCTATTGGTTATTGACCGGAGACGTGTCTCGGTCATGTTTACATTGTTCTCGAACCGTAGGGTCCGCACGCTTAACGTTACAATGACAGTTATTATGAGTTTATGCATTTTGATGTACCGAAGATTGTTTGGAGTCCCGGATGTGATCATGGACATGACGAGGAGTCTCGAAATGGTCGAGACATAAAGATTGATATATTGGAAGCCTATGTTTGGATATTGGAAGTGTTCCGGGTGAAATCGGGATTTTACCGGAGTACCGGGAGGTTACCGGAACCCCCCGGGAGCTATATGGGCCTTAGTGGGCTTTAGTGGAAAGGAGAAAGGGGCAGCCCAAGGTGGGCCGCGCGCCTCCCCCTCCCCTAGTCCTATTAGGACAAGGAGAGGTGGCCGGCCCCCTCTCTCTCTTTCCCCCCTCGAGGAATCCTATTCCAACTAGGATTGGGGGGGAATCTTACTCCCAGAGGGAGTAGGACTCCCTTGGCGCGCCCTCCTTGGCCGGCCGCCCCCTCCCCCTTGGCTCCTTTATATACGAAGGCAGGGGGCACCCTAGGACACACAAGTTGATCATTGAGATCGTTCCTTAGCCGTGTGCGTTGCCCCCTGCCACCATATTCCACCTCGATTATATTGTAGGAGTTCTTAGGCGAAGCCCTGCGATAGTAGAACATCAAGATCGTCACCACGCCGTTGTGCTGATGGAACTCCTCCCCGACGCTTTGCTGGATCGGAGCACGGGGATCGTCATCGAGCTGTACGTGTGCTAAGAACTCGGAGGTGCCGGAGTAACGGTGCTTGGATCGGTCGGATCGGGAAGACGTACGACTACTTCCTCTACGTTGTGTCAACGCTTCCGCAGTCGGTCTGCGTGGGTACGTAGACAACACTCTCCCCTCTCGTTGCTGAGCATCACCATGATCTTGCGTGTGCACAGGAAATTTTTTGAAATTACTACGAAACCCTACACCTTATTCCATAGTCCATCGAATCTTTACCCAAAACTTGAAAACTTCACAACACAAAACTTAACAGAAAACTCGTGAGCTCCGTTAGTAAAAGAAAACAAACCGCCACTTCAAGGTACTGTAATGAACTCATTCTTTATTTATATTGGTGTTAAACCTACTGTATTCCAACTTTTCTATGGTTCATAAACTCTATTACTAGCCATAGATTCATCAAAATAAGCAAACAACACACGAAAAACAGAATCTGTCAAAAATAGACAGTCTGTAGTAATCTGTAGGTTTCCAATAATTCTGGAAGCCCAAAAATTCTAAAATAAATTTATGGACGTGGGTAATTTATCTATTAATCATCTTCAAAAAGAATTAACTAAATAGCAATCTCCATTAAAAAAATGGCAGCAAATCTCGTGAGCGCTAAAGTTTCTGTTTTTTACAGCAAGATTGCAAAGACTTTCCCCAAGTCTTCCCAAAGGTTCTACTTGGCACAAACACTAATTAAAATCATAAAACCATATCTAAACATAGGCTAGATGAATTATTTATTATTAAACAGGAGCAATAAGAAAATAACAAAAATAAAATTGGGTTGCCTCCCAACAAGTGCTATCGTTTAACGCCCCTAGCTAAGCATGATGATTTCAATGATGCTCACATAAAAGATAATAATTGAAACATAAAGAGAGAATCATGAAGAATATGAGTAGCACATTTAATTCTAACCCACTTCCTATGCATAGGGATTATGTGAGCAAACAATTTATGGGAACAATAATCAACTAGCATACGAAGGCAAAACAAGCATAACTTTAAAACTTTAAGCACATAGAGAGGAAACTTGATATTATTGCAATTCCTACAAGCATATATTCCTCCCTCATAATAATTTTCAGTAGCATCATGAATGAATTCAACAATATAACTATCACATAAAGCATTATTCTCATGATGCACAAGCATAGAAATTTTATTACTCTCCACATAAGCAAAATTCTTGTCATTCATAATAGTGGGAGCAAACTCAATAAAATAACTATCATGGGAGGCATAATCCAATTGAAAATTAAAATCATGATGACAAGTTCCATGGTTATAATTATTCTTTATAGCATGCATGTCATCACAATAATCATCATAGATCGCAACTTTGTTCACATAATCAATTGGAACCTCTTCTGAAATAGTGGATTCATCACTAAATAAAGTCATGACCTCTCCAAATCCACTTTCACAATTATCACAATACGATTCAACACCCTCCAAAATAGTGGGATCATTACTTCCTAAAGTTGACACTGTTCCAAACCCACTTTCATCAGTATAATCATCAAAAATAGGAGGCATGCTATCATCAAAATAAATTTGCTCATCAAAACATGGGGGAGAAAATATCATCTTCATCAAACATAGAATCCCCAAGCTTGTGGCTTTGCATTTCATTAGCATAATGGATATTCAAGGAGTTTATACTAACAACATTGCAATCATGCTCATCATTCAAATATTTAGTGCCAAACATTCCGATGCATTCTTCTTCTAGCACTTGAGCACAATTATCGGAATCCTTATTTTCACGAAAGACATTGAAAAGATGAAGCATATGAGGCATCCTTAATTCCATTTTTTGAAGTTTTCTTTTATAAACTAAACTAGTGATAAAACAAGAAACTAAAAGATTCGATTGCAAGATCTAAAGATATACCTTCAAGCGCTAACCTCCCCGGCAACGGCGCGAGAAAAGAGCTTGATGTCTACAACACAACCTTCTTCTTGTAGACATTGTTGGGCCTCCAAGTGTAGAGGTTTGTAGGACAGTAGCAAATTTCCCTCAAGTGGATGACCTAAGGTTTATCAATCCATGGGAGGCGTAGGATGAAGAAGTTCTCTCTCAAGCAACCCTGCAACCAAATAACAAAGAGTCTCTTGTATCCCCAACACACCCAATACAATGGTAAATTGTATAGGTGTAGTAGTTTGGCGAAGAGATAGTGATACAAGTGCAATATGGATAGTAGATAATGGTTTTTGTAATATGAAAATATAAAAACAGCAAGGTAACTAATGATAAAAGTGAGCGTAAACGGTATTGCAATGCTAGGAAACAAGGCCTAGGGTTCATACTTTCACTAGTGCATGTTCTCTCAACAATAATAACATAATTGGATCATATAACTATCCCTCAACATGCAAAAAAGAGTCACTCAAAAGTCACTAATAGCGGAGAACAAACAAAGAGATTATGGTATGGTACGAAACCACCTCAAAGTTATTCTTTCTAATCAATCTATTTAAGAGTTCATACTAGAATAGCACCTTAAGACACAAATCAACCAAAATCCTAATGTCACCTAGATACTCCAATGTCACCTCAAGTATCTGTGGGTATGATTATACGATATGCATCACACAATCTCAGATTCATCTATTCAACCAACACAAAGAACTTCAAAGAGTGCCCCAAAGATTCTACCGGAGCATCAAGACGAAAACGTGTGCCAACCCCTATGCATAAGTTCACTAGGTCACGGAACTCGCAAGTAGATCACCAAAACATACATCAAGTGGACCACGTGATATCCCATTGTCACCACAGATAAGTACATGCAAGACATACATCAAGTGTTCTCAAATCCTTAAAGACTCAATCTGATAAGATAACTTCAATGGGAAAACTCAATCCATCACAAGAGAGTAGAGGGGGAGAAACATCATTAGATACAACTATAATAGCAAAGCTCGTGATACATCAAGATCGTACCACCTCAAGAACACAAGAGAGAGAGAGATCAAACACATAGCTATTTGTACATACCCTTAGCCCCGAGGGTGAACTACTCGCTCCTCGTCATGGAGAGCGCCGGGATGATGAAGATGGCCACCAAAGAGGGATTCCCCCCCTCCGGCAGGGTGCCGGAATGGGTCTAGATTGATTTTCGTTGGCTACTGAGACTTCTGGCGGCGGAACTCCCGATCTATTGTGCTCTTCGATGTTTTTAGGGTAGATGGACACATAGGCGAAAGAAGTCGGTTAGGGGAGCCACGAGGGGCCCACGAGGGTGGGGGTGAGGGAGTCCTGGACTAAAGGGTCCTCGGGCGTCCGGCCTGTTATTTGTGGGCCGGGCTGATGGGCTATGAAGACATGAAGGCCGAAGACTGCACCTTGTCCGGATTGGACTCTACTTGACATGGAAGGCAAGCTTGGTGAACGAAGATTCCTTCTCATGTAACCGACTCCAGGTAAACCCTAGACCCCCTCAGTGTCTATATAAACCGAAGGGGATAGTCCGGAAAGGAGACCACATATACTCATTACCATACCCACATAGGCTAGACTTCTAGGGTTTAGCCATTACGATCTCGTGGTAGATCCACCCTTGTAACATAATGAGGGTCCGAACATGGGTAAACATTGTCTCCCCCGTCTCCTGTTACCATCGATCCTAGACGCACAGTTCGGGACCCCCTACCCGAGATCCGCCGGTTTTGACACCGACATTGGTGCTTTCATTGAGAGTTCCACTATGCCGTCAGTAAAGGGCTCGATGGCCCCTTCGATCGTCAGTAATGATGTTGTCTAGGGAGAAACCTTCCTCCCCGGACAGATCTTTGTATTCGGTGGCTTCGTACTACGGGCCAACTCACATGGCCATCTGGAGCAGATCGACAGCTACGCCACTGGCCATCAGGTCAGATTCAGGAGCTTGAATTACGTTGCGGACATCCGTGGAGATTGATCTTCGACGGATTTGAGACCACGACAACCGCTCCCCATCGCCCCGATGAACATGGCTTAAACCTGTCATCAAGCCGCATCCAGGAGATAGCTCCTGTAGCAGCTTCGACCTCAAATACAGAGCAGTTCAAGTCGTCCGAAGATGGGAAGCTCAACCCCATCACGGGCCCCACCTATTCGGTGGCGCTGGAGCCACACGCGGATTCCACTTCGTACAATATCTACATCAACGGAACCCCAGACTCGCCTCCGATGTCGAGCTCCGAACCCTGCGAGCCTGCGTACGCCGAACTCGATCGGTTATCAACCTTCAAGTTCAGCACCGTAGATGTCTTCCAACACTTGCCCATGGGCGACATACTAAATTCGCTAAAAAACCTATCCCTGGCGGGCAACCCGTCTCCGAACTATGTTCGGTTCGAACTTACGGCGGACAACGGAGAATTTTGCTTCCCACCCGCCACCCACTTCACACCCACTGGTAAAGATGTAACCAACGCACCCGATCCCCATGCCGAAGACATCGACGGTATGGATGGCGATGAGGGGCAAGGCCAGAACTTAATACCCACCAGACACGGGACATGCACTTCCTGGTATGACGTGTGTATGATAGACACACCTGACGGCGCTCTCGACGATGAGAAGGAGAATCCGGTCGAGGATAAACCGCCTGGTACACAGTCCGGACATCGGCACCCTGGGCCTCATCGCCAAAGAGAAGACACTGCAAGCACCAGAGAAGACGATACTCCGGACAACGAGGACCCTGTTGGAGTAGAATCCGAGCAGGAGGAACAGGAAGACGGGCAAGACAGCCCTGACGAACAGGCCACATGTGGGGACTCGGAGGACAGCAACTATCTCCCCCTCTCCGAGGAGGAGGAGATCCTTGGCAACGAGGATTTTACCACGCCAGAGGAACCTCTTGAGCAGGGGCGCTTCAAACGCCGGCTTATAGCCACTGCAAGGAGCTTGAGAAAGAAGCAGCTGCAGCTTCAAGCAAGCCAAGACTTGCTCAATGATAGATGGACTGAGGTCTTGGCCGCCGAAGAATATGGCCTTAGCGGCCCAGACAAAAGCCACCCCAAGAGTAGGTGGCTCCCTCAATACAAAATCCACCCCAAGAATAATGCAGCGGGGCGATCACAGTTCGGTCCAGACAAAGCAGCAGCCCAAGCAGACACCATACCAACCCATCCCGCACGGAGGGTAGAGCAGGACGCATACGATCAATGTACAGATCACGAATATACCTCGACCGACGATGATGGTCGCCTATCCGGACACTACAAAGCTGACCACGCCCGGTCCGAGTACCGTAAACAGAGCCCGCCGGAGGTACTTCATAGTGTGGCCCAACATAGAGGAGCCGCACACCCCCTTTGCTTCACAGGCGAAGTAATGGAACACGAATTTCCAGACGGGTTTAAACCCATTAACATTGAATCATACGATGGGACAATAGACACCGTGGTATGGATCGAGGATTACCTCCTCCATATCCACATGGACCGCGGAGACGACCTCCACGCCATTAGATACCTACCTCTCAAGCTTAAAGGGCCAACTCGGTACTGGCTAAACAGTTTGCCAGAATATTCTATTTGCAACTGGGGAGATTTGGAAGACGCCTTTTGAGACAACTTCCAGGAAACATATGTACGGCCATTATGCGTCAATGACTTAAGTCACATTGTCCAGGAGCCCGGCGAGTCAGCTAGGGAGCTCTGGACCAGGTTCTTAGTCAAAAAGAACCAAATTGTCGACTGTCTGGACGCAGAAGCCCTCGTGGCCTTCAAACACAGTGTCCGGGATGAATGGCTCGCGCGTCACCTCGGCCAGGAAGGACCCAAATCAATGACAGCCCTCACCGCCCTAATGAACCGCTTCTGCGTGGGAGAGGACAACTGGCTTGCTCGTAAAAGCAACGACGCCAGCGGCCCGGGCTCTTCCGAAATCCGAGATGGCAACGGCAAGCAACGACGAACCGAACATAACAACATACGCGACACAGCGGTGAATGCTGGATTTCACAACCCGAAGCCCAGTCAACGGAAGAAGCCACTAAAGGCAAACCAGGATGGACCATCCACCCTTGACAGGATATTGGACCGACCTTGTCAGATTCACGGTCACCCTGATAGGCTAGCTAATCATACCAACCGTAACTGTTGGGTCTTCAAGTAGGCAGGCAAGCTTAACACCGATCACAAGGGGAGAAGGCCACCGGGCGACAAAGACGACGGATCGGCTCGGCAGCAGAACACCAGGGGCCAAGAAAAGTTCCCCTCCGACGTTCGACCACTCCCGGAGCGCAAATAGCAGTTCGGCTTCCACCACCCACCTAATGTACGGGCGAAATTTGCACCACGCGCACATCACTACGCACTCAAGATACCATGGGCATCGGCAGAAGCATAACACGGATAACCCTACAAGCATTCTCGTAACGTTTTCTATACGTTTTCTCATTTTTTCTATATCATATTTAAAGAACAGGTGACCAACCGGAAAGCATCTACAGCGGACTCTATCAGAGTTCGGATCCATACACTCACCTAAGGGGTTACCTCCATTAAGGATCCCCCTGCCCGAGGATGGGCTATGTAGACGTGTGACGGGAGGTCCAAAATTACCTTTTGTAGACCGCACTCTTTATTCCGAGCCTGTACTATGCCCCTTTTCCTCTGATCCTGACCATGAACATGTCAAATAACCGGGTCTGTGGTTTCTCTTTTTTATATATATGCATAAATTTATCATTGACACATCGCTCCGTTCTCAGTAAGCCTCACCTGAGCCAAACTCTCATACCCTTTCAACAATAAAGTACGGCCTTAACGGTTGCTTTGCAGATGCACCTCGGCACACCCTGCCAGGGGCTCGGCATGGCAACGAATGAGTTGCCAGTAAAAGTCTGAACAACTCTATAGTGTACTTCGGCATCACAAGTTCGGCCTTATATGCATCAGCTCCGAATCATTGTCTTGGGTCAATAGTTGGGTTGCCCGGATCCTGTGTTTGCTACCCTACGTTCCGCTCTATCGGCTAGGATAGTAAAGGGAGAACTACTGCGATTGTGCCCTAGCCTAGACCGGATGAGCACCTCAGTAGAGAAAGCCAAAAACTGACTGTCATGATGCGAGGAGAGCTGGTCAACCACTTGACGACTTATTGGAATCTATAGCGATCCTCCGTGTAATACGAGGGATCTTTTTCAGATCAGATATGTAAGGCACCACACGCCGCATACACACCAGGGGCTATGTCGTAGCTGAAGGAAATATGCCCTATAGGCAATAATAAAGTTATTATTTATTTCCTTATATCATGATAAAAGTTTATTATTCATGCTAGAATTGTATTAACCAGAAAAATGATACATGTTCGAATACATAGATAAACAGAGTGTCACTAGTATGCCTCTACTTGACTAGCTCGTTGTTCAAAGATGGTTATGTTTCCTAGCCATAGACAAAGAGATATCATTTGATTAACGTGATCACATAATTAGGAGAATTATGTGATTGACTTGACCCATTCTGTCGTGGGTTTGTCACGGCAGATGTCCTTGTGGAAGGACTTAGTCGTGGAGACATCGCAACGGGTTAGCTTAAAGGGGTTAAACCGGACAAGGGGACACGGGGAGTTTATACTAGTTCACCCCTTCGATGAAGGTAAAAGCCTACGTCTAGTTGTGGTTGGTATTGCTAGGGTTTCGAAGGCCAGGGAGCGAATACGCTTTGTCTGGCTCTCGATTTGTTGTCTGTCCTCCGTAAACCGCTGCCGGGTCGTCCCTTTATATACATAGTTGACGCCCGTCGGTTTACAGAGTCCCAAAACCAGATCATAAACATGTCCGGTTCGGTCTCTACACTTCCTATCTTACAATGCAAGTAACATAATTAGGTCGGTTTACATCTACAGGCCTTAACTCGCCTCTGGGCCTTGGGCCTTCATAAAGCACCATCGTTCTTATATCTCCATGGGCTTCTAATCTTCGTAAAGCTAACCTAGCTACTCCTGGCCAGTTTACGTCCAGTAGTAATATCCCCAACATTAGGCCCCAGGTTGGTTTGAACTTGTTCATGTCAATCTTCAATACTTAGAAAAACTCCTCCTTTGCATCTTCACCTTGATCTCGTAAACCGCTGTGACGTCATATTCCAGAATCATGATAAACCGCCCTGACGTCATCTATCCGTTGAAGCTGAGGATTACCTTCATTAATGCATATCCAGTCATCGAAGCGACACCATTATTAACTATCCGTTTTTGAGCTCCTCGATTCTCGCACTTGTCACCTTATCGCTTCGCCTTATAAATAGGGCCACGTGTCCTTATCATTTTTCCCTTCGTCTCGTTCGCTTCTTCTTCCTCCTCGCGACACCTCCGCACCTGAGCGCCGCCGCCATCGTCAAGCCTCGCCTTTGCTTCGACAAAGGCCGCTGCATCAACCTGACTGTTACCAGAGAGCTGCGGTGTTCCTCCATTGCTTCAACAGTCACTGTAAGTCCTTTTCTTTCCCCCCTTGTAGATCTGTCTATGGTTTCCTTTTTCTTCGTAGTTCATTGAAGTTCATCGAAGTTCCGGTGCTGCTCTTTCCTGCTCCTCCTTAACCTATGGATAGAAAATCTCAATGTTGATATATTCCGCGTAATGGTTTATTTTCCGCTACCACCACAACCTTTTTTCACGCAAAAAACTAATCCGAACTTTTACAACCTTCTTTGGGTCCTACCCTTTTTAGGTCAAAATATTTTTGCCTTTCTGTCTTCGGTAGATCCAAAATTCCCTTGTGATCCTGCGAAACTTGTTTTTCCTTACTTAGCCCTTTTCGCCTTAGATCTGTATCCTCTGTACCATGTAGGTGGTTTACCTTTGTAAAAACAATCTATCTCATACCATTAGTCCCCTAATAAACCGGCAACCCTTCTGCACGTTGATGGTAATAGTCCGGTCTAACAACACATGTATGCCCTTTATATGACCTTGTCATGCACTTTTATATCAGTCTCCGGTTTACGCAAATTCACATACCGGTATATGTTTATTCCATTGCATCTTTGCTCCTCCATGAATGACTCGTACCGGCATTTCCTTTTCAGCTTTTCATTTCACAATGGCCAAACAGTTTGCCGCTTGCAACTGGGCCTGCTCCCGGATCACCGAAGATCAATTGAACGAAATGGTTAGTATCGGCACCTTGCCAAAGAAGACGGAGATCCGGTGGCGAGTTACAGGAACAGAGAATCCTCCTACCCAGAGGCAGGGTGAGGTTGTGATCTTTGTCGACCACATAGGCGGTGGCTTCAAACCGCCAGGGTCAAAGTGTTTCCGGGATGTTCTTGCTAGTTTCCAACTCCATCCTCAAGATATTGGACCCAACTCGGTGTCCAATATATGCAATTTCCAAGTTTTCTGCGAAGCGTACCTGCAAGAAGAGCCCACTGCTGAGCTGTTCCGGGACTTTTTTCATCTGAACTGGGGTACGGAGTTTGTAAATGGCCCCAATACTGAGCTTGGTGGTGTCTCAATTCAAAAGCGGAAGGAAGTTGAATTCCCTCATGTCAAACTGCACAGCCACCCTAAGGAATGGAACCAGACTTGGTTTTACTACAGAGATACTTCTCCTGAAGATGAGAATCCCCTTCCAGGCTATCGTGATCACCGGCTTTCCAACACCCATCCAATGCCGCAACGCTTAAGTTCTACAGAACGGGCCAAATATGCCCCTTAACTCGCCAAGCTCCGGGCTTTTATGGCCAACGGTTTAATAGGCGTTGATTTCGTGCGCTGTTGGATATCTTGGAGCTTCTTGCCGCTAAGCCGCCGCCCCGGTTTAATGTGTGAATACACCGGTGATGTTGAAGACCATCAACGCCATATCAACATTCAGGTGACCGACGAAGAGTTCACTGAAAGCGTAAAGAAAATTTTGAATGAATCGGAATCAGTCTGTAGTCAAACCAGCTTGAACCCCTTCTATACTAAGAACAAACCGCCTGATGTAAGCACTATATTTCCTTTTCTTCTTTTGATATCTTTAACTTGTTCAACTTGTAATCATTCTTCTGTGTATGTATGAATAGGGTGATGATCCCTTCTGGAAACGGAAATCTGTAGATAAAGCAGTAAAGCCAACCGGGGATAAAGCGGTCAAACCATCTCGTCCCAAAACCAAAGTCGTCAAGCGGACCTCAAAGCGGAAAACGGCTGACCGGATCAACATGGAACTTGATGAAGATGCTGAGGATCCGGAAGTGAGGTAGAACTTGACTCACTTGGCTCCCTTTTCATGCACCTCATTAACAATGATCTTTATCAGGAGGACGTAGAAGGCAGCCAACCTGATGATTTAGAGATAATTGCCCTTTCCTCCAGTTCAGACTCTATGCCAAAACAAAAAACCCGTCAAGCAGTCCGGAAAGTAATCTTTTCTCATCCTCCTGCTTACTTGGACCCAACATTTATTTTGAAGACATAGCAGCATGAAGCTCGCCAGAAAACCCAGCACAGTGGCCAGCAAGTCACTTCGGCCGGTTTACCTGATACCCCAGTTCGGAAGCGCTGGTATGAGGTCTCTTCCACTTATGACCATTCTTATCCCAATGCAGGTTATTTCAGACAACCTCTTAATCCGTCCGATTCAAATTATCAGGTGACACCTCCCTCATCCTCTGGCGAGTCGACAGCAACCCAACTCCCTCCTCTAAAAACTATGGCTGGTTAAGCTTTCAAACTCCTTCTTCCAATGCATTACAAATCTTGAATAAGATGCTAACCCTCTTTTAATTTATTTGCAGAGCCAAAGCTAGACCCAGCAAGAAAGCTCGGGTCAACAATCCGTCAGAAGACCAGGAAGTTCTTGAAGAAGAGCAGAGAGGTGAACCAGACCAAAATCGTGAACCGGAGGGTCCTCATCCTGAAGCAGCCTCTGATGAACTGCCCCTTCAAGATCGGAATACTGATGAACGACCAGAAGCTGACCCTGCCGTACCTGACACTGAACCGGCAGCTCCAAACTGGGCTAGTCCGATGAGAGATACTGAAACTCTGTCATCACCCGCAAAAACCACTGAAGGCCAAGGAGATGATGTTATCATTACCGGCATGAGCCACAGCTCTCTTGGCCATCCTCTAATCTTGGCCCAACATAGTGCCAAAGAAGAGCGTGCTGCTAGGGAAAAGGGCAAATGGAGTACTGACTTATCAAGTTATGCCCATCTCAACGCTGAAGAGCTTCACTCCGGTTTCATAAACCGTCTGCACTCAAAACGTGACTATGAAGCCGGTTTTGTGAATTTGATGAAGGAATGCTATGAGGTATTTTCATCTCCCTTTACTTATTGATTCCAAAGTTGAAACGCCAGCCCAAGTAGCCCCCAAGGGCCGTTTTATGATGTTAATCGTGAACTAGGTCTTTGTAATACTTTAAGTCTCTCCCATCGACCCTCAAAATGTTAGGTCCTTAATTAAAACGACACTGGTTTTATGATATAGCTTTCCTCAGCGTAGCCCCCAAAGGCCGGTTTAGCTTTGCAAGGTAATCCGGATTTTAATCCATGCGTCCGTTTTGAACAGATGTACATTAGCCCCCAAGTGTCAAGGATAATGCTTGCATTGTTCTGGAGACTTCATAAAAAATGTAGTGAATCAGAGCAAATAGGCATTAGCCTCCAAGTACGGAGTGCATAACTTATTATACGCTATGTACTTTAGAAAATATATATCATGTTGTTTGATATTTCTTCATTGTTGTAGGCCGAACTAAGCAATAGAGGTGTCCGAACTGCTGATTTGCAAGAGAATGTGAAGTCTCAACAAGCAGAAGATGCGAAAGCTAAAGAGGAGCTGACCAAAGCCCTGGCAGCGATGGAAAAGTTGAAAGAGTCTTTTAACAAAGATCATGCTGACTAGGAAACCGAGAAAACCGGTTTAACCAACAGAGCTGAGGATGCCAAAGCAGCCCTGAAACCAGTTGTAGATGAACTAGCTGGTTTGAAACGGCAAATCAACGCCATGACTTCCGCTGTCTTTGGTAAGTATCTCCTTGTGCAGTTTGTCCAATTCATGGAACCTTATCATTGATCAGAACACTGATTTTAAACCGTAACAGGCACTCGTATTGCTCATCTGGGCACAGATATGCGGATGAAGCTTAAAGCGGCGTATACTTTGATTGAACAGTTGTACTCCGGGTCCCAGCGGGCTATTTGCACTGCGGCTTACAATAAACCGGCAGCATCACTGATAAAGGAAACTCTTGAGAAGCTGGACATGCTACTAGCCCGGATTACCGAACTGAAGAAGGCAGCTGCAAGAGCAGGTGCATTAACCACACTAATCCGAGCCAAGGCATGGATTCCAGACCTTGAAGCGGAGGACATCATTAAAGGATACCCAGGTGTAAAAGAGGACGGTTCAAACTTCGACAATGATGACCTCCGAAGGCTGACCAAAGAAATGCGGCTAATAGCTAGCAAATTGGCAGAGGACACAGACTTGTCTCATTTCCAGCCGGCTGATGACGCTGAAGGGAAGAGACAGCCTGCCGAAATCCATGAAGTCGAAGAACTTGTGCCTCCAATCCATAAGCATACCTTTGCTCCTGATGTTAACCCCTCCAGCTTATCCATGAAGAGGCCGTGTTTCAAGCTTTAATTGGAGTCGATTGGTCGACGGTTGATTTCCAGCGTCTGGGGAGGGATGAAGAAGAAGTGATCGCACCAACTGATCCACAACCTTCAAACCGTCCAGACAAAGCATCTTAAACCGGCAGCCGGTTTACCAGATATTGTATGCCAATGCTAAAAAACAATTATGCACTTGTAGCTGTTTTGAAGCTTCTTGTAATAGGATAGTAAAACTCCTTTATCTGTCATGCCATCGAGCATGTTTTGTGATACTTCATGAAAATTTGTTCCACTTTTTGGGATCTATTTATGCATTGCCCATGATGAGATGTGTTCCTGGATAGAAGAACTTAAAAGTATCCTAGGGTTTACCACTGGACGGTTTATGATGCTCAACAAATATACAATACTTAGATGAATGATCAAAGTTTATGTACAAAAAGTAATATGTGCAACATACCTCGTTGGTTGACCAACTGCTTGTATGGTAAAGGTGTCAATACCAATTCGGAGTGTTGATAATAAACCGTACCGGGATATAATAATCACCGGGTTTTCTTTATAGCACTGTTGATTTAGTCAAACCAGACCGGGGTAAGGAACGTCGGCTTGTAACTGATCATGTACTGACAACGTGTACTTGAAAGTCAAGTCGGGCCAAAGACAGCGGTTTATCAGAACATATTATGAACCTCAATAAAGGCAGAAAACTTAGCAAATAGGATTCAAAAAAGAAATATGCAAGGCTTTTTACGAGCTGCCAGGCTCCAAATCGAGGCTTTTCATGGGCTGCCAGGCCTCTGAGTTAAACAGTTTAACAAAGCCTTTTAAGATGGGCCTCCAATTAACCAATCGTTGTTTTAACTTTGACAAGTTCAGAGTCTGTAAAAGATTGACTTGTCAAACGTTCGGCGGGTCATACCAGGATTACCTGGACACGAGTGGCTTACTTGATGAAGGCAGGTCAACCTGGGGTTTTAGGTGAATACACCAGGATTCGAAGCCATGGCTTGATAGCCAATTACAAGGGTCCTTTCAAACTCTTTTTTCCTTTGCACAAAGAGCCCCCAAGTAACTTTGTGAGCTTTGCTCAGTTGGTGCCCATGTTTGAGTTTGTGTTTTGTGCAACACTCTCTTTGGCCCCACATAATTTCCTTTGTGGCTTAACGCCTATCAAGAGGTGTAGCTATGGTGTGATAACAACCAAGCCCCCTAGTGAAATCCCTTTGTATCCGTGCGGCTGCAGAGACCGGTTTAACAAAAATTTGCTTTGTTAGCAGAAACCCTTATAGGCGCACACATGATGTAAAAAGAACAGAGACCCCGCTTTATTCGAGGCTCCGGTTTATTATATAGTATATACATTGTCATAAATATGTACATATGAAGAGCCTATGGCTCAAGTATAGTAAGGCCGAAGAAGAGCTATATTCCACGGCCGCTTGGTCTCTTCCTCCAATTTATGTGAGTCTTTGTGCTCTCGAACAACAATGAGGTAGTATGACCCATTGTGCAGATTCTTGCTGACCACAAAAGGTCCTTCCCAAGGTGGAAGAGCCGGAGCACTAGATCACCTTCTTGAAAAGTTCTGGTCCTAACCCGGCGACTGTGATAACGTCGGAGATCTTGTTGGTAAATCGCCAAACGTGCTGCTGCAAGATCACGCTCCTCATCTAACAGGTCCAGAGAATCCTGACGTGCATTCTCATTATCCACTTCAACATAAGCCGTCACCCGGGGCAAGTTGTGACGGATGTCACTAGGAAGAACCGCCTCCGCTCCATAAACCATGAAGAAAGGTGTGTAACCCGTAGATCTGTTAAGTGTGGTGTTGATGCTCCATAACACAGAAGGTAATTCCCCCACCCAACAACCCGGTGTCCGCTTCAAAGGAACGATAAGCCGGGGTTTAATGCCTCGCAAAATTTCCTGATTTGCCCTCTCCGCTTGTCCATTGGATTGGGGGTGAGCCACCGATGCTATATCAAGCCGGATGTGCTCACGTTGGCAAAATTCCTCCATATCTCCATTTGATAGATTAGTACCATTATCTGTTATAATACTGTGTGGGAAACCAAACCGGAATATCACCTTTTTGATGAATTGAACCGCTGTGGCCGCATCACACTTACTGACTGGCTCTGCTTCCACCCATTTGGTGAATTTATCAACTGCTACTAATAAGTGGGTCTTTTTGTCCTTGGAGCGTTTAAAGGGTCCAGCCATATCAAGCCCCCAAGTCGTGAATGGCCATGTTATTGGGATCATCCTCAACTCCTGAGCCGGAATATGAGCACGGCGTGCAAATTTTTGACAACCGTCACATCTTTTGACTAAATCCTCGGCATCAGGATGAGCTGTTAACCAATAGCAACCGTGGCGAAAAGCTTTAGCCACCAAGGACTTTTAACCGGCGTGGTGACCACAATCCCCTTCATGGATTTCTCGCAAAATCTCACAACCCTCCTGAGGAGAAACACAATGTTTAATTGCCCCTCAAACGCTGTAACGATGCAATTCTCCGTTGAGTATAGTCATCGATTTGGAACGCCAGATTATCTGCCGGGCCGAGGTTTCATCCTCTAGTAACTCGCCCCGGTTCATGTAAGCTAGGTATGGGATTGTCCAATCCGGTATAACATGCGAAGCTGCCACCAATTGAGCCTCCGGGTCAGGAATAGCCAACTCCTCCTCTGTTGGTACTTTGACCGACGGATTATGCAACATGTCAAGAAAGATATTTGGTGGGACCGGTTTACGCTGAGAACAAAGGCGGCTTAAAGCGTCCGCCGCTTCATTCTTTCGCCGGTCTATATGGTCCACCTGATAACCCTTGAAGTGACCAGCCACTTGTCCACCTCTCGTCGATATGCAGCCATGAGTGGGTCTTTAGAATCCCAAGTTCTAGACACCTGTTGGGCCACCAGATCTGAATCCCCAAAGCACTTAACCCGGCTTAAGTTCATCTCCTTAGCCATCCGAAGACCGTGGAGCAAGGCCTCATATTCAGCTGCATTGTTAGTACAAGGGAACATTAAACGGAGGACATAACAAAACTTGTCACCTCGCGGGGAATTTAGGATGACTCCAGCCCCCGAGCCCTCCAACTGTCTGGATCCATCAAAATGAATAGTCCAATACGTGTTATCCGGCTTTTCCTCTGGTGCCTGCAATTCCGTCCAATCATTGATGAAGTCCACAAGTGATTGGGATTTAATTGTTGTGCGAGGTATGTATTTGAGCACGTGAGGTCCAAGTTCAATAGCCCACATGGCAATCTGGCCCGTTGCCTCTCTGTTTTGAATGATATCTCCCAGAGGGGCTGAACTGACCACTGTGATAGGATGATCCTGAAAATAGTGTTTAAGGTTCCGGCTTGCCATAAACACTCCATATACCAGCTTCTACCAATGTGGATACCTCTGCTTTGACTCAATGAGCACCTCACTGATATAATAAAGCGGCCGTTGAACTGGATATTCCTTGACAGCTTCCTTGCGCTCCACCACAATAGCCACGCTAACAGCTCGGGCATTAGCAGCCACATATACCAATAACGGCTCCTTATCGATCGGTGCAGCAAGCACAGGCGGTTCAGCTAACTGCCTCTTCAGATCCTCAAACGCTTTATCAGCTCCCTCGCTCCAGACAAAATCATCTGTTTTCTTGAGCATTTGATATAAAGGGATAGCCTTCTCCCCAAGACGACTGATAAACCGGCTCAAAGCCATGAGCCGGCCAGCCAGACGTTGAATGTCATTGATACACGCAGGTTTAGCCAAAGATGTAATTGCTGAATTTTTTCCGGATTAGCCTCAATGCCTCTATTTGACACTAGAAAACCCAAGAGTGTGCCTGCTGGAACACCAAAGACACACTTTTCCGGATTGAGCATCATCTTGTAAACCCGGAGGTTGTCAAAGGTTTCTCTCAAGTCATCTATCAATGTTTCCTCCTTTCTGGATTTTATCACAATATCATCCACATATGCATGAACATTGCGCCCAATTTTCTTATGGAGACAATTCTGAACACAGCGTTGATAAGTCGCATGTGCACTCTTAAGCCCGAAGGGCATGGAGACATAATAGAAGGCTCCAAAGGGAGTGATGAAAGATGTCTTCTCCTGGTCCTTAACTACCATTTTGATCTGATGATAACCGGAGTAAGCATCCAGAAAACACAAACAGTCACAACCTGCCGTAGCATCGATGATCTGATCAATACGAGGGAGGGCAAAGGGGTCTGCAGGACAAGCTTTGTTCAAGTCTGTGTAATCTACACACATACGCCAAGTGTCATTTTCCTTAAGAACCAGCACTGGATTAGCCAACCACTCTGGCTGAAAGACCTCCACGATAAACTCTGCGGCCAACAACCGAGCTACCTCTTCACCGATAGCCTTACGCCTTTCTTCATTGAAGTGGCGGAGAAACTGCCGGACCGGTTTAAACTTAGGATCAATGTTAAGTGTGTGCTCAGCGAGTTCCCTCGGTACACCTGGCATGTCAGAAGGTTTCCATGCAAAGATGTCCCGATTCTCACGGATGAACTTGATGAGCGCACTTTCCTATTTGGGATCCAGGTTAGCGCTGATGCTGAACTGCTTGGATGACTCGCCAGGAACAAAATCAACCATCTTAGTATCTGTGGCCGATTTGAATTTCAACGCTGGATCGTGTTCCGTAGTTGGCTTTTTCAAAGAAGTCATATCAGCCGGATCAACTTGGTCCTTATAAAACTTCAATTCCTCCGTGCCACAAACCGACTCAGCATAAGCCGCATCACCTTCCTCACATTCCAAAGCGATCTTCCTGCTCCCGTGTACTGTGATGGTCCCCTTATGACCTGGCATTTTAAGCTGTAGATAAACATAACACGGCCTCGCCATGAACTTAGCATAAGGCGGTCGCCCGAACAAAGCGTGATACGGACTTTTAATTTTCACCACCTCAAAAGTCAATGTTTCTGACCTTGAATCATAGTCATCTCCAAAAGCCACCTCTAAGGCTATCTTGCCTACTTGATATGCAGGTTTGCCAGGCACCACACCGTGAAAAACAGTGTTTGACGGTTTAAGACTCTTATCTGCCAACCCCATAGGACGGAAGGTATCATAATATAGAATATTGATACTGCTTCCCCCATCCATCAGTACCTTCATGAACTTATATCCCCCAGCTTGAGGGGCCACCACTAGGGCCAAGTGACCCGGATTGTCAACCCGGGGTGGGTGATCCTCTCTACTCCACAAGATGGGTTGCTCAGACCAGCGCAAATACTGAGGCACCGCCGGTTCAACAGAGTTTGCTGCCCTCTAGTGAAGCTTCTAATCACGCTTACACAAGCTAGTGGTGAAGACATGATATTGCCCACTATTTAGCTGCTTAGGATTGCTCTGATAACCCGACTGCTGCTGCTGCTGGTTCCCCTGATGGTTGTAACCTCCCTGGTTGCCTTGGTGCCCTTGATTGATGTGTCCGGCTTGATTACCCTCAAATCCTGAACCGGAACTGCCACCTCCGTAACCCGGCCCGTGGAAACCACCTCCTGAACCGCCGGGTGGGCCATTATCGTACTAGAACATTTTGGAGTTCTTGAAATCTCGCATGATGTAATAATCCTTCCAAAGATACGATTCTGGATTCTCCTTTGATCCATGCTTTGGACAGGGTTGATTTAACAGGCGCTCCAAATTGGGGCTTGAACCTCCGCCCCTTTGGGGCTGCTTTCCCTTACGGTGTTGGCCATTCTCATGAGCATTGGTGTTAGCGACAAAGTCCAAGTTGTTGTCGGTTTTGCGCATACCACTGTTCACATGGCCTGCCAGATTATGCTGCTGACCCTTGGCATTGTCGTTCTTTTTCCCTTTCCCCGGTTTGTCCTCCTCTGAGTTAGGGTCTTTGTTATTGTCTGAATCGGCGTACTTAACCAAAGCGGCCATGAGCGTTGATGTCGGTGTCAAAACCGGCGGATCTCGGGTAGGGGGTCCCGAACTGTGCGTCTAGGCCGGATGGTAACAGGAGCCAGGGGACACGAAGTTTTACCCAAGTTCGGGCCCTCTCGATGGAGGTAAAACCCTACGTCATGCTTGATTAATATTGATGGTATGGGTATTACAAGAGTTGATCTACCACGAGATCAGAGAGGCTAAAACCCTAGAAGCTAGCCTATGGTATGATTGTTGATGTGTATGTTGTCCTACGGACTAAAACCCTCTGGTTATTATAGACAATGGATAGGGTTAGGGTTACATAGAGTCGGTCACAATGGTAGGAGATCTGAACATCCGTATCACCAAGCTTGCCTTCCACGCCAAGGAAAGTCCCTTCCGGACACGGGACGAAGTCTTCAATCTTTTATCTCCATAGTCCAGGAGTGCGGCTTGAAGGTATAGTTCGGCTATCCAAAAACCCCCTAATCCAGGACTCCCTCAGTAGCCCCTGAACCAGGCTTCAATGACGACGAGTCCGGCGCGCAAATTGTCTTCGGCATTGCAAGGCGGGTTCCTCCTCCAAATACTTCATAGAAGATCTTGAACACAAAGATAGTGTCCAGCTTTGCAAAATAAGTTTCCACATATTGCCATAGGGAGAATAATAATATTAACACAAATCTAATCTGTTGACGTATTCCGTGGTGCGACACGCCACGGCCAAGCCTTTATCCCAATCGTTTCATTATCCCACCTTAGAGCGTTATGCGAGGCGGTTTCCATGGCACGTCTTGTCAAAGCAGAGATCGTGTCCCCTTATTTCTGGATTCTCATCAATACGGGCATGGGTAACCCAACCACGCCTTTGATTACGGCGCTTGGAGATAAGCAAGTTTTACTAGGCTGGTGGGCACACATAATCGTGTCCATCCATATAAGGGGATAAGGATCCACCTTTTTTACCCACGCCTTCTTCCTCCTCCGCCTATCCATTCTTGCGCACTCGAGCTCCAGCGCCCAAGTCCGCACTACCATCTCAACCATCTCCAGTCATGTACGGAGCGGGAGGCAAGTGGATGGTCTCCTCCGTCACGGAGGGACACATCAAAAAGTTGAGGAAGGCCGGATATCTGGCCAGCGATATCGCGCACTGACTCCCCGAGAAGGGGCAGCTCATCCCCACTCCTAGGCCCCATGAGAGGGTGGTATTTCTCCCCCATTTACTCCGCGGACTGGGCTTTCCTCTGCATCCATTTGTCCGGGGGCTCATGTTCTACTACGGCCTGGATTTCCACGATCTGGCCCCGAACTTTGTCCTCAACATCTCGGCGTTTATCGTCGTGTGCGAGGCTTTCCTCCGCATCCGCCCTCATTTCGGCTTATGGCTAAAGACCTTCCACGTCAAGCCGAAGGTGGTGCGCGGCAGCCAGGCGGAGTGCGGCGGTGCCATGGTTGGCAGAATGGCCAACGTCCTGTGGCTCGAGGGCTCCATTGTGGAGACCCTGAAGGGGTGGCAATCGGGATGGTTTTACATCACCGAGCCGTGCGACCCCGAATGGGTCGCAGCCCCCGAGTTTCGGTCCGGACCCCCTACGCGGCTCACCTCCTGGAAGGAGACCGGCCTGTCATGGGGTAAAAAAGGAGAGCTGACCGGACTCCAAACATGCATCCAAACCCTGGTGGACAGGAAGCTCAAGCTTGTCAACATAGTCCAGGTTATGCTCGTCCGCCTGATCCTCCCGTGTCAACGTCGGGCCTTCAACCTGTGGGAGTTCGATCCGACGCAGCATCAAACTCTAAACAGGCTCTTCGACACGACATACGAAGATGCCTGGAGGGTGCTTTTCAAGGGCATCGAGGCTCCCGCATCCGCCGCCGAGGATCACGGATTCAGTACTCAGCATCACGCTCATGCGGTAAGCCGTTATTGTCCTTTTACAGGGTATCAGTTTTTCATGGTTTGACTCTATGCGGGATCTGAGTTCCCTTATCTTTGATAGGATTGGGTGGCGACGTCCGGACAGATCAACTGTCCGGCTCCTTTGCCCGAAGGCCCAACGGACGCTCGCTTGGCGAAGCTGCTGGTTCCGGCGCCCTATGTGGTGCCGGAGAAGAAGGCCACAAAAAGGGCCACGGGGACTCGAAAGAGTGCCCGGCGTCAGGAGGTGTTGGATTCGTCATCCGACGGTCCCGAAGCGCCTTCCTCTCGTGAAGACGAGGAGGAAGAACAAGAGACCTCTCCCCCTCTAGCGGGAGGAGAGAAGAAAAGGAAGGCCGCCCTCCCCGAGGAGGCCGGAGGGTCCAAGAAGGGGAAAACCCTTCCTGTGGACTGCTCCACCGACGCCGCCGACGACGAAGAGGAGTGGCAGCCCAGGGCCAAGCCCCTGGAGAAATCATAAGTGTCTGGATACCGGGGTAATTCATAGTATTTGTTTTTCGCACAACTTTTCCTTATGTCGAATATGTTTGTGCAGCCCACCCAAAGACCGGCTTGACGCATCGTCGAGCGGCTCGCTGGACCCGTCGGAGGTGAACTCGCTTCCGACGGCCTCATCTCCCCGCCCTGCGAACGACAGCAAAGTGTTGTCCCAACAGGTTCCAAGTCGGGAGGGGGTGGTCCTAGGGGCGCCGCAAGGCGACCTCCCGGACTCCAGGAGTAAAGGGGATGAAACCCCCCAGGGCTCCAAGTCCGGCTTAAGGCCGGACACAGCTCCGGAATCTTCAAGGGTTCTAGAGTCCGGCGGGCGACCTCCTTCGAAGAGGAACAAGTCTACCGTGCCGGTGACCTCCGCCCATCCGGATGCGCTGGACAATATGTTGGAGGCGCTCCAAGGTGCCTCCATCGACGAGGGGCACTGCACTATTATGAGTGCGGTGATCCAGAAGGTTCAGTCCGCCAAAATCGGACTGACTGAAGCTTGTACAAGCCTTTTAACAGGCTTTGAGGTAAGTAAAGAATGTTCAAATAATGTTACCGCATAGAGAGTAGCCCCTGATGCTCTGTTGGGCGTTCGGGAAGAAAAGCCGAATAGAGGATCAAAGAATTCACAGGAGTCTAACAAAAGGAGTCAATATGCGTATGCAGGCTTCTCTGCTAGCGTCCGCCGCACTGACTGCGGAAGTGGACGTGCTGAAGTAGAGTCTCGAGAAGGCCGAGCAAGAGCTCGGGCATGCCAAGAAGCAGCTCGCGAGGAGAAGGAAGGTAATAAATACCCTGTTTGAATATGTATATAAAAAAAGGTGCAATTGCAAAAAATGACAGGATTGACATGGCTATTGCAGGGGCCACGTCTGAGGTGGCGACCCTTAGGCAAGCACTGCTCGAGGCCGAGAAGAGTGCTGCCATGGAGCGCACCGAGCGGGAGAGGTATGAGGCTGAGGTTGGCAAGGTGCGGGAAGAGCTCCAGGTTCTCATGAAGAAACATGAGAGTTTGTTGCTTGACTCGAAGACGCGAGCGTTCGAGCTCGCGGCAGCTATAGAAAATGCCAAGGCCGAGTCCCAGAAGACCCTCCAGGAGTTGGATGAGGTGAAGAAGATTGCGGCGGGTAAGGCATTCTTTATGCAGAGCAAACACATAAACGTGAGTTATCTATTACTTACCCGAATCCGGAGCTCTCCAGGAGCGTTCGTAAATCTTCCCCGGAGTGTATCTGATGCCGCCGCATTCTATCGAGCCGAGGAGGGCAGCTCGACGGAGAAGGTGTTCTGGTCTCAGTACGCTGAGGGCGGACACCCCGTGCCCCTGAGCGACCAGCTAAAGCAACTGGTCGAGCTCCACAAGGCGGCCGGACAGGCCATGAAAGGCCTCCTAGTTCGGCTGTGGCCTGGAGAGGCTCCGCCTGGGAGCTATTTCGGGCTGGTGCGGCGGCTGGTGGAGGCCTGTCCGAGCCTTGAAGACATCAAGCGCTCCGTCTTCATTGAAGGTGCCCGTAGGGCCCTTGCCCGTGCTAAGGTGCACTGGGGCAAGCTGGATGCGGAGAAGCTTGTGAAGGACGGGCCACCTCCGGGGAAAGAGCATCGCAAGCCCGAGAATTATTATAAGGATGTTCTGAAGGGTGCCCGTCTTGTTGCGGATGAATGTACCAAGGATGTTTTTTTGAGTAAAACCCGCTCGTGTTATCCTGTGCGCTAAAAACTTGTTCATATGCGCTAAGCAATGCTGCTTGAATTTAAAATATTACCTTCTATGCGGCTATTTATCAATACTGAGAGATGGCGAGTCGTCGGCTTCTGCCCCCATGCCGCTAGTGCTGGGGTGTTCGTGAATAAACCTAGGCGCACTTTTTCCCATATTTGGGTCCTTCGAGGGAGGTGCTCAGCCCAACGAACGAGGCAATCAGACCATAATGCGTGAACACTCTCACTTAGCCATAGAATTCTATAATTTTAAATTTTAGCGAAGCCCCTAGTATTCGGAACACCGATTTCGAGGCGCTATCCACGCCTTGGCCGGACAGAGCCGGCTCCTCGGCCGAAGCAGCATAAGTCTTTAGGGACTCAGAAAAACCTCTCGAACAGCGACCAGCTCTCGCTTCATCATGACAGTCAGTTTTAGCTTTCTCCACTGAGGTGCTCGGCCCAGCTCAACTGGGGCACAATCGCAGTGGTTCTCCTAGTGCTACCTTAGCCGATATAGCGGAACGTATGGCACCAAAACATAGGAGCTGGGCAAACCCAATTATTGACCCAAGACATGATTCGGAGCCGATGCATATAATGCTATAAGTTCGGGGTGCCGCACTTGTTAAAGTGTTCGGACTTCTCACACCATGTTGAGGGGTACTGAAGCCCCTGGCGTATTTTGGCCATACCAAAGTGTACGGGTGCAACATGTCATTTAAGGAGCATATATTTATATTTAAAAAAAGGGTAATGCAAAAAATGGACAAAAGCTACGCATTGTTCACTGAAATAGCTGCGATCAAAGCAGAACGATACAAGTGATGCGATAAACGAAAAGTTGGACTATTTAACATGTTTGCTTCAGGGGCAAGCTGCGGGATAGTATGCGAAACAGGTATACTACTCATGATAGAGACCACCTGGGATTTCCGTAATGCGGCATGGCTTGTCTGCTTCCCTAGTCCTTGCATCGTTTGTGCGGCAATTGAACTGCCGAACAAGCCTTCCGAAGAGTAGAGCCCTGGAAGTAAGAGAAAAGTATAAAAAAGGTCGGCAGCCCCTGGTGCGGTTTAAGCCGTGTTTTGGGCGTGCCGTGATGGTGCCCCTCCCCCTATGCCCATGGTATTTCTAGGGCGTAGTTATGTACGCGAAGTACTGGCATCGCCTTTTTGCGGGGATTGCTGTTGGGGCCGCATTGCTACGCCTGCTCGGAATGTGCAAGGCGGTCTTGTTGTAGGTTACTCCGGGCGCGCTTGACTGTGTCCGGGCGTTTAATGGCCGGACTGGAGAACTGCCTGGAGAGGCTGCTTTGTGCTTCCGCTGCAAGGGCCGCCGTGTGCTCCTCCGTTCGGAGGGAGCGTTCGGTGTTTCCATTGACCGTAATTACTCCTCGAGGGCCTGGCATCTTGAGCTTAAGGTATGCGTAGTGCGGGACCGCATTGAACTTGGCAAATGCGGTTCGCCCGAGCAGTGCATGGTAGCCACTGCAGAACGGGACTATGTCGAAGATTAACTCCTCACTTCGGAAATTATCCGGATATCCGAAGACCACTTCAAGTGTGACTGAGCCGGTGCAGCTGGCCTCTACACCTGGTATTACGCCTTTAAAGGTCGTTTTGGTGGGCTTAATCCTCGAGGGATCTATGCCCATTTTCCGCACTGTATCCTGGTAAAGCAGGTTCAGGCTATTGCCGCCGTCCATAAGGACTCTAGTGAGATGAAATCCATCAATAATTGGGTCGAGAACCAATGCGGCGAATCCGCCATGACGGATGCTAGTGGGATGGTCTCTTCGATCAATGGTGATCGGACAGGAGGACCATGGGTTGAACTTTGGGGCGACTGGCTCTACCGCATATAAGTCCCTTTTGGGGACGTGGGTGGCGTATATCATGTTCACCGTCTGCACTTGTGGGGGAAAACCCTTCTGTCCATTGTTGTTCGGCGGCCGGGGCTCCTTGTCGTCGTCGCTATGCAACCCCTTGTCTTCATTGTCAGTGCTTAATCTGCCTGCCTGCTTGAACACCCAGCAATCCCTGTTGGTGTGATTGGCTGGCTTTTCGGGGGTGCCGTGTATTTGGCACAAGCGGTCGAGTATTCGGTCCAAGCTGGACGGGCCCCTAGGATTCCTTTTGAATGATTTTTTCTGCTGACCGGATTTAGAGCCTCTGAATCCGGCATTAACTGTCGTATCCTTAGCATTGTCGCCGTTGATGCGGCGCTTCCGTTGGTTGCGACGCGACCTACCACTAACGTCCCTGATGTCCGAACTACTAGGGTTCTTGGTCATATTGTTGCTACGAGCAAGCCAGCTATCCTCTCCTGCGCAAAAGCGGGTCATAAGTGCCGTGAGTGCTGCCATAGATTTCGGCTTCTCCTGTCCTAGGTGCCGGGCAAGCCACTCATCACGGATATTATGCTTGAAAGCTGCTAAGGCCTCTGCGTCCGGATAGTCGAGTATTTGATTTTTCTTTGTTAGGAACCGTGTCCGGAATTGCCTGGCCGATTCGTCTGGCTGCTGAATTACGTGGCTTAGGTCGTCAGCGTCTGGGGATCGCACGTAGGTGCCCTGGAAATTGTCGAGGAATGCGGCTTCCAGGTCCTCCCAACAGCTGATTGACCCTGTTGGCAGGCTGTTACGCCACTGTCGGGCTGGTCCTTTAAGCTTGAGTGGGAGGTACTTGATGGCGTGGAAATCATCACCGCGGGCCATGTGGATATGAAGGAGATAATCCTCGATCCATACTGCGGGATCTGTTGAGCCGTCATATGATTCGATGTTTACGGGTTTGAAACCCTCGGGGATTTGATGATCCATTATTTCGTCTGTGAAGCACAATGGGTGTGCGGCACCTCTGTACTGGGTGATATAATGACGTAGCTCCAATGAGCTTTGCCTACTGTGTTCGGCCCTGCCGAATTTGTGGCCGGCGTGACGATTATCGTCTCGAGCCATGGGGTGCCTACGTGATCGGTAGATCAATCTTGTTTGCCTTGCCTTGTCCTCCAACATGTCTCGTAAGTCCCACGCATAATCCCGTGCCTTGGTACGGGGTGCAGCTTGGGTGGAGGGCCATGAGGCCTCTCTGTCGCGGCCACGAGGTGGCCTGTCGGCCGCGTCGAGTGCTTCCTCCTCTAATCGGGGTAGCAATCTGCGCTTCGGGTAGCACTTGGAGGGACGTTCAGGTTTATGCTCTTCGGCCGCGAGGACTTCAGTCCATCTATCGACTAGCCGATCTTGATCAGCTTTAAGCTGCTGCTGTTTTTTCTTGAGGCTTCTTGCCGTGGCCAGAAGCCTACGTTGAAAACGCTCTTGTTCGACGGGATCCTCCGGCACGGCGAATTCATCGTCGTCGAGGCTTGCCTCGTCTTCGGAGGGAGGCATAAAATTATCGTCCTCGACCTCCCTGTCGTTCGTTCTCTCATGAGGGCTGGTTTCTCCATCCTCCTGTGCTAAATCTTGCTCGGGGGGATGTTCTTCGGCGCTTTCCGTGGTATAATTATCTCCCGTGCTGGAATCGCCGTTTTTGTGTTGGCGGGATTTTGAGCGGCGCCGCTGACGCCGACGCTTTTGCTGTTTCTTGGAGGGGTCATCCTCCGCTGTTTCATCGCCCTCTCCCTCTTTTGGGGTGTCCACCATGTATATGTCATATGACGAGGTGGATTTCCAGGGCCTAGTAGGCGCTGGTTCTTCATCATCTCCTTCATCGGCGTCCATACCGTCGATGTCTTCGGAGTCGAACCTGGGTGGTGGGTGGGTTTTGAATTTCTTCATTGTCCGTGCCCCAACCTCGCTGACCGTAGTCCGGCCAGGGCTCTCCCGAGAAAGAGAGAGACTTCAGTGATTTCAGGATATCGCCGAAAGGTGAGTGCTGAAAGACGTCTGCGGCCATGAACTCCATGATCGGCGCCCAATCGGATTCGCTCGGCAGGGGCGTGGAGGGTTCGGAGTCCGGAGAAGAATTCGGCTCCATGGAGTCATGAGTCTTGCAGAGTACGGGGATGGTGTTCGGCTCAACCGCCGTTGGGATCGCAGCCGCCGAGGCGGCGTCCAACCGCCCATCCTCGATCGGCACGGTCGGCTCCGAACCAGGGGCCGGAGCCGATGCAGGTGCGGCCTCCAGGGCACTGTTCGATGGCAGAGCTAGATCATGCTCGTCGTGACAGTGCGGCGCGCTCGGCAGTGGTTCGAATCCGTCGAAGATCAAGTCCCCGCGGATGTCGGTCGTGTAGTTTAAACTTCCGAATCTGACCTGACGGCTAGGGGCGTAGCTTTCGATCTGCTCTAGATGGCCAAGTGAATCGGCCCGCAGTGCAAAGCCGCCAAAGACGAAGATCTGTCTGGGGAGGAAGGTCTCACCCTGGACCGCATCGCCATTCATGATCGTAGGAGCCATCGGGCCTGACGGCGACGGCACAGAGGAACTCTCAATGAAAGCACCAATGTCGGTGTCAAAACCGGCGGATCTCGGGTAGGGGGTCCCGAACTGTGCGTCTAGGCCGGAAGGTAACAGGAGGCAGGGGACACGAAGTTTTACCCAGGTTCGGGCCCTCTCGATGGAGGTAAAACCCTACGTCCTGCTTGGTTAATATTGATGGTATGGGTATTACAAGAGTTGATCTACCACGAGATCAGAGAGGCTAAAACCCTAGAAGCTACCCTATGGTATGATTGTTGATGTGTATGTTGTCCTACGGACTAAAACCCTCCGGTTTATATAGACACGGGATAGGGTTAGGGTTACATAGAGTCTGTTAAAATGGTAGGAGATCTGAACATCCGTATCGCCAAGCTTGCCTTCCACGCCAAGGAAAGTCCCTTCCGGACACGGGACGGAGTCTTCAATCTTGTATCTCCATAGTCCAGGAGTCCGGCTTGAAGGTATAGTTCGGCTATCCGAACACCCCCTAATCCAGGACTCCCTCAGTTGACATATCATTGCAGTGACATTTGAGCCTTCCTAACTTCTGTTTGAGCGGCAGAAAACGGCAATTGCCCTCCAATGTTAGCACTGCGGTATCTGCATTGATACGATCCGATGAATGCAAAATACCTGAGACCCGCTTGACCCAATGGGTCGTGGACTCCCCCTCCTCTTGGACACAAGCGGCCAGATCCATAATTGACATGGGCTGCTTACAAGTATCTTTAAAGTTCTGGATAAACCGGTGCTTCAATTCGGCCCATGATCCAACAGAGTTAGTTGGTAAGCTCTTCAACCAAGTACGAGTTGTTCCTTCCAACATCATGGTGACGTATTTAGCACATACCGCGTCATCCACATCTAGCATCTCCATTGCCATCTCGTAGCTTTCAACCCATGCCTCTGGTTGCAGATCGGCGGTATAATTGGTACCTTACTAGGTCCTTTGAAATCATTGGGCAGTCTCACATTACGCAAAGCGGGGGTAAGACACGGCACCCCTAAGGAACTGAACACCACACCTGGCTCCACTGAAGTGGTAGGGTGAACCGGAGTAGGTTGACGGGCTCCATGCAGAGCTGCTAACTCGGCCTCTCGACTCGCGTGACCATAGTCTACCACATCTTGCGCATTAGCAGCTCCCCCTGCCGGGTTCTGCCCCAGCGGCGGATTACGGTGACGTACCCCAGCGGCGGATACGGCCGGTTCATCCTCAACGTTCCTGCTGTAGCTCCTGCTTGGATGGGGGGTGGAATGAACACTCTCGCGGATGTGTGAATATGCCTGCTGCTGGTTTAGAGCTGTTTGAAGGAGATCTCTAGCTTGTCGTGCCTCAATTGCAATTGGTGATTCGCCGTCGGTCGGGAGGGCTGCCAATCATGAAGCGGCAGCCACAATGTTGTCCAACGGGTTGGAGTAATGCACGGGAGGTGTTGGAACATACTGTGGCACAATGTTGTTCTGACGAGGCGGGTCCATCGTGCGAGGCTGAACCGACACTCCTGTTCCGGCGCCTCCATCCTGCTTAATATTGGCTGGTTACTAGTTCCTGCTCCTGGCGTATTGAAGAGATTTCGTGGCTCATAATCCCACGGGAGATGCGATCGGTACCTTCTTCTCATGACTTCTTCGGAAGCGTTCTGATCCAGCCTAATCCGGTCGGCCTGAGCTTCCAACTCGGCCCGTTCTATAGCCATCCTAGCGTTCTCTACCGCTAGGTCCACTTTAGCCTGAGCTATTTGATCCTTCACCTTTGCAATCTCCACGTTCTGCTGATCCTGGGCTGCTACATCCACCTCTGCGGCCATCAATGTTGACAAAGCGTCGAACAAGTCAGACAGGACTTGAGCCAGAGGCGGCGCAGAGCTTCCTGCCCCTGCCGGCGTGGCTGTTGTTGAACCAGAGAGTATTGCTGCAGTAGCTGACGAATGAGGCGCCGACTGTGTACCGGCCATGAAAATAGCGGCCCGGTTTGGCAGATTAGGGGAGTCCGGAATACTGTTGCCCTCGGATCCTCCACCAATCCGGCCGTCCTGCAACTGATAGAGCAACTCTGTCTCTCCAGAAGACTCGTCGTCGGAACAGACAACGGTTTCTCCATCGGACGCTGGTCCATCCTCGTATTCTGCTCCATGGATGACGCCTACAAAAACAAGCTTCGCCACGGGCTGAACCGGCGAAGGGTTTGCACGCTGAGCCATCTCAATGATGCCAGTGCAGATGTCCGGCTCAGGGGCCGGTTCGCCAATCTTGCCGATGAAGACGTGAATCTCGCGAAAGGGGACCTGATACCCGTATTCGATTGAATCGGCCTTGGGACCCCATCCTGCATTGTCAATGTAGAGCTTGCCGTGACGACTCTTCGTCATCCGGCCCACAGCGTATCCCTTGAGTCCATCAAAGCTGCCCTTCAAGAACTCAAAACCATTGTGCGATAGCCCCACGGTGGGCGCCAATTGTCGTGGGTTTGTCACGGCAGATGTCCTTGTGGAAAGACTTAGTCGTGGAGCCATCGCAACGGGTTAGCTTAAAGGGGTTAAACTAGACAAGGGGACACTGGGAGTTTATACTAGTTCGGCCCCTTTGATGAAGGTAAAAACCTACGTCTAGTTGTGATTGGTATTGCTAGGGTTTCGAAGGCCAGGGAGCGAATCCGCTTTGTCTGGCTCTCAAGTTGTTGTATGTCCCCCCTAAACCGCTGTCGGGTCGTCCCTTTATATACATATAGGTTGACGCTCGTCGGTTTACAGAGTCCTGAAACCGGATCATAAACATGTCCGGTTCGGTCTCTACACTTCCTATCTTACAACGCAAGTTACATAATTAGGTCGGTTTACCTCTACAGGCCTTAACTCGCCTCTGGGCCTTGGGCCTTCATAAAGCGCCATCGTTCTTATATCGCCATGGGCTTCTAATCTTCGTAAAGCTAACCTGGCTACTCCTGGCCGGTTTACGTCCAGTAGTAATATCCCCAATACATTCTGTTAGATTAGCACTTGATCATTTAGTATGTTGCTATTGCTTTCTTCATGACTTATACATGTCCCTATGACTATGAGATTATGCAACTCCCGTTTACCGGAGGAACACTTTGCATGCTACCAAACGTCACAACGTAACTATGTGATTATAAAGGTGCTCTACAGGTGTCTCCGAAGGTACTTGTTGGGTTGGGGTATTTCGAGATTAGGATTTGTCACTCCGATTGTCGGAGAGGTATCTCTGGGCCTACTCGGTACTTGTTAGTTGCGGGATGATGTATGACGAAACGAGTAAAGAGACTTGCCAGTAACGAGATTGAACTAGGTATCGAGATACCGACGATCGAATCTCGGGCAAGTAACATACCGATGACAAAGGGAACAACGTATGTTGTTATGAGGTTTGACCGATAAAGATCTTCGTAGAATATGTAGGAGCCAATATGAGCATCCAGGTTCCGCTTTTGGTTATTTACCGGAGACAAGTCTCGGTCAAGTCTACATAGTGCTCGAACCCGTAGGGTCCGCACGCTTAAAGTTCGATGATGGTTATATTACGAGTTTATGTGTTTTGATGTACCGACGGTAGTTCGGAGTCCCGGATGTGATCAGGGACATGACACGAGGAGTCTCGAAATGGTCGAGACGTAATGATCGATATATTGGATGACTATATTTGGATACCAGAATGGTTCCGGGTGAGATCGGAATAATTCCGGAGCATCGGGAGGTTATCTGACCCCCCCCCGGGTGGTATCTGGGCCTTAATGGGCTTTAGTGGAAAGGAGGGGAAAGGAGCAAGGGAGGGGGCTTCTACCTCTTGAGAAGTACGTTGGTTTTTCCCCGAAGAGGAAGGGATGATGCAGCAGAGTAGCGTAAGTATTTCCCTCAGTTTTTGAGAACCAAGGTATCAATCCACTAGGAGGCTACGCGCGAGTCCCTCGTACCTCCACAAAACAAATAAATCCTTGCAACCAACGCGATAAGGGGTTGTCAATCCCTACACGGCCACTTACGAGAGTGAGATCTGATAGATATGATAAGATAATATTTTTGGTATTTTTATGATAAAGATGCAAAGTAAAATAAAAGCAAAGTAAAAAGCAAAGGAAATAACTAAGTATTGGAAGATTAATATGATGAAGATAGACCCGGGGGCCATAGGTTTCACTAGTGGCTTCTCTCAAGATCTGAAGTATTCTACGGTGGGTGAACGAATTACTGTTGAGCAATAGACAGAATTGAGCATAGTTATGAGAATATCTAGGCATGATTGTGTATATAGGCATCACGTCCGAGACAAGTAGACCGACTCCTGCCTGCATCTACTACTATTACTCCACTCATCGACCGCTATCCAGCATGCATCTAGAATATTAAGTTAATAAAAACAGAGTAACACCTTAAGCAAGATGACATGATGTAGAGGGATAAACTCATGCAATATGAAGAAAACCCCATCTTGTTATCCTCGATGGCAACAATACAATACGTGCCTTGCTGCCCCTACTGTCGCAAGGAAAGGACACCGCAAGATTGAACCCAAAGCTAAGCACTTCTCCCATTGCAAGAAAGATTAATCTAGTAGGCCAAACCAACCTGATAATTAGAAGAGACTTGCAAAGATAACCAATCATACATAAAAGAATTCAGAGAAGATTCAGATATTGTTCATAGATAGACTTGATCATAAACCCACAATTCATCAGTCTCAACAAACACACCGCAAATAGAAGATTACATCGAATAGTTCTCCACAAGAGAGGGGGAGAACATTGTATTGAGATCCGAAAAGAGACAAGAAGCCATCTAGCTAATAACTATGGACCCGTAGGTCTGAGGTGAACTACTAACACTTCATCGGAGGGGCTATGGTGATGATGTAGAAGCCCTCCGTGATCGATGCTCCCTCCGGTGGAGCTCCGGAACAGGCCCCAAGATGGGATCTCGTGGATACAGAAAGTTGCGGTGGTGGAATTAGGGTTTTGGCTCCGTATATGATCGTTTGGGGGTACGTAGGTATATATAGGAGGGAAGGAGTACGTCGGTGGAGCAACAGGGGGCCCACGAGGGTGGAGGGCCCGCCTGGGGGGGAGGGGGGTAGGTGCGCCCCTACCTCGTGGCCTCCTATTTTGTTTCTTGACGTAGGGTCGAAGTCCTCTGGATCATGTTCGGTGAGAAAATCACGTTCCCGAAGGTGTCATTACATTTGGACTCCGTTTGATATTCCTTTTCTTCGAAACCCTAAAATAGGCAAAAACAACAATTCTGGGCTGGGCCTCTGGTTAGTAGGTTAGTCCCAAAAATAATATAAAAGTGGATAATAAAGCCCAATAATGTCCAAAACAGTAGATAATATAGCATGGAGCAATAAAAAATTATAGATACGTTGGAGACATATCAAGCATCCCCAAGCTTAATTCCTGCTCGTCCTCGAGTAGGTAAATGATAAAAACAGAATTTTTGATGTGGACTGCTACTTTGCATAATATTAATGTAATTCTTCTTAATTGTGGTATGAATATTCGGATCCGAAAGATTCAAGATAAAAGTTTAATATTGACATAAAAATAATAATACTTCAAGCATACTAACTAAGCAATCATGTCTTCTCAAAATAACATGGCCAAAGAAAGTTATCCCTACAAAATCATATAGTCTGGCTATGCTCTATCTTCACCACACAAAATATTTAAATCATGCACAACCCCGATGACAAGCCAAGCAATTGTTTCATACTTTTGACATTCTCAAACTTTTTCAATCTTCACGCAATACATGAGCATGAGCCATGGATATATCACTATATGTTGAATAGTGTGGTGGTTGTGGAGAAGATAAAAAGGAGAAGATAGTCTCACATCAACTAGGCGTATCAACGGGCTATGGAATGCCCATCAATAAATATCAATGTGAGTGAGTAGGGATTGCCATGCAACGGATGCACTAGAGGTATAAGTATATGAAAGCTCAACAAAAGAAACTAAGTGGGTGTGCATCCAACTTCCTTGCTCACGAAGACCTAGGGCATTTTGAGGAAGCCCGTCATTGGAATATACAAGCCAAGTTCTATAATGAAAATTTCCCACTAGTATATGAAAGTGATAACATAGGAGACTCTCTATCATGAATATCATGGTGCTACTTTGAAGCACAAGTCTGGTAAAAGGATAGTAACATTGTCCCTTCTCTCTTTTTCTCTCATCATTTTTTTATTTGGGCCTTTTCTCCCTTTTTTATGGCCTCTTTTTTTTTGTCCAGAGTCTCATCCCGACTTGTGGGGGAATCATAGTATCCATCATACTTTCCTCACTGGGATAATGCTCTAATAATGATAATCATCACACTTCTATTTTCTTACAACTTAACAATTACAACTCGATACTTAGAACTAAATATAACTCTATATGAATGCCTCCGGAGGTGTACCGGGATATGCAATGACTCATGAGTGACATGTACGAAAGAATTATGAACGGTGGCTTTGCCACGAATACGATGTCAACTACATGATCATGCTAAGAAATATGACAATGATGGAGTGTGCCATAATAAACGGAATGGTGGAAAGTTGCATGGCAATATATCTTGGAATGTCTATGGAAATGTCATAATAGGTAGGTATGGTGGCTGTTTTGAGGAAGGTATATGGTGGGTGTATGATACCGGCGAAAGGTGCACGGTATTAGAGAGGCTAGCAATGGTGGAAGGGTGAGAGTTCGTATGATCCATGGACCCAACATTAGTTATAAAGAAATCATATACTTATTGCAAAAACCTACAAGTTATCAAAGCAAAGTATTACGCGCATGCTCCTAGGGGGATAGGTTGGTAGGAAAAGACCATCGCTCATCCCCGACCACCACTCATAAGGAAGACAATCAAAAATAAATCATGCTCCGACTTCATCACATAACGGTTCAACATACGTCCATGCTACGGGAATCACAAACTTTAACACAAGTATTTCTCAAATTCACAACTACTCAACTAGCACAACTTTAATATCACCATCTTCATATCTCAAAACAATTATCAAGCATCAAACTTCTCACAATATTCAACACACTCATAAGAAAGTTTTTACTATTCTTGAATACCTAGCATATTAGGATTGTTTAAGAAAATTACCATGCTATTTAAGACTCTCAAAATAATCTAAGTGAAGCATGAGAGATCAATATTTTCTATAAAACAAATCCACCACCGTGCCCTAAAATATATAAGTGAAGTACTAGAGCAAAACTATATAACTCATATGATATAAGCGAAGCACATAGAGTATTCTAACAAATTCCAAATCATGTATGGCTCTCTCAAAAGGTGTGTAAATCAAGGATGATTTTGGTAAACTAACAAATAAAGACTCAAATAATACAAGACGCTCCAAGCAAAACACATATCATGTGGTGAATAAAATTATAGCTCCAAGTAAAGTTACCGATAGAAGTAGACGAAAAGAGGGGATGCCCCTTTTAGGGGTCCTTAGATTATCTTGGGGGTGCTATGGGCATCCCTAAGCTTAGGCTCTTGCCACTCCTTGTTCCATAATCCATCAAATCTTTACCCAAAACTTGAAAACTTCACAACACAAAACTCAAAGTAGAAAATCTCGTGAGCTCCGTTAGCGAAATAAAACAAAAGACCACTTCAAGTCACTGTAATGAACCCATTTGTTATTTATATTGGTGTTAAACCTACTGTATTCCAACTTCTCTATGGTTTATAAACTATTTTACTAGCCATAGATTCATCAAAATAAGCAAACAACACACGAAAAACAGAATCTGTCAAAAACAGAACAGTCTTTAGTAATCTGTAGCTAGGGCAAGATATGGAACCCCAAAACTTCTAAAATTAAATTCTGGACGTGAGCAATTTATCTATTAATCATCTGCAAAAAGAATTAACTAAATCTCACCTTCCAAATAAAAATGGGAGCAGTTCTCGTGAGCGCTAAAGTTTCTTTTTTTACAGAAAGATATCAAGACATTCCCCAAGTCTTCCCAACAGTTCTACTTGGCAAAAACACTAATTAAACACAAAAAACACAACCTAAACGGAGGCTACATAAATTATTTATTACTAAACAGGAGCAAAAATCAAGGAATAAAAATAAAATTGGGTTGCCTCCGTTAACGAAAGAAAACAAAAGACCACTTCAAGGTATTGTAATGAACTCATTCTTTATTTATATTGGTGTTAAACCTACTGTATTCCAACTTCTCTATGGATTATAAATTATTTTACTAGCCATAGATTCATCAAAATAAGCAAACAACACACGAAAAACAGAATCTGTCAAAAACAGAACAGTCTGTAGTAATCTGTAGCTAGCGCAAGATATGGAACCCCAAAAATTCTAAAATAAATTGCTGGACGTGAGGAATTTATCTTTTAATCATCTGCAAAAATAATTAACTAAATATCACTTTCCAAATAAAAATGACAGCAGTTCTCGTGAGCGCTAGAGTTTCTGTTTTTTACAGCAAGTTCAACAAGACTTTCCCCAAGTCTTCCCAATGGTTCTACTTGGCACAAACACTAATTAAACACAAAAAACACAACCAAAATAGAGGATAAATAATTGACTTATTACTAAACAGGAGCAAAAATCAAGGAACAAAAATAAAATTGGGTTGCCTCCCAACAAGCGCTATCGTTTAATGCCCCTAGCTAGGCATAAAAAGCAAGGATAGATCTAGGTATTGCCATAATAGTAAGATAGATCATTAAAACTCATTTCATATTCTCTACGTTCGGTAGAAAGTTTTCTTTGAGGCAAGCAAAAGTAATCAAAAGGGCTAAATTTAATGGGGCAAAAGCCGCCAAGATCAACCTTGGGAGGTATAGGTTCCTCCTTTGGTCCTTCGTATTGCACAACCAATTCATCATTATAAGCATTCTTTTGGCCCAACTTTGTGAGCCTATATTCAAGAGAATATCCTAGCTCATTATTTCGAATGGCCAAATCATCATTAAGCTCAGAAATTCTATCAACTAAAACATTGGTAGTGACCCTTTTTCTAAGATTTTCATTGAAAGCAACATAGTCTAGAGATTGAAAACGCATTATATCTTCTTGATCAAAAAGGGTAGCCTCTATGGGAGGACGCCAAGCGTCTACCCTATAATGCGCAAAGATTTATTTGGCTTCTCTTATTATGAATCTAAACTCATGATCGAAAAAGATAATAGCGGCACGCTTAACAGAAGAATGTCAATATTACAAAATTCTAGGAAAATCCTTTGTATGCAAGGATGCAAGTGCATGAATTGTCTTTCAAGTTATACTACAACCATGGCAATAGCGTCCACAAGACTACTAGTTCTATGAAGGATAGAACTACCCATAGAAGGTAAAGCACCGGCACAAGTAAAGAAATCTTGAATAACTCCTTTTCCAATAATATTACCACTACCAACATGGAATTTTTTTGTATGTAAGATGGGGGGTTCTTTAGCAGGAGCATCAAAATATTTCATGACATTATTATTTTCCATATCGACAATAATTTCCCCTATTTCAGACATAACGGCAGGAAGTGCAAAGGGCAAAAAGAGGCAAATGGGAAAGAGAGGGAGGATAGAGAGAGAGGGCGAATAAAACGGCAAGGGTGAAGTGGGGGAGAGGAAAACAAGAGGCAAATGGCAAATAATGTAATGCGAGAGATAGGGATTGTGATAGGTACTTGGTATATTGACTTTTGAGTAGACTCCCCGGCAACGGTGCCAGAAATCCTTCTTGTACCTCTTGAGCACTGTGTTGGTTTTTCCCCGAAGAGGAAGGGATGATGCAGCAGAGTAGCGTAAGTATTTCCCTCAGTTTTTGAGAATCAAGGTATCAATCCAGTAGCAGGCTACGCGCGAGTCCCTCGTACCTGCACAAAACAAATAAATCCTCGCAACCAACATGATTAGGGGTTCGCAATGCCTACACGGCCACTTACGAGAGTGAGATCTGATAGATATGATAAGATAATATTTTTGGTATTTTTATGATAAATATGCAAAGTAAAATAAAAGCAAAGTAAAAAGCAATGGAAATAACTAAGTACTGGAAGATTAATATGATGAAGATAGACCCAGGGGCCATAGGTTTCACTAGTGGCTTCTCTCAAGAGCTTAAGTATTCTACGGTGGGTGAACTAATTACTGTTGAGCAATTGACAGAATTGAGCATAGTTATGAGAATATCTAGGTATGATCGTGTATATAGGCATCACGTCTAAGACAAGTAGACTGACTCCTGCCTGCATCTACTACTATTACTTCACTCATCGGTCGCTATCCAGCATGCATCTAGAGTATTAAGTTAATAAAAATAGAGTAACTCCTTAAGCAAGATGACATGATGTAGAGGGATAAACTCATGCAATATGAAAAAAACCCCATCTTGTTATCCTCGATGGCAACGATACAATACGTGCCTTGCTGCCCCTACTGTCACTGGGAAAGGACACCCCAAGATTGAACCCAAAGCTCAACACTTCTCCATTTGCAAGAAAGATCAATCTAGTAGGCCAAACCAGAGTGATAATTCGAAGAGACTTGCAAAGATAACCAATCATACATAAAAAAATTCAGAGAAGATTCAAATATTGTTCATAGATAGGCTTGATCATAAACCCACAATTCATCGGTCTCAACAAACACACCGCAAAAAGAAGATTACATCGAATAGTTCTCCACGAGAGAGGGGGAGAACATTGAAGGAAATATGCCCTAGAGGCAATAATAATGTTATTATTTTATTTCCTTATATCATGATAAATGTTTATTATTCATGCTAGAATTGTATTATCCGGAAACATAATACTTGTGTGAATACATAGACAAACTAAACGTCACTAGTATGCCTCTACTTGACTAGCTCATTAATCAAAGATGGTTATGTTTCCTAACCATAGACATGTGTTGTCATTTGATAAATGGGATCATATTATTAGGAGAATGATGTGATTGACATGACCCATTCCATTAGCTTAGCACCCGATCGTTTAGTATGTTGCTATTGCTTTCTTCATAACTTATACATGTTCCTATCACTATGAGATTATGCAACTCCCGTTTGCCAGAGGAACACTTTGTGTGCTACCAAACGTCACAACGTAACTGGGTGATTATAAAGGTGCTCTACAGGTGTCTCCAAAGGTACATGTTGGGTTGGCGTATTTCGAGATTAGGATTTGTCACTCCGATTGTCGGAGAGGTATCTCTGGGCCCTCTCAGTAATGCACATCACCTAAGCCTTGCAAGCAATGCAACTAATGAGTTAGTTGCGAGATGATGTATTACGGAACGAGTAAAGAGACTTGCCGGCAATGAGATTGAACTAGGTATTGAGATACCGACGATCGAATCTCGGGCAAGTAACATATCGATGACATAGGGAACAACGTATGTTGTTATGCGGTCTGACCGATAAAAGATCTTCGTAGAATATGTGGGAGCCAATATGAGCATCCAGGTTCCGCTATTGGTTATTGACCGGATACGTGTCTCGGTCATGTCTACATTGTTCTCGAACCCGTAGGGTCCGCATGCTTAAGGTTTCGATGATAGTTATATTATGAGTTTATTAGTTTTGATGTACCGAAGTTAGTTCGGAGTCCCGGATATGATCATGGACATAACGAGGAGTCTTGAAATGGTCGAGACATAAAGATTGATATATTGGATGACTATATTCGGACACCGGAAGTGTTCCGGGGAAGTTTCGGATAAAACCGGAGTACCGGGGGGTTACCGGAACCCCCCGGGGGGTTAATGGGCCTCATGGGCCTAAAGTGGAGAAGAGGAGGGGCGGCCAGGGCAGGCCGCGTGCCCCCTCCCCCTCTAGTCCGAATTGGACAAGGAGGGAGGGGCGGCGCTCCCCCTTTCCTTCCTCTCCTCTCTCCCTTCCTTCCCCCTCTCCTACTTGGACAAGGAAAAGGAGGGAGTCCTACTCCCGGTAGGAGTAGGACTCCTCCCTGGTGCGCCTCGTCATGGCCGGCCGCCCCTCCCCCTTGCTCCTTTATATACGGGGGCAGGGGGCACCTCTAGACACAACAATTGATCCTTGAGATCTCTTAGCCGTGTGCGGTGCCCCCCTCCACCATAATCCTCGATAATATTGTAGCGGTGCTTAGGCGAAGCCCTGCGATGGTAGAACATCAAGATCGTCACCACGCCGTCGTGCTGACGGGACTCTTCCCCGACACTTTGCTGGATCGGAGTCCGGGGATCGTCATCGAGCTGAACGTGTGCTAGAACTCGGAGGTGCCGTAATTTCGGTGCTTGATCGGTCGGGCCGTGAAGACGTACGACTACATCAACCGCGTTGTTATAACGCTTCCGATTTCGGTCTACGAGGGTACGTGGACAACACTCTCCCCTATCGTTGCTATGCATCACCATGATCTTGCGTGTGCGTAGGAATTTTTTTGAAATTACTACATTCCCCAAAAAACATTGTATTGAGATCCAAAAAGAGAGAAGAAGCCATCTAGCTAATAACTATGGACCCGTAGGTCTGAGGTGAACTACTCACACTTCATCGGAGGGGCTATGGTGATGATGTAGAAGCCCTCCGTGATTGATGCCTCCTCCGGCGGAGCTCCGTAACAGGCCCCAAGATGGGATCTCATGGATACGGAAAGTTGCGGTGGTGGAATTAGGGTTTTGGCTCCGTATCTGATTGTTTGGGGGTACGTAGGTATATATAGGAGGAAGGAGTACGTCGATGGAGCAACAGGGGGCCCACGAGGGTGGAGGGCACGCCTGGGGGGTGGGTAGGCGCGCCCCCCTACCTCGTGGCTTCCTCTTTTGTTTCTTGACGTAGAGTCCAAGTCCTCTGGATCATGTTCGGTGAGAAAATCATGTTCCCGAAGGTTTCATTCATTTGGACTCCGTTTGATATTCCTTTTCTTCGAAACCCTAAAATAGGCAAAAAAACAACAATTCTGGGCTGGGCCTTCGGTTAGTAGGTTAGTCCCAAAAATAATATAAAAGAGGATAATAAAGCCCAATAATGTCCAAAACTGTAGATAATATAGCATGGAGCAATCAAAAATTATAGATATGTTGGAGACGTATCAGGGGCGCCCCCCCCAACCCAATCCAGATTGGGAGGGGGGCCGCCCCCCTTTCCTTCCTCCCTCCTTCCTCTTCCTTCCCTCTCCCTCTCCAAATAGGAAAAGGAGGAGTCCTACTCCTGGTGGGAGTAGGACAAACCCCTTGGACGCGCCTCCTGCCCTTGGGCGGCCCTCTCCTCCCCCCTAGACACCCCATAGACACAACAATTGATCTCTTGGATCTTTTAGCCGTGTGCGGTGCCCCTCTTCACCATAGTCCACCTCGATAATATCGTAGCGGTGCTTAGGCGAAGCCCTGCGACGGTAGAACATCAACATCGTCACCACGCCGTCGTGCTGACAGAACTATCCCTCAAAGCTCAGCTGGATCGGAGTTCGAGGGACGTCATCGAGTTGAACATGTGCAGAACTGGGAGGTGCCATGCGTTTGGTACTTGATCGGTCGGATCGTGAAGACGTACGACTACATCAACCGAATTGTACTAATGCTTCCGCTTTCGGTCTATGAGGGTACGTGGACACACTCTCCCCTCTCATTGCTATGCATCACCATGATCTTGCATGTGCGTAGGAATTTTTTTGAAATTACTACGTTCCTCAACAGTGGCATCTGAGCCTGGTTTTATGCATTGATGTTATATGCACGAGTAGAACACAAGTGAATTGTGGGCGATACATGTCATACTTCTTACCAGCATGTCATACTTTGGTTCGGCGGTATTGTTGGATGAAGCGGACCGGACCGACATTACGCGCACGCTTACGCGAGACTGGTTCTACTGACGTGCTTTGCACATAGGTGGCTGGTGGGTGTCAGTTTCTCCAACTTTAGTTGAACCGAGTGTGGTTACACCCGGGTCCTTGAGAAGATTAAAACATCATTAACTTGACGAACTATCATTGTGGTTTTGATGTGTAGGTAAGAACGGTTCTTGCTCAGCCCGTAGCAGCCACGTAAAACTTGCAACAACAAAGTAGAGGACGTCTAACTTGTTTTTGCAGGGCATGTTTTGATGTGATATGGTCAAGACATGATGCTATAACTAGCAGGAGCCATATGGTTGTCGCTTTATTATTGTATGCAATGCAATCGCCCTGTAATTACCTTACTTTATCACTAAGCGGTAGCGATAGTCGTAGAAGCAACAGTTGGAAGACAACAACAATGCTACGATGGAGATCAAGGTGTCGCGCCGGTGACAATGGTGATCATGACGGTGCTTCGGAGATGGAGATCACATGCACAAGATGATGATGGCCATATCATATCACTTATATTGATTGCATGTGATGTTTATCTTTTATGCATCTTATTTTGCATTGATTGACGGTAGCATTATAAGATGATCTCTCACTAAATTTCAAGATAAAAGTGTTCTCCCTCAGTATGCACCATTGCCAAAGTTCGTCGTTCCCAGACACCATGTGATGATCGGGTGTGATAACCTCTACGTCCATCTACAACGGGTGCAAGCCAGTTTTGCACATGCAGAATACTCAGGTTAAACTTGACGAGCCTAGCATATGTAGATATGGCCTCGGAACACTGAGACCGAAAGGTCGAGCGTGAATCATATAGTAGATATGATCAACATAGCGATGTTCACCATTGAAAACTACTCCATTTCACATGATGATCGGTTATGGTTTAGTTGATTTGGCTCACGTGATCACTTAGATGATTAGAGGGATGTCTATCTAAGTGGGAGTTCTTAAGTAATTTGATTAATTGAACTTAAGTTTATCATGAACTTAGTACCTGATAGTATTTTGCATGTTTATGTTTGTTGTAGATAGATGGCTCGTGTTGTTGTTCCGTTGAATTTTAATGCCTTCCTTGAGAAAGCAAAGTTGAAAGATGATGGTAGCAATTACACGGACTAGGTCCGTAACTTGAGTTTTATCCTCATTGCTGCAAAGAAGAATTACATCCTGGAAGCACCGCTAGGTGCCCAACCTGCTGTAGGAGCAACACCAGAAGTTATGAACGTCTGGCAGAGCAAAGCTGATGACTACTCGATAGTTCAGTGTGCCATGCTTTACAGCTTAGAACCCGGACTTGAACGATGTTTTGAACGTCATTGAGCATATGAGATGTTCCAGGAGTTGAAGTTAATATTTCAAGCAAATGCCCGGATTGAGAGATATGAAGTCTCCAATAAGTTCTACAGCTGCAAGATGGAGGAGAATAGTTCTGTCAGTGAGCATATACTCAGAATGTCTGGGTATAACAATCACTTGATTCAACTAGGAGTTAATCTTCCAGATGATAGCATCATTGACAGAATTCTTCAATCACTGCCACCAAGTTACAAGAGCTTCGTGATGAACTATAACATGCAAGGGATGGATAAGACGATTTCCGAGCTCTTCCCAACGCTAAAGGTTGCGGAGGTAGAAATCAAGAAGGAGCATCAAGTGTTGATGGTCAATAAGACCACCAGTATTAAGAAAAAGGGCAAAGGGAAGAATAAGGGGAGCTTCAAGAAGAATAGCAAACAAGTTGCTGCTCAAGAGAAGAAACCCAAATCTGGACCTAAGCCTGAGACTGAGTGCTTCTACTGCAAGCAGACTGGTCACTGGAAGCGGAACTGCCCCAACTATTTGGCGGATAAGAAGGATGGCAAGGTGAACAAAGGTATATGTGATATACATGTTATTGATGTGTACCTTACCAGAGCTCGCAGTAGCACCTGGGTATTTGATACTGGTTCTGTTGCTAATATTTGCAACTCAAAACAGGGACTATGGATTAAGCAAACACTGGCTAAGGACGAGGTGACGATGCGCGTGGGAAATGGCTCCAAAGTCGATGTGATCGCTGTCGGCACGCTACCTCTACATCTACCTTTGGGATTAGTTTTAGACCTAAATAATTGTTATTTGGTGCCAGTGTTGAGCATGAACATTATATCTAGATCTTGTTTGATGCGAGACGGTTATTCATTTAAATCGGAGAATAATGGTTGTTCTATTTATATGAGTAATATATTTTATGGTCATGCACCCTTGAAGAGTGGTCTATTTTTGATGAATCTCGATAGTAGTGATAGACATATTCATAATGTTGAAGCCAAAAGATGCAGAGTTGACAATGATAGTGCAACTTATTTGTGGCACTGCCATTTGGGTCATATTGGGGTAAAGCGCATGAAGAAACTCCATACTGATGGACTTTTGGAATCACTTGATTATGAATCACTTGGTTCTTGCGAACCATGCCTCATGGGCAAGATGACTAAAACGCCGCTCTCCGGAACTATAGAGCGAGCAACTGATTTGTTGGAGATCATACATACTGATGTATGTGGTCCAATGAATGTTGAGGCTCGCGGCAGGTATCGTTATTTTCTCACCTTCACAGATGATTTAAGAAGATATGGGTATACCTACTTAATGAAACATAAGTCTAAAACATTTGAAAAGTTCAAAGAATTTTAGAGTGAAGTTGAAAATCATTGTAACAAGAAAATAAAGTTTCTACGATCTGGTCATGGAGGAGAATATTTGAGTTATGAGTTTGGTCTACATTTGAAACAATGCGGAATAGTTTCGCAACTCACGCCACCCGGAACACCACAGCGTAATGGTGAGTCTGAATGTCGTAATCGTACTTTACTAGATATGGTGCGATCTATGATGTCTCTTACTGATTTACCGCTATCGTTTTGGGGTTATGCTTTAGAGACGGCCGCATTGACGTTTAATAGGGCACCATCAAAATCCGTTGAGACGACACCTTATGAACTGTGGTTTGGCAAGAAACCAAAGTTGTTGTTTCTTAAAGTTTGGGGTTGCGTTGCTTATGTGAAAAATATTCAACCTGATAAGCTCGAACCCAAATCGGAGAAATGTGTCTTCATAGGATACCCAAAGGAAACTGTTGGGTACACCTTCTATCACAGATCCGAAGGCAAGACATTCGTTGCTAAGAATGGATCCTTTCTAGAGAAGGAGTTTCTCTCAAAAGAAGTGAGTGGGAGGAAAGTAGAACTTGATGAGGTAATAGTACTTCCTCCCTTATTAGAAAGTAGTTCATCACAGAAACCGGTTCCTGTGACGTCTACACCAATTAGTGAGGAAGTTAATGATGATGATCATGAAACTTCAGATCAAGTTGTTACTGAACCTCGTAGGTCAACCGGAGTAAGTTCCGCACCAGAGTGGTACGTTAATCCTGTTCTGGAGGTTATGTTACTAGACCATGACGAACCTATGAACTATGAAGAAGCGATGGTGAGCCCAGATTCCGCAAAATGGCTTGAGGCCATGAAATCTAAGATGGGATCCATGTATGAGAACAAAGTGTGGACTTTGGTTGACTTGCCCGATGATCGGCAAGCCATTGAGAATAAATGGATCTTCAAAAAGAAGACTGACGCTGACGGTAATCTTACTATCTATAAAGCTTGACTTGTTGCAAAAGGTTTTCGACAATTTCAAGGGATTGACTACGATGAGACCTTCTCACCCGTAGCGGTGCTTAAGTCTGTCTGAATCATGTTAGCAATTGCCGCATTTTATGATTATGAAATTTGGCAAATGGATGTCAAAACTCCATTCCTGCACGGATTTCTGAAAGAAGAGTTGTATATGATGCAACGGAAGGTTTTGTCGATCCAAAGGGAGCTAACAAAGTGTGCAAGCTCCAGCGATCCATTTATGGACTGGTGCAAGCCTCTCGGAGTTGGAATAAATGTTTTGATAGTGTGATCAAAGCATATGGTTTTATACAGACTTTTGGAGAAGCCTGTATTTACAAGAAAGTGAGTGGGAGCTCTGTAGCATTTCTGATATTATATGTGGATGACATATTGTTGATCGGAAATGATATAGAATTTCTGGATAGCATAAAAGGATATCTGAATAAGATTTTTTCAATGAAGGACCTCGGTGAAGCTGCTTGTATATTGGGCATCAAGATCTATAGAGATAGATCGAGACGCTTAATTGGACTTTTGCAAAGCACATACCTTGACAAAGTTTTGAAGAAATTCAAAAAGGATCAACCAAAGAAAGGATTCTTGCCTGTGTTACAAGGTGTGAAGTTGAGTAAGACTCAATGCCCGACCACTGCAGAAGATAGAGAGAAAATGAAAGATGTTCCCTATGCTTCAGCCATAGGCTCTATCATCTATGCAATGTTGTGTACCAGACCTGATGTGTGCCTTGCTATTAGTTTAGCAGGGAGGTACCAAAGTAATCCACGAGTGGATCACTGGATAGCGGTCAAGAACATCTGGAAATACCTGAAAAGGACGAAGGATTTGTTTCTCGTTTACGGAGGTGACAAAGAGCTCATCGTAAATGGTTACGTCGATGCAAGCTTTGACACTGATCCGGACGATTCTAAATCGCAAATCGGATACATGTTTTTATTGAATGGAGGAGCTGTCAGTTGGTGCACTCCTAAACAAGGCGTCGTAGCAGGATCTACATGTGAAGTGGAGTACATAGCTGCTTCGGAAGCAGCAAATGAAGGAGTCTGGATGAAGGAGTTCATATCTAATCTAGGTGTCATACCTAGTGCATCAGGACATACAGAGCAGAACAAACGGAGGAAATCAGGCCCCGGCAAGTACTTTCCCAGGAAGAGCCCCGAGGGGCCACCGACAAAGGTGTTGCCGCGGATTCTGAGCCTGTCGAGGAGTGACTGATTCCGGCGGGCCGTCAGGCCCTAGCCGTAGAGACGGCCGCCCCCATGGCAGAATAAATGCCTTTGGTCCTTGCCGTCGAGCCCCAGGCTCCGACATAGGCACAACATACCGTCCGATTCCTCCAAACAGGGGAGCTTCCTGAGGAGCGGGATTAAGCGGAGAAAGTAACCCGTCGGTCTGCCATGTATCAGTTCGTCGATGACGTCCTGTGCAGGAAGCGATCGAATGGCGTGAAATTGAAGTGCATTCCCCGGGAGGAAGGACTGGAGCTGTTGGCGGAGATACACGGAGGCATATGTGGCTCCCACATAGGGACGAGGGCCCTTGCCGGCAAAGCATTCCGGCAAGGTTTCTTCTGGCCCACTGTGATGACCCACAAGTATAGGGGATCTATTGTAGTCCTTTCGATAAGTAAGAGTGTAGAACCCAACGAGGAGCAGAAGGAAATGATAAGCGGTTTCTAGCAAGGTATTCTCTTCAAGTACTGAAATCAGTGGTAACAAATAGTTTTGTGATAGGATAGTTTGTAATGAGCAACAAGTAACAAAAGTAAATAAAGTGCAGCAAGGTGGCCCAATCCTTTTCTAGCAAAGGACAAGCCTGGACAAACTCTTATATGATGTAAAGCGCTCCCGAGGACACATGGGAATATCGTCAAGCTAGTTTTCATCACGCTCATATGATTCGCATTCGATACTTTGATAATTTGGTATGTGGGAGGACCGGTGCTTGGGTGCTTCCCTTACTTGGACAAGCATCCCACTTATGATTAACCTCTATTGCAAGCATCCGCAAATACAACAAAAGTATTAAGGTAAACCTAACCATAGCATCAAACATATGGATCCAAATGAGCCACTTATGAAGCAACGCATAAACTAGGGTTTAAGCTTCTATGACTCTAGCAACCCATCATCTACTTATTACTTCCCAATGCCTTCCTATAGGCCCAAACAATGGTGAAGTGTCATGTAGTCGACGTTCACATAACACCACTAGAGGAGAGACAACATACATCTCATCAAAATATCGAACGAATACCAAATTCACATGACTACTAATAGCAAGACTTCTCCCATGTCCTCAGGAACAAAAGTAACTACTCACAAAGGATAAACATGTTCATAATCAGAGGGGTATTAATGTGCATATAGGATCTGAACATATGATCTTCCACCAATTAAACCAACTAGCATCAACTACAAGGAGTAATTAACACTACTAGCAACCTACTAGCACCAATCCCGGATTTGGAGAAAAGAATTGGATACAAGAGATGAACTAGGGTTTTGAGATGAGATGGTTCTGATGAAGATGTTGATGGAGATTGCCCTCTCCCGATGAGAGGAGCGTTGGTGGTGATGATGGCGATGATTTCCCCCTCCGGGAGGGAAGTTTCCCCGGCAGAACAGCCCCGCCAGAACCATGGATTGGCTCCGCCAAGGTTCCGCCTCGTGGCGGCGGAGTTTCGTCCGAGAAGAAGGTTATGATTATTTTTCCATCGAAAGAGTCCATATAGCAGAAGATGGTCACCGGAGGGCCACCAGGGGGCCCATGAGGTAGGGGGCGCGCCAGGGGGGTAGGGCGCGCCCCCACCCTCGTGGGCAGGGTGTGCTCCCCTAGTGAAGTTCTTGCGCTCAATGTTTTATATATTTGGAAAACATCATCCGTGAAGTTTCAGGACTTTTGGAGCTGTGCAGAATAGGTCTCTAATATTTGCTCCTTTTCCAGCCAGAATCCCACCTGCCGGCATTCTCCCTCTTTATGTAAACCTTGTAAAATAAGAGAGAATAGGCATAAGTATTGTGACATAATGTGTAATAACAGCCCATAATGCCATAAATATTGATATAAAAGCATGATGCAAAATGGACGTATCAACTCCCCCAAGCTTAGACCTCGCTTGTCCTCAAGAGAAAAGCCGAAACCGAAAAATATGTCCACATGTTTAGAGATGAAGGTGTCGATAAAAATAAAATACGGACATGAAGGCATCATGATCATTCTTAGAACAGCAACTTATATAATTCTTGTCATATGATATCTTATGCTAGAGTAATAATTCAATCACAATATCAAGTATGAATCGTAAACTTTATTCAAAACTAACAAACTATAATCTCGGTCATTGAAGCAATTGCAATTTATCATAACATAGGAAAGAGTCAATGTATAAGAGCTTTTCAGCAAGTCCGCATACTCAACTATAATATATTCTTTCAAAATTGCTGACACTCACGCAATACTTATGGGTATGGAGTTTTAATCAGACACAGAGAAATATAGGGGCTTATAGTTTTGCCTCCCAACGTTTTACCTCAAGGGTAATGTCAACAGTAATAGTTCATGAAAACCCACATCCAATTAGCCATATATACCAGGATCTTTCCAACATATTGTGCTCGCCAAAGGATAAAATGTAAAAAGGAAGGGTGAAGATCACCTTGACTCTTTTGCAGTATAGGAGATAAAAGTAAAAGATAGGCCCTTCGCAGAGGGAAGCAGAGGTTGTCATGCGCTTTTATGGTTGGATGCACAAAATCTTAACGCGAAAGAACATCACTTTACATTGCCGCTTGTGATATGGACCTTTATTATGCAGTCTGTCGCTTTATTACTTCCATATCACATGACTGTATAAAACTTATTTCTACCACTCCAATCAATCATACATATTTAGAGAGCAATTTTTATTGCTTGCACCGACGACAACTTACTTGACGGATCTTACTCAATCCATAGGTAGGTATGGTGGACTCTCATGGCAAAACTGGTTTAAGGGTATTTGGAAGCACAAGTAGTATTTCTCCTTGGTGCAATGAATTTGGATAGCATGAGGGAGAAAGGCAAGCTCAACATGTTGGAGGATCCAAGACAATATAATTTATCTCAGATGTAAGAAAGCATAACCCATTACGTTATCTTCCTTGTCCAATGTCAACTCGTTAGCATGTCATATTTTAATGAGTGCTCACAATCATAAAAGATGTCCAAGATAGTATATTTATATGTGAAGACCTCTCTTTCTTTATTACTTCCTACTAATTGCAATGATGACCAAAACTATGTTTGTCGACCCTCAATAACTTTTATTCATCATATTCTTTCTATGTGAGCTCATTACTCTCCATAAGAGTCACATGATCTCTTTATTTCTTTTTGTTTCTTTCTCTTTTCTTTTATTCACTTGGGATCATGGCAAAAATAATGAAGCCCTTGAATCAATACTAATCTTTATTATATAGCTCACGGACTCGATTACATAGAAGGATAATATAGCAAAACTCACAACTAGATCATACTAAGAACTTTTATTCTACTAGATCAAGATATTACCAAAAGGATCGAACTAAGAAAAATGGTAAAGATAAAAGTGATGGTGATACGATACCGGGGCACTCCCCCAAGCTTGGCACTTGCCAAGTGGAGTGCCCATACTAGATACTCAATTCTTCTTTGTTGGTGGAGACGGTGGTGATTTTGTTGATGGCGTAGGCTTGTCGTCCTTCTTCCAAGGCATAGGCTCACCATCATAGAAGGATGACCGAGTCTCCGGGATCCTCAAATCTGTAGCCAAACTCATCATTTTGAATCTATATTCATACTCACAGTTTTGGTTTTGCAGGTCATAGATCTGAGCTTGAAGGTGCTCGATTTTCTCGTGAAGCTTGAAGATGGTCTCCCCGATGTTGTCGGCATCCAGCTTGTGTTTGTTGGTGAACTCTGTGATCATCATGTAGTTGCAGTTGAGTCCATGCTCCACCATCCCTTGACACTTGAAAACTTGTTGCTCCATTGCTTCGAGCCTCGTCTCCATGCTTATGTTCCCCTTCGATCCCTCAGCATCACAGATGTGCAGCAACCCATCACGCATCTCAATGGTTTGAGGGTGTCGCTGCACCTCCGCGATGTAAGCGTTGATGACCTTCTCGAAGAACTTGTCCTTGGGAGCACTTGGAGACGTCATGATAATCTAGATCTGTCAGAAAAACAGCTCGAAACAAAGACATGAGATTTTTGCGTGATACGGGAGCCAAAACCCTCAGGAGGTTATATAATGAATTTTTACCGACCAAAATACGTGTCATGTAAGAAAACGGATTCCGGAGAGCACACGAAGTGCCCACGAGGTAGGGGGGCGTGCCCAGGGGGTAGGGCGCGCCCTCCACCCTCGTGGGGCCCTCGTGTCCTTTCTGGACTGCTACTTATTTTTCTATTTTTCTAAATATTCCAAAACGGAGAAATATTGCCATAAAAACTATTTTGGAGTGAGTTGACTTACCATACCACATACCTATTCCTTTTCGGAGTCTGAAACGTTCCGGAAAGTTTCCTTTATGTACTCCTCCGGGGTTACGGTTTCAATAACATTGGTTTCATCATTTATGGGATTACCTGAGATATAGTGTTTGATTCTTTGACCGTTCACCACCTTCGGATTTGTGCCTTCGAAGTTGTTGATTTTTATGGCACCGGAATGATAGACCTCCTCGATAACGTAAGGGCCATCACATTTAGTGAGAAGTTTTCCTGCAAAAAATCTTAAACGAGAGTTGTATAGCAATACATAATCGCCTACGTTAAACTCATGCTTTTGTTTCTTTTATCATGCCACCTTTTAACTTTTTCTTTAAACAACTTGGCATTTTCATAGGCTTGAGTTCTCCATTCATCAAGTGAGCTAATATCAAATAACATCTTCTCATCGGCAAGTTTAAAATCATAATTAAGTTCTTTACTAGCCCAATAAGCCTTGTCTTCTAGTGCGAGAGGTATGTGACATGCTTTTCCATAGACCATTTTATACGGAGACATACCCATAGGATTTTTATATGCAGTTCTATAGGCCCATAATGCATCATCAAGTTTCTTGGAACAATTCTTTCTGGACCTATTAACAGTCTTTTGCAAAATTAATTTGAGTTCTCTATTGCTCAATTCTACTTGACCACTAGATTGAGGGTGATAAGGAGATGCAATTTTATGATTAACATCATATTTAGCAAGCATTTTACGGAAAGCACCATGAATAAAATGTGAACCACCATCAGTCATTAAATATCTAGGGACTCCAAACCTTGGAAAAATAACTTCTTTAGCATTTTAATAGAAGTGTTATGATCAGCACTACTAGTTGGAATAGCTTCTACCCACTTAGTAACGTAATCAACAGCAACTAAAATATGTGTATAACCATTAGAGGAAGGAAAAGGTCCCATATAGTCAAAGCCCCAAACATCAAATGGTTCAATAACAAGTGAATAATTCGTAGGCATTTCTTGACGTCTACTAATATTACCAATTCTTTGACATTCATCACAAGATAAGACAAACTTACGGGCATCCTTGAAGAGAGTAGGCCAATAAAAACCAGATTGTAGTACCTTATGTGCAGTTCTATCTCCAGCATGGTGTCCTCCATAAGCTTCGGAGTGACACTTGCGTAGGATCTATTCCTGTTCATGCTCAGGTACACAATGTCTAATAACACCATCTACTCCTTCTTTATAAAGATGTGGGTCATCCCAAAAGTAATGCCTCAAATCATAAAAGAACTTTTTCTTTTGCTGGTATGTGAAACTAGGTGGTATAAACTTAGAAACAATGTAATTAGCATAATCAGCATACCATGGAGCAGTATGAGAAGTATTTATGACATTTAGTTGCTCATCAGGAAAGCTATCATCAATAGGTAGTGGGTCATCAAGCACATTTTCTAACCTAGACAAGTGGTCTGCAATGGGGTTCTCAGCTCCTTTTCTATCAACAATGTGTAAATCAAATTCTTGTAGCAAGAGAACCCATCTAATAAGTCTAGGTTTAGCATCTTTCTTCTCCATAAGATATTTAATAGTAGCATGATAAGTGTGAATAGTTACTTTAGAATCAACAATATAAGGTCTAAACTTATCACAGGCAAATACAAACTGCTAAGAGTTCTTTTTCAGTAGTAGCATAATTCTTTGAGCATTGTCTAGAATTTTACTAGCATATTGAATAACATTTAGTTTGTTATCAACTCTTTGTCCTAGAACAACACCTACAACATAATCACTAGCATCACACATAATTCCAAAGGGTAAATTCCAATCAGGTGGCTGAACAATAGGTGTAGAGATCAATGCTTTCTTAAGTATTTCAAATTCTTCTACACAATCATGATGAAATACAAATGGTATATCTTTTTGTAATAAATTAGTCAGAGGCGGAGAGATTTTTAAGAAGTCCTTAATGAACCTCCTATAAAAACCGGCATGACCAAGGAAACTTCTTATACCTTTGATGTCCTTGGGACATGGCATCTTTTCAATAGCATCAACCTTGGCTTTATCAACTTCAATACCTCTTTCAGAAACTTTATGCCCCAAGACAATACCTTCATTAACCATAAATTGGCACTTTTCCCAATTCAAGACAAGATTAGTTTCTTCACATGTCTGCAAAACTCGATCAAGGTTGCTTAAGCAATCATCAAAAGAAGATCCATACACGGAAAAGTCGTCCATGAAATCCTCACAAATCTTCTCACAAAAGTCAGAGAATATAGCCATCATGCATCTTTGAAATGTAGCAGGTGCATTACATAAACCAAAAGGCATACGTCTATAAGAAAAAGTACCAACAGGGCATGTAAAAGTAGTCTTTGATTGATCTTTGGTTGACACAGGTATTTGAGAGAAACCAGAATAACCATCTAGAAAGCAAAAATGTGTATGTTTAGACAATCTTTCTAGCATTTGATCGATAAAAGGTAAGGGGTAATGATCTTTTTCAGTAGCCTTATTTAATTTGCGAAAATCAATTACCATCCTATAACCAATAATAATTCTTTGAGGAATCAATTCATCTTTATCATTAGGAACAACAGTAATACCTCCCTTCTTAGGCAGACAATGGACAGGACTTACCCACTTACTTTCAGCAACGGGATAAATTATACCAACCTCAAGGAGCTTTAGTATCTCCTTTCTTACCACTTCTTTCATTTTAGGATTCAGACGGCGTTGATGATCATGAACTGGTTTAGCATCTTCTTCCAAATTAATTTTATGTTGACATAGAGTGGAACTAATGCCCTTAAGATCATCAAGAGAATACCCAATAGCAGCACGGTGCTTCTTCAGAGTTTTCAATAATCTCTCTTCTTCATGTTCTGAAAGTTTAGCACTAATAATAACAGGGTATATCTTTTTCTCATCAAGATAAGCATATTTAAGAGTATCAGGTAACGGTTTAAGCTCAAACACGGGATCACCCTTGGGTGGAGGAGGATCCCCTAGGATTTCAACAGGTAAATTTTTTTTCAGAATAGGTTCCTTCTTAAAGAATACTTCATCTAATTCCCTTCTTTCATTCATAAACATATCATTTTCATGGTCTAGCAAATATTGTTCTAAAGGATCACTAGGAGGTACGGCAATAGAGGCAAGACCAATAATTTCATCCTTACTGGGTAATTCTTCTTCACGGTGTTGTCTACTAAATTTAGAAAAATTAAATTCATGAGTCATATCATCTAAACCGACAGTATTTAAGAAGGGTCTACCAAATATAATGGGACAAAAACAATCTTGTGGGGAACAAAGAACAAGAATATCAGCAGGATATTTAGTTTTCCCACACAAGACTTCAACATCTCTAACAATTCCCATTGATGAAATAGTATCTCTATTAGCAAGTTTAATTGTGACATCAATATCTTCTAACTCAGCGGGTGCAATGTCATGCATAATTTCTTTGTATAAGTCAATAGGTATTGCACTAGCACTAGCACCCATATCACACAAGCCATGATAATAATGATCTCCTATTTTAACAGAAATAACAGGCATGCCTACCACAGGTCTAGGTTTATCTATATCACGGGGTTTAGAAATTCTAGCAGTTTCATTACAGAAATAAATAACATGCCCATCTATATTATCAGACAAGAGATCTTTAACAATAGCAATATTAGGTTCAACTTTAACTTGCTCAGGAGGTGTATATGTTTTAATATTGCTTTTACGAACCACAGTTGAAGCTTTAGCATGATCCTTTATCCTAACAGGGAAAGGCGGTTTCTCAACATAAGATGTAGGAACAATAGGATCATTATAAGTAATAGTCTTTTCTTCAAATTTAATAGGTGCAGCTACTTTTACTTCTATGGGAGGATGATATTTAAACCACTTCTCCTTGGGGAGATCAACATAAGCAGCAAATGATTCGCATAAAGAAGCTACTATCTCAGAGTCAAGTCCATATTTAGTGCTAAATTTACGAAAAATATCGGTATCCATAAAAGATTTAACACAATCAAAACTAGGTGTCATACCTGACTCCTTACCATTGTCGAGGTTCCAATCTTCGGAGTTGCGTTTAATTCTTTCCAATAAATCCCATTTGAATTCAATAGTCTTCATCACAAAAGAGCCAGCACAAGAAGTATCAAGCATGGTGTGATTGTTACCAGAAAGCCGAGCATAATTTTTTTGAATAATCATTTATCTTGAGAGCTCATGAATGGAGCATGAATATAACATTGATTTAAGCCTCCCCCAAGCTTGAGCGATGCTTTCTCCTTCGCGAGGCGAAACATTATATATATAATTGCGATCATGATGAACAAGATCCATAGGATAAAACTTTTGATGAAATTCCAATTTCAATCGTTTGTAGTTCCAAGACTCCATATCATCACATAGCCTATACCATATCGATGCATCTAACCACAAAGACAAAGGGAAGACCTTCTTCTTAACAACATCTCCGGGCACACCTCCAAGCTTAAATAACCCACAAACTTCATCCACATATATTAGATGCTCATCAGGATGTTTTGTTCCATCTCCTGAAAAAGGATTAGCTAGCAGTTTTTCTACCATACCCAAAAGAATTTCAAAGCAAGAATTTTCATTTTCAGTAGGTTCGGTAGGTTGAGGAGCAACTCTTTGCTCTACTGGTCGGGGTGAAGATACCCCGAACAAGCCCCTCAGAGGATTACTTTCCATAGTAACAAGTGACAGTAAATTTCAGCACACTATATAAATTTTTCCTTACCAAATTCTACCTACCAAAGGCGCTTCACTCCCCGGCAACGGCGCCAGAAAAGAGTCTTGATGACCCACAAGTATAGGGGATCCATCGTAGTCCTTTCGATAAGTAGGAGTGTCGAAGCCAACGAGGAGCAGAAGGAAATGATAAGCGGTTTCCAGCAAGGTATTCTCTGCAAGTACTGAAATAAGTGGGAATAGATAGTTTTGTGATAGGATATAGTTTGTAACGAGCAACAAGTAACAAAAGTAAATAAAGTGCAGAAAGGTGGCCCAATCCTTTTGTAGCTAAGGACAAGCCTGGAAAAACTCTTATATGATGTAAAGCGCTCCTGAGGACACATGGGAATATCGTCAAGCTAGTTTTCATCACGCTCATATGATTCGCGTTCGGTACTTTGATAATTTGGTATGTGGGTGACCGGTGCTTGGGTGCTGCCCTTACTTGGACAAGCATCCCACTTATGATTAGCCTCTATTGCAAGCATCCGTAAATACAACAAAAGTAATAAGGTAAACCTAACCATAGCATGAAACATATGGATCCAAATCAGCCCCTTACGAAGGAACGCATAAACTAGGTTTTAAGCTTCTGTCACTCTAGCAACCCATCATCTACTTATTACTTCCCAATGCCTTCCTCTAGGCCCAAACAATGGTGAAGTGTCATGTAGTCGACGTTCACATAACACCACTAGAGGAGAGACATCATACATCTCATCAAAATATCGAACGAATACCAAATTCACATGACTACTAATAGCAAGACTTCTCCCATGTCCTCAGGAACAAAAGTAACTACTCACAAAGCATAAACATGTTCATAATCAAAGGGGTATTAATCTGCATATAGGATCTGAGCATATGATCTTCCACCAATTAAACCAACTAGAATCAACTACAAGGAGTAATTAACACTACTAGCAACCAACTAGCACCAATCCCGGACTTGGAGACAAGAATTGGATACAAGAGATGAACTAGGGTTTTGAGATGAGATGGTGCTGATGAAGATGTTAATGGAGATTGCCCTCTCCCGATGAGAGGAGCATTGGTGGTGACGATGGCGATGATTTCCCCCTCTGGGAGGGAAGTTTCGCCGGCAGAACAGCCCCGCCAGAACCCTAGATTGGCTCCACCAAGGTTCCGCCTCGTGGCAGCGGAGTTTCGTCCGAGAAGATGGCTTATGATTATTTTTCCATCGAAAGAGTCCATATAGCAGAAGATGGTCACCGGAGGGCCACCAGGGGGCCACGAGGTAGGGGCGCGCCCAGGGGGTAGGGCGCGCCCCCCACCCTTGTGGGCAGGGTGTGGCCCCCCCTGGTGAAGTTCTTGCGCTCAATGTTTTTTATATATTTGGAAAATATCATCCGTGAAGTTTCAGAAGTATTTATGTAAACCTTGTAAAATAAGAGAGAATAGGCATAAGTATTGTGACATACTGTGTAATAACGGCCCATAATGCCATAAATATTGATATAAAAGCATGATGCAAAATGGACGTATCACACTGCCCTCCAGGATGCAATGGCACTAGTAACCAAGTGTGAAGCATGTAAGTTCCATTCGAAGAAGCTTCATCAACCAGCTCAAGCCCTTCAAACAATCCCCCTCTCCTGGCCGTTTTTGGTCTGGGGGCTCGACATACTGGGCCCCTTCCCCTGTGCTGTCGGGGGCTTTGAGTACTTGTACGTTGCAATCAACAAGTTCACAAAGTGGCCGGAGGTGGAAGCAGTGAGGAAGGTGACAGCACAGTCAGCCGTCAAGTTCTTCAAGGGACTAGTGTGCCGTTTTGGTGTGCCAAACAGAGTCATCACCGACAACGGCATGCAGTTCACAAGCCACGCCTTCATGCAGTACACCCAAGACCTTGGCAGCAAGGTCCGTTTCGCTTCCGTGGCACACCCACGGAGCAACGGCCAGGCGGAGAGGGCAAATGCTGAAGTACTGCGAGGCCTGAGAACAAAGACTTTTGACAAGCTGCACAAAAGCAGAAGGCGCTGGATTGATGAGTTGCAGGCGGTTCTTTGGTCGATTAGAACGACACCAAATTGAGCCACCGGCCAGACACCCTTTGGCCTGGTATACGGGGCAGCAGCAGTTGTCCCCACGGAACTCATATACGGGTCACCTTTAGTGCTCGCTTATGACGAGCTTGAGCAAGAGCACTTGCGGCAAGATGACGCAACGCTCCTTGAGGAAGATCATCTTGGGGTGGCTGTGAGAGCAGCGCGCTACCAGCAAGCCTTGCGCCGCTACCATAGCCGCAAGGTTCATGCTCGAAGCTTTGAGGAAGGCGACCTTGTTCTTCGATGCGTTCAGTCGGCCAAGAATTCCAACAAGTTGACGCCAAAGTGGGAAGGCCCTTATCGGGTAATACGAGTCACCAGGCCTGGCACAGTCCGCCTGGAGACCAAAGATGCTATTCCAGTGAGCAACTCCTGGAATATTGAACATCTTCGCAAGTTTTACCCATAAGGCGTGGTTGCCAGGCCCCCCGACAACCCACCTTTTGTACAAGCCTTGCCGGCAAGGCATGTAACCCTCTGTACAAAGCCAGGCGCAGACCCTGAGCATAAATATATGAAGCGTTGGTGCCCAAAGTTTTAGCATGCATGCTAGGTTAAGTCTCTCCCTCGGTTAGGGTTGATAGTGCGTAGCGGCGACTAACCCCTAGCCTAGAGGTCGAGTATGAATTTTTCTGTCTCCTTTGGTTCGCAGGGCACATGGACACTTCTGCTGAGCCGCTTGGGAGAAAGAAAACGAATCAGCGCTCCGGCCCCGGCAAGCCAAGACTGTCGGGGACTGAAGACACAAGGATCTTACCACGGCAAGCCAAAGTTGCCGGGGGCTGCGGATTCAGAAAAGTCCGTCATCCCCTCTTGTGCATTTCCGTATAGAACTGGAACAAATGAAACCTATTTTTGCTCCAAGACCATCGTGCTCCCCCTTCTTCTTGTACCCATGTCCCTGGGACAGAACCGGGTCGTAGATGCGGTGGCAAGGAAATAAACGGAGGGCCTAACTCTACTTCACCCTTGCCTCCGCCGAAAGCGTGAGAATGGTCGATTGAAGTCAGGGAACGACAAGGCCTGTTGCCGGGCAACAATGTTTATCTTAAAAATAACAAGGATTCGTTCCTTGGCATGGGCCTCGCTCACTCACAAAGAACCCGACAAGCACCCTTTTTCATTAAAAACATCCCATACAGGTATAGTTCATACGGAATTAAAAACATGAGCAAGGGGATAACAAGTCTTAAAATTAACAAGTGCCCGCAAGCTTACAAACTAAAAAGAGATAAGATGCCCATAGTCCCTTTCTTGTCCCTCTCCTCAGAAAGTAGAACAAGATGGCGGTAGGGTGAAAAGAGCACCTAAGCGAGGTACGAGGAGCAGAAGGCACCAAGAGAACATCTTGGTGCCGGGAAAGGAGCTGGAAGACGAGGCAACAGGCCGGCAATACGCGGCGAAGGCGTTGGTGCCCGCGTACTCTGACTTGACGGCCGCCACCCGCCTTCTTCGCCTTCTCCGGCCCTCCTATGCCAGCCGCCCAAGGAGACGACAGGTAGCGCCCCGATGGAGAGCTTGACGAGGAAAGCCCTCGGCAGGCCGCACGACGTAGGGCGGGGTGACGCACTCAATCAGAGACGAGGTCGACGTGACCCCGCTCGACGCTCTCGTCGTCATTATCGCTGCCATCTAGGGATGGCAATTTTATCCACGGATCTGGATATCCATGGATACCCGACTCGGTTGGGCAAGGGTATGGAGCACATTTTCGCCCATGGGTCCATGGATATGGATAGCCACGAACAGCCGGGTTGGGCATGGTTATAGTTTGTGCTCCATGGGTATCCAATGGATACCCATATGACATGTGGGGCCATATGCCAGTGATAGTAGAAAGAGCGAATCAATGGGAAGTGGCAGGAAATATGCAACTTGTTCCATGAGCTATATGCTGGAGAATCAACCTCTGGTATGTCACACTTAAGGACTCATCGTATTACTTGTTACCTACTTATGCATGTAGCTTATGTTGTCATTTGTGAGTGAATGATGATGAGTTAATTTTCTCTTTGGGAAGGCTTCATGCTGACTTTTCTATGCCCATGGAGCTCCATGGGTATGTGGGTATCCAGTGGGTTTGGACATGGGCACAAGTTTTGCCCATGGATAATTTGATGGATGGGCAGAGGGTAGGAAGATGGGTCATGGGTTGGATTTGGACCAGCTCCACCTGCCCCAAACCCAACCCATTGCCATCCCTACTGCCATCCTCATCACTCCTGCTTGAAGAGGAATCTTCATTGTTGGAGGAGCTCTCCACGCAGTACTTCAAGCGAGTTTCGAGATCTGGAAAGACCTTGATGGAGAGCAGGCTGCCCTCCATTAACTAGAAGTAGAGGACAAGCCCCGCCGTCAGGATGTGGATGCGAGTGAACGTCTTCCATCCGCGGCGGAGATACATGACGTGAGGAGCGGGGAAGTCGACGTCGACCCACGTGCCGCCATTCCCGCAGCCCCTCATGTGCAACCAGAGGGTCTGGGGTGGATCGAGCTCCATCTCCCGAGCAAATGCAGTAGGGAGACGGAGGCGCTGACGTGGTGGCCGGCGCAGCCTGATGAAGAACTCGCGGGGCTGGTCCCCGACGTGGCCCTCCGTCAGGGGAGGCATCGCTAGCAGAGGCGAGGCCGATGTGCCGCCCCGTCCTCCTCTCCACCGGGCACCACGACAACCTCGGCCTCGCCCCCTTCCCCCTTACTCTCATGGCCGATTCCGCCGCCACGAGCTCTTGGGGAGGAGGAATGTGCTGACGACCAGCAACCCTCGCCGCCACCGTCAAAGGGCCAGCACTTCCTCTCGCCATGGCAGATGGAAGAAAGAAGCGGAGGTGGAAGGAGACGGATGATGGAAGAATGTGGAATCCCGCCCCTCCCCTTCTTATAAAGGGGCGGAGTCGGGGCTTGGCCGCCCCACTCGACCAATCCGGTCGTCAGGGGCGCATGCAATCAGGACCGTCCCGCTGCCCCAATCAGCGACGGCCCGTTTTCCCGCCTCCACCTCCTGCCACCTGCATGAGGGACACGTGGCGAGCGAGCGGCATTGAAGGTATGGGCGAAGCAGCCACTCCCCGCCCCGTGATCGTGGGGCGCGGGCGCCCTAAAGACCATGACCCGAGTCCACCCAAGTAAATGGGCCATGCCTCTGCGCCTCCCTCCTTTTATGGGGAAGGCGCGAGCCACCACTTTACCACGGTGTGATGCTTGCGTGCGGAAACCACCCCATGCATGACCCCCACGTCATGCACGCCCCTCCTTGTCATGCGTTTGATGCGGGTCGTGGGGAAGCGCAGCAACGAGAAGTTACTGCGGTAAAATCCGCCACACCTGCCCGTGCACCGTTTTGGGCCTAGCCCAACAACGCGTCGCGCTTATGTGTGGCCCAGGCCCGGGGGCTCCCGTCGGTGTAAAAAAGTAGGGGCTCTCCTTTTGACCCCTTTACTTGTGCATGGGCAGTCAGAGCCACGCGCCGCAGCCACACTTAGCAAGGCAGAGGAGGGAAGCCGGAGAGAAGCCGAAGCACAAGACAACCAAGGCAACCCAAGACCAGAAGCGCAGGAGGGCAAGAGGATGATGTGGAGTCCCTCGGCAAGATCCTTGCCGAGGCGGCCCCCCACAGCCCCGGCAAGAGCCTTGCCGGGGCAACTTGCCCAACACCAGCAGAGCAAGCCACCCTTGAGCCCACGGGGTCCAAGCCAACCAACTACATTGGAGCCAAGGCTCAGGAGACGCCTCTGTGGTGGCATGCAAATCTTCGTCAAGATCAGATGAAGACCAGAAGATGGCGGCCCTCGGCAGGATCCTAGCCGAGGAAATCCACAAGACCCCCGGCAAGACTCCTGTCGGGGACAACCGCAATGCCCCGGCAACAACCTTGCCGAGGGCATCGGCAGGGCCACTGCCAGTCCCGCGCTAGCCAAGACTCCACCGCCGTCCCCATGCAGCTGCCAGCTCAACCAATTGATCAGGCGCCTGCGTGGCGACGTGCGGCCTCTACACCAACCCAACAAGCTCCTGCGTGGTGGCATGCAAGTCTTCCTGAAGGTTCTTGTTTAGTAATAAATAATTCATCTAGCTTATGTTTAGATGTGGTTTTATGCTTTTAATTAGTGTTTGTGCCAAGTAGAACCTTTGGGAAGACTTGCGGGAAGTTTTTGCGATCTTGCTGTAAAAAACAGAAACTTTAGCACTCACGGGATTTGTTGCCATTTTTTTACTGGAGAGTGAGATTAGGTTGATTCTTTTCGCAGATGATTAATAGACAAATTACTCACATCCACCAATTTATTTAAGAATTTTGGGGTTACATAAGTATTCGAAACATACAGATTACTATAGACTGTTCTGTTTTTGACAGATTCTGTTTTTCGTGTGTTGTTTGCTTATTTTGATGAATCTATGGCTAATATCGGGGGGGTCTGAACCATAGAGAAGTTGGAATACAGTGGGATTAACACCGATATAAATAAATAATGAGTTCATTACAGTACCTTGAAGTGGTGGTTTGTTTTCTTATACTAACGGAGTTCATGAGATTTTCTGTTGAGTTTTGTGTTGTGAAGTTTTTAAGTTTTGGGTAAAGATTTGATGGATTTTGGAATAAAGAGTGGCAAGAGCCTAAGCTTGGGGTGGCCCAAGGCACCCCAAGGTAAAATTCAAGGACAACCAAAAGCCTAAGCTTGGGGATGCTTCGCAAGGCATCCCCTCTTTCGTCTTCGTCTATCGGTAACTTTACTCGAGGCTATATTTTTATTCACCACATGATATGTGTTTTGCTTGGAGCGTCTTGTACGATTTGAGTCTTTGATTTTTAGTTTACCACAATCATCCTTTCTGTACACACCTTTTAGAGAGCACACATGAATCGTAATTTATTAGAATACTCTATGTGCTTCACTTATATATTTTGAGCTACATAATTTTGCTCTAGTGCTTCACTTATATCTTTAACAACACGGTGGTGCTTTTATTTTATAGAAATTATTGATCTCTCATGCTTCACTTATATTATTTTGAGAGTCTTTTATAACATCATGGTAATTTGCTTTGGCTATAAAATTAGTCCTAATATGATCGGCATCCAAGATGGGTATAATAAAAACTATCATAAAAAGTTCATTGAATACTATGAGAAGTTTGATGCTTGATGATTGTTTTGAGATATGAAGATGGTGATATTAGAGTTATGCTAGTTGAGTAGTTTTGAATTTTATAAATACTTCTTCTAAAGTTTGTGATTCCCGTCGCATGCACGTATGGTGAACCGTTATGTGATTAAATCGGAGCATGATTTATTTAGTGATTGTCTTCCTTATGAGTGGCGGTCGGGGACGAGAGATGGTCTTTTCCTACCAATCTATCCCCCTAGGAGCATGCGCATAGTACTTTGTTTCCGTAACTAATAAATTTCTGCAATAAGTATGTGAGTTCTTATGACTAATGTTGAGTCCATGGATTATACGCACTCTCACCCTTCCACCCCATTGCTAGCCTCTCTAATACCGCGCAACTTTTGCCAGTATCATACACCCACCATATACCTTCCTCAAAATAGCCACCATACCTACCTATTATGGCATTTCCATAGCCATTCCGAGATATATTTCCATGCAACTTACCACCGTTCCGTTTGTTATGCACGCTTCATCATTGTCATATTGCTTTGCATGATCATGTAGTTGACATTGTATTTGTGGTAAAGCCACCTTTATAATTCTTTCATACATGTCACTCTTGATTCATTGCATATACCAGTACACCGCCGGAGGCATTCACATAGAGTCATATTTTGTTTTAGTATCGAGTTGTAATTTTGGAGTTGTAAGTAAAAAAGTGGTGATGATCATTCATTATGAGCATTGTCCCATGTGAGGAAAGGATGATGGAGTACTATGATTCCCCCACAAGTCGGGATGAGACTTCCGGACCAAAAAAAAAGAAGAAAAGCCATAAAAAAAGAGAAGGCCCAAAAAAATTAAAAAAAGAGAGAAAATAGGGAGAAGGGACAATGTTACTATCCTTTTACCACACTTGTGCTTCAAAGTAGCACCATGATCTTCATGATAGAGAGTCTCCTATCTTGTCAATTTCATATACTTGTGGGAATTTTACATTATAGAACTTGGATTTTATATTCCAATGATGGGCTTCCTCAGAATGCCCTAGGTCTTCGTGAGCAAGCGAGTTGGATGCACACCCACTTAGTTCTTTCGTTGAGCTTTCATACACTTATAGCTCTAGTGCATCCATTGCATGGCAATCCCTACTCACTCACATTGATATCTATTGATGAGCATCTCCATAGCCCGTTGATACGCCTAGTTGATGTGAGACTATCTTCCCCTTTTTGTCTTCTCCACAACCACCATTCTATTCCACCTATAGTGCTATGTCCATGGCTCACGCTCATGTATTGCGTGAAGATTGAAGAAGTTTGAGAACATCAAAAGTATGAAAAAATTGCTTGGCTTGTCATCGGGGTTGTGCATTATTTAAATACTTTGTGTGGTGAAGATAGAGCATAGCCAGACTATATGATTTTGTAGGGATAACTTTCTCTAGCCATGTTATTTTGAGAAGACATGAATGCTTTGTTAGTATGCTTGAAGTATTATTATTTTTCCGGATCTCAACATTCATGCCACAATAAAGGAAATTACATTGAGAATTATGCTAGGTAGCATTCCACATCAAAAATTCTGTTTTTATCATTTACCTACTCGAGAACGAGCAGGAATTAAGCTTGGGGATGCTTGATACGTCTCCAACGTATCTATAATTTTTGATTGTTCCATGCTATTATATTATCTGTTTTGGATGTTTAAGGGGATTTAATATACCTTTTTATATTATTTTTGGGACTAACCTATTAACCAAAGGCCCAATGCAAATTGTTGTTTTTTTGCCTATTTTGGTGTTTCTCATAAAAGGAATATCAAACGGAATCCAAACGGAATGAAACCTTCGGGAGAGTTATTTTCGGAACAAACGTGATCCAGGAGACTTGGAGTGGATGTCAAGAAAGAAGCAAGGAGGCCACGAGGCAGGAGGGCGCGCCCAGGGGGCTAGGCGCGCCCCCACCCTCGTGGGCCCCTCGCAGCTCCACCGACGTACTTCTTCCTCCTATATATACCCATATACCCTGAAAACATCCAGAGCACCACGAAACCCTATCTCCACCGCCGCAACCTTCTGTATCTGTGAGATCCAATCTTGGGGCCTTTTCCGGCGCTCCGCCAGAGGGGGAATCGATCACGAAGGGCTTCTACATCAACACCATAGCTCTCCGATGATGTGTGAGTAGTTTACCACACACCTTCGGGTCCATAGTTATGAGCTAGATGGCTTCTTCTCTCTCTTCGGATCTCAATACAAAGTTCTTCTCGATTCTCTTGGAGATCTATTCGATGTAATTCTTTTTGTAGTGTGTTTGTCGAGATCCGATGAATTGTGGGTTTATGATCAAGATTATCTATGAACAATATTTGATTCTTCTATGAAATCTTTTATGCATGATTTAATATCTTTGCAAGTCTCTTCGAATTATCAGTTTGGTTTGGCCTACTAGATTGATCTTTATTGCAATGGGAGAAGTGCTTAGCTTTGGGTTCAATCTTGAAGTGTCCTTTCCCAGTGATAACAGGGGCAGCAAGGCACGTATTGTATTGTTGCCATCGAGGACAAAAAGATGGGTTTATATCATATTGCTTGAGTTTATCCCTCTACATCATGTCATCTTGCCTAATGCGTTACTCTGTTCTTATGAACTTAATACTCTAGATGCATGCTAGATTGTGGTCGATGTGTGGAGTAATAGTAGTAGATGCAGAATCGCTTCGGTCTACTTGTCGCGAACATGATGCCTATATACATGATCATGCCTAGATATTCTCATAACTATGCACTTTTCTATCAATTGCTCGACAGTAATCTGTTCACCCACGGTAGAATTTTCTATCTTGAGAGAAGCCACTAGTGAAACCTATGCCCCCCGGGGTCTATCTTCTGTCATATTATTTTCCTATCAACTAGCTATTTTTGGCGCCGTTTATTTTGCAATCTTTATTTGCCAATCTATATCATAAAATACCAAAAAAATCTTATTATCTCTATCAGATCTCACTTTCGTAAGTGACCGTGAAGGGACTAACTACCCCTTTATCGCGTTGGTTGTGAGGTTCTTGTTTGTTTGTGTAGGTACTAGGCGACATGCGTGTAATCTCCTACTGGATTGATACCTTGGTTCTCAAAAACTAAGGGAAATACTTACGCTACTTTGCTGCATCACCCTTTACTCTTCAAGGGAAAACCAATGCATGCTCAAGAGGTAGCACTAGGCTGTCTTGTGCGCCAAGGTGGTTGTTATAGGAGTACGATCATTTTCTTGTTGTTCTCTCTTATCCCTCTTGTAAAACCTCCTGTAATATCTCTTCGGTTGTAACCTATGAGAGATGGGTCTCTCCCAATCAATATAAACACCACGCGGCCCTCTGTATGAGGGTAGAGACGCTTAAATAAACTAACATGGTAATCAGAGCCTCCCTCTTCCTCATCTAGCGATCATCATCTCCATCCTATCGCCCACACCAAATTTTTTCGCCCGCACCCTTCCCATCCTCCCATCTCCGGCACCATGGACTCCTCCAGCTAACTCCTCTCCACTGTCCTGAACAACACCATCTCCGAGCCTCTCACACGTACCAACTACATCCTCTGGCGAGCCCAAGCTCGCTCCCAGATCATGGGAGCAGGGCTACATGATGAAACCCTACCCGAGCCACCTAAAATCATTACCACCAAATCCTTAGACGAGAAGGATTAGATTGGTCCGAACCCCGCCCATACCCCATGGCTCATTCAAGATCAACAAAGCGTGGCCTACTTGCTCTGTAACCTTTCCAAAGAAGTCCTAGTGTAAGTTTCTTCCTCGAGACTTCTCACGCCATCTGGTCTGCCTTGGCAAACATGTTCTCAGCCCAATCCAAGTCTCGCATCAACAACTCCCGTATTGCCCTCTCCAATGCCTAGAAGGGTTCCCTCAGCGCCGCCGCCTATTTTGGGAAGATGCGGGCACTGTCTGATGAACTCGCAGCAGCAGGAAAACCCATCGGCGAAGATGAACTCATCTCCTTCATCATCGCCGGTCTCGACATGGAATACCATCCCATCATCTATGCTCTCGATGTGCGAACTGATCCTGTCTCCACCGATGAGCTCTTTGGCATGATCTCCAACTTCGATCAGCGCGTCGAGCTATTCCAAGGAACTGGTCCCGGCGCCTTCAAATCTTCTGCCAACGCCGCCTATCGAGGTCGCGGGCCTCCAAAACCCTCCCAGAACCCTTCCAAGGGTGGTGGTGGTGGTGGGGGCTATCGTGGCGTCTAAAACTGTTCATATAACTTGCCATGTTTGCATGGATGCCACATTATTTTCCATGCATCTTTGGCCAAAGTCCAGTAAGGGAGTTTTTTTCTGTGTGTTTAGAACTAGCATGCCATGCCTTTGTTTACCATGATATGTTCCTGTAGCATGTTGTTTGCTTGCTCTAAACATTGCTTATGATGTTGTTTTGACATGTTAGTATTTTCTCTAAGTCTGTGAAACTGATATCTTTTGCATGTTTGCCATGCTATTTTGAGCTTGTTCTAGTGAGAACTAGCAGGAGCTTAGTGTTCATGATTTGTAGAGCTTCATGTGTACTTTATGGTTATATGCTTTGTTGCCATGTTGGAATGTTGTAACATAGTTTCTTGTTGCATTCTAAGTGCATTGGTGTTGTTAATCGCGGATTTGCATCATTCTTGTTTTGCTTGTCATTTGCAAACCGTGCATCTGTTTCTGGTGATCCTTATATAGATTTCAACCGAAATCACCTCATCTTTCCAGCAGTATACTTGTTTTGACAAGTTGATGCCTCGATCATCTTTTTCCTTTCGGAGTACCCATATGCATTGCATCATGTTGCTTGTACATTGCACCGTGATTGATTGTTGTTCCATTGCTTGTGTTCTTGCTTTGGGTAGAGCCAGGAGATGAGTACGTGAACGAGGAACCTGTTGAGTACACTAACGAGGATCAAGCTATCAACAACTCAGAGAACTTTGCAGGCAAGATTACCATACCCTCGGTATCAGTTCTATCTTTGATTGCTAGTTGTTCGTTTTATCGCTATATCGTGCAACCTACCACTTGTTATATCATGCCTCCCATATTGCCGTGTCAAGCCTCAAACCCACCTTCCTAGCAAACCGTTGTTTGGCTAAGTTACCACTTTTGCTCAGCCCCTCTTATAGTGTTGCTAGTTGCAGGTGCCTTGCAGGTTGTTCCATGTTGGAACATGGATATGTCGGGATATAACCATTATCTCTTATTTTAATTAATGCATCTATATACTTGGTAAAGGGTGGAAGGCTCGGCCTTATGACTAGTGTTTTGTTCCACTCTTGCCACCCTATTTTCCGTCATACCGGTATTATGTTCCTTGATTTTGCGTTCCTTATGCGGTTGGGGTTATGGGACCCCCTTGACAGTTCGCCTTGAATAAAACTCCTCCAGCAAGGCCCAACCTTGGTTTTACATTTGCCTACCTCAGCCTTTTCCCATGGGTTCTGCAGACCCGAGGGTCATCTTTATTTTAAACCCACGGGCCAGTGCTCCTTTGAGTGTTGGTCGAACCTGAGCGATGTCCGGCGCCCCCTGGGCAACCAAGGTCTATGCCAACCTGATGTCTTTCCCATCCGGTGTGCCTTGTGAACGAGATATGTGCAGCTCCTATTGGGATTTGTCGGCACATTCGGGTGGTCTTGCTGGTCTTGTTTTACCATTGTTGAAATGTCTTGTAACCGGGATTCCGGGACTGAGCGGGTCTTTCCGGGAGAAGGAATATCCTTCGTTGATCATGAGAGCTTGTAATGGGCTAAGATGGGACACCCCTTCAGTGTATAAACTTTCGAGAGCCGTGCCCGCGGTTATGTGGAAGATGGGAATTTGTTAATATCCGGTCATAGAGAACTTGACACTTGACTTAATTAAAATGAATCAACCACGTGTGTAGCCGTGATGGTCTCTTTTCGGTGGAGTCCGAGAAGTGAACATGGTTTGGGTTATGTTTGAACATAAGTAGCTTCATGATCACTTATAGTTTCACGACCGTTGCGTAGCCTCTCATCTTACTCTTATTTGCGTATGTTAGCCACCATATTTTCTTAGGGCTTGCTGCAGCTCCACCTCATTACCTTATCCTACCCATAAGCTTAAATAGTCTTGATCTCGCGGGTGTGAGATTGCTGAGTCCTCGTGACTCACGGATACTTCCAAATAGTTGCAGGTGCCGATGATACCAGTGCAGGTGATGCTACCGAACTCAAGTGGGAGTTCGACGAGGACCTTGGTCATTACTATGTGTCGTTTCCTGACGATCAGTAGTGGAGCCCAGTTGGGATGATCGGGGATCTAGCATTTGGGGTTTATCTTCCTTTTTATTTTGGTTTTGACCGTAGTCGGTCTATGATTGTATTTGGATGATGTATGAATTATTTATGTATTGTGTGACGTGGCAAGTGTAAGCCAACTCTATTTATCCATGTCTTGTTCATTACATGGGATGTTTGTGAAGATGACCCTTCTTGCGACAAAACCACTATACGGTTATGCCTCTAAGTCATGCCTCGACACGTGGGAGCTATAGCCACATCATGGGCGTTACAAAGCCAATTAGTTTTAGTCGGCCTACTATAAGCCAATTAGCTCCAGTGGAACAACAGTTAGCCGACGGAGCCCAATCGGCCTGCTGCTAGCTGATAGAGTACTAATCGGCCTACTCTTGGCCGACTGGATCTAGTCGGCCACCAGATGGCCGATTTTGTATTATTTTTGAAAAAAATAAAATCAACGTAATATTTCTGAAAATTAATTAAAAATATATTATATAAAAAATTAGTCGGATCTGTGTAGCGTCATGTCGATCTGGTCCGACGAAAGGCATACAAATTTCGTTCGTGTTTTCATGGCATGTTTGAATGTTTAGTTCGAAAACTAAAACAATTCCACATAAGACGAAACCTTAAAAAGAATGGTTCTAAAATAAATTCCCCCGTTCAAACATTTTCAGAAGTTGCATAAACATTTTATTATATGCACTTGAATATTTTATTAGGTGACTATGTAAATTTTCCATTGATTGTGAAACATTTCCTTAAATTATGTTTTCATACAATTTTTTTCCATCTCTATATGTATTGTATTCTTAATTTTTAGTAAAGTGCGTGAACAGTCTTTTGACACATGTGATTTCAAATTGACAAAGCTGAAATGGCAACGGTCCAAGGTAATTAAGTAGTAGTAGCGCTACGTCCGTGCATATCTTCAATTCTAGTTTCAATATCATTATCATGCTTGATTATTATCTGATTGAATTCTATTCTCGTAAAGTGCATGAGGCAGAAAAAGGGGAATAATTTATGTGCATACTATGTTTGCGAGAGCATTCACTTTATGATCAAAAGGAGCAGAGATGCAAGACATCTTTGGGTACGTAAACACTATTCACAATTTTTCTATCCCACACGATCTAATATATACACACACACAACTAATATATTCATATTGATCTCCTTATTTAAAGAAGGTGGAGATGCGGTGTAGGCTAATACCCCTTACTGCAATAGTATAATATATTCACTTATTTTAAAATATGTTTTGTAAATTGCATTTTTAGTAGAACAATTTTATTTTCTTAGTCTAGTTATTTAGTGGAACTTTTTTAATCTAGTTAAATCGCAAAATCATCCACTACCCCTTACTGCCATGCTAGTCGGGCCAGGACATTGGTGATTCCCTGCTAGCAGTGTGTGAGGATTTCTTTGCAGACGGCAGCCCATGAAATGGACTTTTTTTAATGAAACATGGAATGGATTCACGTTCTTCTAGATAAAATCTCTTGTGTTTGAATCAAATCGCCAAAGATATATAATAATTAATCAAAATTAATAATTTCTTCGATTGACATGAATTCGTTACGTGGTCATAATTAATAATTACTAATCACAATTAATATTTCTTTGATTGACATTGATCACAATAACAATGAATTTGTTGCGTGAATTAAAGCATTGATCAATCATTTAATATATACTTCTAATAAGCTAGGCATACAAAGACAGGAAGACAGGAAGACAGAAATCATTTAATATATACTTCATATAAACACACAAATCAAAATTAAAGCATTGATCAATCATTTAATATATACTTCTAATATATACTTCATATAAACACACAAATCAGAATAACATAACAACACAAAGACAGGAAGAAATTGTGTGTAGGTGAGCGTAAGTAGACTCCTGCCCTCTTGTACTGTACACCATGGCGATACTGAAGAAGGGCACTAGCGTCCTGTGTTTCATGGCCAGCGTCATGGTGGTCATAGCTACCACCCTTCTTCTCTCCTCCTGCGATGCCCACAAAGAGGTTGATAAGTGAATTTTACCATTCAATTTGCAAAGACTAGAAGATTAAGGGCATTTTCCAGATTATACTTGAAAACCACATTTTCTTGTATTTTTATGTCTGCGGACTTGCAGGCAGATGAGACTGTTGTGTTTCCCTTGCCGGCGCCATGCTACTCCATCTCTTTCCCAAACTGTACTGATGACAAGTGCAACAAGTTTTGCGGCAGCGTAGGCAAGCGGCCAGCCCCCAAGGCATTCTGCAATGACAATAATAACTGTTGTTGTCCTGTCATTCAAGTATAAGCGTCTGCTGAAGCAACTGAGCTAAGAAATAATTAAATAAAACTATATTTGTAATTGTTTTTGATCTGGGAGCTTCCAGCATGGACTGTTGCCCGGACTCATCAAGATGTTTTTAAATCATTATAAACTGACTTTTCGATAATTTGTTGTGTTTGGCAGCTTTTGTTTATCCTGTGTGTATCTCTTGTTCGTGTATGTGGAGACCAATTGAAAATAATTAAGTTTAACAAAAATGGTTGATTTGTTTTTGAAAAGGAGGATTAACCCCAGCATCTACATCAAGCGATGCACACAACCATTTATTAAATAGTCTTGAATCTCAAACAAAAATGGTGGTTGCTTCCGTGTTGACACCAAGTGTTCTTGTTTCTTGTTTCTTGAGTAGATGAGCATGGTATGTGATCAAGATCTTTTAGCCTTTCAAACTTGACACATGATGCAAGTCTTTCTATAGGTCCAGTGCATGTTCGTTAATGTTGTCTTATTCCCATTTAGCCCTGTAAGCATATTTTGAATGTTTACTTGCCAATTATGTCAAAATGTATGTGTCAATTGAGTATGTTGCTATAAATGAAATATTTGTAGACTAATGGTTGCTCGTAACAAATGTTCCATGTCGAACTGATGGGCATTATCGGAAGTCCTTGTTGGAGTTTCCCCACAATAAAAAGTACATGTGTGTGTCGAGAAGTCCTTATTAGCATTACCGAAGTCCTTGTCAGCATTATCATGATCTTGTTAATAATTTTACTTGAGACCACCATGATCCATTCTTTAAAATTCAATTAAATTCCATCCCGTTTTCATTACATCATGAGTTTTTTGAAGTTTTCTCCTACGCAAATTGTTTTATTTGGAGAATAAATTTATTTTTGCAATCGTTCTTTAACAAGGTTCTATTGAGTCCAACGTCATAAATTGTCACACTAATCTAATTTTTCAGGAAATATTATGCATCTTTTCTATGGTGCAACCGAACAATTTGTACTACACATAACCTATTTCGAAGTTTCTCATAATTTAGCAATTCCATGGCACTCAATTCGTACCTTATTTGTATTCATGTATTTCCTGAAATATTACGTCCAAATTGGCTCTACCACCATTCATTCTTCAAGGCATCACACAAATTTAACTGTTACAAAATGTTATGAAAATTTTGCAAGTACTCAACTCATAATTTATCAAATTTTCCATAATTACTTGATTAGAATAAAAACTTTTTATGCATTCGACTGAAAAGCTAAGGATGTTTGGCAACAATACTAGTACGATTCGACTATTCATTGCCGATAAGGAATGTCATAGTACCATAAAAACACATTTTCTTCCCCCAACCTTTGGATCGGTGCCACATACTACTCCCTCCGTTCACAAATATAAGATGTTCAAAACAGTGTGCGATATACATACACATTTTAGTATGTTTGTTCACTTATTTCAGTCTATATATGGTTCATATTCAAAAATTCATAACATTTTTCATTTTTGAATAGAAGGAGTACCAATTAGAATACGAAATCTCCTCGCTATTCCATTACGTATTCATTCCATGGTTGCTAGCTGAAACTTCACCCACCAAACTTCTGCACAAAAGAAAAAGGTGACGAGCAGATAATAACTCCCAGCCATCCCAAGATAGCATTTCGACAGCTCAAGGATAAAGACTTAAAGAGTTGTGTTTTTCTCCCTTAGTTTTCTTTTTACAGGGATGGGCTTCATGCTTTTTAGGTGCAAAAGGTTTGGCAGTCCTACTTGCTGTAGTACTACCAGTACAGACTAGCCTGTCGTGTCAAGCTCTAGGCACTCTAGCTAGTACTGTTGTTCTCCGAGCCAACACGATACACCCCACACAAGGGTTTGACAGGAGAACCCCAAGCGTGTCCTCCACTTGTCCGGGATTGAAGAACGAAACTACTATGCACACGACAATGCAGAGACGAAATGTGAATGATGCCTATCTAATGGATGATACAATCCATTGTCCAGATTTCGTCTGAAATGCTATCATCCGTCACTGCTCATTGAAGAAAGATCCGTAGATTTGAAAAACTGGAACAACATGGGCCCATATATTACATGTGCAATATTTATGGTATATCTAGATGTGATTTATTCTCGCATTGTGTATATATATGGATTTGTCTTATTTTTATTTTTAGTTGTTTTGTCATGTATCCTTTGCTTTCCGAGTTCCATATATATGGGCGCACGGTGCCTGGGCACCTTGTTAGCTTTGCAAACTATGATATATTTAATTTGTTTTGTAATTATTCTTCATGCAAGACTTTCCGTACTTACGTTTTATTTTTGGGTCAAATTATTAGGCATGCAACACTTGCCATACAATAAAATATATTAATGTTGATTTTGTTTGAATTGCTGCAGGTATATAATACACGTATTTTTGTTTTCAAACTATTTAATACGGGTATCTAATACCTACCAACGAAATTATATACATATGCATGTATGTATATATTCAGTAATTTATTTTTTGAACTATTACATTTTTTCCTAATTATCTAAAATGAGTGTCATACTTACTAACGAAAGGTTGTATGTACATGGGTATGTATATACACAATAATTTATTTGTTGACTAACTACATTTTATTTTTGTTTCCTAACTATCCAATACGGTTATACAATATCTACTGACGAAAATATTGTAACACCCGATCGACGTATATAAGGCTATATGAAAAAGGGTAGGAAAGTATTGTACATACCCAGTCGATGTATATACCCGGTTATGTGAAAAAATGTAGAAAAATGTTATACATCAAATAATATACTTCAAGTGAAAATTCCCAAGGTGTCTGCACACTTGTATACCCGGCTGCGCGGAAAAAGCTTGGAAAATATTGTACATATCCAGTGGACATGTGTACCTAAAGTAAAATATGACTATGTATATGTCTGACTACGTGACGTATGGTTATTTAATATTATATATATATATCCAACATATTTCGAGTACACAAATATACCTAAGATATTTTAGGTTATGTATGTATATACCTAGTAATTTATTTAAGTTATTAGATAGTCTGTGAAAAATAAAGGAGCGCATATAAAAAAATACGACCTCCATTATACACAAAAAATACCCAGCTATGTGACGTATGAGACATGCATGGGCTTAATTTGGGTGGTTATTAAGTGTCCATATTGAGCAATAATTAGCAATAATTCTTTCCAAATAAAAATCTAATGCATTTATGAATTAGTGTTAATAGTAATTACACGTGCACACATCTTAGTGTGATCCGAGGCACCTAGGTGTCCCATATGGGTGTGTGTGTCGGAAAAAACTGCACGTAGTGTTTTTTTGGTACTGTTTTCGCTCTAACTTTTTAACCGTTTATGGGAACGACGCGTGTAATATACCGTTGGAAAGCTACGGATTAGGTGCAACTTTGTCATGTTGAACACTTTTCAAGATTCCCCGCGGTTTAAGAGCATTTTCAAAAACGGTGTGACCCACAAAGAGTGTCAGCGAGCGTTTTTTCGCGTTTTTTTCTAAACCGCTCGTCGGAATGAGGTAAATGATACACAGTTGGATAGATATCATCGAGGCGCATCTGTTTCATAACTATTTTTTGTCTAATTCGTTATGGTTTAAGAGCAGTTACGAATTTACTAAATTACGGAATTCTGTTTTTCAATTTTTTTCAAATTTTCGGTACTGTTTTTGCTCCAGTTTTTTAACCGTTTGTTGAAACGAGGCGTGTAATATACCGTTGAAAAGCTACGGACGAGCCGCAACTTTCATATGTTGAAATGTTTTTGATATTTCCTTATGGTTTTGAGTTAATTTTGAAAATCATGCAGCGGACGACGAGTGGCAGCGGCCGTTTTTCATGAAATTTTTACAAACCGCTAATCAGAATGATTCAAACGATACGCCGTTGGAAAGATATCGATGAGGCGCAACTTTTTCATGTAGAACACTCTTTAATTCTTTACGGTTAAAGAAGAATTTTGAATTTACCAAAATGCAGATACTCTGTTTTTCACGACACCAAATCGACGTGGGTACTTCATCCGACTGAAAACCGCACTGCATCGGATGAAAAACCGCACTGCCTCAGACGGTCAAGCGCACTGTATTTTTTTAATGCATTTTTGTTTCAAATGTAGTGTACTGAAAAGTCCTTGATATTGAGCTTCTTTCAAGATCAAAGTGTACCGCATTTGCATTTTTTTAAAATTCATTTTTGTTTTAAATGAAGTGTACCGAAAAGTTCTTCGTAGTGGACTTTTTTGCAAGACCAAAGCGCACTGCATTTGCATGTTTTAAATGCATTTTTCTTCATAGTGGACTTTTTTACAAGACCAAAGCGCACTGCATTTGCATGTTTTAATGCATTTTTGTTGTAAATGGTGTACAATTCCTCCAAAAATAATAAAAAGTGAACTCCTCTATACATTTTTTTACAAAGTTAACTCCTTTGTTTTGCAAAGTGCACCGCAAAGGTTTACTTAGTGAGCTGCATCGATTTTAACAAATTATAAACCATGTCCTTACAAATTTGCAAAAAAAAAAATTCCTCCAAAAATTGTAAAAAGTGAACTCCTCTATACAATTTTTTTTACAAAGTGAACTCCTTTGTTTTGCAAAGTGCACCGCAAAAGGTTTTCTTAATGAGCTGCATCGATTTTAACAAATTATACACCATGTACTTACAAATTTGCAAAAAATAATTGCTCCAAAAATAATAATAATAAATGAACTCCTCTATACAACTTTTTTTACAAAGTGAACTACTTTATTTTGCAAAGTGGACCGCAAAGGTTTTCTTAGTGATCTGCATCGATTTAAAAAAGTTATACACTTTGTCCTTACAAATTTGCAAAAAATAATTCCTCTAAAAATAATAAAAACTGAACTCCTCTATACATTTTTTTACATAGTGAACTCCTTTGTTTTTGCAAAGTGCACCGCCAAGGTTTTCTCTGTGAACTGCATCATTTTTTAACAGATTATGAACTAGTCCATACAATATTGCAAAAACAACTCCTCCAAAAACAATAAAACGTGAACTCCTTGGTACAATTTTTATTCACAATGTGAGCCACATAGACAAAGGGAACCTGCACGGCACAAGTGACAAACTACACAATACTTCAAGAAAATAGAGACAAACTACACTTGAGCATCCCTGGTCAACTATGCTCTATACTGCATATCTAGTTACATTTTAGTGTTAGATACATCCGTATCTAGACAAATCTAAGACAAGAATTTTGGGATGGAGGGAGTATTATCCAAAGTTACATTGGTGTGCTATATTGTGTGCGATGTATTTGCAAGCGTTGATGATATTTAGATTATACAGAGCTATCAAAAAATGAGGAAACGCAAGGGGCTACTACCACGTGGTATTCATGTTAATGGTATAATATGTTCTTTTTTTGCAAATTTCATACGAGCAATTGACTTAGCAATTGACTTAGTCTATGTCAAGTGTCTTGATTTTAGATATGCGATTTTATGTTTGCAGATCCAAGTCCTTCTATTATTGCTGGTGGAGAAATGATGGCCTCGGATTAAGAAAGTCTGCACTAATTAGGTACCAAACCATGTTCGCAACACTGCAATTTGTTAATCTATTTGTTAAGCAAGTCTTCATTGACGATGACATGTACCTAGGGTAGGGCAACAGACCTGATCTAAGCACCCTTCCCAAGGACACTGCCCTACAGTCAAAGACATTCAAAGGACTGCAAAATTCTACCGACTGAAATCACCTCAGGATGCAACTCACTCGACCAAGGGTTCCACTCGAACAACCCAATTCTATTCGACCAGCATATAATCATTCGACCACATCAGAAACCACTCGGAGTACAGAAGATCTAAGGTCACTCTGGATGGAAATGGTCAGGCGTTCACTCCGTAGTCTTAATGATCATTTATATAATTTCAATACTAACGTTACTAGTAATGTCCCATCTTAATTTATGTACATTGAACCTTATGTAATGGGGGATGGTAGGGTTTTGGCGCTCTCTATATAAGCCACCCCTCCTCTGGCACAAGGGTTCACACCCCCTGTAACTTCACGCATAATCCAATCGACCAGCCTCCGGGCACCAAGACGTAGGGTTGTTACTTCTTCTGAGAAGGGACTGAACTCGTAAATCTTGCGTGCAAAACTTCACCATAGCTAGGATCTTGCCTCCTCATTCCTATCGCCCATTCTACTGTCAGATTTAGAACCACGACAGTTGGCGCCCACCGTGGGGCAGCTGTCTTAGCGACTTTCCGTGAGGTTGCAATTTTTTCGAGTCCTATCATCATGGTTTCCGGTAGAGGTTTGGCTGAGGGCCGTGAGATCCGTCTCGGCGCACTTGTTTTCATCGCCGACGACTCCGCTTGGCTTCAGGAATCTCCCTCGACGTCGAGACACTCCCCATCTACAGGGCGACGCACTTTCACGCGTGCGTTTGCAGCCTCCTTCAACGGCAGCCGTCGACCCAGTATCGGTCGGCCCCCGCAGTGTCTTCGCTCCCCGCTGTTCGCCGTCGCAAGCGGTCCGGTCGATCGCGGCTTAAGCGGTGGGTGAAGCATGCGGTGGCACGTTAGTCGGCCACCCCTCAAGTCGTGGCAATCAAGCTCGACGAATCTCTCTATGGCCTATTTGATATGTCGACTGGCTCCGTCGAGACCCTATTCGAGTGTGACAGCAGCGACCCTGCGGCGGAGGTCCTGATGGTCGACACACCACGCAGCCCGCCTGGCATGCGTCGCAACGGCGGCGACGGCGATCCCTCACGCGTTCACGAGGAGTACCACCTCGAAACCCTCTCTTCTCAGCAGAGGGAGGAACTTCACCGCCGCAATGTGGAGGCACTCCACATGCCCATTGTCGGAGAGACCTCCGAGGCTCGGGCTTTGGAGGTGGCACGCTTGGCCACTTTGACTGAGCGCACTCGACTGGAGAACCTTCAGCGTGCACTCGATGAAATTGCTCGGCGGCAGATCCCCGAATCCAATTGACGGCAGTGGCAGCTGTTCCCGCTTGTACGACAGGTACACCGCACTCCGATTCAAAACCTTACAGCTGCGGCCCAGATAGCAGAGTCTATTCAGCCGTCCCAGTCGGAAGCTGGTAGAGGTTTGATGCAGATCCGAGCGCTGCTCCGGGCAGCCGGAGAGCAGAACACTGCAGTGTCACAGTCGCGTAACAGAATTCATAGCAGATCTGTGGTGGCTGACACAGTTCAGTCGCCTCACAGCCCAAGATCGCCTCCGCGGCGTGAGGGACGAGGGCATCGCCAAGGGAAGTACTTTGGTCGGAACCACGAGCAGCATGATCATTGGCTCGACTGTGATGACCGTCGTCGAGTGCCTACGCCCCCTCCGAGGGGTGGATCATATGTCCCCCGACATTATGATGATAGGCGCCCGTACAACGAAGAGCGGAGGATGCCATTCGACTCAACAGAGCCAGGGTTTGATACGAGGTCAATTCTGGTGCAAGGTCTGGTGGACAGGAATCGAGCACACAGAGAAGGGTAGGACAGAGATCGCCCGACTGGAAGCAGAGTGCATGTTTCTGGTCCCGGGTGTTTTAGCAGAGCCATCAGGGCTTCAGAGATTCCTCCCAACTTCAGGTTGGCGACTGGAGTTAGTAAGTTTACTGGTGAATCGAAGCCTGACACTTGGCTTGAAGATTACCGAGTGGCTGTACAGATCGGTGGTGGAAACGACGAAGTTGCCATGAAGCACCTTCCCCTGATGCTTGAAGGGTCAGCTAGGGCTTGGTTGAATCAGTAGACTCTAGGCAGTATATTCAGCTGGGAGGAGTTAGCCCGAGTGTTTGTCAGAACGTTCGAGGGCACATGCAAATGACCTACAGGGTTGACAGAATTGCAACATTGTGTGCAAAAACCGAATGAAACTTTAACGGATTACATCCAGAGGTGGACCACTTTGCATCACACTATGTAGAATGTGTCTCAGCATCAAGCAGTTTGCGCCTTCAAGGAGGGCATTCGGTATAGAGAGTTTAACCTGAAATTCGGTCGGACAGGAGACATGACCCTGACCCGAATGATGGAAATAGCCACTCGGTACGCAAACGGCGAAGAAGAAGACCGACTCCGCAGCGGCAAAGACAAACCAGTCAGTCAAGATACTGGAGGAGGTAATTCCAATCAGAAGCAGAAGCGCAAAGCTGAGCCTGCGGGTCCTAGAGAGGTTGCAGTCGCAACCCAAGGAAAATTTAAGGGAAAGCCTAAAGGGCACTGGATCCCCAAGAAGGTGAAGGATTCAACAGGGAACGACGTGGTGGATTTTCCATGTCACATTCACATCAAGAAGGACGAAGAGGGTAATCTGATTTATCCCAAACATACCACTCGACAGTGTGGAGTCCTTATACAGCAGTTCCTAGAAAAACAACCCAGTGAGAAAGAGAAGGAATCTGATAAGGATGAGGACAAGGAATAGGATGATGAAGGATTTCCCAATGTCAATTCCACTTTGGTGATTTTTGTTGACATTGAAAGTAAAAGTCGACTGGAAGTCATCAACAGAGAAGTAAACATGGTTGCTCCGGCAACGACGGCGTATCTAAAATGGTCAAAGACTCCCATCACATTCGACCAGTCTGACCACCCGCCGCACGTAGCCATGATGTCTACTACACAACCTTCTTCTTGTAGACATTCTTGGGCCTCCAAGTGCAGAGGTTTGTAGGACAGTAGCAAATTTCCTTCAAGTGGATGACCTAAGGTTTATCAATCTGTGGGAGGCATAGGATGAAGATGGTCTCTCTCAAGCAACCCTGCAACCAAATAACAAAGAGTCTCTTGTGTCCCCAACACACCCAATACAATGGTAAATTGTATAGGTGCACTAGTTCGGCGAAGAGATAGTGATACAAGTGCAATATGGATAGTAGATAGTGGTTTTTGTAATCTGGAAGTATAAACACAGCAAGGTAACTAATGATAAAAGTGAGCGTAAACGGTATTGCAATGCTAGGAAACAAGGCCTAGGGTTCATACTATCACTAGTGCAAGTTCTCTCAACAATAATAACATAATTGGATCATATAACTATCCCTCAACATGCAACAAAGAGTCACTCCAAAGTCACTAATAGCGGAGAACAAACAAAGAGATTATGGTAGGGTACAAAACCACCTCAAAGTTATTCTTTCTGATCAATCTATTCAAGAGTTCGTACTATAATAACACCTTAAGACACAAATCAACCAAAACCCTAATGTCACCTAGATACTCCAATGTCACCTCAAGTATCCGTGGGTATGATTATACGATATGCATCACACAATCTCAGATTCATCTATTCAACCAACACAAAGAACTTCAAAGAGTACCCCAAAGATTCTACCGGAGCATCAAGAAAAAAAGTGTGCCAACCCCTATGCATAAGTTCACAAGGTCATGGAACTCGCAAGTTGATCACCAACACATACATCAAGTGGATCATGTGATATCCCATTGTCACCACAGATAAGCACATGCAAGACATACATCAAGTGTTCTCAAATCCTTAAAGACTCAATCCGATAAGATAACTTCAAAGGGAAAAATCAATCAATCACAAGAGAGTAGAGGGGGAGAAACTGATACATCTCCAACGTATCTATAATTTTTGATTGCTCCATGCTATTATATTATCTATTTTGGATGTTAATGGGCTTATTTTTACACTTTTATATTATTTTTGGGACTAACCTATTAACCGGAGGCCCAACCCAAATTGCTGTTTTTTTTGCCTATTTTAGTGCTCGCCGAAAAGGAATATCAAACGGAGTACAAAGGGAATGAAACCTTTGGGAGCGTTATTTTTGGAACAAGCGTGATCCAGGAGACTTGCAGTGGATGTCAAGAAGCAATCGAGGAGGCCATGAGGCAGGGGCGCGCGCCCACCCCCTGGGCGGGCCTCCACCCTCGTGGGCCCCTCGTTGCTCCACCGACCTACTTCTTCCTCCTATATATATCCATATAACCCGCAAACATCCAGGAGCAGCATGAAACCCTATTTCCACTGCCGCAACCTTCTGTACCCAAGAGATCCCATCTTGGGGCCTTTTCCGGAGCTCCGCCGGAGGGGCCATTGATCACGGAGGGCCTCTACATCAACTCCATGGCCTCTCCGGTGATGTGTGAGTAGTTTACTTCAAACCTTCGGGTCCATAGCTAGTAGCTAGATGACTTCTTCTCTCTTTGGATCTCAATACAAGGTTCTCCTTGATTCTGTTCGAGATCTATTCGATGTAATCTTCTTTTGCAGTGTGTTTGTCGACATCTGATGAATTGTGGGTTAATGATCAAGTCTATCTGTGAACAATATTTGAATCTTCTCGGAATTCTTTTATGTATGATTGGTTTATCTTTCCAAGTCTCTTTGAATTATCAGTTTGGTTTGGCCTACTAGATTGATCTTTCTTGCAATGGGAGAAATGCTTAGCTTTGGGTTCAATCTTGTGGTGCTCGATCCCAGTGACAATAAGGGAAACGACACGTATTGTATTGTTTTCATCGAGGATAACAAGATGGGGTTTACATCATATTGCATGAGTTTATCCATCTACAGCATGTCATCTTGCTTAAGGCATTACTCTGTTCTTATGAACTTAATACTCTAGATGCATGCTGGATAGTGGTCGATGTGTGGAGTAATAGTAGTAGATGCAGAATCGTTTCGGTCTACCTGTCACGTACGTGATGCCTATATACATGATCATGCCTAGATATTCTCATAATTGTTCGCTTTTCTATCAATTGCTCGAGAGTAATTTGTTCACCCACCGTAATACTTATGCTATCTTGAGAGAAGCCACTAGTGAAACCTATGGCCCCCGGGTCTATTCTTGTCGGTGTACAAAAGTAGGGACTCTCCTTTTGACCCTTTTACTTGTGCACGGGCAGTCAAAGCCACGCGCTGCGGCCACACTTAGTAGGGTAGAGGAGGGAAGCCAGAGAGAAGCTGAAGCACAAGACAACCAAGGAAACCCCAAGAATAGAAGCGCGGGAGGGCAAGAGGGCGAGATGGACTCCCTCAACCCCGGCACCAGCAGAGCGAGCTACCCTTGAGCCCACAGGCTCCAACCCAACCAACTACGTTGGAGCGAAGGCTCTGGAGGCGCCTCTGTGGTGGCACGCAAATCTTCGTCAAGATCGAAAACATATGAGATCAGATGAAGACCAGAAGACGGCGGCCCTCGGCAGGATCCTAGCCGAGGAAATCCACAAGCCCCCAGCAAGACTCCTACCGGGGACAACCACAATGCCCTGGCAAGACCCTTGCCGAGGGCATCGGCAGAGCCACTGCTAGGCCCGCGCCAGCCAAGACTCCATCGCCGTCCCCATGCAGCTGCCAGCTCAACCAGTTGAGCAGGCGCCTGCATGGCGACGTGCGGCCTCTACACCAACCCAGCAAGCTCCTGCGTGGTGGCATGCAAGTCTTCCTGAAGGCCCCACCACCATGGCAGCCTGGCAGCCAGCCAACGTGGCACCACGACGCCTCGTCAGCTCAGACGCGTGTCAAGGCCAGGCGAAGCGGCGAGAGCTGGGATGTGCTTCCCTGGCGTCCCTGATAAAGCAAGGGGGCACGTCGGCAGCACATTAAATGTGTTTCTCCAACGGTCCCAGAGGATAGGCTCAACCACTATAGACCTTTCCACCTCCTGTGTGCCACTGTGGCGACCCCTTTTTGCCTATAAAAGGAGGCCCAAGGCGACCAGGACAGGGATTTGGCTTTTTGGGAAAGTTGCATCCCGCAGCTAGCTCAAGAACACAAGAACACTCAAATACATCCATCAAATCAGGACTAGGGTATTACGCATCTTCGCGGCCCGAACCTGGGTAAATGATCCATGTGCTCCCTGTCAGACCTGCTCTTCTCACAACCCCACGCCCGCCTACCGTAGAAGGGATCCCAGTGACCCCATAGGTGTCGTTTCCACCGACATCTCTGGCGCACCAGGTAGGGGCGCGCAGTCGTGAAAATCCGGTCTGGCAGTCAGCCTAGCGGTTCTTCATCGTCATGGCTCCCAAGAAGAAGGCAGCCACGGCGGTCGGTTCGTCGGGAGCCGGATGGCCCGTACTGGTGCAGGCGAACAGCGGGCCAGTCGCAGACAGGACCCGAGGCGCGGCCCGCGAGCACCAACATCGCTCTAGCAGTCAGAGCCTGGCGAGCGGCGTCGTTCGTGCGCAAGGCGATGGACCGCACGCTGCAAGATCCAGAGACGGAGCTGGGCCCCCCACAGGCGGCGCGGGACCCTCCCGGGGTGTCGTCGTGACACCCACGGGCAGTGCGATGACCTCCAGGATGCCTACCCCGACGCCCACAACGCTCTCTTCCCAGGTTGAGCGCGACGACCAGCGTCACCACGCCGGTGACCCTGGACACCACCGTGGGAAGAGTCATGTGCGTCATTCGCAGGACGAAGGAGGCCAGCATGCCCGCCGAAGTGCTGGCGAAAATGGCGCACAGCCGCTGGGCCGTGACAGAGCTCCTTCTAACGTGGTTAGAAGTCGAAGCGCGCCACGGTCCACGCAGCTTTCGCCGCCACCCACGCCAGCAGAAGCCTTGGTGCACGTGCAACTGCTCCTCGATTTCCCTCTTGCTGCGGAGAAGCTCGACGAGTGGAGAGCCACTATCCGGAGCCTTGTTGGCGTCGCCAACAAAGACGGGTCACGGTCAGCGGGGCCCTCAGGCCGGCGCTCCATCGAACCACTGCACGCCAGCGGGGGAGGGGCCGGAGGCGCCGCGGCCACGGTACACTCTCCTTCTGCACACCAACCACCGTGGGTGTCGGTCCGTCGTGACGACGCTTGTGATAACATCTCCATAGTATCGTCCGACCCGCGGACCCACCGCGACCAGCACCAAGTTCTTCGGGAGCGAGCCTATGAAGACGCTCGAACCACCATCGAGCACCGGCGCGATACACGCCACCAGTCAGATAGGCAGGCGGGCGGGGCATGCCATGGACCGCCCAGCGCCGGGAGGCTCCGCTGCCTACTTTACGAGGTGGGCTGCCCCGCCTTTACCCGTCAGCTACGGCAGTTCTAGTGGCCGTCCCACCGCACATTCAAGCCCGATGTCGGCCAGAAGTATAATGGCAAGACTCACCCGTCGGAGTTCCTCAGCATCTACACCATCGCGATGCAAGCCGCTGGGGCTGGCGATGGTAAGGTGCTTGCCAATTACTTCCCGTTGGCCCTGAAACCCAATGTCTTGTCTTGGTTGATGCACTTGCCGGTGGATTCCATTTCTTCTTGGTCGGACCTGTGTCATGAGTTCGTTGGTGCCTTCACTGGATTCCACCAAGCTCATGGACAGGCGAGTGATTTGCATATCATTCCCCAGAAGGAAGGTGAAAACATGCGCAAGTACATACAAAGCCGAGTGCAATACAACATCCTAGATGTTCACCCTGCCGCCGTGATCAGTGCATTCCATCAGAATGTGCGCACCCGCAAGATGCGTGAAGAGCTGGCAAAGAACATGGTCAAGGATGCGGCCGAACTTTACGTTCTGGCCGACAGATGCGCTCGGGCAGAAGAGGGGAGGAAGTACCCTGGCAAAGATGCCGGCGCGGAAACTGACTCTACTGATGAAGACACCACCGCCCCGACAAAGAAGGGTCAGCGTCGCAACAGGAAGCGCAAAGGCAATACCGTGCTTGCCGTCGAGGGATCCGACGACACCGGCGCCACCAAGAAGGCCAAGGTAGACGACCCCGACAAGGAGATTGTCGGGTGCGGTGCCTGCCGGGCCTTGGCGGCTGCCGACAAGCTAGGGGGCTCCGACAAGCAGTATTGCATGATCCACCGCACCAAAGGCCACGACCTCCAGAACCGCCAACAAGTCAAGTTGCTTGCTGAAAAGCAAAAGGCCGAGTACGAGAGGCAGGACAAGGAGAAGGGCCAAGATGGTGCTGAAGGATCCGGCAAGAAGCATGGCGGCCAAGGAGGTCGCCGTGGCAAGGATAACCAGCAAGAGAGGCCCACTCGGGACCGTGACAAGAAGCGGGAAGACGGCGATCATGACGAGGACGACGAGTTAGGCGAGCATGAGTTCTAGAAGGCTATGGAGGCCATGTGCGTCGATGGTGGCGCCTCGCTGCATACTTCTCACCGCCAGCTCAAAAAGTGGGCGCGTGAGATCACAGCAGCGGAGCCCTCGTTCGACGCTCAGAAGCCACTGAAGTGGTCCAGCACACCCCTCATCTTTGACGCCGAGGACCACCCTGATACGTCTCCAATGTATCTATAATTTTTGTTTGCTCCATGCTATATTATCTACTGTTTTGGACATTATTGGGCTTTATTATCCACTTTTATATTATTTTTGGGACTAACCTATTAACTGGAGGCCCAGCCCAGAATTGTTGTTTTTGCCTGTTTTAGGGTTTCGAAGAAAAGGGATATCAAACGGAGTCCAAACGGAATGAAACCTTCGGGAACATGATTTTCTCAACGAATAAGACCAGAGAGACTTGGACCCTACGTCAAGAAAGGAAATAGGAGGCCATGAGGTAGGGGGGCGTGCCCACCCCCACCAGGCGCGCCCTCCACCCTTGTGGGCCCCCTGTTGCTCCACCGACGTACTCCTTCCTCCTATATATATCCACGTACCCCCAAACGATTAGAACAGGAGCCAAAACCCTAATTCCACCACCGTAACTTTCTGTATCCACGAGATCCCATCTTGGGGCCTGCTCTGGAGCTCCGTCGGAGGGGGCATCGATCACGAAGGGCTTCTACATCAACACCATAGCCCCTCCGATGAAGTGTGAGTAGTTCACCTCAGACCTACGGGTCCATAGTTAGTAGCTAGATGGCTTCTTCTTTTTGCGGTGTGTTTGTTGAGACCGATGAATTGTGGCTTTATGATCAAGTCTATCTATGAATAATATTCGAATCTTCTCTGAATTCTTTTATGTATGATTGGTTATCTTTGCAAGTCTCTTCGAATTATCAGTTTGGTTTGGCCTACTAGATTGATCTTTCTTGCAATGGGTGAAGTGCTTAGCTTTGTGTTCAATCTTGCGGTGTCCTTTCCCGGTGACAGTAAGGGCAGCATGGCACGTATTGTATTGTTGCCATCGAGGATAACAAGATGGGGTTTTCTTCATGTTGCATGAGTCTATCCCTCTACATCATGTCATCTTGCTTAAGGCGTTATTCTGTTTTTGACTTAATACTCTAGATGCATGCTGGATAGCGGTCGATGAGTGGAGTAATAGTAGTAGATGCAGGCAGGAGTCGGTCTACTTGTCTCGGACGTGATGCCTATATACATGATCATACCTAGATATTCTCATAACTATGCTCAATTCTGTCAATTGCTCAACAGTAATTTGTTCACCCACCGTAGAATACTTATGCTCTTGAGAGAAGCCACTAGTGAAACCTATGGCCCCTGGGTCTATCTTTATCATATTGATCTCCAATACTTAGTTATTTCCTTTGCTATTTACTTTGCCTTTATTTTACTTTGCATATTTTATCATAAAAATACCAAAAATATTATCTTATCATATCTATCAGATCTCACTCTCGTAAGTGGCCCTATAGGGATTGACAACCCCTATTTGTGTTGGTTGCGAGGTTTTATTTGTTTTGTGCAGGTGCGAGGGGCTCGCGCGTAGCCTCCTACTGGATTGATACCTTGGTTCTCAAAAATTGAGGGAAATACTTACGCTACTTTGCTGCATCATCCCTTCCTCTTCGGGGAAAACCAACGCAGTGCTCAAGAGGTAGCAAGAAGGATTTCTAGCGCCGTTGCCGGGGAGGTCTACGCAAAAGTCAACAGACCAAGTACCCATCACATACCCTTATCTCCCGCATTACATTATTTTCCATTTGCCTCTCGTTTTCCTCTCCCCCACTTCACCCTTGTTGTTTTATTCGCCCTCTCTCTCTATCCTCCCTCTCTATTTGCCTCTTTTTGCCCGCTTGCTTTCTTTTTTGCTTTTGTGTTAGTTTGTTTGCTTGTCGTTATGGCTAGTCCTTTACCTTCTGCCTCTATGTCCGAAATTGGGGAAACTATTGTCGATAATAATTCTGATGCTCCTACTAAAGAACCCACTATCTCACATATAAAAAGATTCCGTGTTGGTAGTGGTAATGTTATTGGACAAGGAGTTATTCAAGATTTCTTTACTTGTGCCGGTGCTTTACCTTCTAAGGGTAGTTCTATCCTTCATAGAACAAGTAGTCTTGCGGACTCTATTGCCATGCTTGTAGTTGAACTTGAAAGACAATTCATGCACATGCATCCTTCTACACAAAGGATTTTCCTGGAATTTTCTAATATTGAGCATTCTTCTGTTAAGCGTGCCGCTACTATCTTTTTGGCTCATGAGTTTAGATTCATAATAAAAGAGGCCAAAGAAGTTTTTCACATTATAGGGTGGACGCTTGCCGTGCTCCCATAGAGGCTATCCTCTTTGATCAAGAAGAAATAATGCCCTTTCAATCTCTAGATTATGTTGCTTTCAATGAAAATCTTAGAAAAAGGGTTCCTACCAATGTTTTAGTTGATAGAATTTCTAAACTTAATGATGATTTGGCTATTCGAAATAATGAACTAGGATATTCTCTTGAATATAGGTTCACAAAGTTCTGATGCTCCTGCTAAAGAACCCCCCATCTTACATACAAAAAAATTCCGTGTTGGTAGTGGTAATATTATTGGAAAAGGAGTTATTCAAAATTTCTTTACTTGTGCCGGTGCTTTACCTTCTATGGGTAGTTCGATCCTTCATAGAACTAGTAGTCTTGTGGGCGCTATTGCCATGGTTGTAGTTGAACTTGAAAGACAATTCATGCACTTGCATCCTTGCATACAAAGGATTTTCCTAGAATTTTGTAATATTGACATTCTTCTGTTAAGCGTGCCGCTATTATATTTTTCGATCATGAGTTTAGATTCATAATAAGAGAAGACAAATAAATCTTTGCGCATTATAGGGTAGACGCTTGGCGTCCTCCCATAGAGGCTACCCTTTTTGATCAAGAAGATATAATGCGTTTTCAATCTCTAGACTATGTTGCTTTCAATGAAAATCTTAGAAAAAGGGTTCCTACCAATGTTTTAGTTGATAGAATTTCTGAGCTTAATGATGATTTGGCCATTCGAAATAATGAGCTAGGATATTCTCTTGAATATAGGCTCACAAAGTTGGGCCAAAAGAATGCTTATAATGATGAATTGGTTGTGCACTATGAAGGACCAAAGGAGGAACCTATACCTCCCAAGGTTGATCTTGGGGACTTTTGTCCCATTAAATTGAGCCCTGTTGATTACTTTTGCTTGCCTCAAAGAAAACATGCTGCCGAACGTAGAGAATATGAAATGAGTTTTAATAATCTACCTTACTATTATGGGAATACCTAGATCTATTCTTGCTTGTTATGCCTAGCTAGGGGCGTTAAACGATAGCGCTTGTTGGGAGGCAACCCAATTTTATTTTTATTGCTTGCTTTTTGCTCCTGTTTAGTAATAAATAATTTATCTAGCCTCTGTTTTGGTTGTGTTTTTTGTGTTTAATTAGTGTTTGTGCCAAGTATAACCGTTGGGAAGACTTGGGGAAAGTCTTGTTGAACTTGCTGTAAAAAACAGAAACTTTAGCGCTCACAAGAACTGCTGTCATTTTTATTTGGAGAGTGATATTTAGTTAATTATTTTTTTCAGATGATTAATAGATAAATTCCTCACGTCCAGCAATTTATTTTAGAATTTTCGGGGTTCCAGATCTTGCGCTAGCTACAGATTACTACAGACTGTTCTGTTTTTGACAGATTCTCTTTTTCGAGTGTTGTTTGTTTATTTTGATGAATCTATGGCTAGTAAAATAATTTATAAACCATAGAGAAGTTGGAATACAGTAGGTATAACACCAATATAAATAAAGAATGAGTTCATTACAGTACCTTTATGTGATCTTTTATTTTCTTGCGCTAACGGAGCTCACGAGATTTTCTACTTTATGTTTTGTGTTGTGAAGTTTTCAAGTTTTGGGTAAAGATTTGATGGATTAAGGGACAAGGAGTGGCAAGAGCCTAAGCTTGGGGATGCCCATGGCACCCCCAAGATAATATAAGGACACCTCAAAGCCAAAGCTTGGGGATGCCCCGGAAGGAATCCCCTCTTTCGTCTACTTCTATCGGTAACTTTACTTGGAGCTATATTTTTATTCGCCACATGATATTGTCGGCGTTCTGGGAACGGGCGTCCCCAGACTTGCTTGCCTGCGGCCTGCGGCGTGGCTCAAAGGGGGCCCAGCACGGCCCATCTTCATCAACACAAGACTCAAGACCCTCGCGAGGGGCCAAGCCTCGCAGGGCGGACGACACGGAGCTTGCTCAGGCACGGCCTCGTCAGGCTGGCTCGCGAGGAGGCAGAGAGATCAAGGATGGGTACCTCACGAGGTGCCCGTGACGCAAGCCATGACAACTCAGGGCGCCAGGCGGGTGCCAGCCCGCGCACCGTCCTCCTTTCCTCTTTGGTGCAAAGGGGGCAAGCGCAGCCGCGGGGTACCGAGGCATCAGGCAAAGGTTGCCATTTCGGTGCAACGAGACCAAGACCAGGAGGACTACGAGACGGAGGTCACCGTGGAGCCCAAGACGGCGTCATCACCAGAGCTTTGCGCAGGCGAAGACTGCTTTGTCAGGATAGTTGATACTTGCTGTCCCCCTTCAAATTAGCCCGCCATTGTTGGCTCCCTTCCCGCTCGATATTTGTGAAGAGGACCAGGGCCTCTATAAATAGGACCAGCCGCCCACAGAGCAAGGGGTTGGCCGGCGAGTAATAGTAAGGCAGTGACTGAGAGAGAGAGAGAGAGAAAGAGAAAGGTGGCTGAACTCCTCCCAGCAGTTCATCACCCCAGCCAAGAACAGACCCTCGCGAGGCTGTTCTTCCTTGTATCATTCATCATCAGCCCCAAGAGGCAATCCACCCACCACACACTGGAGTAGGGTATTACACCACAACGGTGGCCCGAACCAGTATAAACCTTGTGTCTCTTGTGCAGTTCTTTCAGTAGTCTAGATCTTTGCGAGATGAAGAGGTAGAAGACGTAATCTCCGTGCGCACCCCAGTGTTCGAACCTTAAGGGTCTGCCGGAACCCGAAATCCGACATTTGGCGCGCCAGGTAGGGGTGCGCCGGAATTCGTCTTCCACCGCCCCGTTCTCCTCCGACCGTCGCATCCATGTTCGACGCTCGTCGGGCCCGCACCGAGCGTCGGGCCGCCATCGCTTCCTGCGTCGCCCAGACGGCGCCCGTCGGCGGACGTCCTCGTCGTTCCCCGTCGCCCGCCATCAACGCCGCCACTGGCCCGGCGGGGGGCGAGCAGCAAGCATCGTCTCAGCATCCATCCGTGCGGCAAGATGGCCGCACCGCTACTCCATCGCTCGCACCAGCTTGTTCTTCGTCCCGCGCGCTCCACGCCCCCTTGGAGGCTCGAGCTGCGCTCCTCGCGGCAAATGAGCTCCTGCGCTACCGTCCCGTCGACGACGTCTACGAAGAGTGGCTCGACCGCGTCGCCGAGCTTGTCCGCGCCGCAGGGGGCTCTCCCGCGCCGTCCGTTCCACTGCGCCACACCCCGCCCCGCGCGGGCAACGAAGCTCCGGAGGCGTACCAGCCGCCTCCTCTCCAAGAAGAAGCCATGGCTCCAAGGCGCGTGACCCCTGGGCGGAACCCGCTCCGTCAGGTGCCAGTGCAGCAAGAACGGAGCTGCCAAGAACTCCCTCGCCCGCAAGGAGCTGCCCGGGCGCTCCCTGCTCCGGCACGCCGCGACCCTGCTCCAGCTCCGGCACGCCAAGACCCCACGCTGCTCCTAGCTGCAGCGCGTGGGGACCCTCAAGACCAAGCTCTCCACCAGCCGAAGCCTTTCGTGGCCACCGCAGGCTGCCGTGCCTACACCACCGAGCTGCGTAGCGTCGCATGGCCCGGCAAGTTCAAGCCAGACCTGCCTCCTCGTTATGATGGCATGACTGACCCTGCAGAGTTCCTCCAGCTCTATGAGTTGGGCATCGAAGCTGCCAGCGGGGATGACAAGGTCATGGCGAACTGGTTCCCCATGGCGCTCAAGGAAGGAGCTCGCACTTGGCTCCTGAATCCGGCTCTAGGCACGATCTCTTCCTGGGACCAGATGCGCACCCGCTTCATTGCCAACTTCCAAGGTACTCGCGACCGGCCACCCGCCGTGAGCGACATGCGGCGCATCAAGCAACAACCTGGAGAGACCCTGCAAAAGTACATCCAGCGCTTCAACAGCGCGCGCCTCAAGATCCCCAAGGTGTCCGAGGAGGCCATCATCTCGGCCTTCTCCGATGGTGTGTGCGATGTCAAGATGAAGGAGGAGCTGGCGATGCATGAAGACCTGTGCACCTCCCTGGAGCTGTTCAATTTGGCGACCAAGTGCGCCAGGCCTGAGGAGGGACGCCTCTCCCTCCTCGAGCTGCCTGCCGCAGACCCAGAGGAGAAGAAGCCCAAGGCCAAGGACGTGAAGCGCAAGGGGGCTGCCGTTCTCGCGGCAGAACCAGACACCAAGCGGGGCAAAGATCTTCCTGAGTTCTCCAGGGGCAGTCGGTACTGTGTGTACCACGACCTCCACACCCACAACACCAACGAATGCCAAAAACTCCGCGCCGTGCGAGAAGGAAGGATCGGCCGTCGTCCCGACCGCGCCGATTGGGGCTACGGCCGAGGAGGAGGAAGAAACGCAGGACGCTGGGAAGACCGCGGCCCGCGCCAAGGGTGGCATGATCAACCTCGCGAGGATCGCTGGCGAGACCTGCCTCGCGAGGGGGACTGGAGGGATCAGCCTCGTGAGGATCGCCCATAGGGCAACGCAGGCCTCCCTCCACTGCCGCCTCAGCCAAGGAGGAACGAGGACCGCCATCAAGACGAAGGGGCTGGGGGCTTCCAGGAGCCGCGCGCAATCGCCTGCATCCTGGGCGGAGCTCAAGCCCTAGCCTCCCAACGCATCTTCAAGCAGTTTGCCCGCGAAGTGAACGCAGTCCTCCCCAGGCTTGAAGCAACGCGCCCTCTCAGGTGGTCAGCATGCGCCATCACATTCAGCTCAGCGGATCAACTCAAGTGTGCGGCCATAGCCGAAGTCCTCCCGATGCTTTGCTCCCCAGTCATCAGCAATGTACTGGTCACCAGGACCCTCGTCGATGGTGGGGCAGGGCTCAACGTCCTGTCCGTGGAAACGTTCAACAATCTCCAAGTGCCCTACGACTAGCTTCAGCCAACCAAGCCCTTCTCCGGAGTCACCGACGGCTCCACGGTCCCGATTGGGCAGGTCCGCCTCCCCGTCACCTTCCGGGCACGCGACAACTACCGCACCGAGCTCATCGACTTCGACGTCGCCCACATCCGCCTGCCGTACAATGCCATCCTCGGGTACCCAGCGCTAGCCAAGTTCATGGCCGTGACTCACCATGGCTACAACGTCCTCAAGATGCCAGGAAGTGGAGGACTCATCACGGTGCCCTGTGAAGAGAAGGATGCGGTGTGTTCCCTGGAGCGAGCCTTTCAGGCCGCGTCACTGGAAGACCCGGATCGCAGAAGCAGGAGGCTTCCCGAGACCACCCCCAAGAAGAAGAAGACATCGTCCGGACCGGCCCCTCAGGAGGCGGGCCCCTTAGGACCCGCATCTGCCCAGGGGGAACCTCCTTCCATCGCATAGGAAAGCGCGCCTGACGCCCTCCTCAGGCAGGGCTCGGGGGCTCTCCCCTGGAGGGCCACCGACCTGGCCAGGGTCACGAGGGCGGCGCTTGGGCACCACATGGAGGCGTGTTTCGAAGCACGCTTCCCTCAAGAAGGAGCAAGGCAAGGAAGGTCAGACCCGCAGGAGTTCGTCGACAAGGCCATTCAAGAACTACGGGAATCAAGAATCATGAGAGGTTGCCGCTGTCTACCGGCTGTGGCTCCCCATCCAGGCGAGGATGGTGGGCTGCGCGTCTGCATCGACGTACCAGGGCTCAACCAAGTCGCTACGATGGAGTGCCTCTGGCCCTTGCGAGTGGGGCGCTGCGGGGGTCCGCCCCACAGCTACGTTCGCATGCCTTACGGCTTGCCGAGCGCGGTTGCTACGTGCCAGCGCCTCATGAGGGGCATCATGGAGGCTCAAGAAGACAGGCGTTCCGCAGCCTTGGTGGAGATGGAGATGATTCGCGAAGAGCTATCAGTGCCTCCGGAGCCTCCTGAGGCCCCTGGGCCTGGGGGCTCATGAGGATCGGCTTCCGCAGCCTACCGAGTCTGCTGCACCAACACCCCTTCGCCCTCGACACCCTCAGGTGACATCTTACAAGTTTCATTTCCAGCTGGGAGCGCCCTCCCAGGGATGCATCGTTCCCAGGCCGCGTGGGTCCATCCCAGCGGTATGTATCCCTTTTATTTCTTGTCGTTAGCTTGCTTTGATGGGGGCGCCCCTCGGGCTGCATCATCCCCAAGTTGCTCGGGCCAGGCCCAGCGGTATGTATCTCCCTTGCGTTTATTTCCGGCTATGCATTCGCCCATCATGCTTGATTACTTGATGCCTGTCCACGGCACCTCTTCTTCTCCATGTCGACCACTTGCACGTTAAAGGGGGGGTACCTGAGCATCGCGAATCAGGGCTCTTACTGGCTCTCCAGCCCTCACCCTCTGGCCATGTCCACGGCATCGCGACCTGGCATACCAGCGATGGCTGAGACAAGCTCGAGGGCCGGGACCCGAGGACGTAGAGTGCCGGCATCTAACCAAATTTGCAGGAACACATCACAAGATAAGGCCAAGTGCCAGGCGTAACCCGCCTAGAGGTAGGGCCCCGTGAGTCCCACGCTGGCTCACGGGTGCCCAGATACACCTCACCTAGCCCTACCGTGCCGGCCACGTGTCAGGGCGGGGTTGTACACGCCCCGGTGGCTCCTCCCGGAGGGGAGCCCCCTCCCACGTACCAGTGGAAGCACCATGCTCCACGCTGGCTGACGACACTGCCGAGGAGCGGCTATGCCCGTACACATGCGGAAGCGCTATGCTTCGCGCTGGTGATAAACAACTGAGGGTGGCCCCCGGGCCGCATCAACCTCAGGGAGCCCAGAGCTCAGTGTCTAGCCTCATCGCAACGCCTCCCCTCAGGAGCGCCGCGCGAGGGGGCTGGGCACGGGGGCTGTGCCTGGGTCACGCCCAGACGTACGCCACCCAGCCAGGCCCCTCGGGCCTGGTTCGTCGCGCGTCTCTCCCCGAGCAGAGCCAAGGAATGAAGGCCGTTTGAACGTCAAGGGGGACCCCTGAGCATCGCGACTCAGGGGCCTAACTGGTCCCGTAGCCCCTCACTCCTTAGTTCCGAAAGGCTAATGCTGGGTGAGGCACGCGCGGGGCCGGGCTCTATAGATGTAGAACGGTGGTGCCACTCACATCTCACCTCATCACTTGCTGTTTGCGCGTCAAGGGGGACTCCTAAGCATCGCGATAGATATGTGTTTTGCTTGGAGTGTCTTGTATGATTTGAGTCTTTGCTTGTTAGTTTACCACAATCATCCTTGATGTACACACCTTCTGAGATAGCCATACATGATTTGGAATTTGTTAGAATACTCTATGTGCTTCGTTTATATCTTTTGAGTTATATAGTTTTTCTCTAGTACTTCACTTATATCTTTTAGAGAACGGTGGTGGATTTGTTTTATAGAAACTATTGATCTCTCATGCTTCACTTAGATTATTTTGAGAGTCTTAATAGCATGGTAATTTGCTTAAAAACCTAATATGCTAGGTATTCAAGATTAGTGAAATTTTCTTAAGAGTGTTTTGAATACTAACAGAAGTTTGATGCTTGATGATTGTTTTGCGATATGGAGGTAATAATATCAAAGTCGTGCTACTTGAGTATTTGTGAAATTGAGAAATGCTTGTGTTGAAATTTGCAAGTCCCGTAGCATGCACGTATGGTAAACGTTATATGACAAATTTGAAAAATGAGGTGTTATTTGATTGTCTTCCTTATGAGTGGCGGTCGGGGATGAGCGATGGTCTTTTCCTACCAATCTATCCCCCTAGGAGCATGCATGTAGTACCGAGGTTTTTGATGACTTGTAGATTTTTGCAATAAGTATGTGAGTTCTTTATGGCTAATGTTGAGTCCATGGATTATACGCACTCTCACCCTTCCATCCTTGCTAGCCTCTTCGGTACCATGCATTGTCTTTCTCACATTGAGAGTTGGCGCAAACTTCGCCGGTGCATCCAAACCCCGTGATATGATACGCTCTTTCGCACATAAACCTCCTTACATCTTCCTCAAAACAGCCACCATACCTACCTATTATGGCATTTCCATAGCCATTCCAAGATATATTGCCATGCAACTTTCCATCATTCCGTTCATCATGACACATTCATCATTGCCATATTTCTTAGCATGATCATGTAGTTTACATAGTATTTGTGGCAAAGCCACCGTTCATAATTCTTTCATACATGTCACACTTCGTCCATTGCATATCCCGGTACACCGCCGGAGGCATTCATATAGAGTCATCTTTTGTTCTAGTATCGAGTTGTAATCATTGAGTTGTAAATAAATAGAAGTGTGATGATCATCATTTTCTAGAGCATTGTCCCAAGTGAGGAATAAATAAATAAATAAATAAAGAGAGAAAGGCCATAAAAACGAAAAGGCGCAAAAATGGGAAAGGCCATAAAAAGGCCCAAAAAATGAGAGAAAAAGAGAGACGGGACAATGTTACTATCCTTTGCCACACTTGTGCTTCAAAGTAGCACCATAATCTTCATGTTAGAGAGTCTCTTGTTTTGTCACTTTCATATACTAGTGGGAATTTTTCATTATAGAACTTGGCTTGTATATTACAACAATGGGCCTCCTCAAGTGCCCTAGGTCTTCGTGAGCAAGCAAGTCTGATGCACACCCACTTAGTTTCTTTTGGTGAGCTTTCATACATTTATAGCTCTAGTGCATCCGTTGCATGGCAATCCCTAATCCTTGCATTAACATCAATCGGTGGGCATCTCCATAGCCCATTGATTAGCCTCCTTGATGTGAGACTTTCTCCTCTTTTGTCTTCTCCACAAAACCCCCCTCATTATATTCTATTCCACCCATAGTGCTATGTCCATGGCTCGCGCTCATATATTGCGTGAAAGTTTATAGGTTTGAGATTACTAAAGTATGAAACAATTGCTTGGCTTGTCATCGGGGTTGTGCATGATGATATCATTCTTGTGTGACGAAAATGAAACATGACTAAACCATATGATTTTGTAGGGATGAACTTTCTTTGGCCATGTTATTTTGAGAAGACATAATTTCTTAGTTAGTATGCTTGAAGTATTATTATTTTTATGTCAATATGAACTTTTGTCTTGAATCTTTCAGATCTGAATATTCATACCACAATTAAGAAGAATTACATTAAAATTATGCCTAGTAGCACTCCGCATCAAAAATTATGTTTTTATCATTTACCTACTCGAGGACGAGCAGGAATTATAGATCACAGCAGCGAAGCCCTCGTTCGACGCTCAGAAGCCACTGAAGTGGTCCAGCACACCCCTCATCTTTGACGCTGAGGACCACCCTGATACGTCCTCAACTCATCTATAATTTTTTATTGCTCCATGCTATATTATCTACTGTTTTGGACATTATTGGGCTTTATTATCCACTTTTATATTATTTTTGGGAGTAACCTATTAACCGGAGGCCCAGCCTAGAATTGTTGTTTTTTGCCTGTTTTAGGGTTTTGAAGAAAAGGAATATCAAACAGAGTCCAAACGGAATGAAACCTTCAGGAACGTGATTTTGTCAACGAATAAGACCAGAGAGACTTGGACCCTACGTCAAGAAAGGAAACAGGAGGCCACGAGGTAGGGGGGCGCGCCCACCCCCACCAGGCACGCCCTCCACCCTCGTGGCCCCTGTTGCTCCACCGACGTACTCCTTCCTGCTATATATATCCACGTACCCCCAAACAATCAGAACAGGAGCAAAAACCCTAATTCCACCGCCGTAACTTTCTGTATCCACGAGATCCCATCTTGGGGCCTGTTCCGGAGCTCCGTCGGAGGGGGCATCGATCACGGAGGGCTTCTACATCAACACCATAGCCCCTCCGATGAAGTGTGAGTAGTTCACCTCAGACCTACGGGTCCATAGTTAGTAGCTAGATGGCTTCTTCTCTCTTTTTGGATCTCAATACAATGTTCTCCCCCTCTCTTGTGGAGATCTATTCGATGTTATCTTCTTTTTGCGGTGTGTTTGTTGAGACCAATGAATTGTGGCTTTATGATCAAGTCTATCTATGAGTAATATTTGAATCTTCTCTGAATTCTTTTATGTATGATTGGTTATCTTTGCAAGTCTCTTTGAATTATCAGTTTGGTTTGGCCTACTAGATTGATCTTTCTTGCAATGGGAGAAGTGCTTAGCTTTGGGTTCAATCTTGCGGTGTCGTTTCCCGGTGACAGTAAGGGCAGCAAGGCACGTATTGTATTGTTGCCATCGAGGATAACAAGATGGGGTTTTCTTCATATTGCATGAGTCTATCCCTCTACATCATAACATCTTGCTTAAGGCGTTACTCTGTTTTTAACTTAATATTCTAGATGCATGCTGGATAGCGGTCGATGAGTGGAGTAATAGTAGTAGATGCAGGCAGGAGTCGGTCTACTTTGTCTCGGACGTGATGCCTATATACATGATCATACCTATTTATTCTCATAACTATGCTCAATTCTGTCAATTGCTCAACAATAATTTGTTCACCCACCGTAGGATACTTATGCTCTTGAGAGAAGCCACTAGTGAAACCTATGGCCCCCGGGTCTATCTTTATCATATTGATCTCCTACTACTTAGTTATTTCCTTTGTTATTTACTTTGCCTTTATTTTACTTTGCATCTTTTATCATAAAATTCCAAAAATATTATCTTATCATACCTATCAGATCTCACTCTCTAAGTGGCCCTATAGGGATTGACAACCCCTATTTGCGTTGGTTGCAAGGATTTATTTGTTTTGTTCAGGTGCGAGGGACTCGCGCATAGCCTCCTACTGGATTGATACCTTGGTTCTCAAAAACTAAGGGAAATACTTACGCTACTTTGTCGCATCATCCCTTCCTCTTCGGGGAAAACCAACGCAGTGCTCAAGAGGTAGCACACCCTGACCGCACAACTATGGTCTGGTGTTTGCCATTGTTGGTCTCACCAACGATACGCAACCTCAAGGTGAACAAGATGCTGGTTGATGGCGGGGCTGGTCTGAACTTGATCTTGCCCGTTGTGATCAAAAGGCTGCCAATTCCTGATGGAGACCTCAAGGAAACGGGTACATTTCAAGGGGTCCACCCGGGAAGGAGCCAGCCGAAGGGGAAGGTCACATTGCCTGTGACGTTTGGAGGCGAGTTGAACTACAGGACGGAGAAGATTGTCTTTGATGTAGCCGAGATCCCCTTGCCCTACAATGGGGTCCTCGGCCGCCCGGCACTAGCCAAGTTCATGGCGGCGTCACACTACGCCTACAACACGCTGAAGATGCCTGAGCCGATGACCATCATCACTGTCTCCTCCGACAAGAAGAACACACTGATCTGCGCTGACCAACTCTACAGAGAAGCAGTTGCAGCAGCTGCCGCCAAGGCGCTTACTCCTTCCACTGAAGGAAGACGAACGAAGAAGACCGGCAATACCTCTCGCACTCACTCCGGCAAGCGCACCTCTTAGATGTGTTGTGCTACCGTCAAGGACATGCCAGAGAGTTCCACCGGTAAGAGCAGGAAATCCAGAGCTGCACCACCAGAGACCAAGAGGGTGTCCATCAAGGAGGATGGCATGGGAGGGGCTTTCACCATAAGCTCCACCCTCGACAGCAAATAGGAAAGCGCGTTTGTCACTTTCCTGCGGGTGAATGTCGATGTGTTTGCATGGCAAGCATCCGATATCCTCGGCGTTCCCAGGGAAGTGATTGAGCACCACCTTGCTGTCTGTCCCCATGCGCGACCCGTCAAGCAGAAGGTCGGAAAGCAAGATTTGGAATGGCATGAATTCATCACAGAGCAAATCAAGAAGTTGGAAGCGGTGGGCTTGGTGAGAGGAGTGCTCCATCCGACATGGTTGGCCAATCCGGTGGTGGTGCGCAAGGCGAACGGGAAGTGGAGGCTGTGTATTGATTACACTGATATCAATAAGGCTTGCCCTAAGGACCCCTTCCCGTTGCTGCACATTGACCAGATTGTTGACTCCATGGCTGGGTGCAATCTTTTATCATTCCTTGATGCCTACTCGGGCTACCACCAGATCTTCATGGCAAAGGAAGACGAAGAGAAGACAACATTCATCACCCCATGTGGTACGTATTGCTTTTTATGGATGCCTTTTGGGTTGAAGAGTGCTGGCTCGACATTCGCAAGGGCAGTACAAATTGGTTTTGAGCCTCGGCTACATATAAATATGGAAGCTTATATGGATGACATAGTGGTCAAAACCAAGGACAAGGCGACCCTTGTACAAGACTTAGAAGAGACATTTGCCAGCCTACGCAAGATCAACCTCAAGTTGAACCCTGAGAAGTGCGTGTTCGGCGTTCCGTCTGGCAAACTTCTCAGGTTCTTTGTGTCGTAGCGTGGGATCGAGGCAAACCCGGACAAGATCAAGGCTATTGAGCAGATTGAGGCACCCAAGCGGATCAAGGATGTACGTCGGCTCACTGGCTGCGTTGCCGCCATGAGCAGATTCATCTCCAAGTCCGCTGAGCATGCCCTTCCCTTTTTCAAGATCTTGAAGAAGGCATGCCCAATGGAGTGGACCCCAGAGGCAAAGGTAGCATTGCAGGATCTGAAGAAATGCCTTTCCTCTACACCAATACTGGTTGCGCCTAAACCACAAGAGCCGTTGCTGCTGTATCTAGCCGCGACGAATCAAGTGGTCAGTGCCGCGCTAGTGGTGCGGAGGGAGGTCGGTGAAGAGGTAGTGGCAATGGTGGGACTGGCGGATGGCAAGCCAGAGATTCCCTGGCAGGGCCCGATGCTAACAAGGCAAGGCCCCCGGTGGAGTCTGACGCCATCAGGACAGACCCCATGCAATCAAATTAGGCAGTGCAGAAGAAGAACATGATGCAGCACCCGGTATACTTTGTCAGCTCCCTCCTGCAGGGGCTAGGTCAACGTACTCTGGCGTGCAGAAATTTCTCTTCGGCCTCCTCATGGCCTCGAGGAAGCTGCGTCACTACTTCCAAGCACACGAAATCACCGTTGTTACCCGCCTCCCGTTACAACGGATATTGCACAACCCAGACGCAACCAGAAGGATTGTGGAGTGGGCCTTTGAGCTTTCGAGCTTTGGTTTGAAGTTTGAAAGTACTTCGACAATCCAGAGCAGAGTCTTGGCAGAGTTCATTGCAGAATGGACCTCAACGCCTAACGAAGAAATCCCAGAGACCACCCTCCCCGGCAAGGAAGCAAGTCGCAACTGGATCATGTACTTTGACGGGGCTTTCTTGCTACAAGGCGCCGGTGATGGTGTGCTGCTCGTCGCACCCACCGGAGAGCACCTCAAGTATGTAATCCAGATGCACTTTCCCAGGGAGATGCTCACCAACAACACTGCTAAGTAGGAGGGGTTTCTTGCCGACCTCAGGATCACGGCAGACCTCAGGGTGAAAAAGCTCATCGTCAGGGGCGATTCACCGCTTGTCGTCAGACAAGTTAACAAAGATTATCAAAGCCCGTTGATGGAGGCCTGCGTAGATGAGGTGAGGAAGCTAGAGGAGCTCTTTGATGGTATACAAGCAGAGCACGTTCCCCGATGCGGAGAATGACATCGCCGATTACTTGTCAAAGCGCGCTACGTTCAAGTTACCTGTGGAACCAGGTACCTTTTTTCTTCGGTTAACTCAACCATCCGTCGAACCATCAACGGAGCAGAACAAATGGAGGATATCAGGCCCTGGCAAGTACTTTCCCACCGAGCCCCTAGGGGCCACCGGCAAAGGTGTTGCCGTGGATTCTGAGAGCGACTGATTCCGGTGGGCCGTCAGGCCCTGGCCGTAGAGACGGCCGCCCCCATGGCAGAAGAAATGCCTTTGGTCCTTGCCGTTGAGACCCAAGCTCCGGCATGGGCACAGCATACCGTCTAATTCCTTCAAACAGGGGAGCTTCTTGAGGAGCAGGAAGAAGCGGAGAAAGTAGCCCGTCGGTCTGCCATGTATCAGTTCATCGATGACGTCCTGTACAAGATGCGACCGAACGGCGTGAAATTGAAGTGCATTCCCCGGGAGGAAGGACTGGAGCTGTTGGCAGAGATACACAGAGGCATATGTGGCTCCCACATAGGGTCGAGGGCCCTTGCCGGCAAAGCATTCCGACAAGGTTTCTTCTAGCCCACTGCCCTCCAGGATGCAACGACACAAGTAACCAAGTGTGAAGCACGTCAGTTCCATTCGAAGAAGCTTCATCAACCAGCTCAAGCCCTTCAAACAATCCCCCTCTCCTGGCCTTTTTCGGTCTGGGGGCTCGACATATTGGGCCCCTTCCCCCATGCTGTCGGGGGCTTATGACGAGCATGGAACTCATATATGGGTCACCTCGAGTGCTCGCTTATGACGAGCTTGAGCAAGAGCACTTGCGGCAAGATGACGCAACGCTCCTTGAGGAAGATCATCTTTGGGAGGCTGTGGGAGCAGCGTGCTACCAGCAAGCCTTGCGCCGCTACCATAGCCACAAGGTTCATGCTCAAAGCGTTGAGGAAGGTGACCTTGTTCTTTGACGCGTTCAGTCGGCCAAGAATTCCAACAAGTTGACGCCGAAGTGGGAAGGCCCTTATCGGATAATATGAGTCACCAGGCCTGGCGCAGTCCGCCTGGAGACTGAAGATGCTATTCCAGTGAGCAACTCCTGGAATATTGAACATCTTCGCAACTTTTACCCATAAGGCGCGGTTGCTGGCCCCCCCGGCAAACCACCATTTGTACAAGCCTTGCCGGCAAGGCATGTAACACTCTGTACAAAGCCAGGCGCATCCCTCAGCATAAATAAATGAAGCGCTGGTGCCCTAAGTTTTAGCATGCATGCTAGGTTAGGTATCTCCCTCGGTTAGGGTTGATAGTGCGTAGCGGCGACTAACCCCTAGCCTAGAGGTCGAGTATGCATTTTTCTGTCTCCTTTGGTTCGCAGGGCACATGGACACTTCTGCTGAGCCGCTTGGGAGAAAGAAAACGAATCGGCGCTCTGGCCCCGGCAAGCCAAGACTGTCGGGGGCTGAAGACACAAGGATCTAACCATGGCAAGCCAAAGTTGCCGGGGGCTGCGGCTTCAGATAAGTCCGTCATCCCCTGTTGTGCATTTCTGTATAGAACTGGCACAAATGAACCTCTTTTTGCTCCAAGACCACCGTGCTCTCCCTTCTTGTACCCAAGTCCCTGGGACAGAAACGGGTCATAGACGCGGTGGCAAGGAAATGAACGGAGGGCCTAACTCTACTTCACCCCTGCCTTAGCCGAAAGCATGAGAATGGTCGACTGAAGTCAGGGAATGGCAAGGCCTGTTGCTAGGCGACAATGTTTATCATAAAAATAACAAGGATTCGTTCCTTGGCATGGGCCTCGCTCACGCACAAAGAACCCGGCAAGCACCCTTTTTCATTAAAAACATCCCATACAGGTACAGTTCATACGACATTAAAAACATGAGCAAGGGGATAACAAGTCTTAAAATTAACAAGTGTCGGCAGGCTTACAAACTAAAAAGAGATAAGATGCCCATAATCCCTTTCTTGTCCCTCTCTTCAGAAAGTGGAACAAGATGGCGGGAGGGCAAAAAGAGCGCCTAAGCGAGGTAGGAGGAGCAGAAGGCACCAAGAGAACATCTTGGTGCGGGGAAAGGAGCTGGAAGACGAGGCAGCGGGCCGGCAATACTCGGCGAAGGCGTTTGTGCCCGCGTACTCTGACTTGACGACCACCACCCGCCTTCTTCGCCTTCGTCGGACCTCCCACGCCAGCCGCCCAAGGAGACAATAGGGAGCGCCCCGATGGAGAGCTTGACGAGGAAGGCCCTCAGCAGGCCGCACGACGTAGGGCGGCGTGACGCGGTCAGTCGGAGACGAGGTCGACGTGAACCCGCTCGACGCTCTCGTTGTCGCTGTCGCTACCCTTGAGAGAGTCCTGGAATAGGGGGTCTCCGGACAGCCGGACTATATCCTTTGGCCGAAATGTTAGACTATGAAGATACAAGATTGAAGACTTCGTCTCGTGTCCGGATGGGACTCTACTTGGCGTGGAAGGCAAGCCAGGCAGTACGGATATGGATATCTCCTCCTTTGTAACCGACCTTGTGTAACCCTAACCCTCTCCGGTGTCTATATAAACCGGAGGGTTTAGTCCGTAGGACAACATACAATCATACCATAGGCTAGCTTCTAGGGTTTAGCCTCTCCGATCTCGTGGTAGATCAACTCTTGTAATACTCATATCATCAAGAATAAATCAAGCAGGACGTAGGGTTTTACCTCCATCCAGAGGGCCCGAACCTGGGTAAAACATCGTGTTCCCTGCCTCATGTTACCATCCGCCTTAGACGCACAGTTTGGGACCCCCTACCCGAGATCCGCCGGTTTTGACACCGACATTGGTGCTTTAATTGAGAGTTCCTCTGTGTCGTCATCATCAGGCTTGATGGCTCCTTCGATCATCATTAGCGATGCAGTCCAGGGTGAGACCTTTCTCCCCGGACAGATTTTTGTATTCGGCGTCTTTGCACTGCAGGCCAATTCGCTTGGCCATCTGGAGCAGATTGAAAGATACGCCCCTGGCCATCAGGTCAAGTTTGGAAGCCTAAACTACACGGCCGATATCCGTGGAGACTTGATCTTCGACGGATTCGAGCCCCTGCCGAGTGCGCCGCGCTGTCACGATGGGCATGATTTAGCTCTGCCACCGAACAGTGTCCTGGAGACCGCACCTGCAGCCGCCCCGACCTTTAATTCGGAGCCAACAGCGCCATCCGAGGGCGGGTGGTTAGACCCCACCGCGGAAGCAGCAACCTCAACGGAGATCGAACCGAACACCAACCTTATCCTTCGCGAGGCTCGTGACTCCCCATCGCCGAACTCTTCTCCGGACTCTGGACCATCCACGCCCCTGCCAATCGAATCTGAACGGGCGCCGATCATGGAGTTCACTGCCGCGGATATCTTTTAGCACTCGCCCTTCGGCGACATACAGAATTCACTAAGGTCTCTCTCTTTGTCAGGAGAGCCCTGGCCAGATTATGACCGGCAGGATTGGGATGCGAACGATGAAGAAATTCGCTGCCCACCCACCACCCACTTAGTAGCCACTGTCCATGACTTAACCGACATGCTCGACTTCGACTCCGAAGACATCGACGGTATGGGCGACGATGCGGGAGACGAAGAGGAACCACTGCCCACAGGGCACTGGACAGCCACCTCATCATATGATATATACATTGTGGACACACCCAAAGAAGGCAATGGCGACGAGACAGCGGAGGATGACTGTCGGTGTCAAAACCGGCGGATCTCGGGTAGGGGGTCCCGAACTGTGCGTCTAGGCCGGATGGTAACAGGAGGCAGGGGACACGATGTTTTACTCAGGTTCGGGCCCTCTTGATGGAGGTAAAACCCTACGTCCTGCTTGATTAATATTGATGATATCGGTAGTACAAGAGTAGATCTACCGTGAGATCAGAGAGGCTAAACCCTAGAAGCTAGACTATGGTATGATTGTATGTTATGATTGTTGTCCTACGGACTAAAACCCTTCGGTTTATATAGACACCGGAGAGGGTTAGGGTTACACAAGGTCGGTTGCAAAGGAGGAGATATCCATATCCGTATTGCCTAGCTTGCCTTCCACGCCAAGTAGAGTCCCACCCGGACACGAGACAAAGTCTTCAATCTTGTATCTTCATAGTCTAACAGTCCGGCCAATGGAGATAGTCCGGCTGTTCAGAGATCCCCTAATCCAGGACTCCCTCAGTAGCCCCTGAACCAGGCTTCAATGATGATGAGCCCGGCGCGCAGTATTGTCTTGGGCATTGCAAGGCGGGTTCCTTCTCCGAATACATCACAGAAGAATTTGAATACGAGGATAGTGTCCGACCCTGCAAAATAAGTTCCACATTCCACCGTACAGAGAATAATATTTTCGCAGATCCAATTTGCTAGCTTTTTTTGGCAGCATGACGTTACATCATGGCCCGGTGATTATTCGAACCGTTTCTTTTAACCAGCCCCGCACATAACGCGAGGCAGTTTTTCGACACGTCTTGTCAAAGTAGAGATCGTGTCCCCTTATTACGGGATTCTCATCAATACGGGCGTGGGTAACCCAATCGTGCTGTCAATTGTGGTGCTTGGGGGATAAGCGATTTTTACCAGGCAAGTGGGGACGCTTAGTTTCATCCGCCCATATAAAGGGATAAGGATTCACCTTTCTATACACGCCTTCTTCCTCCCTTACCCATCCGTTTTCGCACACTCGAGCTCTAGCGCCCAAGTCCGCACTTCCCACCTCGACCTTCTCCAACCATGTCCGGAGCAGGAGGCAAGTGGATGGTCTCCTCCGTCATGGAGGGAGACATCAAGAAACTGAGGGGAGCCGGATACCTGCCCGACGACATCGCGCACCGGCTCCTAGATGAGGGGCAGCTCATCCCCACGCCCAGGCCCCATGAGAGGGTAGTATTCCTCACCCATTTCCTCCGTGGACTAGGATTCCCTCTCCATCCCTTCGTTCGGGGGCTCATGTTTTATTACGGCTTGGATTTCGACGATCTGGCCCCGAACTTCATCCTCAACATCTCAGCGTTTATCGTCGTGTGCGAGGCCTTCCTCCGCATCAAGCCCCACTTCGGCTTATGGCTGAAGACCTTCAATGTCAAGCCGAAGGAGGTGGGCGGCCGCCAGGCGGAGTGCGGAGGCGCCATGGTGGGCAAGATGCCCAACATAACATGGCTCGAGGGCTCCTTTGTGGAAACCATAAAGTGGTGGTAATTGGGGTGGTTCTATATCACCGAGCCGCGCGACCCTGCATGGGCGGCGGCCCCCGAGTTCCGATCTGGCATCCCCACGCGGCTCACCTCCTGGAAAGAGAAGGGTCTGTCCTGGGGTAGTTTGAAAGAGCTGACCGGACTCCAAACATGTATTCAAAACATGGCGGACAAGAAGCTCAAGCTTGTCAACATAGTCCAAGTTATGCTCATCCACCGGATACTCCCGTGCCAACAATGGGAGTTCGACTTCTGCAAGGTCAATCCGGCGCAGCACCGAACTCTGAACAGGCTCTTAGACACGACTCATGAATACGCCTGGAGGGTGCTGTTCAAAAGTGCGGAGGTCCCTCCCCCTATTACTGAGGATCGCGGATTCAGCGCGAAGTGCCAAGCCAGTGCGGTAAGCTGCTCTACCTTTCACTGGATACTTATTTTTTTTATATAGATTGACTCTATGCGGGATCTAAACTCCCGTACCTTTGACAGGACTGGCAGAAGATGGCCGGACAGATCGACTGTCCGGCTCCTTTGCCCGAAGACCCCGCAAACGCTCTTCTGGTGAAGATGCTGACTCCAGCCCCTTATAAGGTGCCGGAGAAGACCAAGAAGGCCAAGGGAACCCGAAAGAGTTCCCGACGCCAGGCGTCGTCGGACTCACCATCCAATGACTCTGCGGCGCACTCTTCCCCCGAAGACGAGGAAGAAGAAGAAGAAGAAGATGCTCCCCCACCGACTGGGGGAGACAAAAAAAAGTAAGGCCGCCCCAACTGGGGAGGCTGGAGGGTCCAAGAAGGGGAGGACTCTCCTTCCGGACAGTTCCACCACCGCCGATGAAGGCGAAGGCGAGTGGTTGCGCAGGGTCAAGCCCCCGGGGAGATTGTAAGTATTTGGATACCTGAGTAACTCCTAGGATTCCTTTGTCGCACTGCTTTCCCTAACGCCGAACACAATTATGCAGGCCGCCACAAGCCAGTATGGATGTATCATCAGACGGCTCCTTGGGCTTGTCGGACATGGTTAGCGATCTAGTCCCGACCGCCACCTCCCCTCATGCTGCCGACGACGCCGAGGTGTTTTCTCAAGAGGCACCGGATCGAGGGGAGACAGTCCTGGAGGCGCCTCAAGGCGACCTTCCGGACTCCGGGAGCCACGGGGACGGGGCCCCCGAGAGCTCCGAGTTCGGCCCTCAGCCGAACACCATGCCGGACCCTCCAGCGGTTCCGGGCTCGGGCAGGCGGCCTCCTTCTAAGAGGGGCAAGACGCCTATGTCGGTGACCTCTATCCATCCAGAGGCACCGGACAATCTGCTGGAAGGGCTTCGCAGCGCTTCCATCGACGAGGAGCACCGCAGTATCATGAGTGCGGTGATCCAGAAGGTTCAGTCCGCCAAGAGCGGATTGACTGAAGCCTGTGCCAGCCTTCTAACAGGCTTCGAGGTAAGTGTTTTAAAACACTAGTAGAAAAGGGGGCTTTGGTCCAGGCCGGGTAAGCCCATTAGTTCCGGTTCAGTCCAGAACCGGGACCAATGGGCGCATTTATCCCGGTTCGTGCGCCTAAGGCATTAGTCCCGGTTCACCTGGGCCCTTTAGTCCCTGTTCGTGCCACGAACCGGGACTAAAGGGTGTGATTCCCATTAGTCTCGGTTGGTGGCACCAACCGGTACTAAAGGTTAGACCTTTAGTCCCGGTTGGTGCCACCAACCGGGACTAATGGGCTTTGAGGCATTAGTACCGGTTCATGGCACGAACCGGTACTAAAGGTCCCATTTCCAAACTCTCCCCCCCCTGTGGACCGCCTTTTTAGTTTTAGAAAAAACAAAAGAAAATGATGGAAATGTCAAAAAAATAAAATAAAATAAGTTTCCCATGTGATATGTGGTATAGTTGTTGGGAAAATTTACAAATATGAATTTCAACTTCATTTACAAAATCTCTCTCGAATTTGTAAAATGGGCATAACTTTTGCATACGAACTCGGATTAAAAAGTTTTTTATATGAAAAATCATCTACTCGAAAAGTTACATCGTGTAGAATCCTCAAATTCCAAAAGGAAAAATGTTATGCTCAAATATCAGTTTTTTTGAATTTTCATTAAATCTGGTCAAACTATGGTCAAACTACTTATTCAAGAAGTATTAGTGTTACTAAATAATTATTCAAGAATATTAGTGTTATTAAATAATTATTTCAGTTTTTTTGAATTTTGGTCAAATCTGGTCAAACTATGATCAAACTGTGGTCAAACAATGGTCAAACTACTTATTCAAGAAATATTAGTGTTATTAAAAAATTATTGTTTTTTAGAATAATACTTTCAAACTCAAATAGTGAAATGTGTGACTTCATGCTCAAGCTAAACTCCTGAGGGTTAATAGGATTGACATCTTACTATTGTCAGGAAAACAACGAGTGCAGACTTGGAAACGAGGGAGAATAGAACCCGGAAGTTAAGCGTGGTCAGGCTGGGGAAGTGGGAGGATGGGTGACCGTCCAGGAAGTTAGATGATTTGGAATGATGAGGGGTGATTAGAGATTAAATTGAGCAATGATGAGGGGTGATTAGAGATTAGAGGTTAAAATAATTCAGAAATTTGAAAATAAAAAAAATTCAAAAAAATTTCAAAAAACAATTTCAAAAAAAATTCAAAAAAAATCAGAAAATTTCCTTTAGTACCGGTTGGTGTTACCAACCGGTACTAAAGGTGGACCGGCCACGTGGAGGGCCTTTAGTCCCGGTTCTGGTTTGAACCGGGACTAAAGGGTCAGGGCATTAGTACCGACCCTTTAGTCCCGGTTCAGGAACCGGGACTAAAGGCCCTTACGAACCGGGACAACAGGCCCTTTTTCTACCAGTGAAATGTAGTAGAAATATTACCGCATAGACAGTAGCCCCTGATGCTTTGTTCGGTGTTCACAAAGAAAAGCCGAACAGAGGATCAAATAGTATCGTAGGAGTCTAATATAAGTATGTCAATATGCGTATGCAGGCTTCGCTACTGGCGTCCGCCGCACTGACTGCGGAGGTCGACGTACTGAAGCAGGACCTCGAGGGGTCCAGGAAAGAGCTCGGCCTTGCCAAGAGGCAGCTCGAGGAGAACAAGGGTAAGTAATACCCTGTCTTATGTGTATATATAAAAGAGGACATGATTGCAAAATGACAGGATCATCGTATGTTTGCCATGGGCCACGACTGAGGTGGCGACCCTGAAGCAAGCGCTAACCAAGGCCGAAGATACAGCAGCCAAGCGTGCACTGAGCGAGAGAAGCATGAGGCTCGGGTGGGCGAGGTGCAGCAAGAGCTCCAGGCTCTTGTGGCGAAGCACGAGGCGTTGGAGCTTGACTCCAAGACGCGGGATTCTGAGCTTGCCGCGGCCCTCGAGAGTGTAAAAAGTGCCAAGGCCGAAGCCCAAAAGGCCCTCCAAGAGGTCGACGCGATGAAGAAGATAGCGGCGGGTAAGGCTTTCTATATGCAAAGCAAGCATGTAAAAGTAAATTACCGATTACTTACCCGGATCCGGAGCTCTTCAGGAGCATTCGCAGATTTGCCCCACAGTGTGTCCGATGCCGCACAATTTTACCAGGCCGAGGACGGAAGCTCGACGGAGAAGCTGTTCTGGTCTCAGTATGCTGAGGCTGAACACCCGGTGCCAATGAGCGACCAGCTGAAGCAGATGGTCGAGCTACATAAGGCGGCCGATCGGGCCACGAAGAGCTTTATTATCCGGCTTTGGCCTCGCAACGCCCTTCCGAACAGCTTCTTCGGCCTGGTGCGGCGGCTTGTGGATGCCTGTGCGTGGCTGGAGGTCGTCAAGCGATCCGTCTGCATTGAAGGTGCACGCTGGGCTTTCGCCTGTGTGAAATTGCAGTGGGTCAAGCTAGACACCGTGAAGCTGATCAAGGAGGGGCCGCCGGAGGGCAAGGAGCACCGCCACCCCGAGATGTACTACGAGGGTGTTCTGCCGGGTGCCCTTCTCATCACGAATGAGTGTTCAAAAGATGTAATATTTAAGTAAACTTGTTCGTTTTATCCTGTATTTATGAAAACTTGTTTCATATGCGCTATGGAACGCTTGCTTGAATTTAAAATATTACCTTCTGTTTGGCTGTTTATCCAATCTGAGAGATGGCTAGCCCTCGGCTTCTGCCCCCATGCCACGACTGCTGGGGTGTTCGGGATAAACCTGAGCACTCTTGTTCCCATATTTGGGTCCTTCGAGGGAGGTGCTCAGCACAACGAACAAGGCAACCGGACTAATAATGCTTTATCACTCCCACTTAGCCATAAAATTCTATAATTTTAAATTTCGGCGAAGCCCCTGGTATTCGGAAGGCTGAATTCGGGGCGCGATACACGCTTGTAAGCCGGACAGGGCCGACCCCTCGCCCTAAGCGGCATAAGTCTTTAGGGACTCGAAAAACCTCGCCAAACAGCGACTAATCTCTCGCCTTATCATGACAGTCGTTTTAGCTTTCTCTACTGAGGTGCTAAACCCAGCAGAACCGGGGCACAATCGCAGTAGTTCTCCTAGCGCTACCTTAGCCGATAGAGCGGAACGTAAGGTACCAAAACACAGGAGCCGGGCAAACCCAACATTTAACTAAAGACATGATTCGAAGCTGATGCATGTAATGCTATAAGTTCGGGGTGCCGCACTTGTGAAATTGTTCGAACTTTTCACACCGCATTGTAGGGTACGTAAGCCCCTGGTGTATTGGCCGTACCATAGTGTACGGTTGCAAGGCGTCATTGATAAACACACACACATACATATACACACACATAGGACAGAGCTATTTTGTTACTAGTAACAGAATAATATTATGTTACCCTGGCCCTATATAGGAGCCGAATAGGTAAAAGAGCGCACATCCAACCCAGCCTAATCCGCGCCTCCCTCCGACGAACCCTGCCGCCTCCTCGCTCCCACGCCAGCCGCCGCCCTCCCTCGCGCGTCGGCCTCCTCCATCCCCCGTGCCCCGGCCTCCTCCCTTCCCCGCGACCCGGCCTCCCCCTCCCCCGCGCTCCGGCCGCCTCCCTCCCCTGCGCTCCGGCCAGCTCCCTCCCCCGCGCTCCGGCCGTCTCCCTCCCCTGCGCTCCGGCCACCTCCCTCCCCCGCGCTCCGGCCATCTCCCTACCTCGCGCTCCGGCCTCATCCCTCCCCGCGCTTCGGATGCCTCCCTCCGAGATCCGACTGCCTTCCCCCTGAGGTCCCATGGAAGCACCGCCGCCGCCCAACCCCTCCTTCCGCAAGGTAGCGCTCTGGGCCGCCCTCCTTGCCGCGGTAGCCCTGCTGGCCGTTGGCGGCGGACGCTGGGTGGCGGGTGCTGTCATGCTTCTTCTCCGGCGAGGACGCCGTGCTATGCCGGCGCCGCCACACATCTCCGGTTCTCACTGGTATATTTCCTGTAGCAGTTCTTCAGTGCGCACAAAAAAGGCTAGCAATTCAATTAATATCAATTACTAAATTCTTAAGTTCAGTTCAATTACTGGAATTATTTCAGTTCAATTCTTTTAATAGTTTCATTTTGGATATATAATTTCAGTTCAGTTCAATTCTTCGAGCATCTCACTTGCATTTATGTGAGCTTTGCACTGATGAAACTTGTATGGTTGAACTGTTCATGCACATGTGACACCTGTTTTATTCGACTCAACAAAGTGTTGCAATTCAGGCTAAAATGACTTGATTTAGTTCTAGTTATCCAGTGGGTTTGAGCGCCTTGAAATGATCTGTAAAATTGCAGAAAATAGAATCTTCAGAAGTTACAGGGACCGACTGACCGCACTCCTCTTTTGTGTTTTGAAACATTTCTAGCACTGAAGTTGTATGCTAATTAACTTTGTCAACAATCAAGAATTCAAACTATTGAAGACATATTTGGCCGAAGATATATATTGGCACCATGAGTTCTAAAAATACTGATGTTGGAGCTCTTGTAGTATTTCATTTCTTAGGTTTCTTCGTTCAGAAAATGCCGCTTGTGTCTTCATTGCACCGACTTTTTTAGAAATGCTGGAGACTTTGTTTTTAGTGTCAAAATTTCAGATCATATTCAGTCCGGTGAAGTACTAGTTGTTTCATCTCTCATCAGAGTTGTTTAATCGTGTTTGAGCCTTCCATACTGTGAGTAGCATGCATATTTGTTTAAACAATACCGGCTTCGTTTGGTGCCAAAAAAAATAGTAAAAGCTCTGCTCTCTTTTTTCTCTCAAGTATCAGTAGCATAAGTCTCTGTGCCTCATTCTTTTTCTTTGAAGCTTTATTTCAGGTGGCAGCTTCGTCCTCTTTTAAACTGAAGTTTTCATTCAGGTAGTACATCCACAACAGCTAGTATAGAATGGAGAGTAGTGGATACAACTACCTAGTAGAATACTACAGGGAAGAAGGGACGTTCGATGCTACTAGATTGTGGACAGAGGAGTTAAATTAAGCCCCTCACTTCGTTTCTACAAATTAGGGGAGCTAGATCCCTGCTTCAGTATATGACTTGTACAAGAATACATACACTAAGTGTAGCAGTTCACTATGTATTTATATCATCAGTTCGTTAACAAATCAAAAGAAAAAGTTTTTGTGCGTGTGATTATTCCTGTGAGCGTCAATGTACTTAAATGTTTACTTTGTGCTTCTGTGTATGTTTTTGGGAAGTACAAACACATCGTCATACTAAGTACTTACGCGGTCGGGGTCGAGGTCGAGGACCTCCTGCTCAACAGTACAACTTAACTTCTTGTTTTGTGGCCGGTCGCTCAAGGAGCTGTGCTCAACAGTACAACTTCTTGTTTTGTGGCCGATCCCTCAAGGAGCCGAGTTCAAAATGAGAGAAGTCTAGAATATCGTCACAAACCACGCTCAGTATGTGAAAACACGCTCAGTACAAAAACATATATACATCTGTTCAAGTACTCTTTTTCTTGAACATATATTCGTCCGTTCTACAAAGGAAAAATGGTTGAATTAAAAATATTGATCAGTACAAGTTAAAAATGGTGGTCCGCTCGGAATAAAAGAAATGACAAAAATTCAACTTGTAAAAGTTTAAGCAAAAAGAAACCCCATGCAATTCAAATGAGAAAAGTACAAGTCGTAAAATAAGAGAAGTCCAGAACATTGTTGTAAAAAAAGTTTAGTTCAAAAAAGAATAAAAAAACATTTTTCTTTTTGAAAAAAATATCATTCAGTTTGATGATATAAACCATGCAAGTATAGGGACGACGATACAATAAACCATTAAAAACTTACGAGCAAAACAGAGCAAAGTCTAGTTAGTGAAAACACGCATAGTACAAACTCATGCAAACATTAGTACAACTACTCTTTTTCTAGAACAATTCAAAATTACTCTACAAAAATAGCTCATTACAAACACACACATATATCAGTATGAGTACTCTGTTTTTCAGACGAGAAAACAACAGGATCCGTCATGCCGTATTCAAAATTAATCTTAAACGGTTGCGAAGTAGAGAAAACGTTCAACATGACCAAGTTTCGCATTTTCGATAGCTATCCAACGGTATATTATTTGCCATATTTCGACAAACTTTTTTAAAAAAAATCGCGTTCAAAATTAAATTTGACCGTATTCGAATTCGTTTTCAGACCATAAGGATTTAGAAAAACATTTATATATGAAAAAGTTGCGCATTTTACATAGCTTTCCAACGCCGTATCATTTTCGTCAATCCGACAAAACGTTTGCAAAAAATCATGAAAATACATTTCGCCCAGAATTTCACGGTTTTTCAAATTACTTTTAAATCATATAGAATTATTAAAAACAATACATATATGGAAGATGCGGATTTTCACCAGCTTTCCAATGCCATCTTGTTTGCTCAATTCCGACAAACCGTTTGAAAATTGAGTCCAAAATATGATTCACGTTTTCGATTTTGAAAAAAGTGGTTTTTTCAAAACTGCTCTTAAACCAGAATGATTTTGCAAAAACGTTCAATATACTTGAAATATGGTTGTCAAGAGCTTTCCAACGATATATTACACGCCACATTCCGACAAAAAAATTACAAAAAGTTTTTGAACTAAAAGAAGACGTTGTGTTAAACACAACTGAAAGCATCCGTTCAAGCGCTTTCGAAAACATCAGTTCAACCACCTGAAACCGTCAGTTCAAAAAGGGTAACAGAATAATATTCTATTACTAGTAACAGAATAGCCCAGATGTGTGTGTATATATATATATATATATAACAAGAATGCAATAATAATCGTAATGTCATGCATTGTTTATTAAAAAATTGCGTTAAAGCAGAGTGATACAGATAGTGCGATAAGCAAAGAGTAGGACTATGTCCCTTCCAAGGGCAAGCTGAGGAATGATATGAAATCGAATATTTCGCTCGTTACTGTAATCAACCTGGGAATTCCGTGGTATGACGTAGCTGTCTGCCTCCTTGGTTGCTGCATCATGTGTTCGGCAATAGTGCTGCCGGACAGTGTTTCCAGAGATTAAGGTCCTGAAAGAAAAAAGAAAAATAACCAAACGGGAAGCCCTTAGTGCAGTTTAAGCCGCGTCTTGGGGCGTGCCGCAGTTGTGCCCCCCTCCCCACCTGTGCCCATGGTATTTTTAATGCGTAATTATGTACGCGCGGCACGAATATCGCCGTTGGGCTAGGATTGGGGTGGCCGCCGTATTGCTTCGCGAGCTCAGATCGCGCCATGCGTTCTATTTGCCGATTGCCCCGAGCGCGCTTGAAGGTGTCCGGGCTTTGAAGCGCCGAACTGGTTGATTGCCTTGAGAGGCTGCTTTGCGCTTCTGCTCCGAGGGCCGCGGTGTGCTCCTCTGTTCGGAGAGAGCGCTCTGTGTTTCCATTGACTGTAATAACTCCGCGAGGTCCTGGCATCTTGAGCTTGAGGTATGCATAATGCGGTACCGCATTGAATCTAGTGAATGCGGTTTGCCCGGGCAGCGCGTGATAACCACTGCGGAACGGGACTATATCGAAGATTAACTCTTCGCTTCGGAAATTATCCAGGGATCCGAAGACCACTTCCAGTGTAATTGAGCATGTGCAATGGGCCTCTACACCTGGAATGACGCCCTTAAAGGTCGTTTTTGTGGGTTTGATCCTTGAGGGGTCTATACCCATTTTGCACGCTGTGTCCTGATAAAGCAGGTTCAGGTTGCTGCCGCCGTTCAGAAGGACTCAAGTGAGGTGAAATCCGTCGATGATTGGGTCTAGGACCAGTGCGGCGAATCCGCCATGACAGATAGTAGTGGGGTGGTCCGTGCGATCGAAGGTGATCGGACAGGAGGACCAAGGGTTGAACTTTGGGGCGACTGGCTCCAACGCATATACGTCCCTGAGCGCATGCTTGCGCTCCCTTTTGGGGATGTGGGTTGCGTATATCATGTTCACCGTCCGCACTTGCGGGGGAAACCTCTTCTGTCGTCCAGTGTGCGGCTGCCGGGGCTCCACCTCGTCATCGCTATGCGGCCCCTTGTCCTTGTTTTCGGCAATTAACTTGCCGGCCTGCTTGAACACCCAACAATCCCTGTTGGTGTGATTGGTTGGCTTGTCTGGGGTGCTGTGCATTTGACACGAGCGATCGAGTATACTGTCCAAGCTGGACGGACCCGGCGTACTTTGTTTGAATGGCTTTTTCCGCTGACCGGGTTTAGAGCCTCTGAATCTGACATTGACTGTCGTATCCTCAGTATTTTCGCTGTTAATGCGGCGCTTATGCTTGTTGCGACGTGACCTGCTATTGCCGTCCTTGGTATCTGAGGTACCATGGTTCTTTGATATGTTATTACTGCGAGCCAGCCAGCTGTCTTCTCCCGCACAAAAGCGGGTCATGAGCGTCGTGAGAGTTGCCATAGATTTTGGCTTTTCCTGGCCAAGGTGCCGGGCTATCCACTTGTCTCAGATATTGTGCTTGAAAGCCGCTAGGCCTCCGCATCCGGACATTCGACGATTTGATTTTTCTTTGTAAGGAACCGAGTCCAGAATTGCCTGGCCAACTCGTCTGGCTGCTGAATTATGTGGCTCAAATCATCGGCGGCTGCTGGTCGCACATAAGTGCCCTGAAAGTTGTCGAGGAATGCGGCTTCCAGATCTTCCCAACAGCTAATGGAGTCCGCTGGCAAGCTGTTAAGCCAATGCCGCGCTGGTCCTTTCAGCTTTAGTGGGAGGTATTTGATGGCGTGTAAGTCATCGCCGCGGGCCATGTGGATGTGGAGGAGGAAGTCCTCAATCCATACTGCGGGAGCTGTTGTGCTGTCGTATGATTCAATATTTACGGGTTTGAAACCTTCTGTGTTCGTCCATAAGGGGTGTGCGGCGCCTCTGTATTGGGCTATATCACGATGCAGCTCGAATGGGTCTTGCCCGCTGTGTTCGTCCTGGCCGGATTTGCTTTTACTGTATCCGGCGTGACGTTTGTCGTCTCGCAGAGTGGTGCGCCCTCGTGATCCATAGATCGATCTTGAATGCTTTGCCTTGTCCTCCAATATGTCTCACGGGTCTGGCGTGTCTCCCCATGCCTTTGAATGGCGTTGGGGTGGAGGCTGAGCTTTTGACTGGAATGCCTCTCTATCGCGGCCACGAGGTGGCTGATCAGCCGTATCATACGCTTCTTCCTCCAGTCGGGGTAGTAACCTGTGCCTTGGGTAACTCTTGGAGGGGCTCTCGAGTTTATATTCCTCGGCCGCGAGGACTTCAATCCATTTGTCAGCTAGCAGATCTTGATCAGCTAGCAGATCTTGATCAGATGGACTGAAGTCCTCACGGCCGAGGAATATAAACTTGAACGCCCCTCCAAGAGCTACCCAAAATGCAGGTTGCTACCCCGACTGGAGGAAGAAACGTATGACGCGACTGATCAGCCACCTCGTGGCCGCGATAGAGAGGCATTCCAGCCAAAAGCTCAGCCTCCACCTCGACGCCATTCAAATAAAAAGGCATGGGGAAATACGCCAGACCCGTGGGACGTACTGGAGGACAAAGCAAAACATGCAAGATCGGTCTACGGATCACGAGAGCGCGCCACCATGTGAGACGATAAACGTCACGCCGGATACAGTAAAAGTAAGTCCGGCCGGGCCGAACACAGCGAGCAAGACTCATTGGAGCTGTGTCGCGATATAGCCCGGTACAAAGGTGCCGCACACCCCTTATGCTTCACAGATGAAGTAATGGATCATCAAATCCCAGAGGGTTTCAAACCCATAAACATAGAATCATACGACTGCACAACAGATCCTGCGGTATGGATCGAGGATTTCCTCCTGCATATCCACATGGCACGCGGTGATGATCTACACGCCATTAAATACCTCCCACTCAAACTCAAAGGACCAGCTCGACATTGGCTCAATAGCTTGCCAGCAGAGTCCATTGGCTGTTGGGAGGATCTGGAAGCCGCATTCCTTGACAACTTTCAGGGCACTTATGTGCGACCACCAGATGCCGATGACTTGAGCCACATAATTTAGCAGCCAGAGGAATCGGCTAGGCAATTCTAGACACGGTTCCTAAGAAAGAAAAATCAAATCGTCGACTGTCCGGATGCAGAGGCTCTAGCAGCTTTCAAGCACAATATCCGCGACAAGTGGCTAGCCCAGCACCTTGGTTAGGAAAAGCCGAAATCTATGGCAGCCCTCACGACACTCATGACCCGCTTTTGTGCGGGAGAAGACAGCTGGCTAGCTCGCAGTAACAACATATCAAAGAACCATGGTACTTCGGATACCAAGGATGGCAGTAGCAGGTCACGTCGCAACAAACATAAGCGCCAAATTAACAGCGACAATACCGAGGACACGACAGTCAATGCCGGATTCAAAGGCTCTAAACCCGGTCAGCGGAAAAAGCCATTCAAAAGAAGCACTCCGGGCCCGTCCAGTTTGGACCGTATACTCGATCGCTCTTGTCAAATACACGGCACCCCTGACAAGCCAGCCAACCACACCAATAGGGATTGTTGGGTGTTCAAGCAGGCCGGCAAGTTAATTGCCGAAAACAAAGATAAGGGGCCACATAGCGATGACGAGGAGGAGCCCCGGCAGCCGAATACCGGAGGATAGAAGAGGTTCCCCCCACAAGTGCGGACGGTGAACATGATATACTCAACCCATATCCCCAAGAGGGAGCGGAAGCATGCGCTCAGGGACGTATATGTGTTGGAGCCATTCGCCCCAAAGTTCAATCCATGGTCCTTCTGTCCGATCACCTTTGATCGCAGGGACCACCCCACTAGTATCCGTCATGGCGGATTCGCCGCACTGGTCTTAGACCCAATTATTGACGGATTTCACCTCACTCGAGTCCTCATGGATGGCGGCAGTAGCCTGAACCTGCTTTACCAGGACATGGTGCGCAAAATGGGTATAGACCCCTCAAGAATCAAACCCACAAAAACAACCTTTAAAGGCGTCATACCAGGTGTAGAGCCCATTGCACAGGCTCAGTCACACTGGAAGTGGTCTTCGGATCCCCGGATAACTTTCGAAGTGAAGAGTTAATCTTCGATATAGTCCCGTTCCGCAGTGGTTATCATGCACTGCTCGAGCGAACCGCATTTGCGAGATTCAATGCGTTACCGCATTATGCATACCTCAAGCTCAAGATGCCAGGACCTTAGGGGGTCATTACAGTTAACGGAAACACATAGCGCTCTCTCCGAACGGAGGAGCACACTGCAGCCCTCGCAGCGGAAGCGCAAAGCAGGCTCTCAAGGCAATCCACTAGTTCGGCGTCTAAGGACCCGAACACCTTCAAGCGCGCCCGGAGTAATTAGCAGCAGGACTGCCCGGCACGTTCCGAGCTCGAATAGCAATGCGGCCCCCACCCCGGCCCAAGCCAAACGGCGAAACTCGTGCCGCGCGTACACTTACGCATTAAAAATACCATGGGCACAGGTAGGGAGGGGGCACGACTACGGCACGCCCCATGACGCGGCTTAAACCGCACTAGGGGCTTCCCGCTTTGTTATTTTTCTCTATTTCACGACATTAATCTCTGGAAACCCTGTCCGGCAGCATGATTGCTGAACACATGATGCAGCAACCAAGGAGGCAGAAAGCTACATCACACCACGGAACTCCCAGGTGGATTACGATAACGAGTGAAATACTTGCTTTAATATTATTCCTCAGCTTGCCCTTGGAGGGGACATAGTCCTACTTTTTGCTTATCGCACTACCTGTATCATTCTGCTCTAACACACGTTTTTCAATAAACAATGCATTGCATTAAGGCTTTTATTGCATTCTACTTTTTTATATATATGTTCATTCGTGACATCCAGCACCCGTACACTCTGGTACGGCCAACACACCAGGGGCTTAAGTACCCCACAATATGGTGTGAGAAGTCCGAACACTTTCACAAGTGCGGCACCCTGAACTTATAGCATTATATGCATCAGCTCCGAATCATGTCTTGGGTCAATAGTTGGGTTTTCCCGGCTCCCATGTTTTGGTACCTTACGTTCTGCTATATCGGCTAAGGTAGCACTGGGAGAACTACTGCGATTGTGCCCCGGTTCGGCTGGGCTAAGCACCTCAATAGAGAAAGCTAAAACTGAATGTCATGATAAGGCGAGAGACTGGTCGCTGTTCGAGAGGTTTTCGAGTCCTTAAAGACTTATGCTGCTTAGAGCGAGGAGTCGGCCCTGTCCGGCTTAAGGCGTGTATCACGCCCCGAATTCGGCCTTCCAAATACTAGGGGCTTCACCGAAATTTAAAATTATAGAATTCTATGGCTAAGTGAGAGTGATAACACATTATAGTCCGATTGCCTTGTTCGTTGTGCTGAGCACCTCCCTCGAAGGACCCAAAAATGGGAACAAGAGTGCTCAGGTTTATCCCGAACACCCCAGCACTCGTGGCATGGGGGCAGAAGCCGACGACTAGCCATCTCTCAGATTTAATAAACAGCCGAACAGAAGGTAATATTCTAAATTCAAACAAGCGGTGCATAGCGATTCTAAATTCATAATAAAGGATTACACGAGCAAGTTCATTCAAATATTACATCTTTTGCACATTCGTCCACTACGAGACGGGCACCCTTCAGGACACCCTCATAGTACATCTTGGGGTGGCGATGCTCCTTGCCCTCCAGCGGCCCTTCCTTGATCAGCTTCACGGTGTCTAGCTTGGCCTATTGCACCTTCACACGGGCGAAAGCCCGGCGTGCACCTTCGATGCAGACGGACCGCTTGACGACTTCCAGCCGTGGGCAGGCATGCACAAGCCGCCTCACCAGGCCGAAGTAGTTGTTCGGAAGGGCGTCGCCAGGCCACAGCCAGACAATAAAGCCCTTCATGGCCTGTTCGACCGCCGTGTGTAGCTCGACCAGCTGCTTTAGCTGGTCGCTCATAGCTAGGCACCGGGTGTTCGGTCCCAGTATATTGGGCCCAGAACAAATTCTCCGTTGAGCTTCCCTCCTCGGCCTGGTAAACAGTGCGGCATCCGACACGCTGTGGGGCAAATCTGCGAATGCTCCTAGAGAGCTCCGGATTTGGGTAAGTAACAGATAATTTACTTTCACATGCTTGCTTTGCATATAGAATGCCTTACCCGCCGCTATCTTCTTCATCGCATCAATCTCCTGAAGGGCCTTCTGGGTTTCAGCCTTGGCATTTTTCACTCTTTCGAGGGCCGCGGCAAGCTCGGACTCTCGCGTCTTTGAGTCACGGTCCAACGCCTCATGATTCGACACGAGAGCTTGGAGCTCTTGCTGCACCTCGCCCACCCGTGCCTCCTGCCTTTCCCGCTCGGTGCGCTCCTTGGCGGCTTTGTCTTCGGCCTCGGATAGCACTTGCTTCAGGGTCGCCACCTCGGTCGTGGCCCCTGGCAAATATACGATGATCCTGTCATTTTGCAATCACGTCTTCTTTTATATATACATATCTATAGACAGGGTATTACTTACCCTTGTTCTCGTTGAGCTGCCTCTTGGCAAGGACGATCTCTTTCTTGGACCCCTCGAGGTCCTGCTTCAATGCGGCAAGCTCCGCAGTCTGTGCGGCAGCGGCCAGCAGCGAAGCCTGCATACGCATATTCACATACTTATATTAGACTCCTGTGATATTGTTTGATCCTCTGTTCGGCTTTTCTTTGTGAACACCGAACAGAGCATCAGGGGCTACTGTCTATGCGGTAATATTTTTCCACATATTTCAAACACTTACCTCAAAGCCTGTTAGAAGGCTGGCACAGGCTTCAGTCAGTCCGCTCTTAGCGGACTGAACCTTCTGGACCACCGCACTTATAATAGTGCGGAGCTCCTCGTCGATGGAAGCGCTGCGAAGCGCTCCCAGCAGATTGTTCGGTGCCTCTGGATGGACAGAGGTCACCAGCACAGGCATCTTTCCCCTCTTGGAAGGAGGCCGCCTGCCTGAATCCGGAACCGCTGGAGGTTCCGGCGCGGTGTTCGGGTGAGGGGCAAACTCGGAGCCCTCGGGGGCCTTGTCCCCTCTGCTCCCAGAGTCTGGAAGGTCGCCTTGAGGCGCCTCTGGGACTGTGTCCCCCCGACCCGGTGCCTCTTGAGACAATACCTCGGCGTTGTCCGTAGGGCAAGGGGAGGTGGCGGTCGGAAGTGGATCGCTATCCATATCCGACGAGCCCAGGGAGGCGTCCGATGATATGTCGATACGGGCTCGTGGCGGTCTGCATAGTCATAATTCAACGTTAGGAGAAACAGTGCGACAAAGGAATGCTATGAGTTACTCTGGTATCCGAATACTTACGACTTCCCAGGGGCTTGGCCCTGGGCAGCCACTCGTCTTCGCCTTTGGCGGCGGTGGTGGAACTGTCCGGAAGGAGAGTCCTTCCCTTCTTGGTCCCTTCGGCCCCCCAGTTGGGGCGGCCTTCCTTTTCTTGTCTCCCCCGACTGGAGGGGGAGCGTCTTCATCTTACTCCTCATCTTCGTGGGAGGAGTGCGCCGAGAAGTCCTCGGACGATCAGTCCGATATCACCTGGCGCCGGGAACTCTTTCGGGTCCCCTTGGCCTTCTTGGTCTTGTCCGGCACCTTGTAAGGAGCCGGTGTCAGCATCTCCGTCAGGAGAGCGTTTGCTGGGCCTTTGAGCAAAGGAGCCGGACAGTCGATCTGTCCGACCGTCTCCTGCCAGTCCTGTCAAAGGTACGGGAGCTTAGATCCCGCATAGAGTCAAACTATGAAAAACAAGTATCCTGTAAAAGGTAAAATAGCTTACCGCGTTGGCTTGGCGCTTCGCGCAGAATCCGCGATCCTCGGTAGTGGGAGGGGGAACCTCGGCGCCCTTGAATAGCACCTTCCAGGCATCCTCGTGTGTTGTGTCAAAGAGCCTGTTCAAAGTTTGGTGCTGGGCCAGGTCGAGCTCCCACAAGTTGAAAGCTCGTTGTTGACACGGGAGGATCCGGCGGATGAGCATGACCTGGACTACGTTGACGAGTTTGAGCTTCTTGCTCACCATGTTTTTGTTGGGTTTCGTAGTAATTTCAAAAAATTTCCTACGCACACGCAAGATCATGGTGATGCATAGCAACGAGAGGGGGAGTATGATCTACATACCTAGTAGATCGAGAACGGAAGCGTTTGGTTGATGTAGTCGTACGTCTTCACGATCCGACCGATCAAGCACCGAAACTACAGCACCTCCGAGTTCTAGCACACGTTCAGCTCGATGACGGAAGAGTTCCGTCAGCATGACGGCGTGGTGACGATCTTGATGAACTACTGCAGCAGGGCTTCGCCTAAACTCCGCTACAATATTATCGAGGGCTATGGTGGAAGGGGGCACCGCACACGGCTAAGAATATGATCACGTGGATCAACTTGTGTGTCTCTGGGGTGCCCCTGCCTCCGTATATAAAGGACTAAAGGGGGGAGGCTGGCCGGCCATGAGGGGCGCGCCAGGAGAGTCCTACTCCCTCTGGGAGTAGGATTCCCCCCCAATCCTAGTTGGAATAGGACTCGCGGAGGGGGGAAAAGAGAGAGAGGGCCGGCCCCCTCTCCTTGTCCAATTCGGACCAAGGGAGGGGAGGGGCGCGCAGCCCACTATGGGCTGCCTCTTCTCTTTTCCACTAAGGCCCAATAAGGCCCATCTAGCTCCCCGCGGGGTTCCGGTAACCTCCCAGTACTCCGGTAAAATCCCGATTTCACCCGGAACACTTCCGATATCCAAACATAGGCTTCCAATATATCAATCTTTATGTCTCGACCATTTCGAGACTCCTCGTCATGTCCGTGATCACATCCGGGACTCCGAACAACCTTTGGTAAATCAAAATGCATAAACTCATAATATAACTGTCATCGTAACCTTAAGCGTGCGGACCCTACGGGTTCGAGAACAATGTAGACATGACCGAGACACGTCTCCGGTCAATAACCAATAGCGGCACCTGGATGCCCATATTGGCTCCTACATATTCTACGAAGATCTTTATCGGTCAGACAGCATAACAACATACGTTGTTCCCTTTGTCATCGTTATGTTACTTGCCCGAGATTTGATCGTTGGTATTCCAATACCTAGTTCAATCTCGTTGCCGGCAAGTCTCTTTACTCGTTCTGTAATACATCATCCTGCAACTAACTCATTAGTTGCAATGCTTGCAAGGCTTAAGTGATGTGCATTACCGAGAGGGCCCAGAGATACCTCTCCGACAATCGGAGTGACAAAACCTAATCTCGAAATACGCCAACCCAACATGTACCTTTGGAGACACCTGTAGTACTCCTTTATAATCACCCAGTTACGTTGTGACGTTTGGTAGTACCCAAAGTGTTCCTCCGGTAAACGAGAGTTGCATAATCTCATAGTTATAGGAACATGTATAAGTTATGAAGAAAGCAATAGCAACATACTAAACGATCGGGAGCTAAGCTAATGGAATGGGTCATGTCAATCAGTGTCGGGTGGTAGGTGCGACATATGCCAACGGGTGGCTTATCATTGTGGTAACCAGTAAGACATCGCCGGTGCCTGGAAGCGGGATAAGGCAAAGACATGCACGTCGGCAGATCTTACCCAGCTTCGGGGCTCTCCGTGGAGATAACACCCCTACTGCTGCTCTGCGGGGTCTCCGCATGCTCACTAGATGAATCAAGTAGCTACACAACGCTCCTTGAGCTGTTTGGGGGGAGGAGGAAGAAGGGCACGGCTAGCCTGCTTCTACTCCATGTGTGGTGTCTAGAACTAGCAGGGGGTCCAACCCTTTGCATGGGTGCTCCGGGGGGTTTATATAGGCCTACCCCCCCGGGGGTACAATGGTAATCCGACTGGGCACGGGGCCCAGCCGTCTGTGACTGCGCTCGCCGGCTTCTGCGCCGGCTGCTGGGGCCCGCCGACTGGTGGGTCCCGCCGGCTGCCGGCCCCTTGGTCGACAGGCAGGCCCCACTGTCTAGGGCCTGGTCGGCGGCTGGTTACTGTGGCTTCATCTTGTTGACGTGAGCTTCATCGTGGTAAGCGTGGCTACAGTACCGCCGCCTGTCAGGCGATCGCTGTAGCCTTACCGCGTCTTGTCTCCTTAATGGGGCGTCCTCTTCGAGGGAAGCGGCAAGCCGGCTGCGGGGAGCCGGCTCTGTCTTGGGCCGACTGGTTGGAGGCGTGGCCGTTTTCGGGCGTCCCTCTGCTCAAAGGGGGCCCACCCTCTGTGGGCCACGCTGGCGGACCGTCGTGGGTGATGCCAGGGTCGACATGGCAACAGTGCCGCACCAGACGGGTCATGCCTACCCTGTACGGCACACTGTGCCAGGCGTGCTCCGGGATTCGGGGGCGGCAGGCTTTACTGTAGCCACGCCCTGTCGCACCGCCATTAGGTGGGTGCAAACTTTCGTGGGTACGGCCTTGACCGCTTTATGGGGAGCCGGCTTCTTGGAGTCGGCCTTCTCATGGCCGGCTTCTTGGAGTCGGCCTTCTCATGAGGGCTAAAGTTGGACCGCCTTCCGAAAGCCGGCCTGGGTGGCAGCCAGCAAGGGGAAGGCGGCCCCTATGTCTTGAATTCTTGAGAGCCGGGCGGGCTCGTAATTTTTTCAGAAGGGCCAGGGGAAGCCGGCTAGGCTACCCATGGCTATTTACTCCGACAATCAGATCATTCACTTAATGATGTGATCCCGTTAATCAAATAACAACTCATTGTTCATGGTTAGGAAACATAACCATCTTTGATTAACGAGCTAGTCAAGTAGAGGCATACTAGTGACACTTTGTTTGTCTATGTATTCACACATGTATTATGTTTCCGGTTAATACAATTCTAGCATGAATAATAAACATTTATCATGATATAAGGAAATAAATAATAACTTTATTATTGCCTCTAGGGCATATTTCCTTCAGTCTCCCACTTGCACTAGAGTCAATAATCTAGATTACACAGTAATGATTCTAACACCCATGGAGCCTTGGTGCTGATCATGTTTTGCTCGTGGAAGAGGCTTAGTCAACGGGTCTGCAACATTCAGATCCGTATGTATCTTGCAAATCTCTATGTCTCCCACCTGGACTAGATCCCGGATGGAATTGAAGCGTCTCTTGATGTGCTTGGTTCTCTTGTGAAATCTGGATTCCTTTGCCAAGGCAATTGCACCAGTATTGTCACAAAAGATTTTCATTGGACCCGATGCACTAGGTATGACACCTAGATCGGATATGAACTCCTTCATCCAGACTCCTTCGTTTGCTGCTTCCGAAGCAGCTATGTACTTCGCTTCACATGTAGATCCCGCCACAACGCTTTGTTTAGAGCTGCACCAACTGACAGCTCCACCGTTTAATGTAAACACATATCTGGTTTGCGATTTAGAATCGTCCGGATCAGTGTCAAAGCTTGCATCAACGTAACCGTTCACGATGAGCTCTTTGTCACCTCCATATACGAGAAACATATCCTTAGTCCTTTTCAGGTATTTCAGGATGTTCTTGACCGCTGTCCAGTGATCCATTCCTGGATTACTTTGGTACCTCCCTGCTAGACTTATAGCAAGGCACACATCAGGTCTGGTACACAGCATTGCATACATGATAGATCCTATGGCTGATGCATAGGGAACATCTTTCATATTCTCTCTATCTTCTGCAGTGGTCGGGCATTGAGTCTTACTCAACTTCACACCATGTAACACAGGCAAGAACCCTTTCTTTGCTTGATCCATTTTGAACTTCTTCAAAACTTTGTCAAGGTATGTTGTTTGTGAAAGTCCAATTAAGCGTCTTGATCTATCTCTATAGATCTTAATGCCTAATATGTAAGCAGCTTCACCGAGGTCTTTCATTGAAAAATCTTATTCAAGTATCCCTTTATGCTATCCAGAAATTCTACATCATTTCCAATTAGTAATATGTCATCCACATATAATATCAGAAATGCTACAGAGCTCCCACTCACTTTCTTGTAAATACAGGCTTCTCCAAAAGTCTGTATAAAACCAAATGCTTTGATCACACTATCAAAACATTTATTCCAACTCCGAGAGGCTTGCACGAGTCCATAAATGGATCGCTGGAGCTTGCACACTTTGTTAGCTCCCTTTGGATCGACAAAACCTTCTGGTTGCATCATATACAACTCTTCTTCCAGAAATCCATTCAGGAATGCAGTTTTGACATCCATCTGCCAAATTTCATAATTATAAAATGCGGCAATTGCTAACATGATTCAGACAGACTTAAGCATCGCTACGGGTGAGAAGGTCTCATCGTAGTCAATCCCTTGAACTTGCCGAAAACCTTTTGCAACAAGTCGAGCTTTGTAGACAGTAATATTACCGTTGGCATCAGTCTTCTTCTTGAAGATCCATTTATTCTCAATTGCTTGTCGATCATCGGTCAAGTCAACCAAAGTCCAGACTTTGTTCTCATACAAGGATCCCATCTCAGATTTCATGGCTTCAAGCCATTTTGCGGAATCTGGGCTCACCATCGCTTCTTCATAGTTCGTAGGTTCATCATGATCTAGTAGCATGATTTCCAGAACAGGATTATCGTACCACTCTGGTGCGGATCTTACTCTGGTTGATCTACGAGGTTCAGTAGTATCTTGTTCTGAAGTTTCATGATCATTATCATTAGCTTCCTCACTAATCGGTGTAGGTGTCGCAGAAACAGGTTTCTGTGATGTACCACTTTCCAATAAGGGAGCAGGTACAGTTACCTCGTCAAGTTCTACTTTCCTCCCACTCACTTCTTTCGAGAGAAACTCCTTCTCTAGAAAGGATCCATTCTTAGCAACGAATGTCTTGCCTTTGGATCTGTGATAGAAGGTGTACCCAACAGTCTCCTTTGGGTATCCTATGAAGACACATTTCTCCGATTTGGGTTCGAGCTTATCAGGTTGAAGTTTTTTCACATAAGCATCGCAGCCCCAAACTTTAAGAAACGAGAACTTTGGTTTCTTGCCAAACCATAGTTCATAAGGCGTCGTCTCAACGGATTTTGATGGTGCCTTATTTAACGTGAATGCGGCCGTCTCTAAAGCATAACCCCAAAACGATAGCGGTAAATCAGTAAGAGACATCATAGATCGCACCATATCCAGTAAAGTACGATTACGACGTTCGGACACACCATTATGCTGTGGTGTTCCGGGTGGCGTGAGTTGCGAAACTATTCCGCATTGTTTCAAATGTACACCAAACTCGTAACTCAAATATTCTCCTCCACGATCAGATCGTAGAAACTTTATTTTCTTGTTACGATGATTTTCAACTTCAGTCTGAAATTCTTTGAACTTTTCAAATGTTTCAGACTTGTGTTTCATTAAGTAGATATACCCATATCTGCTTAAGTCATCCGTGAAGGTGAGAAAATAACGATATCCGCCACGAGCCTCAATATTCATCGGACCACATACATCTATATGTATGATTTCCAACAAATCTGTTGCTCTCTCCATAGTACCGGAGAACGGTGTTTTAGTCATCTTGACCAAGAGGCACGGTTCGCAAGTACAAAGTGATTCATAATCAAGTGGTTCCAAAAGTCCATCAGTATGGAGTTTCTTCATGCGCTTTATACCGATATGACCTAAACGGCAGTGCCACAAATAAGTTGCACTATCACTATCAACTCTGCATCTTTTGGCTTCAACATTATGAATATGTGTGTTACTACTATCGAGATTCATCAAAAATAGACCACTCTTCAAAGGTGGATGACCATAAAAGATATTACTCATATAAATAGAACAACCATTATTCTCTGATTTAAATGAATAACTGTCTCGCATCAAACAAGATCCAGATATAATGTTCATGCTCAATGTTGGCACCAAATAACAATTATTTAGGTCTAATACTAATCTCGAAGGTAGATGTAGAGGTAGCGTGCCGACCGCGATCACATCGACTTTGGAACCATTTCCCACGCGCATCGTCACCTCGTCCTTTGCCAGTGTTCGCTTAATCCGTAGTCCCTGTTTCGAGTTGCGAATATTAGCAACAGAACCAGTATCAAATACCCAGGTGCTACTGCGAGCTCTAGTAAGGTACACATCAATAACATGTATATCACATATACCTTTGTTCACCATGCCATCCTTTTTATCCGCCAAATACTTGGGGCAGTTCCGCTTCCAGTGACCAGTCTGCTTGCAGTAGAAGCACTCAGTTTCAGGCTTAGGTCCAGACTTGGGTTTCTTCTCTTGAGTAGCAACTTGCTTGCCGTTCTTTTTGAAGTTCCCCTTCTTCTTCCCTTTGCCCCTTTTCTTGAAACTAGTGGTCTTGTTGACCATCAACACTTGATGCTCCTTCTTGATTTCTACCTCCGCGGCTTTCAGCATTGCGAAGAGCTCGAGAATAGTCTTATTCATCCCTTGCATATTATAGTTCATCACGAAGCTCTTGTAGCTTGGTGGCAGTGATTGGAGAATTCTGTCAATGACGCAATCATCTGGAAGATTAACTCCCAATTGAATCAAGTGATTATTCTACCCAGAAATTTTGAGTATATGCTCACTGACAGAACTGTTCTCCTCCATCTTGCAGCTATAGAACTTATTGGAGACTTCAATCTCTCAATCCGGGCATTTGCTTGAAATATTAACTTCAACTCCTGGAACATCTCATATGCTCCATGACGTTCAAAACGTCGTTGAAGTCCCGATTCTAAGCCGTAAAGCATGGCACACTGAACTATCGAGTAGTCATCAGCTTTGCTCTGCCAGACGTTCATAACATCTGGTGTTGCTCCAGCAGCAGGCCTGGCACCCAGCGGTGCTTCCAGGACGTAATTCTTCTGTGCAGCAATGAGGATAACCCTAAAGTTACGGACCCAGTCCGTGTAATTGCTACCATCATCTTTCAACTTTGCTTTCTCAAGGAACGCATTAAAATTCAACGGAACAACAGCACGGCCCATCTATCTACAATCAATCATACATAAGCAAGATACTAGCAGGTACTAAGTTCATGATAAATTTAAGTTCAATTAGTCACTTTACTTAAAGAACTCCCACTTAGACAGGCATCCCTCTAATCCTCTAAGTGATCACGTGATCGAAATCAACTAAACCATAACCGATCATCACGTGATATGGAGTAGTTTTCAATGGTGAACATCGTTATGTTGATCATATCTACTATATGATTCACGCTCGACCTTTCGGTCTCCGTGTTCCGAGGCCATATCTGCATATGCTAGGCTCGTCAAGTATAACCCGAGTATTCTGCGTGTGCAAAACTGGCTTGCACCCGTTGTAGATGGACGTAGAGCTTATCACACCCGAACATCATGTGGTGTCTAGGCACGACGAACTTTGGCAACGGTGCATACTCAGGGAGAACACTTCTTGATAATTTAGTGGGAGATCATCTTATAATGCTACCGTCAATCAAAGCAAGATAAGATGCATAAAAAGATAAACATCACATGCAATCAATATAAGTGATATGATATGGCCATCATCATCTTGTGCTTGTGATCTTCATCTCCGAAGCATCATCGTGATCACCATCGTCACCGGCATGACACCTTGATCTCCATCGTAGCGTCGTTGTCGTCTCGCCAAGCTTGTGCTTCCACGACTATCGCTACCGTTTAGTGATAAAGTAAAGCATTACATCGCGATTGCATTACATACAATAAAGCGACAACCATATGGCTCCTGCCAGTTGCCGATAACTCGGTTACAAAACATGATCGTCTCATACAATAAAAAACAGCATCATGTCTTGACCATATCACATCACAACATGCCCTGCAAAAACAAGTTAGACATCCTCTACTTTGTTGTTGCAAGTTTTACGTGGCTGCTACGGGCTTAAGCAAGAACCAATCTTACCTACGCATCAAAACCACAACGATAGTTTGCCAAGTTGGTGCTGTTTTAACCTTCGCAAGGACCGGGCGTAGCCACACTTAGTTCAAGTAAAGTTGGAGAAACTGTCACCCACAAGCCACCTCTGTGCAAAGCACGTCGGGAGAACCGGTCTCGCGTAAGCGTACGCGTAATGTCGGTTAGGGCCGCTTCATCCAACAATACCGCCGAACCAAAGTATGACATGCTGGTAAGCAGTATGACTTATATTGCCCACAACTCACTTGTGTTCTACTCGTGCATATAACATCAACATATAAAACCTAGGCTCGGATGCCACTGTTGGGTTTCGTAGTAATTTCAAAAAATTTCCTACGCACACGCAAGATCATGGTGATGCATAGCAACGAGAGGGGGAGTATGATCTACATACCTAGTAGATCGACAACGGAAGCGTTTGGTTGATGTAGTCGTACGTCTTCACGATCCGACCGATCAAGCACCGAAACTACGGCACCTCCGAGTTCTAGCACACGTTCAGCTCGATGACGATCTCCGGACTCCGATCCAGCAAAGTGTCGGGGAAGAGTTCCGTCAGCACGACGGCGTGGTGAGGATCTTGATGAACTACTGCAGCAGGGCTTCGCCTAAACTCCGCTACAATATTATCGAGGACTATGGTGGAAGGGGCACCGCACACGGCTAAGAATATGATCACGTGGATCAACTTGTGTGTCTCTGGGGTGCCCCTGCCTCCGTATATAAAGGACTAAAGGGGGGGAGGCTGGCCGGCCATGAGGGGCGCGCCAGGAGAATCCTACTCCCTCTGGGAGTAGGATTCCCCCCCCCCAATCCTAGTTGGTATAGGACTCGCGGAGGGGGGAAAAGAGAGAGAGGGGCCGGCCCCCTCTCCTTGTCCAATTCGGACCAAGGGAGGAGGGGCGCGCAGCCTCTTCTCTTTTCCACTAAGACCCAATAAGGCCCATCTAGCTCCCCGGGGGGTTCCGGTAACCTCCCGGTACTCCGGTAAAATCCCGATTTCACCCGGAACACTTCCGATATCCAAACATAGGCTTCCAATATATCAATCTTTATGTCTCGACCATTTCGAGACTCCTCGTCATGTCCGTGATCACATCCGGGACTCCGAACAACGTTCGGTACATCAAAATGCATAAACTCATAATATAACTGTCATCGTAACCTTAAGCGTGCAGACCCTACGGGTTCGAGAACAATGTAGACATGACCGAGACACGTCTCCGGTCAATAACCAATAGCGGGACCTAGATGCCCATATTGGCTCCTATATATTCTACGAAGATCTTTATCGGTTAGACCGCATAACAACATACGTCGTTCCCTTTGTCATCGGTATGAGTTAGTTGCAGGATCATGTTAATACCTAGTTCAATCTCGTTGCCGGCAAGTCTCTTTACTCGTTCTATGATACATCATCCTGCAACTAACTCATTAGTTGCAATGCTTGCAAGGCTTAAGTGATGTGCATTACCGAGAGGGCCCAGAGATACCTCTCCGACAATCGGAGTGACAAAACCTAATCTCGAAATACGCCAACCCAACATGTACCTTTGGAGACACCTGTAGTACTCCTTTATAATCACCCAGTTACGTTGTGACGTTTGGTAGTACCCAAAGTGTTCCTCCGATAAACGGGAGTTGCATAATCTCATAGTTATAGGAACATGTATAAGTTATGAAGAAAGCAATAGCAACATACTAAACGATCGGGTGCTAAGCTAATGGAATGGGTCATGTCAATCAGATCATTCACTTAATGATGTGATCCCGTTAATCAAATAACAACTCATTGTTCATGGTTAGGAAACATAACCATCTTTGATTAACGAGCTAGTCAAGTAGAGGCATACTAGTGACACTTTGTTTGTCTATGTATTCACACATGTATTATGTTTCCGGTTAATACAATTCTAGCATGAATAATAAACATTTATCATGATATAAGGAAATAAATAATAACTTTATTATTGCCTCTAGGGCATATTTCCTTTAGTTTTCGATACATATTTGGAGTCCGGTCAGCTCTCCCGAACTACCCCAGGACAGGCCCTTCTCTTGCTAGGAGGTGAGCCGCGTGGTGTTGCCAGATCGGAACTCGGGGGCCGCTGCCCATGCAGGGTCACGCGGCTCGGTGATGTAGAACCACCCCGATTGCCACCCCTTTATGGTCTCCACGAAGGAGCCCTCAAGCCATGTGATGTTGGGCATCTTGCCCACCATGGCGCCTCCGCACTCCGCCTGGCGGCCGCTCACTACCTTCGGCTTGACATTGAAGGTCTTCAGCCATAAGCCGAAGTGGGGCTTGATGCGGAGGAAGGCCTCGCACACGACGATAAACGCCGATATGTTGAGGATGAAGTTCGGGGCCAGATCGTGGAAATCCAGTATGTAGTAGAACATGAGCCCCCGGACGAATGGGTGGAGCAGGAATCCCAGTCCGCGGAGGAAATGGGTAAGGAACACTACCCTCTCGTGGGGCCTGGGGGTGGGGATGAGCTGCCCCTCATCTGGGAGCCGGTGCGCGATGTTGTCAGGTAGGTATCCGGCTCTCCTCACCTTCTTGATGTGTCCCTCCGTGACGGAGGAGACCATCCACCTGCCTCCCGCTCTGGACATGGTTGGAGAAGGTTGAGGTGGGCAATGCGGACTTGGGCGCTGGAGCTCGAGTGTGCGAAAATGGATGAGCAAAGGAGGAAGAAGGCGTGGATGAAAAGGTGAATCCTTGTCCCTTTATATGGGCGGCCGAAACTATGCGCCCCCACTAGCCTGGTAAAACTGGCTTATCCCCCATGCGTCGTAATCGATGGCGCGGTTGGGTTTCCCATGCCCGTATTGATAAGAATCCCGTAATAAGGGGGACACGATCTCTGCTTTGACAAGACGTGTCAAAGAACTGCCTCGCGTTATGTGCGGAGCTAGTTAAAGGAAACGGTTCGAATAATCACCGGGCTATGGCTTAATGTCATGTTGCCAAAACAAGTTAGCAGTTTAGATTTGTGGAAATATTATTCTCTCTACGGTGGCATGTGGAACTTATTTTGCAGGGCCAGACACTATTCTTGTATTCAAATTCTTCCGTGGTGTATTCGGAGGAGGAACCCGCCTTGCAATGCCGAAGACAATACTGCGCGCCGGACTCATCGTCATTGAAGCCTGGTTCACGGGCTACTGAGGGAGTCCTGGATTAGGGGGTCTCCGGACAGCCGGACTATATCCTTTGGCCGGACTGTTAGACTATGAAGATACAAGATTGAACACTTCGTCTCGTGTCCGGATGGGACTCTACTTGGCGTGGAAGGCAAGCCATGCAGTACGGATATGGATATCTCCTCCTTTGTAACCAACCATGTGTAACCCTAACCCTCTCCGGTGTCTATATAAACCGGAGGGTTTAGTCCATAGGACAACATACAATCATACCATAGGCTAGCTTCGAGGGTTTAGCCTCTTCGATCTCGTGGTAGATCAACTCTTGTAATCTCATATCATCAAGAATAAATCAAGCAGGACGTAGGGTTTTACCTCCATCAAGAGGGTCCGAAGCTGGGTAAAGCATCGTATTCCCTGCCTCCTGTTACCATCCGCCTTAGACGCACAGTTCGGGACCCCCTACCTGAGATCTGCCGGTTTTGACACCGACAACCTTCCTCATCACTCCCGCTTGAAGAGGAATCTTCATTGTCGAAGGAGCTCTCCACACAGCACTTCAAGCGACTTCCGAGATCTCCAAAGAGCTTGATGGAGAGCAGGCTGCCCTCCATTAACTTGAAGTAGAGGACAAGCCCCTCCGTCGGGCTGTGGATGCGAGTGAACATCTTCCAGCCGCGGTGGAGATACATGACGTGAGGAGCGGGGAAGTCGACGTCGACCCACGTGCCGCCATTCCCGCAGCCCATCATGTCCAACCAGAGGGTCTGGGGTGGATCGAGCTCCATCTCCCGAGAAAATGCAGTAGGGAGACGAAGGCGGCGACGCAGTGGCCGGCGCATCCTGATGAAGAACTCGCGGGGCTGGACCCTGACGTGGCCCTTCGTCGGGGGAGGCATCGCTGGCGGAGGCGAGGCCGATGTGCCGCCCCGTCCTCCTCTCCCCCAGGCGCTACGATGACCTTGACCTCACCCCCTCCCCTTTACTCTCGTGGCCGGTTCCGCTTCCACGAGCTCTTGGGGAGGAGGAACGCGCTGACGAGCAACAACCCTCGCCGCCACCGTTGAAGGGCCAGCACTTCCTCTCGCCATGGCAGATGGAAGAAAGAAGCGGAGGTGGAAGGAGATGGATGATGGAAGAATGTGGAATCCCTCCCCCTCCCCTTCTTATAATGGAGAGGAGTCGGGGCTCGGCCACCCCACTCAACCAATCCGGTCGTCGGGGGCGCAGGGAATCAGGACCGACCCGCTGCCCAAATCATCGACGACCCATTTTCCCGCCTCCACCTCCTGCCACCTACATGAGGGACACGTGGCGAGCGAGCAGCATTGAAGGGACGGGCGAAGCAGCCGCTCCCCACCCCGTGATCGTGGGGCGCGGGCGCCCTGAAGACCACGACCCGAATCTGCTCAAGTAAATGGGCCATGCCTTTGCGCCCCCTCCTTTTATGTGGAAGGCGCGAGCCGCTACTTTACCACGGTGTGACGCATGCATGCAGAAACCACCCCACGCATGACCCCCACGTCACGCACGACCCTCCATGTCGTGCGTTCGACGCGGGTCGTGGGGAAGCGCAGCGGACGAGAAGTTACTGCGGTAAAATCCGCCCCACCTGCCCGCGCACCGTTCTGGGCATAGCCCAACAACGCGTCGCACTTATGTGTGGCCCAGGCCCGGGGGCTGCTATTGGTGTACAAAAGTAGGGGCTCTCCTTTTGACCCCTTTACTAGTGCACGGGAAGTCATAGCCACACGCCGCAGCCACACTTAGCAGGGCAGAGGAGGGAAGCCGGAGAGAAGCCAAAGCACAAGACAACCAAGGCAACCCAAGACCAGAAGCGCATGAGGGCAAGAGGGCGAGGTGGAGTCCCTCGGCAAGATCCTTGCCGAGGCGGCCCCCAGCAGCCCCGGCAAGAGCCTTGCCGGGGCAACTTGCCCAACGCCAGCAGAGCGAGCCACCCTTGAGACCACGGGCTCCAACCCAACCAACCACGTTGGAGCCAAGGCTCGGGAGGCGCCTCTGTGGTGGCATGCAAATCTTCGTCAAGATCGGAAACATATGAGATCAGATGAAGACCAGAAGACGGCGGCCCTCGGCAGGATCCTAGCCAAGGAAATCCACAAGACCCCCGGCAAGACTCCTGCCGGGGACGACCGCGACACCCCGGCAAGACCCTTGCCGAGGGCATTGGCAGGGCCACCGCCAGGCCCGCGCCAGCCAGGATTCCACCATCGTCCCCATGCAGCTGCCAGCTCAACCAGTTGAGCAGGCGCCTGTGTGGCGACATGCGGCCTCTACACCAACCCAGCAAGCTCCTGCGTGGTGGCATGCAAGTCTTCCTGAAGGCTCCACCACCACGCCAGCCTAGCAGCCAGCCAACGTGGCACCACGATGCCTCGTCAGCTCGGACGAGTGTCAAGGCCAGGCGAAGCGGCGACAACTGGGACGTGCTTCCCTAGCAAGCCTGATAAAGCAAGGGGGGCACGTCGGCAGCGCATTAAATGCGTTTTTCCAATGGTCCCAGAGGATAGGCTCAACGACTGTAGACCTTTCCACCTCATGTGTGCCACTATGGCGACCCCTTTTGCCTATAAAAGGAGGCCCGAGGCGACCAGGAGAGGGATTCGGCTTTTTTGGGCAAGTTGCACCCCGTAGCTAGCTCAAGAACACAAGAACACTCAAATACATCCAACAAAGCAAGACTAGGGTATTACACATCTTCATGGCCCGAACCTAGGTAAACGATCTGTGTGCTCCCTGTCAGACCCGCTCTTCTCACAACCCCACGCCCGCCTACCGTAGAAGGGATCCCAGTGACCCCATAGATGTCGTTTCCACTGACAGTTCTCCATCATACAAGTTTCCCATCTACTTTATTTTGCAATCTTTACTTTCAATTTATATCATAAAAATACCAAAAATATTTATCTTATTATTATGATCTCTATCAGATCTCACTCTTGCAAGTGTTCGTGAAGGGCTTGACAACTCCTTTATCGTGTTGGTTGCAAGGTTCTTATTTGTTTGTGTAGGTATGAGGTGACTCATGCGTGGTCTCCTACTGGATTAATACCTTGGTTCTCAAAAACTAAGGGAAATACTTACGCTGCTTTACTACATCACCCTTTCCTCTTCAAGGGAAAACCAACGCAGTGCTCAAGAGGTAGCAAGAAGGATTTCTGGCGCCGTTGCCGGGGAGATCTACGCCAAGTCAAGACATACCAAGTACCAATCACAACTCTTATCCTTCGCATTACATTATTTGCCATTTGCCTCTCGTTTTCCTCTCCCCCACTTCACCCTTGCTGTTTTATTCACTCTTCTTCTGTTCGTCTTTCCATTTGCTTTGATGTCTTACTTGGCTCGTCTGCTCATTTGGTTGGAATAGTTGTTTATTTATTGCTAAACAGAGAATCTAAGATCTATGGATCCTCATCCGCTTGCTAATCTTTTTAAGAGATCCAATTATGATGAACCAATAGCTAGTGTGTTTTGTGCACTAGATTATCTTTATGAAGTTTTGCTTGAAATTCGTGAATCTGGAAATGGTGATGAATTACTTTATGGAGTGATTCGAGATGAATCTTTGAATAAAAAGCATGATTGTGATGATGATAGTATAAATTCTCTTAATGTGAATTGTGCTTATAATATGCGAAACCCTAAGCTTGGGGATGCTAGTTTTGCTATGACTACTATTTGTTGCAATGATCATGATTGGGGTCATTCCTCTTATGATATAGAAAATTTATTTAAGCCTCATGATGAATATGAGATTGATAATAATGTTTGCAATAATATTGAAAGGGGGTTCAGAAGAGTGTCAACTTTAGATCCCACATAGTTGGAGAATGTTCAATCTTATGAAGTTTCAAGAGGTCATGACTTTAGTTAATGTTAATCCCACTATTTCGGAAGAGTGTCAACTTTGCATGCATGTTGATCATGTTGAGAATATTTTATGTGATAGCTATATTGTTGAATTTGCTTATGATCCTACATGTAATTATTATGAGAGAGTAAAATATGGTTGTAGAAATTTTCATGTTACTAAATTACCTCTCGTTATGTTGAGATTGCTATTGTTTCTTTCCACTTCCTTGCATATGCTACTTTTTGCTTGCCTTGATAATTTGTTTGTCTATAAGATGACTATGCATAGGAAGTATGTTAGACTTAGATGTGTTTGTCACATGTTTTATGATGCTCTCTTTGTGCTTCAATTCTTGTCTTTCATGTGAGCATCGTTGAAATCTTATGCCTAGCTATAAGGCTTTAAAGAAAAGCGCTTGTTGGGAGACAACCCAATATTTTTCCTTGCTGTTATTCAATAAATAATTTGTCTATCCTATGTTTTGGTTGTGTTTTTTGTGTTTAATTACTGTTTGTGCCAAGTAGAACCGTTGGGAAGACTTGGGGAAAGTCTTTTTGATCTTGCTGTAAAAAACAGAAACTTTAGCGCTCACGAGAATTGCTGCCATTTTTTATTGGAGAGTGCTATTTAGTTAATTATTATTTCAGATGATTAATAGATAAATTCCTCACGTCCAGCAATTTATTTTAGAATTTTTGGGGTTCCAGAAGTTTGCGTTAGTTACAGATTACTACAGACTGTTCTGTTCTTGACAGATTCTGTTTTTCATGTGTTGTTTGCTTATTTTGATGAATCTATGGCTAGTAAAAGAGTTTATAAACCATTGAGAAGTTGGAATACAGTAGGTTTAGCACCAATATAAATAAATAATGAGTTCATTACAGTACCTTGAAGTGGTGTTTTGTTTTCTTTCGCTAACGGAGCTCACGAGATTTTCTATTTAAGTTTTGTGTTGTGAAGTTTTCAAGTTTTGGGTAAAGATTTGATGGATTATGGAAAAAGGAGTGGCAAGATCCTAAGCTTGGGGATGCCCATGGAACCCCAAGGTAAATCCAAGGACACCAAAAAGCCTAAGCTCGGGGATGCCCCGGAAGGCATCCCCTCTTTCGTCTTCGTTCATCGGTAACATTACTTGGAGCTATAATTTTATTTGCCACATGATATGTGTTTTGCTTAGAGCGCCTTGTATGATTTGAGTCTTTGCTTTTTAGTTTACCACAATCATCCTTGCTGTACACACCTTTTGAGAGAGACAAGCATGAATTGGAATTTATTAGAATACTCAATGTGCTTCACTTATATCTTTTGAGCTATATAGATTTTGCTCTAGTGCTTCACTTATATATTTTAGAGCACGGCGGTGGTTCTATTTTATAGAAATAATTGATCTCTCATGCTTCAATTATATTATTTTGAGAGTCCTTTTGAACAACATGGAAATTTGCATTTAGGCATAATAAAAACTTCAATATAAGTGCATTGAATACTAAGAGAAGTTTGATATTTGATGATTGTTTTGAGATATGGAGCTGGTGATATTTGAGTCATGCTAGTTGAGTAGTTGTGAATTTGAGAAATACTTGTGTTGAAGTTTGTGATTCCCGTAGCAGGCACGTATGGTGAACCGTTATGTGATGAAGTCGGAGCATGATTTATTTATTGATTGCCTTCCTTATGAGTGGCGGTCGGGGATGAGCGATGGTCTTTTCCTACCAATCTATCCCCCTAGGAGCATGCGCGTAGTACTTTGTTTCGATAACTAATAAATTTTTGCAATAAGTTTGTGAGTTCTTATGACTAATGTTGTGTCCGTGGATCATACGTACCCTCACCCTTCCACCACTTCTAGCCTCTCTAGTACCGTGCAACTTTCGCCGGTACCATAAACCCACCATATACCTCCCTCAAAATAGCCACCATACCTACCTATTATGGCATTTCCATAGCCATTCCGAGATATATTGCCATGCAACTATCCACTGTTCCATTGTTATGACATGCTTCATCATTGTCATATTGCTTTGCATGATCATGTAGTTGACATCGTATTTGTAGCAAAGCCACCTTTCATAATTCTTTCATACATGTCACTCTTGATTCATTGGATATCCCGGTACACCACCGGAGGCATTCACATAGAGTCATATTTTGTTCTAAGTATTGAGTTGTAAGTAAAAAGAAGTGTGATGATCATCATTATTTTGTCCCAGTGAGGAAAGGATGATGGAGACTATGATTCCCCCAAAAGTCGGGATGAGACTCCGGACAAAAAAAAGAAAAAAAAAGAGAGAGAAAGAGGCCAAAAGAAAAAAGAAAGAAAGCCCAAATAAAAAATGAGAGAAAAAGAGAGAAGGGACAATGTTACTATCCTTTTTCCACACTTGTGCTTCAAAGTAGCGCCATGATCTTCATGATAGAGAGTCTCCTATGTTGTCACTTTCATAAACTAGTGGGAATTTTACATTATAGAACTTGGCTTGTATATTCCAATTATGGGCTTCCTCTAATTGCCCTAGGTCTTCGTGAGCAAGCAAGTTGGATGCACACTCACTTAGTTTCTTTTGTTGATCTTTCATACACTTATAGCTCTAGTGCATCCGTTGCATGGAAATCCCTACTCACTCACATTGATATCTATTAATGGGCATCTCCATAGCCAGTTGATATGCCTAGTTGATGTGAGACCATCTTCTCCTTTTTTGTCTACTCCACAACCACCATTCTATTCCACCATAGTGTTATATCCATGGCTCACGCTCATATATTGTGTGAAGATTGAAAAAGTTTGAGAACATCAAAAGTATGAAAAAATTGCTTGGCTTGTCATCGGGGTTGTGCATGATTTAATATTTTGTGTGATGAAGATAGAGCATAGCCAGACTATATGATTTTGTAGGGATAAATTTCTTTGGCCATATTATTTTGAGAAGACATGATTGCTTAGTTAGTATGCTTGAAGTATTATTATTTCTATGTCAATATTAAACTTTTATCTTGAATCTTTCGGACCTGGACATTCATGCCACAATAAAGAGAAATTACATTGAGAAATTTTTTAGGAAGCATTCCACATCAAAAATTCTTTTTTTATCATTTACCTACTCGAGGACAAGCAGGAATTAAGCTTGGGGATGCTTGAAACGTCTCCAACGTATCTATAATTTTTGATTGCTCCATGCTATTATATTATCTATTTAGGATGTTAATGGGCTTATTTTTACACTATTATATTATTTTTGGGAATAACCTATTAACTGGAGGCCCAACCCAAATTGTTGTTTTTTTTTGCCTATTTTGGTGTTTCGCCAAAAAGGAATATCAAACGGAGTCCAGACAGAATGAAACCTTCGGGAGCGTTATTTTTGGAACAAACGTGATCCAGGAGACTTGGAGTGGAAGTCAAGAAGCAATCAAGGAGGCCACGAGGCAGGGGGCGGGCCCACCCCCTGGGCGCGCCCTCCACCCTCGTGGGCCCCTCGTTGCTCCACCGACCTACTTCTTCCTCCTATATATATATATATCCATATACCCTGCAAACATCCCGGAACACCAGGAAACCCTATTTCCACCGCTGCAACCTTCTGTACCCAAGAGATCCCATCTTGGGGCCTTTTCCGGAGCTCCGCCCAAGGGGGCATTGATCACGGAGGGCCTCTACATCAACACCATGGCCTCTCCGGTGATGTGTGAGTAGTTTACTTCAGACCTTCGGGTCCATAGCTAGTAGCTAGATGGCTTCTTCTCTCTCTTTGGATCTCAATACAAAGTTCTCCTCGATTCTCTTGGAGATCTATTCGATGTAATCTTCTTTTGCGGTGTGTTTGTCGAGATGTGATGAATTGTGGGTTTATGATCAAGTCTATCTATGAACAATATTTTAATCTTCTCTGAATTCTTTAATATATGATTGGTTTATCTTTGCATGTCTCTTCGAATTATCAGTTTGGTTTGGCCTACTAGAATGATCTTTCTTGTAATGGGAGAAATGCTTAGCTTTGGGTTCAATCTTGTGGTGCTCGATCCCAGTGACAGAAATGGAAATGACACATATTGTATTATTGCCATCGAGGATAACAAGATGGGGTTCACATCATATTGCATGAGTTTGTCCCTCTACATCATGTCATCTTGCTTAAGGCGTTACTCTATTCTTATGAACTTACTACTCTAGATGCATGCTGGATAGCGGTCGATGTGTGGAGTAATAGTAGTAGATATTCTCATGTGCTGGATAGTGGTCGATGCATGCAGAATCGTTTCGGTCTACTTGTCACGGAACTGATGCCTATATACATGATCATGCCTGGATATTCTCATAATTATTCGCTTTTCTATCAATTGCTCGACAGTAATTTGTTCACCCACCTAACACTTATGCTATCTTGAGAGAAGCCACTAGTGAAACCTATGGCCCCCGAGTCTATTCTCCATCATACAAGTTTCCCATATACTTTATTTTGCAATCTTTACTTTCAATTTTTATCATAAAAATACCAAAAATATTTATCTTATTATTATCATCTCTATCAGATCTCACTCTTGCAATTGGCCATGAAGGGCTTGACAACCCCTTTATCGCGTTGGTTGCGAGGTTCTTATTTGTTTGTGTAGGTACGAGGTGACTCGCGCGTGGTCTCTGATGTCTACTACACAACCTTCTTCTTGTAGACGTTGTTGGGCCTCCAAATGCAGAGGTTTGTAGGACAGTAGAAAATTTCCCTCAAGTGGATGGCCTAAGGTTTATCAATCCGTAGGAGGCGTAGGATGAAGATGGTCTCTCGCTGTAAGTGCATCTAGTGCCACCCCTAGTTGGTTTTGGAGTATTGACGACAAACCTAGTTGATGGACTAATGTGTTTGTGAGAATTGCAGGATAACACAGGTAGAAGTCCCTCATTGATTCGGTTTTCCTACCAGAGATGACCCCTAAAAATGTATGAAGACATTGAAGTCAAAGGTGGTATGTCAAGACATTCACATTGAAGACTGACAAGAGAAGACATCGCGTGAAGACTATAGAGCGCGAAGACTTAACAGTTTCGTCGTTCTGTGTTTTTCTTTGTTGAGTCATAGGAACCACCGTACTGTTAAGTGGGGTCCAAGAGAACCAGTCAGAATGACTGAAGTGATGCTTAACCAAAATCCTATGTCTTCGAGTGAAGACTATGAGAGCAAATCTTGTCCAGAGTTGGATAAGTCAGCTTTGCTTGTAGCCCAAGTAAAGTTGCCGTGTGTGTTTGAAATCTGACCGTTGGAACACGTGTTAGTTCCTTAGTGACCCAGGATCATTTCGGACAAATCAGGTCGGGTTGCCTAGTGGCTATAAATAGGCCACCCCCTACAACCATAAACAGTTGGCTGCTCAGAGTTAAAGCACGGCTTTTGTCGTTTGAGAGCAACCCACCTCGAAGCCTTTGAGAGAGAATTCCTTGACGGGATAAAGCCCTAACCACCCAGAGCCAAAGAGTGTTAGGCATCACTTAAGTCTTCCTGTCTGTGTGATCTGAAGACTTATTAGACTTGAGGACTGTGAATCCTCCAGCCGGTTAGGCGTCGCGTTCTGAGCATCCAAGAGTCATTGTGGATCGCCGGTGGACGAAGTCTATGAAGGTTCGGAAGTCTACCTTGAAGACTTACCAGAGTGATTGGGCGAGGACTGGGTGTCCTTAGCTCAAGGGGAATAAGGTGAAGACGAGGTCTTCTGAGTTGAATCTCAGCATCCCTAACCAGACGTACAGTTGTCCCAGCAATTGGAACTGGTCCAACAAATCATTGTCTTCAACGAGTCACTGGTTTCATCCTTCCCTTCCCTTTACTTACTGTTGGTCCTTGTGAAGTCATTGTACGATTGCATCACCATTTGGCTTCACTGAGTGATTACTTGCTCTGATTGGCTTCACAATATCTTCCTACCTGATCCTTACTGCCTAGCTGCTATTAGTCATTGTGCTTTCACTTCATTGAATACTTGACTATGGTTTGCCTAGTGTAGTCTACCTTCCGCTGCATGGTAATAGGTTTATTTCTATCGTTCGTCTTTGAAACTTACATGTTTTGAAGACTTTCATAAAAATCGCCTATTCACCCCCCCTCTAGTCGATCACTAGCACTTTCAATTGGTATCAGAGCAAGGTACTCCTTTGTTCTGTGTGATTCGGTTTAACCACCTGGAGTTTTAGCTATGTCGACTGCAGGGATAATTGAAGTCTCCACTGCGTGCCCCGTCTTCGATGGAAGTGAATATCCCTACTGGAAGAATAAGATGCGCATGCATCTTGAAGCCATTGATGTTGACCTATGGTATGTCGTTAAGAACGGCGTTCCCAAGGCTGGAGAAGGTGTCACTGCTGCTGATGTCAAGAAGTTCGTTTAACTGGACTCTACTGCCAAGAATATCATATGTGGTCATCTGACCAAAGGAGAGTATGGCCACATGAGTGCTTTGGAAACATCTAAGCTAGTCTGGGACTGGCTCTCCAAGGTCAACGAAGGTGTCTCAACCCAGAGAGATCACAGAATCAGTGTCCTTCGCAACCTCTTCAACCGCTTCAAGAGAAATGACAATGAGAATGTCCAGCTCACGTTTGATCGACTCACTGACATCACAAATGAGCTTCAAGCCCTCGGTGCTACTGAGATCACCAAGCATGAAGTCGTCAAGACACTCCTGAGATCACTTGACAGTTCGTTTGACACCCTAGCCCTGATGATTCAAGAACGTCCTGATTTCAAGGCACTCGATCCGTGTGACATACTTGAGAGGCTCAACACACACGAGTTTCAGCTTTCTGAGAAAAGAGACATCTACGGTCCCAACTATGGGCGAACTCGTGCCTTGAAGGCAAAGGTTGTCTCCTCATCTGAAGAAGAATCTGACAGCAGTTCTGATGATCCTGAAGACATTGGAAAGGAGCTTGCTATGCTTGTGAAGAAGTTCCAAAAATTCACCAAGAAGAAAGGCCTCAGAAAGTCTTCACGATCAAGCTCAAGGAATGATGAAGCTTCTGCTCATGACTACAAGAAGAGAACATGTCACAAGTGCAAGAAACCTGGCCACTACATCTTTGAGTGTCCACAGTGGGACAATGAGAACAACAACAAGAAGAAGAGCAAGGAGTATGACTCTGACGACAAGAAGAAGAAGAAATACTCAAAGTCTTCTTCCAAGTCTTCATCACACAAGAAGAGCTCATCTGGCAAGGCACATGCGTTTGTAGGCAAGGAAATGGATTCTGAGGAGGAGTCCGCTTCAGAGGAGGCGGAGGTAGAGTCTGAGGAGGAGTCCGATTCTGGCGTTGCGAGTCTGGCTACAGCATACATTGCCAAGTCCATCTTCAACACTGAAGACAATGACTTCATCACCGACACCGATGCAAATGACAAGGACTACTCCGCTCCTTCCTACTGTTTCATGGCACGCGGTGCCAAGGTAAACACGCACACTACTCACTATCAAACATCTAGTGACGATGACTCTGATTGTGGTTCCAAACCCAGCTACAAAACACTTGCTAAAATTGCAACTGAATAACAGAAAGCTATGGAACACATACAAAAACTGTTAGACAAAAGCGAGGATCTGTTAGACGCTGAAATGACTCGATCTCAGTCCTTAATTGAAGACATAAAAAGTCTTCATGTTAAGTATGAGGAACTTAAAAGTCGTCATGAAACGCTCTCAACAACTCATGAAAGGCTTTCCTATGATTATCTTCAAAGGAAGCAAGATCTTGAGACATTGAGAGAGGCTCATGAAGATCTTCAAAAGGAAAACGAGTCACTTCGCGCTGAATAGATCAGTTCAGCTCAGGAAGGATTTGAACCACCTTGTCTTAAATGCATTGAGCGTGATAACGCTACTTCTGTTGCTGAATGTTCTACTGCTGCTACTATTGCAATATCTTCAACTGTTGATGTGGTAACTAACCCCTCTGTTGAGGATACCACTGCTATTGCTGATGAGAATGCTAGGTTGAAGACACTGCTTGAAACAGAGATGTACAAAAGTCTCAAAGGGCATCAGACACTATGTGATGTCCTCAAAAGGAAGATCCTGAACCGAAACCCTAGGAAAGAGGGTGTTGGGTTCGAAAGGAAAATGAATGCTGATGGCTCTTACTGGAAACCTGAGCAGTACCCCAAAACCACATGGGTTGCTGCAAAGGAACCTTCAGCGGATCCATCCACCCTATCTGGCTTCACTTGTGCTAATCCCATTGTCATTGATGAATCCTTTGATGCAAACTATAAACTATTTAAGAATCAGAATGGTGAAGTGTTTACCAGGTATATTGGTACTAACTGCAGGAATGGACAACCTATGAAGAAGATCTAGGTGCCAAAAAGGTGTTTGGAGAATCTTCGTGTGAATGTCATCATGACACCACAGGTGAAGAAGACAAACCCTAGACCACAGGCTTCATACGGTCCAAAGGCTTCATACAGACAGAGGACACACCTGAGTCGCACTAATGCAATTGTTTTGCAGGGAAACCATACTCAGGCCTGTGAATATGAGCGCGTTTCATCAAACCTCCATGTTCATAAGACCAAGAACTATTCTGCTTATTCTTATGAGTACTGTTGTCCACCTGCAATACTTTTTGCTAGGGCTCTAAACCCAAAGTTCTCAGATGCTGCACTTAGACTCATTGCTTCGAAGCCATCCTTGAAGATGTGGGTGGCTAAGAAAGCTTAACTCTCTTTTGCAGGGAAAGGTCTCCAGCCGAAAACCAAAATCGTCTGACACTATTGCTGGGGACCTTAAACATCTTGTAGGGCGCAAGATCAAATGCCCAAATGGTCTTATTATGTACTTTGTTCCTGAATCGCTTGCTACTTGCCCTATCAGTCCTAATATCGATCTAAGCTTTAATAATCCACTGGTTCGTCAAATGTTTTTTCTTCACAATTCTCTTCGTGAAGCATATCCCCCTAACTGCACTGTAGGGTACGACACCAGCTGCTTCAGAATGGATTATTGATAGTGGGTGTACAAATCACATGACTGGCAAGCGAAGCCTTCTCATGGACTCAACTTTACGTCCATTTGACAAAAGTCACATCACATTTGCTGACACTAGTAAAAGCAAGGTATTGGGTCTAGGTAGAGTTGCAATCTCAAAGGATCAACACATGGATAAAGTCATGCTTGTTGAATCCCTTGGTTTCAACTTAATGTCTGTCTCAATGCTTTGTGATTTAAACATGATTGTGATGTTTGGAAAATATCGTTGCCTGGTACTAATGGAATCTGACAAGTCTCTAGTGTTTGAAGGGCATCGGAAAGATGATTTGTACGTGGTAGATTTCTCAGCAGGACCGCAACTTGCAGTATGTCTTCTAGCAAAAGCTTCTGAATGCTGGCTCTGGCATCGAAGGCTAGGGCATGCTGGCATGAGGAACCTCCACACCCTTGCAAGGAAGAAGCATGTCATAGGCATCGAGGGCGTCAAGTTCAAGAAAGATCACTTATGCGGTGCCTGTGAAGCAGGAAAGATGACGAGGGCCAAGCATACCTCGAAGACAATCATGACAAGGACTCAACCCTTCGAACTGCTCCACATGGATCTTTTCGGCCCCACTCATTACTCAACTCTTACTACTACTGCTTGTCTCTACGGCTTTGCCATTATTGATGATTATTCTAGATATACTTGGGGTGCATATAATCCTCTACAAGACTGAAGTGCAGGATGTCTTCAGACACTTCGCCAGTCGAGCAATGAACAACTATGGCCCAAGATAAAGCACATCAGAAGTGACAATGGCACTGAATTCAAGAACACTGGCCTAGATACATATCTTGATACCTTAGGCATCACACATGAATTCTCAGCTCCATACACGCCACAACAGAATGGCGTCGTCGAACGCAAGAACAGAACACTTATTGAGATGGCCCGGACGATGCTTGATGAATACAAGACTCCAAGAAAATTCTGGCCGGAAGCCATTGATACTGCATGTCATATCATCAACCGTGTTTATCTTCACAAGCTTCTGAACAAGACATCCTATGAGCTCCTTACTGGGAAGAAGCCAAATGTCAGTTACTTCAGAGTATTTGGCGCCAGGTGCTGGATCAAGGATCCACATCACACTTCAAAATTTGCACCAAAAAGCACATGAGGGTTTTATGCTTGGATATGGAAAGGATTCGCACTCCTACAGAGTCTTCAACCTTTTTCACTATAAAGTGGTTGAAACAGTGGATGTGCGGTTTGATGAGACGAACGGCTCACAAAGAGAGCACCTGCCAAATGTGTTAGATGAAGTTCCATCCAGTGAATCAATCAAACTTATGGGAACTGGAGAAATCATACCGTCTGAAGCTTAACCTGAAGAGGAACTTATCATCTCCGCACCTGATCAACGTGAAGACAATGCTCAGCCTGAAGACAATCCCTCTAACGATGACAATGATCAGCAAGAGCAAAATCTTCGTCGTGTACATCCTCATGTTGTAAATGAAGTATAGATTGAGAGAATAATTGATAGCATCAATGCACCAGGTCCACTCACTCGTTCAAGGGCAACACAGCTAGCAAATTTCTGTGGGCACTTCGCATTCGTCTCAATATCTGAACCCAAGAAAGTTGAAGAAGCCTTCATGGAACCTGAATGGATTCAAGCTATGCAAGAAGAGCTTCAACAGTTTGAGCTGAATAATGTATGGGAACTGGTTAAGCGTCCTGATCCTCGCAAGCACAATATAATAGGCACCAAATGGATATATCGCAACAAGCAAGATTAGCATGGTCAAGTTGTTAGAAACAAAGCTCATCTCGTTGCTCAAGGGTACACTCAAGTTGAAGGGATTGACTTCGATGAAACATTTGCTCTTGTGGCTAGACTTGAAGCCATACGCATACTGCTGGCCTATGCGAATCATCATAACATACTTCTATATCAAATGGATGTGAAGAGCGCTTTTCTGAATGGCAAGATTGAAGAAGAAGTGTATGTTGCATAACCGCCTGGCTTTGAAGATCCAAAACATCCTGACATTCTGTGTACAAGCTCAACAAGGCACTGTATGGCCTCAAACAAGCCCCTCAGGCTTGGTATGACACGCTCAAAGACTTCCTGAAGAGAAAAGGCTTCAAATCTGGTTCCCTCGACCTCACTCTCTTCACGAAGACATATGATGGTGAAATGTTTGTGTGTCAAATATATGTGGATGACATTATCTTCGGCTGCACCAATCAGAAATACAGTGAAGAGTTTGGATGTATGATGCAAGAGCAATATCAGATGTCCATGATGGGTGAGCTGAAGTTCTTCCTTTATCTTCAAATACGCCAGCATCTTCATATCTCAAGAGAAGTACCTCAAAGATTGCCTGAAGAAATTTGGTATGCAAGACTGCAAAGGCTTCACGATGCCAATGCCAGCCAAACATCATCTGGGTCCCGACCACAATGGTAAAGAGTTCAATCAAAAGGTATACCGCTCCATGATTGGTTCTTTATTTTATCTATGTGCATCTAGGCCAGATATTATGCTTAGTGTTGGCATGTTTGCTCGATTCCAAGCGGCACCAAAGGAATCGCATCACTTAGCTGTGAAGCGAATTCTTCGATATTTGGCTTACACCCCAACACTAGGATTATGGTATCCAAAGGGCTCAGAGTTTGATCTGGTTGGATTCTCGGATGCTGATTATGCTGGTGACAAGGTGGATCGCAAGTCTACATCAGGCACATGTCATTTTCTAGGACGATCACTTGTATGTTGGTCTTCCAAGAACCAGAACTGTGTATCTCTCTCCACTGCTGAATCTGAATACATTGCTACTGGATCTTGCTGCGCTCAGCTTCTGTGGATGAAGCAAACACTCAAAGACTATGGCATTCATCTGAAGCAAGTGCCGCTCTACTGCGACAACGAAAGCGCCATCAAGATTGCCAATAACCCAGTTCAGCACTCGAAGACAAAGCACATTGAAATTCGTCATCACTTTCTCAGAGATCATGTTGTGAAGGAAGATATTGATATCATACATGTCAACACTGAAGAGCAACTGGCAGATATCTTCACCAAGCCCTTGGATGAGAAGAGGTTTTGCAAGTTACGGTGTGAGCTAAATATCTTAGAATCCTCAAATGTCCTGTGATCAGGCACACATCCTAACACTTATGCATATTGATGACTTAGATGTGCAACACACGAAGTAAAGTATGTCTTCAATCAATGAAGACTTACATTCTAAGTGTGAATACATTAATGTGGAATTTGACTTCGGAGCGCCACGATAATTGTGCGCCGTGTCTGGGTCTAATACTTCCTATACGGTGGGTAACGCCACCACCAAATTCTTCTATTTGAAGTGTTTCACCCATGCGTTACATTTGCTATGTCTTCACATTTGGTTTGGCTTCAATCTCAACCTGTCTTCATGAGTATCTTCACTATGTTGATTATATATATATATATACTAGTGTTCTGTCCTCTACAGCATTCACTTATAGCTATGTCTTCTTGTTGAATCTTTTCAACTAAGTGAATGTGATCGGACCCTAACCTCTCTATGATTTCTATCTCAAACTCTATCTCTCCAAATCATATGCATTCTGTTGAAACTGTCGAATGTCTTCTCTGCGTCCTTGTCAGCAGAAGATACAGAGACAAACATTAAGTCCGCTTTCAATGCTAATTCCTTCACCTGAAACCCGGAGAAGTGGGAACTACCACCCGACAATCCAGGCATGCATGGGAACGTGGAACAACCTCCGATATGTTGCATGATGGCCACATGTCCTTCAGATGTGAATCACCAGCGGTACCTATGTAATAACACTGTGCCGTCCCTGTCCCTATAAATACACGCCTCACCACACTCATTATCCTTTCTTCCACTCTCGCACAAACCCTAGCGCAACCACTAGCCCTTGACGACGCCGGCGACGAAGCGCTTAGCTGCCGCGACCTCTCGGACGCCGTCTTCACGCCGGCTGCGGACAACTTCTTCTCCGCCGTCGCCGTAGGTGTCCTCCGTCGCCAAGTTAGGGCACGAACGATCGCACTACTCGGCCTCATCTCCCTCTCCGTCTAGCAGTTCTTCGTGTGGTAAATAAAACTTCCTTTTTACGGCCCCTTTGATCCTATAGATTCATCACTTTCTGCCACAAGAAGTTTCTATTCACACAAGTTGGATCTATTTCATACTACATCTCATAATATGCCTAGTATGTTCACTTATGCCTCACAAAGTAGTTAGATTCCTCACTTGTATTGATCCATGGATTCGTACAAATCTGGAACCAACTCTTTATCTATGAGTGAATGTCTTCGCACGTTGAGGTCAATGTCTTCTAAACTGATTTATCTTCAAAATCTTCTGAGAATGCATATGACCTCTTCCCCTTCCCTCGCACCTTAATGCTGTCACAGTTACATGTCCGTAGGAGAATCCCTTGGTTCTCATAGTCTGCATTCATTTGCAGAATTCTTACAGCATCATATAAATTCTCCCGAAGCCAGTTCCTGTTTGTCCAGCAAGCGAAAGCCTTTGAAGCCTTTGAACGTGTTGAAGCCATTTAGTTTAAAGTTCATGGCTACAGAGAAATCAGTAAGGAAGGGTGGCAGAAAGCGTCGAGGTGAAACATCAAGAGATCTGCCCGATGACCTCTCAGAGCTGTACAAGACAGATCCAGAAGAGGATTACAATCAGCGCAAGACACGAATCCAATGGATTCGACGATATTGGGCACAACAGTGTTTCAAGTACAGGTTTGTGACCAAGGAATATGCTGAGAAGAATGCCATCAAACGACCATGGGGAGACATCCTATACAGAAATCTTCAACCCAGGTCCAGAGATGAAGCCATTGAACAAGGCTTCTATCCCTGCATGGTCCATGGACCACACCCTGCGGATGCTGACCCATTGTCATTGCTATGGTGTCGTGACAACAATCTGTTGAAGCGCAACTTCCAGTTTGCCCAGAATTCAGCGAAGCAGAACAAGAAGTCATTGAGACTAGACTTCAACCCTGGTCCCTCTGCTCCTCGTGCCGATGGCACCCGTGAAGCTGAACCCAATCTTGTTGGGCCCTTCTACAACCTGGAAGGTCTCATCACTCATATCATGGTTCAAGGGACAGCCGTGGATGAGCCTGCAGATGACGCTGAATCTGATGAAGCGCCTGCACCGCCGAAGCCAAAGAAACTGAAGCAGCCTAAAGCTTCAAAGCCTGCCTCAGCACCAAAAATCTCACGGGCGAAGCCACTGGCTACTGCACCTCCTGAACACAGTGTGTAGTATGAAGATTTGTCACGCATCTCCAAGCCCTCGAGAGTCAAAATGCCTTTGCAACACACCAGCCAAGAACTGACTGCTGCTGCTATTCTACGCAACGACGCCATTGATCTGTCCAGCGATGAATATCTTGCAGATGACGCTCTTGAGCAACTGATCAAGAGCAAAGAAGAAGCAGAAATCTTCAATGATTTGCCTCTCTTTGATGTGGCAATCATCCACAACTTCATTGATGAGTGGTTTGACACGCCCAACCTCAGCTTTGAAGATCTGCAACTTCCAATTGGCCTCAGTGTCGCCTTCCATGGCGCCATTGCGTTAGAGCTAGCTCTAGCTCAGCGCATCGTTGAACTGAAGCAAAAGATTGAATTTGAGAAAGCTTAGTTCAAGAAGCACATGGCCAAGCTCAGCGTGCAAGAGGTCAAAAATTTCAAGATCATGCTGCACGATCTTAAAGAAGCCTTTCTCAAGAAGCGTGAAGAAGCTCAAGGTTCTCGTGAGCGCATGAAGAGCCTGGCTGACAAGTGTGTGCAAGCCTACAATGAGGCTGAGAAGCGCAAGGCCCTTGGTCGTCCTGGCATCGATCCCAGGATGGCTGCAAAGAAGAAGAAGAAGCCAATTATGGCCGAACCCGAAGCACCAAGGCAGGAAGCACATCCTATTGTCTTCCCAGCCAGCATGACTGGCTCGAAGCCAAAGGTTAGGTCAATCGCTTCAGAACTGAAGAAGACGAGGACTGCTGAGGCTAAAGTGAGAAAGAGGAAACATCCTGAAGCCTCTGATGCTGCTCCCTCCAAGAAGAAGCGCAAGACCAAGAAGGATCGGGCTGCTCCCACAGAGCCCTTAGTTGTTGAACCTATCTCCATGGTTCGCCCTGCAGCTGAAGATCAAGAGCGCCAACTGACTGTCCATGAGCCTGCTTCCACAAAGGCTCATGAAGCTGAAGACATTCCAGCAGCTAATCCCACCGCTGCTGAAGACATTAGTCACCATGACAATGTTGAAGATGATGTAGTTCTTCCTCAGATCGAGCACAACTTGGTATCATCGCTTGTGCTTACGCATAGTGAACTCATCAGCATTGGTCGTCCTCTGACGCCAATTGCTCAGGATGCATCATGGGCTGATCACCCATAACAACAAGTCACACCACCCCGTCAAGAAGAAGAAGATGACTTTGAGGCCCAGCCAACTCCGTCTCCAGAGGCGTCGCCAACGTTACGCAGGCTTCGCAAAGGACCAAGGTCTCAAGTCCCTCCTTCGAGCGTTCCATAAGGAGAAGTGCCCCACCAATCTGTTGCATGTCAAGTGTTTCCAGATGCCACTCCTACTGTGAATGTCTCCGAGTCTGAGGCTAAAGCTGCTGAGGACATTCCGGCTGCGTCAGGCGACGACACACAAGAAGAAGAACGTGTCCCTACTCCCCCCTTTACTGAAGATGTTGTTCTCGAGGAGAACGTGTCTGTGCCCGACCCTCCAGCTCATCAAGTGGAGGTTGAGAATCTTGAGGCTGCCACCACCAACACAAATGAAGCCAATGACGTTGTCATGGTTGAAGCAGATGTGGAGCCTGCACCAACCAATGTGCTAGAAGTCAGTGAAGCCAATGATGCTACTGCTCCTGTTCCTGCGCCTGCTGCTAGTCCTCAGTTTGACTATCACGTTGAGCACAGGCCTCAGGTACAGAAGCCAATGCCAAGGTTGCCCAGGTTTCCAGGTCCTGCATCAGCACCCGGATCCTTTAATGTCAACGGCTTCAAAGGAGACAACACCTTCTTCAATAGCGCCAAGAACCCGTACTCAAGGGAAAGAATATCTTCTGATCGGTTCTGGAGCTATCCGCAGCGAAGTTATTACTCATGCATTGTGTACAATCAAGGTCTCATTTTCCCTCATATGCGTCTTGACACTGAAGCCATAACTGGTCTGCCTTGCTTGGAAGAAGCTCTAGATTGCTTCAAAGAGTCTGGATTGTTGCCTTTCTTCACCGACCAAGAGCACTGGAACGAAGAGTTGCTGCTCCAATTCTATGCCACTCTTCACATTCGTGGCTACAACAGAGATCCAAAGACTTGGGTCCTTGACTGGATGACTGGCAATGTTCATCACGAAGCCAAAGCCTTTGATATCATTGAGCTCACTGATCTGCTCACTGATATCATTGATGCTGCATATCCTAAGGAGTTCTTTGTTGAAGATCTTGAGTATCTGCCACGCACTATCTATCACATTATCATGCGAACTCTCTGGCCCATCAAAGGACATTCTCCACATGCAAAGCTGGAAGGTGCAATGAATACTTTGGTCTTTTATATTCTTCACGGCAAATGCTTCAATGCACAAGACTTCTTCATCCGCCAACTTGCTGCATCAGGATCTGATCTTTTTGGCTTGAAGTTTTACGCTCCATGGATAATGCGACTGATCAAACTACACTCAGCTGTCTCATATCAGCCCTTTGCTCGCAATCATCGGATCTTTCTGCCTGATGTTGATATGTCCGTTGAAGCCATCTATCCAGAGCCTGCCAAGGAGCCTCTTAGTCTTCAGAATGCTGAGCATCAAAGTTTCTCTCAAAACATTGAAGGAGTTGAAGCAGTCACTCGTGTTTATCCTCTGGCTGGTACTACATGTGCACCTCATCGTGCCCTCACTGAAGCCACTGAAAGCACCATTACCCAACGGCCCAAGAAGCGGTCTCGTGTTCTCAATGACCGAGAGCTTCTAGTTGCCCTTCATCAGAAACAGGATAGGCATCATGACTGGCTGAAACGCCAAATGCAAAGCCTCTTGGTGGATGTCAACCGCATTCGCAATCTTGCCACCAAGAATGCCTTTGTTGCCCATGAAACCTGTTGGCGTACATGGAAAGGGCTGACGCTTATGTGTTCTGAAGATGATCTTCAAGAGGATGGCTTCTCTGAACGTTTCAAGTTTCACTCCACACCTCCAAGAAGGACTGTACTGCGACGAACTCCGTCTCTTGAAGACTCTGAGTTCTCTTCCTCCGCGGCAACTGTGAATGCCAGAGTGATCGAGGACGAAGACGATGCCACTTCACCGCTCCCTACTTCTGCACGCATTGACACTGTCCCGAGTTCGTCTGCACCGCCGAACAACACCGATGCCCTTGCTGCTTCACCTACTCCTCATGGGAACGAGTAGATACTCTATGTCTTCAAACCTTTTTGGTTCTTACTGACAAAAGGGGGAGAAGCATATGAGTTTGATAGTCTTCAAGCGGGTCCATATGGGTGGTTGCTTTATGTTTTGCCTAGTGTTTACAACTCTCGTTTTGATACATTTGGTTCTTTGAGTTGTAACACTTAAACTCGATAGTCGTCTGCTACTTATTTGCTATTCTGTGATGCGATGATAAATTCCTCATGTGCGACGATAAATTTCGCACTTAGATCATTTTGCAGACGTCCATTTTTCATTATGCATGTCATTATCTTCACATACTTTTCATGCATGATGAATTGTCATCATAAGTTGAAGAGAATCTCCACAAGTACAACCTGCCATGTGCATTTGCATTCCAAAAGCAAATTACTTATATGCACATCTTCAGGGGGAGCCCTTGCAACTTATGAAGACAATTCCCTATCCTTTACAATTTCACATATTATATTCCCCGTTGAAAACTTCAACTAGTTTGTCATCAATCACGAAAAAGGGGGAGATTGTAAGTGCATCTAGTGCCACCCCTAGTTGGTTTTGGAGTATTGACGACAAACCTAGTTGAGGGACTAATGTGTTTGTGAGAATTGCAGGATAACACAGGTAGAAGTCCCTCATTGATTCGGTTTTCCTACCAGAGATGACCCCTAAAAATGTATGAAGACATTGAAGTCAAAGGTGGTATGTGAAGACATTCACATTGAAGACTATGACAAGAGAAGACATCGCGTGAAGACTATGGAGCGCGAAGACTTAGCAGTTTCGTCGTTCTATGTTTTTCTTTGTTGAGTCATAGGAACCACCGTACTGTTAAGTGGGGTCCAAGAGAAACAGTCAGAATGACTGAAGTGATGCTTAACCAAAATCCTATGTCTTCGAGTGAAGACTATGAGAGCAAATCTTGTCCAGAGTTGGATAAGTCAGCTTTGCTTGTAGCCCAAGTAAAGTTGCCGTGTGTGTTTGAAATCTGACCGTTGGAACACGTGTCAGTTCCTTAGTGACCCAGGGTCATTTCGGACAAATCAGGTTGGGTTGCCTAGTGGCTATAAATAGCCCACCCCCTACAACCATAAACGGTTGGCTGCTCAGAGTTAAAGCACGGCTTTTGTCGTTTGAGAGCAACCCACCTCGAAGCCTTTGAGAGAGAATTCCTTGAGAGGATAAAGCCCTAACCACCCAGAGCCAAAGAGTGTTAGGCATCACTTAAGTCTTCCTGTCTGTGTAATCTGAAGACTTATTACACTTGAGGACTGTGAATCCTCCAGCCGGTTAGGCACCGTGTTCTGAGCATCCAAGAGTCATTGTGGATCGCCAGTGAACGAAGTCTGTGAAGGTTCGGAAGTCTACCTTGAAGACTTACCAGAGTGATTGGGCGAGGACTGGGTGCCCTTAGCTCAAGGGGAATGAGGTGAAGACGAGGTCTTCTGAGTTGAATCTCAGCCTCCCTAACCAGACGTACAGTTGTCACAGCAACTCGAACTGGTCCAACAAATCATTGTCTTCAGCGAGTCACTGGTTTCATCCTTCCCTTCCCTTTACTTACTGTTGGTCCTTGTGAAGTCATTGTACGATTGCATCACCATTTGGCTTCACTGAGTGATTACTTGTTCTGATTGGCTTCACAATATCTTCCTACCTGATCCTTACTGCCTAGCTGCTATTAGTCATTGTGCATTCACTTCATTGAATACTTGACTATGGTTTGCCTAGTGTAGTCTACCTTCCGCTGCATGGTAATAGGTTTATTTCTATTGTTTGTCTTCGAAACTTACATGTTTTGAAGACTTCCATAAAAATCGCCTATTCACCTCCCCCTCTAGTCGATCACTAGCACTTTCACTCTCAAGCAACCCTGCAACCAAATAACAAAGAGTCTCTTGTGTCCCCAACACACCCAATACTATGGTAAATTGTATAGGTGCACTAGTTCGATGAAGAGATGGTCATACAAATGGTATATGGATGGTAGATAATGGTTTTTGTAATCTGAAAATATAAGAATAGCATAGTGCAAGTTCCCTCAACAATAATAACATAGTTGGATGACATAACTATCCCTCAACATGCAACAAAGAGTCACTCCAAAGTCACTAATAGTAGAGAACAAATGAAGAGATTATGGTAGGGTACGAAACCACCTCAAAGTTATCCTTTCCAATCAATCAGTTGGGCTATTCCTATAAGTGTCACAAACAGCCCTAGAGTTCGTACTAGAATAACACCTTAAGACTCAAATCAACCAAAATCGTAATGTCACCTAGATACTCCAATGTCACCTCAAGTATCCGTGGGTATGATTATACGATATGCATCACACAATCTCAGATTCATCTATTCAACCAACATATAGAACCTCAAAGAGTGCCCCAAAGTTTCAACCGGAGAGTCAAGACGAAAACGTGTGCCAACCCCTATGCATAGATTCCCAAGGTCACGGAACCCGCAATTTGATCACCAAAACATACATCAAGTGGATCAATAGAATACCCCATTGTCACCATGGGTATCCCACGCAAGACATACATCAAGTGTTCTCAAATCCTTAAAGACTCAATCCAAAAAGATAACTTCAAAGGGAAAACTCAATCCATTACAAGAGAGTAGAGGGGGAGAAACATCATAAGATCCAACTATAATAGCAAAGCTCGAGATACATCATGATCGTGCCACCTCAATAACACGAGAGAGAGAGAGAGATCAAACACGTAGCTACTGGTACATACCCTCAGCCCCGAGGGAGAACTACTCGCTCCTCGTCACGGAGAGCACCGGGATGATGAAGATGGCCACCGGAGTGGGATTGCCCCCTCCGGCAGGGTGCTGAAACGGGTTTAGATTGGTGTTCGGTGGCTACGGAGGCTTGTGGCGGCGGAACTCCCGATCTCTTGTGCTCCCCGAAGTTTTTAGGGTGTATGGGTATATATGGGAGGAAGAAGTACGTCAGTGGACCTCCGGGCTGTCCACGAGGCAGGGTGCGCGCCTAGGGGGGTGGGCGCGCCCCTCACCCTTGTGGGCAGCCCGGGACTCTCCTGGTCCAACTCCAATACTCCGTGGGCTTCTTCTGGTCCAAAAATAAGTTCCGTGAAGTTTCAGGTCAATTGGACTCCGTTTGATTTTCCTTTTCCACGATACTCTAAAACAAGGAAAAAACAGAAACTGGCACTGGGCTCTGGGTTAATAGGTTAGTCCCAAAAATAATATAAAAGTGTATAATAAAGCCCATAAACATCCAAAAAAGGTAATATAATAGCATGGAACAATCAAAAATTATAGATACGTTGGAGACGTATCAGTCTCCTACTGGATTGATACCTTGGTTCTCAAAAACTGAGGAAATGCTTACGCTGCTTTACTGCATCGCCCTTTCCTCTTCAAGGGAAAACTAACGCAGTGCTCAAGATGTAGCAGAAACATCATAAGATACATCTATAATAGCAAAGCTCGCGATACATAAAGATCGTACCACCTCAAGAACACGAGAGAGAGAGAGAGAGATCAAACACATAGCTACTGGTACATACCCTCAGCCCCGAGGGTGAACTACTCCCTCCTCATCATGTAGAGCGTCGGGATGATGAAGATGGCCACCGAAGAGGGATTCCCCCCCTCCGGCAGGGTGCCGGAACGGGTCTAGATTGGTTTTCAGTGGCTACAGAGGCTTCTGGCGGCGTAACTCCTGATCTATTGTGCTCTTCGATGTTTTTAGGGTATATGGACATATATAGGCGAAAGAAGTCGGTCAGGGGAGCCACAAGGGGCCCACGAGGGTGGAGGGCGCGCCCAGGGGGTAGGGTGCGCCTCCATGCCTCATGGCTTCCTCGAAGCTTCCCTGATGTCTACTCCAAGTCTCCTCGATTGCTTCCGTTCCAAAAAATAACTCTCCCAAAGGTTTCATTCCATTTGGACTCCGTTTGATATTCCTTTTCTTCGAAACACTGAAATAGGCAAGAAAACAACAATTTGGGCTAGGCCTCGGGTTAATAGGTTAATCCCAAAAATAATATAAAAGTGTTTAGTAAAGCCCATAAACATCCAAAACAGATAATATAATAGCATGAATACTTCATAAATTATAGATATGTTTGAGACGTATCAGCATCCCCAAGCTTAATTCCTGCTCGTCCTTGAGTAGGTAAATGATAAAAGAAATAATTTATGAAGTGCGAATGCTAGCAGGTGCACAAGTTTGATCAATGATAATTTCAATCACCTTTTCTAGCATCATTATATATCATAACAGTAGCTTAACTCATATAACTTCTCATGATCAAGTAACAAACTATTCACATGTTAAAGTATAGATCATAAACTTTCTCGAAAACTAACAAACCGTGTTATTAGTCATCAAACAATTACAATTCATCTTATTTTCAGGAAGGGTCTATGTCAGAGCTTTAATTCAGCAAACTTCACATACTCAACTATCATTTAGGCTTTCACAATTGCTAACACTCACATGATATTTATGGGTTCAAAGTTTTAATCAGACATAGAGAAAGATAGGGGCTTATAGATTCGCCTCCCAACCTTTTACCTCAAGGGTAATGTCAACAATAATAGTTCATGTTGCCTTACATCCAATTGGATATATATATATATATACATCTGGGCTATTCTGTTACTAGTAACAGAATATTATTCTGTTACCCTTTTTGAACTGACGGTTTCAGGTGGTTGTACTCATGTTTTCGAAGCGGTTGAACTCATGCTTTCAGTTGTGTTTAACAGATCGTCTTCTTTAGTTCAAAAACTTTTTTGTAATTTTTTTGTCGGAACGTGATGTGTAATATATCGTTGGAAAGCTCTTGACAACCATATTTCAAGTATATTGAACGTTTTTACAAAATCATTATGGTTTAAGAGCAGTTTTGAAAAAACCATTTTTTTCAAAACCGAAAACGTGAATCGTATTTTGGACTCAATTTTCAAACGGTTTGTCGGAATTGAGAAAATAAGATGGCGTTGGAAAGCTGGTGAAAATCCGCATCTTCCATATATGTATTGTTTTTTCTAATTCTATATGATTTAGAAGTAATTTGAAAAACGGTGAAATTCTAGGCGAAACGTATTTTCGCGATTTTTTGCAAACGGTTTGTCGGATTGACGCAAATGATACGGCGTTGGAAAGCAATGTAAAATGCGCAACTTATTCGTATAGAAATGTTTGTATAATTCCTTACGGTTTAAAAACGAATTCGAATACGGTCAAATTTGATTTTGAACGCGATTTTTTAAAAAGTTTGTCAAAATATGGCAAATAATATACCGTTGAAACGGAGATGGCAACTTTCTCCATATAGTTACTTCTAGCTCCCAGCAAAATTCATAAAATGGAAGGCAGATAGGTCTAGCTACTCTATTATGAAGCTCACCTTCATACTTGAGAGACCAATGAACCACTGATGAAGGAGCTCCCTGTGGCCGCTCCCTATATCCAGCTGAAGAAAGACCGACGACAATGGCGCATGAACCAGTATGATTATCGTGGGGCAGGACGACGACAGCCTGATCATTGAAAAAATCCAGGGAAGAGCACGGAGTGGCCTGCACGCAGCTCTTCTCGTGAACAGCGGCGGAGGGTGCAGTTGTACTGATGAGATGAAGATCCTCACCCTCCTGCTGCTGAGCACTACGTCACAGAATACCAACTACCATCAGTTGTAGTCAAAGCACTTACTGAAAAGGTCCCATTGGCATGCCGAAGTTGCTTATTTACTCGATATTCTGAAAAGATCAATACCAAGACTAACATCATAACTGGATTTTTTCTAATGGATACATACTGATGAACTACTACAAGTCTTCTTGTTGAACTGTCCTTGCTGTTCAAGATGTTTTTTCTTTTTAAAAAATTTAACTGAAGAGTACTCCAAATGGGGTGGTTTTTTTTTAAAAAATATGAACTTTAAGGAAAAGAACGCCTGAACGTTTGAGACGGTAGTGTGTGAACTTCTCGATGGAACATTTTATTTTAAATGTTTGTGTGATCAAAACTAGAAAAAGAGTGGGAAATAGGATGTGCACTTTCCTGTACAGCAAGTTTGAACTCCCTGTCAAATGATTTGTTTCAGTAGCAGAAAAAATTGGCTAAACCTCTTACATACAAAACTGAACTAATTCAACATTCACACATCGAGAAGTTTGAACTTCACTCAAAAATTTAAATAGTTCAACCAAATACATAAAAACAGAAAAGATGCTATAATTAGTCTTGTTTTGCGAACACTCAAGCAAGCAGCAGTTGAACATATATGGAGATACGAGGATGAGATGACAAAAGCTGACCTTTAGTAGATGGCAAAGAACGGCCGACGACATCAGTTGTTTTTTTCCTGAAAACACACAACACTTTTTTGGAATGTATCAGTACAAGCTGAGATTTTCATCAAACTTGCTAATTAGTACTCATGTACTTACTGGGACCACACATATCCTAATATTAGTACTCATGTACTTACTGCGGCCTGCACTCAGCTCCTTGAGCGACCGGCCACAAAACAAGAAGTTGTATTGTTAAGCAGGAGGTCCTCAACCCCGTGACTCCTCCAGCAGGCTTTTATACACCCAGAATGCATCTTCTCGTCAGTCCAATTCATGTACTGTGAACAGAGGAAGGAAGGATCAGCAAGTTCAATGTTTTTAGGAACTAAGGATCCATGAAGTTCAAAACTAGAGGAAACTAGAGGAAAGGCTCTAACCTCCACCAAGTGCAGTAGCTGAGCCATGCTGCAGCAGGAGAGCGACAACATGCTCGAACGGGCGTTGCTGGTGGGAACCAGTGGGATCCAGATTGCTGTTTTTGCGATGAATGGCCTGCGGAGGTGGCGCTGAACGGCCTGCGGCGGTGGCTGTAATCGGCTAGGGCGCACCTAAAGACATGCCAACATAAAAATATATATCTTAGTGTTACAAGAAATAATACAAGCAAAGATGCATTCTAGTTATATGAGCAAATGAAAAGAAATTCAGCCGTACAAGCCTAATGAGTTGTTGTTGTTTGTATTGCCCAAAAAGAAATGAAAAATCATATGTAATTTCCAAGAGGGAAGAAAATTTTGAACTCTTTCGCAAGTATATGTGATAAACAGATACAACGTATCCATTGAACTGATATGTTTTTTTGTCAATGAACTTTTGTGATATAGGAACTTGAATTTGTACCAATAGTTTAGGTTTACCATGTCAAAAGCAAGCAACATGCATATATATTGATCTGCTAGTCAACACATCAACAAGCACGACAGCAACATACAACAATGGCTATATCTCTGATGCAAACTTAATTTGAGCAGAAAATGTTCATCTTTTGACACCTCGAAACCACTAGCTACAATTTTTTTGCTTCCAATCTTTGAACTGAGCAAAATTATGATTTTTTTGCTCCCAACCTCCTGCATATATATTTTCGAACTGATGTTTTTCTGTCATTGAACTGATGTTTTTCTGTCATCAAACTGATATTTTTCTGTCATTGAACTGATGTTTTTCTGTCGTTGAACTTATAGATTTCCATTTGTAAGTTTTGCTTTTATAAATATCATGTGTGTTTGTTTATGTACTGAAAACGGAATACATACTGAACTTAACAATATGGAAACAACAATACTTCCTACTTGTTCTCTCTTTGTTGCCATATAGTTAGAGCTTACAGCCACATGAGCAAAATATTTTATCGTACTTTGTAATAATCTGACATATAGTATAAAACCAAACTGGGTTTTAACACATACAATTGAACTTTTTATGTATGTTTTTTGAACTGACGACATATATACATGGTGAACTACAGAGCATCAATTTGGCAGTAAACAAGATTCACATTTTCAGAATCAGGAGATGGACCAAACTGATTGTTCTAGGTACGATGAAATGATTTTGCAGATAAAAATCTAGTTTCTAGGTACGGTGGACTGCAGGAGCAAAATGGGACACTTTGATTGAAAGTGACTGGTTTCTTCAATTGAGCAGGTGCCCGAGCGGCGTGGTGCTAGGGGGCGGCGCGCGGTAGCGGACTGTTGCTCGCGACTAACTCGACCATTTCGACGCCATGGGGCTGAACTGAGGACAGCTATGGGAGTAGGGAGCATCGAGCGCGGGTGGTGGCGCATACCTAGGTGAAGCGAGAAGATTGGCTGCTTTGGGCCCAGGGGTTGGAGGCCGTCTTCAGCCATGGCGAGAACCAGGGACGCCTACCTCAGTCGCAGAGCATCTTGCGCCTCCACACTTCCCCGCCGCACCGGGCCCCTGCAACCATGGGCGAGATCCAGGAGGTTGGTCGCGGGCGCCATGTCCGGGGGGCGGGCACAGGCGGCTTCCTGCCCGAAGATGGTGGAGGCGGGGCGGCGGGCGGATTCGGGGAAGAAGGTGGGGATGGGGCGGCGGCCAGAGATGGTGGAGAAGGTGGGGGTTGGGCGGTGGTCTGAGACAGGGGAAGAAGGTGGGGATGGGGCGGCGGCTGGAGACGGGGGAGAAGGTGGGAGTTGGGCGCCAACGGGGAAGAAGGTGAGGGGTAACAGAATAATATTTTGTTACTAGTAATAGAATAGCCATGTCCTATATATATATCAGGATCTTTCCTACACAATGTGCTTGCCAAAGGATAAAATGTAAAAAGGAAAGGTGAAGATCACCATGACTCTTGCATAAGGTATAAGACAAGAATAAAAGATAGGCCCTTCGCAGAGGGGAGCAGAGGTTGTCATGCGCTTTTATAGTTGGATGCACAAAATCTTAATGCGAAAGAAAGTCACTTTATATTACCACTTGTGATAGGGACCTTTATTATGCAGTCCATCGCTTTTATTTCTTCCTCATGACAAGATCGTATAAAGCTTATTTTCTCCACACTAATAGATCATACATATTTAGTGAGCAATTTTTATTGCATGCACCGATGACAACTTACTTGAAGGATCTTACTCAATCCATAGGTAGGTATGGTGGACTCTCATGGCAATACTGGTTTAAGGGATGTTTGGAAGCACAAGTAGTATCTCTACTTGGTGCAAAGAATTTGGCTAGCATGAGGGGGAAAGGCAAGGTCAACATGTTGGATGATCCATGATAATATACTTTATTTCAGATATAAGAAAGCATAACGCATTACATTGTCTTCCTTGTCCAACATCAACCTTTTAACATGTCATATTTTAATGAGTGCTCACAATTACAACAGATGTACAAGATAGTATATTTATATGTGAAATCTCTATTCCCTCAATATTCCTTCATGAATTGTTCAAGTGACCTATACAATGTTTGCTAACCTTCAAGAAATTTACCACCTCTACTTCTTATACGTGCAGTCATTACTCCCCATGGGATAAGCATATGAAACATATATAATTTTGGATTTATTATATTCAATTCATTCAACCATTTGCTCATAGGATATATGTGAAGCGCGTAAATGAATAAAAAACTACTCCGAAAGATATAAGTGAAGATCAATGAGTCGTTCAATAATTATTTAGCTATGTGAAGACTCTCCCATTTAATAATTTCATATCTTGATACTTTATCCAAACAGCAAGCAAAACAAAATAAAATGACATCTAAGAATAGCAAACATCATGTGAAGAAGCAAAAACCAAGGATCAACCGATACTAACCGATAGTTGTTGAAGAAGAAAGGTGGGATGCCAACCGGGGCATCCCCAAGCTTAGACGCTTGAGACTTCTTGAAATATTACCTTGGGATGCCTTGGGCATCCCCAAGCTTGAGCATTTGTTTCTCCTTAATTCCTTTCATATCGCGGTTTCCCTAAATCTTAAAAGCTTCATCCAAACAAAACTCAACAAGAACTTGTGAGATAGGTTAGTATAAGTCCATGCAATAACCTTACCATAATATTCTATAGCAAATCACTAAAATTATTAGTAAACATTGCATACTAAATGCCTACGCATATTTAATAGTCCTATCCTCAAATAGAATCATTAAACAAGCAAACATATGCAAACAATGCAAACATAACAGCAATCTGCCTAAACAGGACAGTCTGTGAAGAATGCAGCAAGATTCATACTTCCCTAGCTCCAAAAATTATGGAAGAAAATTCCCACTGTAGTAAATTTATCAAAGCTTATTATGCGAAAGGTTTCAACATTTTTTTTGCAACAGTGGTAAGCTTTCTGTTTTCAAACAGCAACATGTAGACTTGTAAAATAGGCATAGTAAAGGCCATCAATGCCACTTTTATTGAAATAAAAGATGCAAAACATTGTTCTACATAACAGCAAGCAAATCCTAACAAAATAAATTGACGCACCAAGCAAAACACATATCATGTGGTGAATAAAAGTATAGCTCCAAGTAAAGTTACCGATGAACGAAGACGAAAGAGGGGATGCCTTCCGGGGCATCCCCAAGCTTAGGCTGTTGGTTGTCCTTGAAATTACCTTGGGGTGCCTTGGGAATCCCCAAGTTATGGTTTTTCCACTCCTTATTCCATATTCCATCGAATCTTTACCCAAAACTTCAAAACTTCACAACACAAAACTTAATAGAAAACTCGTGAGCTACGTTAGTAAAAGAAAACAAACCACCACTTCAAGGTACTGTAATGAACTCATTATTTATTTATATTGGTGTTAAACCTACTGTATTCCAACTTTTATATGGTTCATAAACTCTATTACTAGCCATAGATTCATAAAAATAAGCAAACAACACACGAAAAACAGAATCTGTCAAAAACAGAACAGTCTGTAGTAATCTGTAGGTTTCGAATACTTCTGGAAGCCCAAAAATTTTGAAATAAATTTCTGGACGTGGGTAATTTATCTTCTAATCATCTGCAAAAATAATTAACTAAATATCAATTTCTATTAAAAAATGGAAGCAAATCTCGTGAGCCCTAAAGTTTCTGTTTTTTACAACAAGATCGCAAAGACTTTCCCTAAGTCTTCCCAAAAGGTTCTACTTGCCACAAACACTAATTAAAATCATAAAACCACATATAAACAGATGCTATTTGAATTATTTATTACTAAACAGGAGCAAAAATCAAAGAACAAAAATAAAATTGGGTTGCCTCCCAAAAAGCGCTATCGTTTAACGCCCCTAGCTAGGCCTGATGATTTCAATGATGCTCACATAAAAGATAAGAATTGAACATAAAGAGAGCATCATGAAGAATATGACTAGCACATTTAAGTCTAACCCACTTCCTATGCATAGGGATTTTGTGAGAAAATAATTTATTTTAACAATAATCAATTAGCATAGGAAGGCAAAACAAGCATAACTTTAAAACTTTAAGCACATAGAGAGGAAACTTGGTATTATTGCAATTCCTACAAGCATATATTCCTCCCTCATAATAATTTTCAGTAGCATCATGAATGAATTCAACAATATAACTACCACATAAAGCATTATTCTCAAGATTCACAAGCATAGAAATTTTATTACTCTCCACATAAGAAAAATTCTTTTCATTCATAATAGTGGGAGCAAACTCAATAAAATAACTATCATGGGAGGCATAATCCAATTGAAAATTAAAATCATGATGACAAGTTCCATGGTTATCATTATTCTTTATAGCATACATGTCATCACAATAATCATCATAGATAGCAACTTTGTTCACATAATCAATTAGAACCTCTTCCGAAATAGTGGATTCATCACTAAATAAAGTCATGACCTCTCCAAATCCACTTTCACAATTATCACGATATGATTCAACACCCTCCAAAATAGTGGGATCATTAATTCCTAAAGTTGACACTCTTCCAAACCCACTTTCATCAATATAATCATGAAAAAATAGGAGGCATTCTATCATCAAAATAAATTTGCTCATCAAAACTTGGGGGACAAAAAATATCATCTTCATCAAACATAGCATCCCCAAGCTTGTGGCTTTGCATATCATTAGCATCAAGGATATTCAAGGAATTCATACTAACAACATTGCAATCATGCTCATCATTCAAATATTTAGTGCCAAACATTCCGATGCATTCTTCTTCTAGCACTTGAGCACAATTATCGGAATCCTTATTTTCACGAAAGACATTGAAAAGATGAAGCATATGAGGCATCCTTAATTAGATTTTCTGTAGTTTTCTTTTATAAACTAAACTAGTGATAAAACAAGAAACTAAAAGATTCGATTGCAAGATCTAAAGATATACCTTCAAGGGCAAACCTCCCCGGCAACGGCGCTAGAAAAGAGCTTGATGTCTGTCGGTGTGAAAACCGGTGGATCTCGGGTAGGGGGTCCCGAACTGTGCGTCTAGGCCGGATGGTAATAGGAGGCAGGGGACACGAAGTTTTACCCAGGTTCGGGCCCTCTCGATGGAGGTAAAACCCTACGTCCTGCTTGATTAATATTGATGATATGGGTAGTACAAGAGTAGATCTACCATGAGATCAGAGAGGCTCAACCCTAGAAGCTAGCCTGTGGTATGATTGTTGTTCTGTATGTTGTCCTACGGACTAAAACCCTCCGGTTTATATAGACACCGTAGAGGGTTAGGGTTACACAAAGTCGGTTACAATGGTAGGAGATCTGCATATCCGTATCGCCAAGCTTTCCTTCCACGCCAAGGAAAGTCCCTTCCGGACACGGGACGAAGTCTTCAATCTTGTATCCTCATAGTCCAGGAGTCCGGCTGAAGGTATAGTCCGGCCATACGGACACCCCCTAATCCAGGACTCCCTCAGTAGCCCCTGAACCAGGCTTCAATGACGACGAGTCCGGCGTGCAGATTGTCTTCGGCATTAAAAGGCGGGTTCCTCCTCCAAGTATTTCATAGAAGATTTTGAACACAAAGATAGTGTCTGGCTCTGCAAAATAAGTTTCCACATATTGCCATGAGAGAATAACATTTACACAAATCTAATCTGCTGACGTATTCCGTAGTGTGGCACACCACGGCCAAGCCTTTATCTGAGTCGTTTTATTATCCCACCTCAGCGCGTCATGCGAGGCGGTTTCCTTGGCACGTCTTGTTAAAGCAGAGATCGTGTCCCCTTATTCCGGGATTCTCATAAATACGGGCGTGGGTAACCCAACCGCGCCATTGATTACGGCGCTTGGAGATATGCGAGTTTTACCAGGCTGGTGGGGACACGTAGTTGCGTCCACCCATATAAGGGGATAAGGATCCACCTTTTCACCTACGCCTTCTTCCTCCCTTGCTTATCCAGTCTCGCACACTCGAGCTCCAGCACCCAAGTCCGCACTCCCCACCTCAACCTTCTCCAGCCATGTCCGGAGCGGGAGGCATGTGGATGGTCTCCTCCGTTACGGAGGGACACATCAAAAAACTGAGGATGGATGAATACTTGTCTAACGACATCGCGTACCGGCTTCCCGAAAAAGGGCAGCTCATCCCCACCCCTAGGCCCCATGAGAGGGTGGTGTTCCTCCCCCATTTCCTCCACGGACTGGGCTTCCCTCTTCACCCATTTGTCCGGGGGCTCATGTTGTACTATGGCCTGGATTTCCACGATCTGGCCCCGTACTTTGTCCTCAACATCTTGGCGTTTATCGTCGTGTGCGAGGCTTTCCTCCGCATCTGCCCCCATTTCGGCCTATGGCTCAAGACTTTCAAAGTCAAGCCGAAGGTGGTGCGCGGCAACCAGGCGGAGTGCGGAGGCGCCATGGTGGGCAAGATGCCCAACGTCTTATGGCTCGAGGGCTCCTTTGTGGAGACCCTGAAGGGGTGGCAATCGGGGTGGTTTTACAACACCGAGCCGCGCGACCCCGAATGGGTCGCAGCCCCCGAGTTTCGATCCGGACCCCCTACGTGGCTCACCTCCTGGAAGGAGACGGGCCTGTCGTGGGGTAAAAAAGGAGAGCTGACCAGACTCCAAACCTGCGTCCAAACCCTGGTGGACAAGAAGCTCAAACTTGTCCACGTAGTCCAGGTTATGCTCATCCGCCTGATCCTCCCGTGTCAACAACGGGCTTTCAACCTGTGGGAGTTCGACCCGGCACGGCACCGAACTCTGAGCAGGCTCTTCGACACGACGTACGAAGATGCCTGGAAGGTGCTTTTCAAGGGCGCCGAGGCCCCCGCATCCGCTACCGAGGATCACGGATTCAGTACGCAGCGTCACGCTCATGCGGTAAGCTGTTTTTTCTTTTACAGGGTATCAGTTTTTCATAGTTTAACTCCATGCGGCATCTAATCTCCCTTACCTTTGACAGGATTGGCAGGAGACGTCCGGACAGATCAACTGTCCGGCTCCTTTGCCCGAAGGCCCAGCGGACGTTTGTTTGGCGAAGCTGCTGGTTCCGGCACCCCATGTGGTGCTGGAGAAGAAGGCCAAGAAGAGGGCCACGGGGACTCGAAATAGTGCCCGGTGCCTGGAGGTGTCGGATCCCTCATCCGACGACTCCAAGACGCACTCCTCCCATGAAGACGAGGAGGAGGAAGAAGAGACCCCTCCCCCTCCAGCGGGGGAAGGGAAGAAAAGGAAGGCCGCCCCAACTGGGGAGGCCGAAGGGTCCAAGAAGGGGAAAACCCTTCCTCCGGACTACTCCACTGACGCCGACGACGGCGGAGAGGAGTGGCCGCTCAGGGCCAAGCCCCTGGCAAAATCGTAAGTATCCGGATACCAGAGTAATTCATAGTATTCGTTTATTGCACAACTTTCCCTTATGTCGAATATTTTTATGCAGCCCACCCAAAGACCGGCTCCCTTATGTCGAATATGTTTATGCAGCCCACCCAAAGACCGGCTCGACGCGTCGTCTAGCGGCTCACTGGACTCGTCGGATGTGAACTCGCTTCCGACAGCTTCCTCCCCCCGCCCTATGGACGACACAGAAGTGTTGTCCCAACAAGTTCCAAGCCGGGAGGAGGTGGTCCTGGAGGCGCCGCAAGGCGACCTCCCGGACTCCAGGAGTAAAGGGGATGAAACCCCCCAGGGCTCCAAGTCCGGGTCTAGGCCGGACACCACTCCGGAACCTTCAAAGGTTCCAAAGTCCGGCGGGGGACCTCCTTCCAAGAGGAGCAAGCCCACCGTGTCGGTGACCCCCATCCAACCAAAGGCGCCGGACAATCTGTTGGAGGCGCTCCAAGGCGCCTCCATCGACGAGGAGCACCGCACCATTATGAGTGCGGTGGTCCAGAAGGTTCAGTCCGCCAAGAGCAGACTGACTGAAGCTTGTACTAGCCTTTTAACAGGCTTTGAGGTAAGTAAAGAATGTGTAAACAATATTACTGCATAGACAGTAGCCCCTGATGCTCTATTTGGCGTTCGGGAAGAAAAGCCGAATAGAGGATCAAATAAAATTCGCAGTAGTCTAACAAAAAGGAGTCAATATGCGTATGCAGGCTTCTCTGCTTGCGTCCGCCGCACTGACTGCGGAAGTGGACACGCTAAAGCAGAACCTCGAGCGGTCCGAGCAAGAGCTCGGGCGTGCCAAGAAGCAGCTCAAGGACAATGAAGGTAAGAAATACCTTGTTTAAATATATATATATATAAAGGTGCAATTGCAAAAAATGACAGGATTATCGTGGCTATTGTAGGGGCCACGTCTGAGGTGGCGACCCTTAAGCAAGCGCTGCTCGAGGCCGAGAAGAGGGCGGCCACGGAGCGCACTGAGCGGGAGAAGTATGAGGCCCAGGTTGTCAAGGTGCGGCAAGAGCTCCAGGTTCTCATGAAAAAACATGAGAGTTTGGAGCTTGACTCAAAGACGCGAGCGTCCGAGCTCGCGGCGGCTATTGAAAATGCCAAGTCTGCTAAGGCCGAATCCCAAAAGGCCCTCCAGGAGTTGGATGAGGTGAAGAAGATAGCGGCGGGTAAGGCATTCTTTATGCAAAGCAAACACATAAACGTGAGTTATTTGTTACTTACCCGAATCCGGAGCTCTCCAGGAGCGTTCGCAGATCTTCCCCGCAGTGTGTCTGATGCCACCGCATTCTATCGAGCCGAGGAGGGCAGCTCGACAGAGAAGGTGTTCTGGTCTCAGTACGTTGAGGCCAGACACCCCGTGCCCCTGAGCGACCAGCTGAAGCAACTGGTCGAGCTCCACAAGGCGGCCGAACAGGCCATGAAGGGCCTCATAGTTCGGCTGTGGCCTGGAGAGGCTCTGCCTGGCAGCTAGTTCGGGCTGGTGCGGCGGCTGGTGGGGGCCTGTCCGAGGCTCGAAGTCATCAAGCGCTCCGTCGGGATTGAAGGTGCCCGTAGGGCCCTTGCCCGTTCTAAGGTGCACTGGGGAAAGCTGGATGCTGAGAAGCTTGTGAAGGACGGGCCACCGCCGGGGAAAGAGCATCGCAAGCCCGAGAATTACTATAAGGATGTTCTGAAGGGTGCCTGCCTTGTGGCGGATTAATGTTCCAAGGATGTATTTTTTGAGTAAAACTCGCTTGTTTTGCCCTGTGCGCTGAAAACTTGTTCATATGCGCTAAGCAATGTTGTTGGAATTTAAAATATTACCTTCCGTGCGGCTGTTTATCAATTCTGAGAGATGGCGAGTCGTCGGCTTCGGCCCCCGTGCCGCTAGTGCTGGGGTGTTCGGGGATAAACCTGAGCGCTCTTTTTCCCACGTTTGGGTCCTTCGAGGGAGGCGCTCAGCCCAACGAACAAGGCAATCAGACTATAATGCGTGAACACTCTCACTTAGCCATAGAATTCTATAATTTTAAATTTCGGCGAAGCCCCTGGTATTCGGAAGACCGAGTTCGGGGCACTATCCACGCCTTGGCCGGAAGAGCCGACTCCTCGCTCTAAGCGGCATAAGTCTTTAGGGACTCGAAAAACCTCTCGAACAGCGACCAGCTCTCGCTTCATCATGATAGTCAGTTTTAGCTTTCTCCACTGAGGCACTCGACCTAGCTCAACTGGGGCACAATCGCAGTGGTTCTCCTAGTGCTACCTTAGCCGATATAGCGGAACGTAAGGCACCAAAACATAGGAGCCGGGCAAACCCAACTATTGACCCAAGACATGATTCGGAGCCAATGCATATAATGCTATAAGTTCGGGGTGCTGCACTTGTTAAAGTGTTCGTACTTCTCACACCATATTGAGGGGTATTGAAGCCCCTGGCGTATTTTGGCCGTACCAAAGTGTACGGGTGCAACATGTCGTTAAGGAACATATATTAAAAAAAGAGTAATGCAAACATAGACAAAAGCTATGCATTGTTTATTAAAGAGGGCTGCGATCAAAGCAAAACGATACAAATAATGCGATAAGCAAAAGGTTGGACTATTTAACATGTACGTTCCAGGGGCAAGCTGCGGAATAGTATGCGAAATAGGTATACTGCTCATGATAGAGACCACCTGGATGTTCCGTAATGCGGCGTGGCTTGTCTGCTTCCCTGGTTCTTGCATCGTCTGTGCGGCAATTGAACTGCCGAACAGGCCTTCCGAAGAGTGGAGTCCTGAAAGTAAGAGAAAATTAAAAAATCGGCAGCCCCTGGTGCGGGTTAAGCCGTGTTTCGGGCGTGCCGTGATGGTGCCCCTGCCCCTGTACCCATGGTATTTCTAGAGTGTAGTTATGTACGCGAAGTACGGGTGTCGCATTTTTGCGAGGGCTGGGGTTGGGGCCGCATTGCTACGCCTGCTCGGATCGTGCCAGGCGGTCTTGTTGTAGGTTACTCCGGGCGCGCTTGATGGTGTCCGGTCGTTTAATGGCTGGACTGGAGAACTGCCTGGAGAGGCTGCTTTGTACTTCCATTGCAAGGGCCGCCGTGTGCTCCTCCGTTCGGAGGGAGCGTTCGGTGTTTCCATTGACCGTAATTACTCCTCGAGGGCCTGGCATCTTGAGCTTAAGGTATGCATAGTGCGGTACCGCATTGAACTTGGCGAATGCGGTTCGCCCGAGCAGTGCGTGATAGCCACTGCGGAATGGGACTATGTCGAAGATTAACTCCTCGCTTCGGAAATTATCCGGAGATCCGAAGACCACTTCAAGTGTGACTGAGCCTGTACAGTTGGCCTCTACACCTGGTATTACGCCTTTAAAGGTCGTTTTGGTGGGCTTAATCCTCGAGGGATCTATGCCCATTTTCCGCACTATATCCTGGTAAAGCAGGTTCAGGCTACTGCCGCCATCCATAAGGACTCTAGTGAGATGAAATCCATCAATAATTGGGTCTAGAACCAATGTGGCAAATCCGCCATGACGGGTGCTAGTGGGATGGTCCCTTCGATCAAAGGTGATCGGGCAGGAGGACCATGGGTTGAACTTTGGGGCGACTGGCTCTATCGCGTATATGTCCCTTAACGCGCGCTTCCGCTCCCTTTTGGGGACGTGGGTTGCGTATATCATGTTCACCGTCCGCACTTGTGGGGGAAAACCCTTCTGTCCACTGTTGTTCGGCGGCCGAGGCTCCTCGTTGTCATCGCTATGCCGCCCCTTGTCTTCATTTTCGGCGTTTAACTTGCCTGCCTGCTTGAACACCCAACAATCCCAGTTGGTGTGATTGGCCGGCTTTTCGGGGGTGCCATGTATTTGGCACAAGCGGTCGAGTATTCGATCCAAACTGGACGGGCCCCTAGGATTCCTTTTGAATGGCTTTTTCCGCTGACCGGATTTAGAGCCTCTGAATCCGGCATTAACTGCCGTATCCTCAGCATTGTCGCCGTTAATGCGGCGCTTCTGCTTGTTGCGACGCGACCTGCCACTACTGTCCCTGGTATCCGAATTACCAGGGTTCTTGGTTATATTGTTGCTACGAGCAAGCCAGCTGTCTTCTCCCGCGCAAAAGCGGGTCATGAGTGTCGTGAGTGCTGCCATAGATTTCGGCTTTTCCTGTCCTAGGTGCCGGGCGATCCACTCGTCATGGATATTGTGCTTGAAGGCTGCTAGGGCCTCTGCGTCCGGACAGTCGACTATTTGATTTTTCTTTGTTAGAAACCGTGTCCAAAATTACCTGGCTGATTCCTCTGGCTGCTGAATTACGTGGCTTAGGTCATCGGCGTCTGGTGGTCGCACGTAAGTGCCCTGGAAATTGTCGAGGAATGCGGCTTCCAGGTCCTCCCAACAACTGATTGATCCTGCTGGCAAGCTGTTAAACCAATGCCGAGCTGGTCCTTTGAGCTTGAGTGGGAGGTATTTGATGGCGTGGAGATCATCACCGCGGGCCATGTGGATATGAAGGAGATAATCTTCGATCCATACCGCAGGATCTGTTGTGCCATCATATGATTCGATATTTACGGGCTTGAAACCCTCGGGGATTTGATGATCCATTACTTCGTCTTTGAAGCATAGTGGGTGTGCGGCGCCTCTGTACTGGGCTATATCACGACGTAGCTCCAATGAGCTTTGTCTACTGTGTTCGGCCCTACTGGATTTATGCCCGGCGTGACGGTTATTGTTTCGAGTCATGGGGCGCCCACGCGATCCGTAGATCGATCTTGTTTGCCTTGCCTTGTCCTCCAACATTTCTCACAGGTCTGGCGCATTTTCCCGTGCCTTGGTACGGGGTGCGGCTTGAGTGGAGGGCCGAGAGGCCTCTTTGTCGCGGCCACGAGGTGGCCGGTCGGCCGTTGTCACAGCCCCAGTTTAGGCCTTTCTTGACTTTGCTTGTTCACCATGCCATCATGTTTAAATTCCAAAGAAATTTGAAATGGGGATTGTTGAAACCCTAGCACCAAATGAAATTTAACTAGGTTCAATAAAAATATTTTCAATAACCCAGAATGCCCTTTGGAAATGTTCATGATTTATGTTAAAGGTGAAAAACTCTTCCAAAAATGATGACCATATTTATAGGCTATTCCTGGATTTTTGAATCAAATCTAAAGCTATTTGACTTTGGGCATTTAAACACTATTAATAATTTAAATGCTCAAATAATGTTGGAACTATTTTTGGGCCACTGAAATAATTCAGCAAGTGCCCATGAATATTTTCAGGATTTTAGGAAATGCCTTGGTATTTTTCCTAAGCTCAAAACAGAGGCAAATAAATAGAAAAACAAAAACAGAAAGCAAAGAGCAGAGAGTTACCTAGACTTACCTCTGTAGCCCACCTGGCAGCCCAAGTGGCCGGCCCAGCCCACCACTGCCTCCTTCCCTGTCATCTTCCTCCTCTGCCAGAAGGACGAGCGCGTGCCCGACGCGCGCGCACCGCAGTGCGACCACCTCCACCCTGCCTGGCTGCCCCCTCCTCGCTCTCGACCCTCCCCGCGATGCCATGCAACCTCCCCGACCCCCTCGAGCTCTCTCCCGTGCCTCTCCCCTCCTCTGGTCCTCTCTCCCTCTCGTGCCGAGCACCACCGTCGCCGCCGCCCGCTGTCCCCATGGCTACCGAGCTCCCCTCGCCTCTCCGAGCAGTCCACGGGCTCCGCCTCCATCTCCCGCGTCTCTCCGTCAGCTTGCACGACGTCGGACGCCCTGCCTCGCCCTCTACCCCACCATCTTCGTCGTCTCTGCCCCGAGATCGCCGACGGCCGCACAACCTCATCATCCCCTCCCTGAGCTCGCCGAGGCCACCGTAGCAACCGCTGTGTGCTCCTCTCTGTTTCCCCCTAACCCCGCTGCTCCTCTCACCCTCTAGCTGCAACTCCCACCATGGCCAAATCCCGCCGCCGCCCGGGCTCGTTGCCGGAGTTGCTCCGGCGACTTTTTGGTCGTGCCAGCGTGTTCAAAGGGTTTGTGGGCATGCGTATGTATTGCACGCATCAAGAACCAGTCGATTTGCACACCGCAGCGACGAATTTGTCGTCACCCGAACTCCGGCCGCCGCCTTTGAGCTCGCCGCGTCGTCTCCGGCCACACCCGCACCTACCACCACCACCGTTGGACGCGCTGCTTTGCGGGAGTTAATCCGGTGACGTGGTAGATTAGTTAATGTTAATGACGCAGTTAGTTAGTACTTAGTGACACTGACAGCCGGGCCCCGTGGCCTAATTAAACTTGGTTTAGTTACTTCTTAGGATTAACTAACCACAGTGGCCCCACGCGTCAGTTTTGACCGTGCTGATGTGGCCATTGACTGGGCCCACCTGCCAGGGACACAAATGACACTGTGTCACTGTGGTGTGGACCCCACATGTCAGATTTGACCTGGACGGTGCCTGTTGACCTGCTGAGGTCAGCATGACGCAATGCTGACGCAGTAAATGATTTTCTGGATTTGAAATAATTCAGGAAATTCCAAAAAAATTGCCTAAACTTCTAAAAATCATAGAAAATCAACCGTAACTCCAAATGAAATAAATTATATATGAAAATTGATCAGAAAAATCTACTCTATCCATCTGTACCATTTTAATGCATGTTAGAACAACTTATGGCTGATGTTTAGAGAAAATCATATAAAGGGCATTTAAACCTTCACATATGAAGTTGAATTTGAACATAGGGTTCAAACCAACTTCATTTAACTTGTTGCTAGTTGCATTAACTCAAATCATAGCATATTGATATGTCACGATCATGCATCATATTGTGCATTGCATTGATTGTGTTTCCTTCTCTGTTGCCGGTATTTGTCCCCTCTCGATAGACGTGGTATCGACGTTGAGATCGATGACACCAATGAAGAACTAGATTATCTTCAGAAGTGCGAGGCAAGCAAAAAACCCCTTGTTCATTCCGATACAATCCCACTCTCTCGCTCCTGCTCTCTTTTACTGCATTAGGACAACAACGATTAAACTGTTACATGCTGCGGTAGCTGAACCCCTTTTCCTCTGCATGACCTGTCATTGCCACAGTAAATAGATGAAACCCACTAGTATGAGTAGGAGTTGTTTGAGCCATGATGTGCCTACTCATCCATGCTTGTTTGTCAGGCCTGCTACTTCTTAGAGTTGAGTCACGTCTGATTCATCCGGGATGAATTGGAATGGTGATGAACATGTCCTACTGTGTGTGAGCTAAGTGTGTGAACAAGATTTGGTAAAGGTAGCGGTGAGAGGCCATGCAGGAGTACATGGTGGGTTGTCTCATTGAAAATGTCCTCGGGAACTGAGTTCTGTATTTGTGATCCATGAAACAGCTACTACCACACGTTGGGCCCTGAAATATGACCCCGCTCGACTTACTGACCCCTCTCGTCCTCTGTCCAGGAGTTGCAAGTAGTTTCTGGTGTTTGTAGTATGCTGGGGGCCGCACGCAGCGCTGACCATAGGGGTGGGCTGCGTTGCGGTAGGCACGTGGCCCGGTGTACTGAGCGCCCGTTTGGTGTCTCGGGACCCCTGCACACATCGTTTGGGGCTGTGAGCGAAACTCCGGCCGGATCTCCTTGCGGATGGAACCCGAATAGGCGATAAACCTGGACTAGAGACTTGTGTGGTTAGTTAGGTCGTGGTCTACACCCACGTCGGCTTTCGCTTGAAGTCTGCCGAGCGCATGTCGTGTGCAGATGCTAAGTGGTGGAAACATGTGTGAAGAAGTACACCCCTGCAGGGTTATAAATGATCTATTCGAATAGCCGTGTCTGCGGTAATGGACTTCTGGGTTGCCTATAACAGTTCATAGACAAGTGAAAGTGGATACTCTAAAATGCGCAAGATAAGCGTGAGTTCTATGGATGGCGTTCTCGTAGGGAGACGGGAGCGGATCCATAGTGATGTATTGATATGGTGAATATGTGGACTCATGTGCGCCACCTCAAAAGAGTTACTTGCAGTTGTAGTTCAGGTTAGCCACTGAGTCAAAGCTGGCTTGCTGCAGTCAAACTCCACCACCCCTTTTATTGATACCGATGCATATGTAGCTAGTTCTGATGTAAGTCTTGCTGGGTACATTTGTACTCACATTTGCTTATTTTATGTTTTGCAGAGAGACGTCAGTCTCGCTAGTAGTTCTAGGTGGACTTTGACATTTAGCTTGTTACCTCAGCTACGATCTTGTGCCCTCGGCAGGATCTGGTAGATAGTCAGGCTTCTCAGCCTTCTTCATTTGTTGTTGTCTGTACTCAGACAAGTTAAGCTTCTGCATGTGCTTGTTGCTTGTATGCTCTGTATGTTGGGTCATGAGACCCATGTTTGTAATATCTCGCTCCTCGGAGCCTAATGAATAATACTTTGAGTCGTAGAGTTATGTTGTGATGCCATGTTGTATTTAGACATATCGAGCATATTGTGTGTATGATTGAAATGCTTGGTATGTGTGGGATCCGACAATCTAGTTGTTTATCCTTGGCAGCCTCTCTTATGGGGAAATGTAGTCTAGTGCTTGCATGAGCCATAGTAGTCCACTACAGCCCGGTTCACCGGAGTCCTGCTAGCCCAGCACTACTGTTCAGGACACTTGACTGGCCGGCATGTGTTTCACTTCATTCCTGTGTCTGTCCCTTTGGGGAAATGTCATGCGGTGACATCCGGAGTCCTGCCTAGCCTGCTACAGCCCGGGTTACCGGAGTCCTGTTAGCCCAGTGCTACAGCCCGGATTGGCACGCTGCTAACCGACATGCTCGAAGTTGATTCATGTATGCCTGTCCCCATGGGTTAGTGCCGCTTTGGGTTCACCACTAGCCATGTCGGCCCGGGTTCTCTGTCATATGGATGCTAGCGACACTATCATATACGTGAGCCAAAAGGCGCAAACGGTCCCGGGCCAGGTAAGGTGGCACCCGTGGGAATACCGTGCGTGAGGCCACAAAGTGATATGATGTGTTACATGCTAGATCGATGTGGCTTATTATCGGGGTCCTGACAGCGTTGGTATCAGGGCCTGACTGCCTGTAGGATTACCAAGCCAAACTGGTCGAAGTTGAGTCTAGAAATGCTTTAGTTATATAAGGCAATTGATTGTGGAAGGGAACGTAAGGCTCTTTTTACTCCTTATACCTCATGCCTTCTGATCTGAGTCAACCTCTTCTCTTCTACGGGGATTAAGAACTAGGCCTTCTCATCTATCTATCAGGATGACGTGTTACTAATCCATAGACTTATAGAATTGATAGTTTCAAGTCTCAGTTCAGTTTCTACTACTTTCGTGTGTTCATAGTTGGTCTCGGAATCTTGTTATTGTGCTTCTGAGTGGTCATGCCACTATTTTGCAGGAGGTCTAAAATGTTTTTGAGCATTTACAACCGTTATGCTGTCCAAGTCATCCCAGGTTTCTAACTAGTCTGATGCATTTGCAAATTCCTTCTTCCTGTTACCGACGTTCCTTTGGGCCAGGTTAATCACACTAATCGGTGAGTTGAGGTACTCTGCTGCCTTGACATATATGTTGGAGCTATTATTATGACCCTAGGTGTTTTAGGGAGTCACCTAGTAATCTAGCCATGTCTTGTGTTCCCGGTGTGATAATTGTGGCCACCATTCTCGAATGCATCCCGTGATGCTACTTAGTAGTAGGCATTCTACCCCTGGGTTTGAACCCGAGATTCACCCTACTTACCTCATGTCGATAGTGTTTGCTAGTTCCTTTAGGATATTAGTAACCTTGCATTAGTTCTCGAGGTCCGTGGTATTTCCTTCTTCCAATACCATGAACCAATATGGCAAAAGCTTTTGAACCAAAAGATCACAATAAGAGTGCTCTTGAGGAGTTCTCCATTCTACATTGTGAATCTGCCAGTCCTACCTCTCTGCATGGATTATCCGGAAGAAACCCATTGAACTTGGTTTGACATACTAATCTATGCATCCACAACTCAGAAAGTTATATGCTCCTTGAGTTGTCCATCTTCAGTTGTATCCCGACTGAGGGAGTCCTGGATTAGGGGGTGTCCGGATAGCCGGACTATACCTTCAGCCGGACTCCTGGACTATGAAGATACAAGATTGAAGACTTCTTCCCATGTCCGGATGGGACTTTCCTTGGCGTGGAAGGCAAGCTTGGCGATGCGGATATTCAAGATCTCCTACCGTTGTAACCGACTCTATGTAACCCTAACCCTATCCGGTGTCTATATAAACCGGAGGGTTGTCGTCCGTAGGCAATCAACTCCATATACAACAATCATACCATAGGCTAGCTTCTAGGGTTTAGCCTCCTTGATCTCGCGGTAGATCTACTCTTGTACTACCCATATCATCAATATTAATCAAGCAGGACATAGGGTTTTACCTCCATCAAGAGGGCCCGAACCTGGGTAAAACATCGTGTTCCCTGCCTCCTGTTACCATCCGGCCTAGACGCACAGTTCGGGACCCCCTACCCGATATCCGCCGGATTTGACACCGACATTGGTGCTTTCATTAAGAGTTCCTCTGTGTCGTCGCCTTTAGGCCCGATGGCACCTTTGATCATCAACAACGATGCGGTCCAGGGTGAGACCTTTCTCCTCGGACAGATCTTCATCTTCGGCGGCTTTGCTCTGCGGGCCAATTCGCTTGGCCACTTGGAGCAGATCGAAAGCTACGCCCCTGGCCATCAAGTCAGGTTTGGAAGCTTAAATTACATGGCCGACATCCATGGAGACTTGATCTTCGACGGGTTTGAGCCACGGCCAAGCGCGCCGCACTATCTCGAGGGGCATGATCTAGCTCTGCCTCCAAACAGTGTCCTGGAGGCCGCACACGCATCGGTTCCGACCCCTAACTCGAAGCCTATTGCGCCAATCGAGGATGAGCGGTTGGACGTCACCTCGGGGGCTTCGATCTCAAAGGCGATCTAGCCGAACACTAGCCCCGCACTCTGCATGATCCGTGACTCCGAGGATCCGGACTCCTTTCCGAACTCCGAACCCCCCGCGCCCCTGCCGATCGAATCCGATTGGGCACCGATAATGGAGTTCACCGCCGCAGACATCTTTCAGCACTCGCCTTTTGGCGTCATCCTGAATTCTCTTAAGTCTCTCTCTTTATCAGGAGAGCCCTGGCCGGATTACGGTCAGCGAGGATGGGATACGGACGATGAAGAAATTCAAAGCCCACCCACCACCCACTTTGTAGCCACTGTCGATGATTTTACCGACATGCTTGACTTCGGCTCCGAAGACATCGACGGTATGGATGACGATGTAGGAGACGAACAGGAACCAGCACCTGTAGGGCGCTGGAAGGCCACCTTGTCATATGACATATATATGGTGGATACTCCAAAAGATGGAGATGGCGATGGCGATGGAACAGTGGGGGATGACACCCCCAAGAAACAGCCAAAGCGCCGACGACAGCGGCACCGCTCTAAATCCCGCCAAAGCAAAAACGGTGATTCCGGCATCGGAGATAATACTACCCCGGATAGCGCCGAAGAACACCCACCTCAGCAAGATTCGGCACAGGAAGATGGAGAAGCCAGCCCTCATGAGAGAGCGGCAGACCGAGAGGTCGAGGATGATAACTATATGCCTCCCTCCGAAGACGAGGCAAGCCTCGATGACGATGAATTCGTCATACCATCAGACCCCGCCGAGCAAGACTGTTTCAAAAGCAGGCTTTTAGCTACGGCAAGCAGCCTCAAGAAAAAGCAGCAACAGCTTAGAGCCGCCCAAGATTTACTAGCTGACAGATGGACTGAAGTCCTTGCGGCCGAAGAGTATGAACTCGAACGCCCTTCCAAGAGTTACCCAAAGCGCAGGCCGCTACCCCGATCAGAGGAGGAAGCACCTACATCACCAGCGCACGACATGGCAGACCGATCACCTCGCGGCCGTGACAGAGAGGCCTCTCGGCCCTCCACCCAAGCCATGCCCCTACGCCACTCAACTAAGGCACGGGAAAATGCGCCATACCTGCGAGACGTACTGGAGGATAAGGCAAGACAAACAAGATCGATCTACGGATCGCGCAGGCGCCCTACGGCACGTGACGATGATCTTCACTCCGGATACTACAAATCCGGCCGGGCTGAACACAACAGACATAGCTCTTCCGAGCTGCGTCGTGATATAGCCTAGTACGGAGGCGCCGCACACCCGCTATGCTTCACGAATGAAGTAATGGATCATAAAATCCCAGAGGGTTTCAACCCCGTAAACATCGAATCATATGATGGCACAACAGATCCGGCGGTATGGATCGAGGATTATCTCCTTCACATCCACATGGCACGCGGCGATGATCTACACGCCATCAAATACCTCCCGCTCAAACTTAAAGGACTGGTCCGGCATTGGCTTAACAGCTTGCTAGCAGACTCAATCGGTTCTTGGGAGGACCTGGAAGCCGCATTCCTCGACAACTTCCAGGGCACTTACGTGCGACCACCAGATGCCGACAACTTAAGCCACCTAATTCAGCAGCCAGAGGAATCGGCCAGACAATTCTGGACACGGTTCCTAACAAAGAAAAACCAAATAGTCGACTGTCCGGACGCAGAGGCCCTAGCAGCCTTCAAGCATAACATCTGCGACGAATGGCTCGCCCGGCACCTGGGACAGGAAAAGCCGAAATCTATGGTAGCCCTCACGACACTCATGACCCGCTTTTGCGCGGGAGAAGACATCTGGCTAGTTCGCAGTAACAACTTATCAAAGAACCCTGGTAATTCGGATACCAAGGACAAAAGTGGCAGGACACGTCGGAATAAGCAAAAACGCCGCATTAGCAGCGACAACAATGAAGACACGACAGTCAATGCCGGATTCAAAGGCTATAAATCCGGTCAGCGGAAAAAGCCATTCAAAAAGAATACTCAGGGCCCGTCCATTTTGGACCGAATAATCGACTGCTTGTGCTAGATACATGGCACCCCCGAAAGGCCAGCCAATCACACTAACAGGGATTGTTGGGTGTTCAAGCAGGCAGGCAAGTTAAGGGCCGAAAACAGAGACAAGGGGCTGCACAGCGACGACGAGGAGGAGCCCAAGCCGCCGAACAACAATGGACAAAAGGGATTTCCCCCACAAGTTCGGACGGTGAACATGATATACGCAACCCACATTCCCAAGAGGGAGCGGAAGCATGCGCTATGGGATGTGTACGCGATGGAGCCAGTCGCCCCAAAGTTCAACCCATGGTCCTCCTGCCCGATCACTTTTGATCGAAGGGACCATCCCACTAGCATCTGTCATGGCGGCCTCGCCGCATTGGTTCTCGACCCAATCATCGACGGATTTCATCTCACAAGAGTCCTCATGGATGGCGGCAGTAGCCTGAACCTGCTTTATCAGGATACAGTGCGGAAAATGGGCATAGATCCCTCAAGGATTAAGCCCACAAAAACGACCTTTAAAGGCATTATACCAGGTGTAGAAGCCAACTGTACAGGCTCAGTAACACTTGACGCGGTCTTCGGATCCCCGGACAATTTCCAAAGCGAAGAATTAATCTTCGATATAGTCCCGTTTCACAGTGGCTATCATGCCCTGCTTGGACGAACCGCATTTGCAAAGTTCAATGCAGTGCCGCACTACGCATATCTCAAGCTCAAGATGCCAGGCCCTCGAGGAGTAATCACGGTCAACGGAAACACCGAACGCTCCCTCCGTACGGAGGAGCACACGGTGGCTCTCGCAGCGGCGGTACAAAGTAGCCTTCTCAGGCAATTCTCCAGTCCGGCTGTTAAAAAGCCAGACACTGCCAAGCGCGGCCGGAGTAACCCATAGCAGGACCGCCTGGCACACTCTGAGCAAGCGTAGCAATGCGGCCCCAACCCCAGCTCTCGTGACATAGCGAAACCAGTACCTCGCATACATAACTATGCCCTTGAAATACCATGGGCACAGGGGAAGGGGCACAATAACGGCATGCCCAAAATGCGGCTTAAAACGTACTAGGGGCTGCCGGATTCCTTTTTTAATTTTTTCTTACTTTCAGGACTCCATACTTCGGACGACCTGTTCGGCAATTTGACTGCCGCACAAACGATGCAAGATCCAGGGAGGCAGACAAGCCATGCCGCATTATGGAAGTCCCAGGTGGTCTCTGTTACGAGCGGTATACCTGTTTTAAATACAATTCCGCGGCCTGCCCCTGGTTAGGACATACTAAATAGTCCAATATCTTTTGCTTACCGCACTATTTGTATCGTTCAGCTTTGATAAATAGCCTCTCTATAAACAATGCATAGCTTTCTGTCTATTTTTTGCATTATCTTCTTTTCACATATATGTTTATTAAATGACATGATTGCACCCGTATACCATGGTACGGCAAACACGCCAGGGGCTTCAGTACCCCTCATAATGGTATGAGAAGTCCGTACACTTTCACAAGTGCGGCACCCCGAACTTATAGCACTATATGCATCGGCTCTGAATCATGATTTGGGTCAATAGTTGGGTTTGCCCGGCTCCTATGTTTTGGTGCCTTACGTTCCGCTATATCGGCTAAGGTAGCACTAGGAGAACCACTGCGATTGTGCCCCGGTTGAGCTGGGTTAAGCACCTCAGTGGAGAAAGCTAAAACTGACTGTCATGATGTGGCGAGAGACCGGTCGCTGTTCGAGAGGTTTTTCGAGTCCCTAAAGGCTTATGCCGCTTCGAGCGAGGAGCTGGCTTTGTCCGGCCAAGGCGTGGATAGCGCCCCGAACTCGGTCTTCCGAACTAGGGGCTTCGCCGAAATTTAAAATTATAGAGATGGCTAAGTGAGAGTGTTCAAGCATTATAGTCCGATTGCCTGGTTCGTTGTGCTGAGCGCCTCCCTCGAAGGACCCAACTATGGGAAAAAGAGCTCTCAGGTTTATCCCGAACACCCCGGCACTAGTGGCAAGGGGGCAGAAGCCGACGACTGGCCATCTCTCAATTTTTTGATAAACAGCCGCACAGAAAGTAATATTTTAAGTTCAACAAGCATTGCTTGGTGCATATGAACAAGTTTTCAGTGCACAGGATAAACACGAGCGAGTTCATTCAAAAATTACATCCTTGGTACATTCATCCGCCACAAGGCGGGCACCCGCAAGAACATCCTTATAGTAGTTCTCGGGCTTGCGATGCTCCTTCCCCGACGGCGGCCCGTTCCTCACAAGCTTCTCACCGTCCAGCTTACCCCAGTGCACCTTTGCACGGGCAAGGGCCCTACGGGCACCTTCGATGCAGACGGAGCGCTTGATGACCTCGAGCCTTGGACAGGCCTCCACCAGTCGCCGCACCAGCCCGAAGTAGCTCCCAGGCAGGGCCTCTCCGGGCCACAGCCGAACTATGAAGCCCTTCATGGCCTGTTCGGCCGCCTTGTGGAGCTCGACCAGCTGTTTCAGCTGGTCGCTCAAGGGCACAGGGTGTCCGGCCTCAGCATACTGAGACCAGAACACCTTTTCCGTCGAGCTGCCCTCTTCGGCTCCGTAGAATGCGGCGGCGTCAGATACACTGCGGGGAAGATCTGCGAATGCCCCGGGAGAGCTCCGGATTCGGGTAAGTAACAAGTACTTTACTTTTATACTTCTGCTTTGCATAAAGAATGCCTTACCCGCCGCTATCTTTTTCATCTCCTCCAACTCTTGGAGGGCCTTTTGGGCTTCGGCCTTGGCAGACTTGGCAGTCTCAAGGGCCGCCGCGAGCTCGGATGCTTGCGTCTTGGACTCAAGCTCCAAACTCTCATGTTTTTTCATGAGAGCCGGAAGCTCCTGCTGCACCTCGCCGACCTGGGCCTCAAGTTTCTCTCGCTCGGTGCACTCTGCGGCCGTTTTCTTTTTGGCCTCGAACAGCGCCTGCTTAAGGGTCGCCACCTCAGTCGTGGCCCCTACAAAAAGCAGTACAATCCTGTTATTTTTTGCAATCACATCTTTTTATAGGCACTTTTTCTGTAAGGTATTTCTTACCTTCTTTCTCCTCGAGCTGCCGTTTGGCAAGGCCGAGCTCTTGCTCGGTCCGCTCGAGGCCCTGTTTCAGGGCACCCACCTCCGCAGTCAGTGTGGCGGTGGCTAGCAGCGAAGCCTGCATACGCATATTGACTCTTTGTTGTTAGACTCCTACGAAATTTAATAGATCCTCTATTCGGCTTTTCTTTCCGAACGCCAAACAGAGCATCAGGGGCTACTGTCTACGCGGTTATATTTTTACATATTTTTTACTTACCTCGAAGCCTGTTAGAAGGCTAGCGCAAGCTTCACTCAGTCCGCTCTTGGCGGACTGAACCTTCTGGATCACCGTACTCATAATAGTATGGTGCTCCTCGTCGATGGAGGCGCCGTCAAGCACCTCCAGCAGATTGTCCAGCACCTCCAGTTGGACGGAGGCTGCCGTCTCACAAGGCTTACTCCTCTTGGAAGGAGTTCGCCTACCGCAGTACGGAACTGTTGTAGATTTCGGTGCGGTGTCCGGCTCAAAGCCGGACTTGGAGCCCTGGGGGGTCTTGTCCCCTTCACTCCTGGAGTCCGGGAGGTTGCCTTGCGGCTCCTCCGGGACCACCTCCTCCTGCCCCGGGGCTTGTCGCGACGCCACTTCGGCGTCGTCTGCAGTGCGGGGGGAGACAACGGGCGGAACTGAGTTCACGTCCGTTGAGTCCAGGGAGCCGCCCCACGATTCGTCGACTTCGGCCCGGGGCGGACTGCATAATTACATTCGACATTAGGGAAAGCTATGCAACAAAGGAACATCATGAGTTACTCTGATATCCGAACTTACGATTTCGCCGGACACTTGGCCCTATTTGGCCACTCCTCTTCGCCCTCCTCGGCGTCGGGGGCGTAGTCCGGCGGAGGGGTCTTCCTTTTGCTATACCCCTCGGCCTCCCCCGTTGGGGCGGCCTTCCTCTTCTCTCCTCTCTCCGCTGGGGGGGGAGTCTTCTTCTTCCTCCTCCTCATTTTCATGGGAGGAGGGCGTCTCGGACTCGTCAGATGACGAGTCCGACACCACCACATTGCGGGCACTCTTTCGAGTCCCCGTGGTCTTCTTCTTCTTGGCCTTCTTCTCCGGCACCACATAAGGCGCCGGAGCCAGCAGCTTCACTAGTAGAGCTGGAGCTGGGTCTTCGGGCAGCGGAGCCGGACAGTTAATCGGTCCGGATATCGCCCGCCAAGCCTGTCAAAGGTAAGGGAGTTTAGATCCTGCATAGAGTCAAACTATGAAAAAAGCTTAACATCCTGTAAAAGGTGTAGATGGCTTACCTCGCTAGCGTGACGCTGCGAGCTGTATCCGCGGTCCTCGGAAGCGGATGCGGGTGTTGGGGAACGTAGCATAAATTCAAAATTTTCCTACGTGTCACCAAGATCTATCTATGGAGTCATCTAGCAACGAGGGAGGAGTGGATCTACATACCCTTGTAGATCGCGTGCGGAAGCGTTCAAGAGAACGGGGTTGATGGAGTCGTACTCGTCGTGATTCAAATCACCGATGATCCTAGCGCCGAACGGACGGCACCTCCGCGTTCAACACATGTACGGAACGGAGACGTCTCCCACGCCATGATCCAGCAAGGAGAGAGGGAGAGGTTGAGGAAGAATCCATCCAGCAGCAGCACAACGGCATGGTGGTGGTGGAGGAGCGTGGCAATCCTGCAGGGCTTCGCCTAAGCACCACGGGAGAGGAGAAGAACTTGGGAGAGAGGAGAGGGCTGCACCAAAGGCAAAGGTGTGTCTTGAAAGGCCCTCCTTCCCAACTATATATAGGGAGCCCAAGGGGAGGGTGAGCCAGCCCTAGGAGATCCAATCTCCTAGGGGGCGGCGGCCAGGGGAGGTTTCCCTCCCCCCCAAGGCACCTAGGAGGTGCCTTCCCCTGCTGGGACTCTTCCTTTAGGGTTTCCCCAGGCGCATGGGCCTCTTGGGGCTGGTGCCCTTGGCCCATGTAGGCCAAGGCGCACCCCCTACAACCCATGTGGCCCCCGGGGTAGGTGGCCCCACCCGGTGGGCCCCCGGGACCCTTCCGGTGGTCCCGGTACAATACCGATGACCCCGAAACTTGTCCCGATGGCCGAAACAGGACTTCCTATATATAAATCTTTACCTCCGGACCATTCCGGAACTCCTCGTGATGTCTGGGATCTCATCCGGGACTCCGAACAACATTCGGTAACCACATACAAGCTTCCTTTATAACCCTAGCGTCATCGAACCTTAAGTGTGTCGACCCTACGGGTTCGGGAGACATGCAGACATGACCGAGACGTTCTCCGGTCAATAACCAACAGCGGGATCTGGATACCCATGTTGGCTCCCACATGTTCCACGATGATCTCATCGGATGAACCACGATGTCAAGGACTTAATCAATCCCGTATTCAATTCCCTTTGTCTAGCGGTACGATACTTGCCCGAGATTCGATCGTCGGTATCCCGATACCTTGTTCAATCTCATTACCGGCAAGTCTCTTTACTCGTTTCGTAACACATCATCCCGTGATCAACTCCTTGACCACATTGTGCACATTATAATGATGTCCTACCGAGTGGGCCCAGAGATACCTCTCCGTTTACACGGAGTGACAAATCCCAGTCTCGATTCGTGCCAACCCAACAGACACTTTCAGAGATACCTGTAGTGCACCTTTATAGTCACCCAGTTACGTTGTGACGTTTGGTACACCCAAAGCATTCCTACGGTATCCGGGAGTTGCACAATCTCATGGTCTAAGGAAATGATACTTGACATTAGAAAAGCTTTAGCATACGAACTACACGATCTTTGTGCTAGGCTTAGGATTGGGTCTTGTCCATCACATCATTCTCCTAATGATGTGATCCCGTTATTAATGACATCCAATGTCCATGGTCAGGAAACCGTAACCATCTATTGATCAACGAGCTAGTTAACTAGAGGCTTACTAGGGACATGGTGTTGTCTATGTATCCACACATGTATCTGAGTTTCCTATCAATACAATTATAGCATGGATAATAAACGATTATCATGAACAAGGAAATATAATAATAACTAATTTATTATTGCCTCTAGGGCATATTTCCAACAGTCTCCCACTTGCACTAGAGTCAATAATCTAGTTCACATCGCCATGTGATTAACACTCACATGTCACATCGCCATGTGACCAACATCCAAAGAGTTTACTAGTGTCACTAAACTAGTTCACATCATCAAGTGATTAACACTCAATGAGTTCTGGGTTTGATCATGTTGCTTGTGAGAGAGGTTTTAGTCAACGGGTCTGAACCTTTTCAGATCCACGTGTGCTTTACAAATCTCTATGTCATCTCCTAGATGTAGCTACCACGTTCTATTTGGAGCCATTTCAAATAACTGTTCTACTTGGATTTATTCTAAATTGTTGCTCCATTATACGTATCCGGTATCTCTACTCAGAGCTATCCGGATAGGTGTTAAGCTTGCATCGTCGTAACTCTTTACGTCGAACTCTTCATCACCTCCATAACCAAGAAAATTCCTTAGTCCACTAGTTACTAAGGATAACTTTGACCGCTGTCCTGTGATCCATTCTTGGATCACTCTTGTACCCCTTGACTGACTCATGGCAAGGCACACTTCAGGTGCGGTACACAGCATAGCATACTGTAGAGCCTATGTCTTAAGCATAGGGGACGACCTTCGTCCTTTCTCTCTATTCTGCCGTGGTCGAGCTTTAAGTCTTAACTTCATACCTTACAACTCAGGCAAGAACTCCTTCTTTGACTGATCCATCTTGAACACCTTCAAGATCATGTCAAGGTATGTGCTCATTTGAAAGTACCATTAAGCGTTTTGATCTATCCTTATAGATCTTGATGCTCAATGTTCAAGTAGCTTAATCCAGGCTTTCCATTGAAAAACACTTTCCAAATAACCCTATATGCTTTATTGAAATTCTACATCATTTCTGATCCATAATATGTCAACATATACTTTTCAGAAATTCTATAGTGCTCCCACTCACTTCTTTGGAAATACAAGTTTCTCATAAACTTTGTATAAACCCAAAATCTTTGATCATCTCATCAAAGCATACATTCCAACTCCGAGATGCTTACTCCAGTCCTTAGAAGGATTGTTGGAGCTTTGCATACTTATTAGCATCTTACAGGATTGACAAAACCTTCCGGTTGTATCACATACAACCTTTCCTCAAGAAAATCGTCGAGGAAACAATGTTTTGACATCCTATCTGCAAGATTTCATAAATAATGCAGTAATCGCTAATATAATTCCAACAGACTCTTAGCATCGCTACGAGTGAGAAAGTCTCATCATAGTCAACTCCTTGAACTTGTCGGAAAACATCTTAACGACAAGTCGAGCTTTCTTAATGGTGACATTTACCATCATTGTCCATCTTCCTTTTAAAATCCATCTGCACTCAACAGCCTTATGACCATCGAGATGTTCTGCCAAAGTCTACACTTTGTTTTCATACATGGATCCTCTCTCGGATTTTATGGCCTCGAGCCATTTATCGGAATCCGGGCCCACCATCGTTTCTCCATAGCTCGTAGGTTCATTGTTGTCTAGCAACGTGACTTCCAAGACAGGATTACGTACCACTCTGAAGTAGTGCGCATCCTTGTCATCCCATGAGGTTTGGTAGTGACTTGATCTGAAGTTTCATGATCACTATCATAAGCTTCCACTTCAATTGGTGTAGGTGCCACAGGAACAACTCCCTATGCTCTTCCACACACTAGTTGAAGAGACGGTTCAATAACCTCATCAAGTCTCCACCATCCTCCCACTCAATTCTTTCGAGATAAACTTTTCCTCGAGAAAGGACCCGATTCTAGAAACAATCCATTATTGCTTTCGGATCTGAGACAGGAGGTATACCAAACTGTTTTGGGTGTCCTATGAAGATGCATTTATCCGCTTTGGGTTCGAGCTTATCAGCCTGAAACTTTTTCACATAAGCGTCGCAGCCCCAAACTTTTAAGAAATGACAACTTAGGTTTCTCTAAACCATAGTTCATACGGTGTCATCTCATCGGAATTACGTGGTGCCCTATTTAAAGTGAATGTGGTTGTCTCTAATGCCTAACCCATAAACTATCGTGGTAATTCGATAAGAGACATCATGGTATGCATCATATCCAATACGGTGCAGTTATGATGTTCGGACACACCATCACACTATGGTGTTCCAGGCTGTATTAGTTTTGAAACAATTTCCACAATGTCTTAATTCTGTGCCAAACTCGTAATTTAGATATTCATCTCTATGATCATATCATAGATATTTTTATCCTCTTATCACAACGATCTTCCAACTTCACACTAAAATTACTTGAACCTTTCAATAATTCAGACTCGTGATTCATCAAGTAAATATACTCAACATCTACTCAAATCATCTGTGAAGTAAAAACATAACGATATTCACTACATGCCTCAGCACTCATTGGATTTCACACATCAAAATGTATTACTTCCAACAGGTTGCTTTCTAGTTCCATTTTACTGAAACCGAGGCTTTCAGTCATCTTGCCCATGTGGTATGATTTGCATGTCTCAAGTGATTTAAAATCAAGTGAGTCCAAATAGTCCATTTGCATGGAGTTTCTTCATGCATATACACCAATAGACATGGTTCGCATGCCTCAAACTTTTCAAAACGAGTGAGCCCAAAGATCCATCAACATGGAGCTTCTTCATGCGTTTTATACCGATATGACTTATGTGGCAGTGCCACAAGTAGGTGGTACTATCAGTACTATCTTTTGGCATGAACATGTGTATCACTACGATCGAGATTCAATGAACCATTCATTTTAGGTGCAAGACCATTGAAGGTATTATTCAAATAAACAGAGTAACCATTATTCTCCTTAAATGAATAACTGTATCGCGATAGACATAATCCAATCATGTCTATGCTCAACGCAAACACCAAACTCGATGGTAGAGGGAGCTTGCGATGCTTGATCATATCAACATTGGAAACACTTCCAACACATATCGTGAGCTCACCTTTAGCTAGTCTCCGTTTTATTCCGTAGCTTTTATTTCGAGTTACTAACACTTAGCAACCGAACCGGTATCTAATACCCTGGTGCTACTAGGAGTACTAGTAAAGTACACATCAACACAATGTATATCCAATATACTTCTATCGACCTTGCCAGCCTTCTCATCTACCAAGTATCTAGGGTAATTCTGCTCCAGTGGCTGTTCCCCATATTACAGAAGCACTCAGTCTCGGGTTTGGGTTCAACCTTGGGTTTCTTCACTAGAGCAGCAGCTGAATTGCCGTTTCATGAAGTATCCCTTTGTTCCCTTGCCCTTCTTGAAACTAGTGGTTTCACCAACCATCAACAATTGATGCCCCTTCTTGATTTCTACTTTCGCGGTGTCAAACATCGCGAATATCTCAAGGATCATCATATATATCCCTGATATATTATAGTTCAACATGAAGCTCTAGCAGCTTGGTGGTAATGACTTCGGAGAAACATCACTATCTTATCTGGGAGATCAACTCCCACTCGATTCAAATGATTGTTGTACTCAGACAATCTGAGCACAAGCTCAACAATTGAGCTTTTCTCCCTTAGTTTGCAGGCTAAGAAAATCGTCGGAGGTCTTATACCTCTTGACGTGGGCACGAGCCTGAAATCCCAATTTCAGCTCTCGAAACATCTCATATGTTCCGCGACGTTTCAAAAAACATCTTTGGCGCCTCAATTCTAAACCATTTAGCATTACGCACTGAACTATCATGTAGTTATCAAAATGTGTATGTCAGATGTTCGCAACATCCACAGACAACGTTTGAGGTTCAGCACACTGAGCGGTGCATTAAGGACATAAGCCTTCTATGACGCATTGAGGACAATCCTCAATTTATGGACCTAGTCCGCATAATTGCTACTATCAACTTTCAACTAAATTTTCTCTAGGAACATATCTAAACAGTAGAACTGAAGCGCGAGCTACGACATAATTTGCGAAGACCTTTTGACTATGTTCAGGATAATTAAGTTCATCTTATGAACTCCCACTCAGATAGACATCCCTCTAGTCATCTAAGTGATTACATGATCCGAGTCAACTAGGCCGTGTCCGATCATCACGTGAGACGGACTAGTCAACGTCGGTGAACATCTTCATGTTGATCGTATCTTCTATACGACTCATGCTCAACCTTTCGGTCTTCTGTGTTCCGAGGCCATGTCTATACACATGCTAGGCTCGTCAAGTTAACCCTAAGTGTTTTGCATGTGTAAAACTGTCTCACACCCGTTGTATGTGAACGTAAGGATCTATCACACCCGATCATCACGTGGTGCTTCGAAACGACGAACTTTAGCAACGGTGCACAGTTAGGGGAGAACACATTCTTGAAATTGTAATGAGGGATCATCTTATTTACTACCGTCGTTCTAAGCAAATAAGATGCATAAACATGATAAACATCACATGCAATCAAATAATAGTGACATGATATGGCCAATATCATATAGCTCCTTTGATCTCCATCTTGGGGCTCCATGATCATCTTGTCACCGGCATGACAACATGATCTCCATCATCGTGTCTTCTTGAAGTTGTCTCATCATCGACATGCAAGTCGTGATTCCCTTGACAAGAACATGATCAATCTCATACATCACATATATCATTCATCACATCCTTTTGGCCATATCACATCACATAGCATACCCTGCAAAAACAAGTTAGACGTCTTCTAATTGTTGTTTGCATGTTTTACGTGGCTGCTATGGGTTTCTAGCAAGAACGTTTCTTACCTACGCAAAACCACAACGTGATATGCCAATTGCTATTTACCCTTCATAAGGACCCTTTTCATCGAATCCGATCCGACTAAAGTGGGAGAGATAGACACCCGCTAGCCACCTTATGGAACTAGTGCATGTCAGTCGGTGGAACCAGTCTCACGTAAGAGTACGTGTAAGGTCGGTCTGGGCCGCTTCATCCCACGATGCCGCCGAATCAAGATTGGACTAGTAACGGTAAGCATATTGAACAAAATCAACGCCCACAACTACTTTGTGTTCTACTCGTGCATAGAAACTACGCATAGACCTAGCTCATGATGCCACTGTTGGGGAACGTAGCATAAATTCAAAATTTTCCTACGTGTCACCAAGATCTATCTATGGAGTCATCTAGCAACGAGGGAGGAGTGGATCTACATACCCTTGTAGATCGCGCGCGGAAGCGTTCAAGAGAACGGGGTTGATGGAGTCGTACTCGTCGTGATTCAAATCACCGATGATCCTAGCGCCGAACGGACGGCACCTCCGCGTTCAACACATGTACGGAACGGAGACATCTCCCACGCCTTGATCCGGCAAGGAGAGAGGGAGAGGTTGAGGAAGACTCCATCCAGCAGCAGCACAACGGCATGGTGGTGGTGGAGGAGCGTGGCAATCCTGCAGGGCTTCGCCTAAGCACCACGGGAGAGGAGAAGAACTTGGGAGAGAGGAGAGGGCTGCACCAAAGGCAAAGGTGTATCTTGAGAGGCCCTCCTTCCCCACTATATATAGGGAGCCCAAGGGGAGGGTGCGCCAGCCCTAGGAGATCCAATCTCCTAGGGGGCGGCGGCCAGGGGAGGTTTCCCTCCCCCCCAAGGCACCTAGGAGGTGCCTTCCCCTGCTGGGACTCTTCCTTTAGGGTTTCCCCAGGCGCATGGGCCTCTTGGGGCTGGTGCCCTTGGCCCATGTAGGCCAAGGCGCACCCCCTACAGCCCATGTGGCCCCCAGGGTAGGTGGCCCCACCCGGTGGGCCCCCGGGACCCTTCCGGTGGTCCCGGTACAATACCGATGACCCCGAAACTTGTCCCGATGGCCGAAACAGGACTTCCTATATATAAATCTTTACCTCCGGACCATTCCGGAACTCCTCGTGATGTCTGGGATCTCATCCGGGACTCCGAACAACATTCGGTAACCACATACAAGCTTCCTTTATAACCCTAGCGTCATCGAACCTTAAGTGTGTAGACCCTACGGGTTCGGGAGACATGCAGACATGACCGAGACGTTCTCCGGTCAATAACCAATAGCGGGATCTGGATACCCATGTTGGCTCCCACATGTTCCACGATGATCTCATCGGATGAACCACGATGTCAAGGACTTAATCAATCCCGTATTCAATTCCCTTTGTCTAGCGGTACGATACTTGCCCGAGATTCGATCGTCGGTATCCCGATACCTTGTTCAATCTCGTTACCGGCAAGTCTCTTTACTCGTTTCGTAACACATCATCCCGTGATCAACTCCTTGACCACATTGTGCACATTATAATGATGTCCTACCGAGTGGGCCCAGAGATACCTCTCCGTTTACACGGAGTGACAAATTCGAGTCTCGATTCATGCCAACCCAACAGACACTTTCAGAGATACCTGTAGTGCACCTTTATAGTCACCCAGTTACGTTGTGACGTTTGGTACACCCAAAGCATTCCTACGGTATCCGGGAGTTGCACAATCTCATGGTCTAAGGAAATGATACTTGACATTAGAAAAGCTTTAGCATACGAACTACACGATCTTTGTGCTAGGCTTAGGATTGGGTCTTGTCCATCACATCATTCTCCTAATGATGTGATCCCGTTATCAATGACATCCAATGTCCATGGCCAGGAAACCGTAACCATCTATTGATCAACGAGCTAGTCAACTAGAGGCTTACTAGGGACATGGTGTTGTCTATGTATCCACACAAGTTATCTGAGTTTCCTATCAATACAATTATAGCATGAATAATAAACGATTATCATGAACAAGGAAATATAATAATAACTAATTTATTATTGCCTCTAGGGCATATTTCCAACAGCGGGAGCCTCGGCACCCTTGAATAGCATCTTCCGGGCGTCTTCGTACGTCGTGTCGAAGAGCCTGCTGAGGGTTTGATGCTGCGCCGGGTCGAACTCCCACAGATTAAAATTCCGTTGTTGGCACGGGAGGATCCGGCGGACAAGCATAACCTAGATTACATTAACAAGCCGGATTGGCTTGTTCACCAGGGACTGGATGAATGTTTGCAATCCGGTCACCTCTTTTTCGTCACCCCACGACAGGCCCATCTCTTTCCAGGACACAAGCCGCGTGGGGGGTCCAGATCGGAACTCGGGGGCTGCGGTCCATTTCGGATCGCACGGCTCGGTGATGTAAAACCACCCGGATTGCCATCCCTTTAGGGTCTCCACAAAAGAGCCCTCGAACCATAGGACGTTGGACATCTTGCCCGCCATGGCGCCTCCGCACTCCGCCTGGGTGCCGTGCACCACCTTGGGCTTGACGTTGAAGGTCTTGAGCCAGAGGCCGAAATGAGGGCGGATGCGGAGAAAGGCCTCGCACACGAAGATAAACGCCGAGATGTTGAGGATGAAGTCGGGGCCAGATCGTGGAAATCCAGGCCGTAGTAGAACATGAGCCCCCAGACAAATGGGTGGAGTGGAAAACCCAGTCCGCGGAGGAAGTGGGGGAGAAATACTACCCTCTCATGGGGCCTTGGGGTGGGGAGAAGCTACCCCTTTTCGGGAAGCCGGTGCGCGATGTCCTTGGACAGGTATCCGGCCTTCCTTAGCTTCTTGACTTGGCCCTCCGTGGTGGAGAAGACAATCCACTTGCCTCCCGCTCCGGACATTGCTGGAGAAGGTTGAGGTGGGAAGTGTGGGCTTGGGCGCTGGAGCTCGAGTGCGCAGGAGATGGATAGGCAAAGGAGGAAGAAGGCGTAGGTAAAAGGTGGATCCTTATCCCCTTATATGGGCGGATGCGGTTGTGTGTCCCCACCAGCCTAGTAAAACTCGCTTGCCTCCCAAGCGCCGTGATAACGGACACGATTGGGTTACCCACGTCCGTATTGATGAGAATCCCGTAAAAGGGGGGTACACGATCTCTGCTTTGACAAGACGTGCCAAGGAAACTGCCTCGCAAACACGCTGAGGTGGAAAAGTGAAAACGATTCGAGTAAAGGACTTGGCCGTAGTGTGATGACGCACTGCGGAATACGTCAGCAGATTTGATTTGTGTTAATATTATTCTCTCTATGGCAATATGTGGAAGCTTATTTTGCAGAGCCGGACACTAATCTTGGTGTTTACAATCTTCTATGAAGGACTTGGAGGAGGAACCCGCCTTGCAATGCCGAAGACAATTTGCGCGCCGGACTCGTCGTCATTGAAGCCTGGTTCAGGGGCTACTGAGGGAGTCCTGGATTAGGGGGTGTTCGGGTAGCCGGACTATACCTTCAGCCGGACTCCTGGACTATGAAGATACAAGATTGAAGACTTCGTCCCGTGTCCGGATGGGACTTTCCTTGGCGTGGAAGGCAAGCTTGGCGATGCGGATATTCAAGATCTACCGTTGTAACCGACTCTATGTAACCCTAACCCTATCCGGTGTCTATATAAACCGGAGGGTTGTAGTCTGTAGGCAATCAACTCCATATACAACAATCATACCATAGGCTAGCTTCTAGGGTTTAGCCTCCTTGATCTCGCGGTAGATCTACTCTTGTACTACCCATATCATCAATATTAATCAAGCAGGACGTAGGGTTTTACCTCCATCAAGAGGGCCCGAACCTAGGTAAAATATCGTGTTCCCTGCCTCCTATTACCATCCGGCCTAGACGCACAATTCGGGACCCCCTACCCGAGATCCGCCAGTTTTGACACCGACACCGACCATCCTCTATCAGTTGATAGCCAAGAGTATGGGTGCATTTGTGTTCATCGATGCCCTTTTATTCTTGTGGTCCATCAAGCCATTCTGCTCTGGAATGACTAGGAGAAACAGACTCCAGTACCTCATCCATTTCTAGGATTGGGTCAGAGCAGTTGTATTCCGCGGATCAAATGCAATCAAGCTTTGATTCTGTTCTACCCTGAAGTATTACCCACTTTTACGTCAGGAACGTCATGAGAATTGCACCTTCTCTTATGAATTCTTGATGTAGTGATACTCTTGCCATGATCGTTCATTCCTCGATTCCATGTTGTTGTAATCGGAATGCCGACAAGTGAGTCGTGATTTGTGAAATCAATACTCCGACCAACTCCGTTGCTTGGTAGTAAATGGACGAAATTCTCATTCTTAGCGTGTAGGTTATCAAATCATCATCGTAAGATTGATCATGCTACCTAGTCCTTATTTCTGGTGCACTCTTCGATCAATGAGTTAGGATTGTGTCAATCCCTCACTCTTTTGATCATATCATCTTGCCCTGAAAAGCAAGGTTGTTCTCAAGCTTAGTAACATATCGGTGGTTCGTGATTTTCCGAATATCTTCTCGGAAGTATTACCAGGTTGTCCCCTGACTGTTATGTTGAGCTCGTGATCAAGTTGGTTTCTTGTAAACCACCCTTTCTCCAGGAATCTGTGTTGGATACCCTGAGCTAGTTGGTTGAGCTAAACAACAACTTGGAGAGTTGGAAGATAAAAGCTTGTCTGACTTAGTTCACGTTAGGGGATATCTTTTTGTGTGTGTGTGTGTGGAAGAAAGATGATATCTTCACCAATTGTTCCTCGTGATCAGTTGTTGGATCTATTGTCTTGTCAAAACTTTGACTTGAGTATGGGCTATCGTCAAGTCAAATAAGAACCAACGATGTTCGTAATGTTGTCTTACTTGTGGTTGATCCTTCGAGCATACACCATTACATCTTTGGGTCTGACCAATGCTATCACCGTGTTCACATGATGGTGGAAGTTCAGTGATATGGAAATTTTGATGAGTTGCTGTTGAGCCCATCAGGAGCATCTTGTCTCCCCCATGATTCATGTGGAACATTAAAGCTAGCATTGGAAACTTTTATAAGCATTATCTTCGTGTCCCGTTCATGAAGTATATGCTTGGGTGAAAGAAGTCACTTTCTCCAAGTTCACGTGCATAAGGTCTAAGTTGCCGCCATGAATTGGAGAAGGGTTTGTTTTGTTTCCTCTAGAATCATCCCAAGTCAGTCATGCATGTGCGATGTATTTCATGGTTTGATAAGCTCGCTACCTCCACTCCATGTGTAATTCCTAACACCTCAAGCCACTGATTGATTTGTTCAAGGAGAAGAAGCTCCTTCTTAAGAATCATGACATATGTTAGGACTTCGTTATCCTCGATGATGGTTCCCCACCTGAACTCGGTAGTGTTTCGTTGTAAGACTACTATGTGGTCATGCTTGTCTTTGACGACGTGTTCACATGTATGTAGCAGAACCATCTCATGTTTTGGAGCTTGCTATTGTAGTTCACTCCCCGAGAATCTCGCAATGTCATCTCGTCGATTTGTGTTGCAAACTTCCATTTTTCTTTCTAGACCCGATGAGTCTGGAATATCCTGACACCAACCAGATCTGAATCTCCGGCAGATATGATGGTTGGAACTTTTCCAAGACCTATGATGTAGGTCCCGACAAGGTTGATGTTCTGGCCGACACACCTAGCCGGAAGATCTGTCATTGTAGTATCTTTGACCATCTTTCCATGAGGATTTCGTGCGACTTATTATAGAAGTTGTTCCTTAGGGATCCTTGTGCTCTCAATGTCTTCGATGATTCCATAACCATTGAAACGTTGGAAACACTCTTGACTGTTTAGTTTTTCCCCAGTTACCAGAATCATTCCCAGCATTTGCATTTTGTTCCTAGCTTGCACCTCAATAGTTGTTGTCCAGGATCATCTTCAAAAGTGGACTTACCATGGGTCCTATCCTTCTCCGATGATAAGAAAATCATCCATTACGTTGTCTTCAACAAGGTAGTCCACATCGTCCATCCTAGTCCGAGTATGTCATTCCTTCGAACTCCTTCAAACGAACGTTTGTATATTTCCTTAGGCTGGCAAGAAGAGTTCCGATGATTTCCGTATCAAAAGTAATTATTTTTGCCACTTAAGGGAATAATTCTACGAGTCACCTCCTCTAAGATGTCTCGTTATGGTATCATGATAACTCAACTCTTCCCTACGTTGACAACCGTTCACCACCTTCTTTAGTGTGGAACTGTTGCCTACCTAGTGAATCTTCGTCATCTGTTTCACTACATCCCTCTGGATGTATGCTCCGTGTCTCAGCTCGAGAGATGTTTTCAATGTCTCACTCCATGAGTTGATCCTGAGTTGTTCGATCTTCAAGAAGATCGATCCTTCTAGAGCTTTCCTTTTCCTCTTGTTGTCATGTAGGTTGGAGTTCTCAGAGCAAGACATCAAGACAAGGATGATGATCGAATCAACATTCTTATGAAGTACAAGTTGGATCAAGAAGATCATGATAGTTTGTGACCTCCTTTCTTCTTACCTCACGACTTGAATCTCGGGACGAGATTCTTGTTTAGTGGGGGTGAGCTGTCACAGCCCCAGTTCAGCCCTTGCTTGACTTTGCTTGTTCACCATGCCATCATGTTTAAATTCCAAAGAAAATTGAAATGGGGATTGTTGAAACCCTAGCACCAAATGAAATTTAACTAGGTTCAATAAAAATATTTTCAATAACCCAGAATGCCCTTTGGAAATTTTCATGATTTCTGTTAAAGGTGAAAACCTCTTCCAAAAATGATGAACATATTTATAGGCTATTCCTGGATTTTTGATTCAAATCTTAAGCTATTTGACTTTGGGCATTTAAACACTATTAATGATTTAAATGCTCAAATAATGTTGGAACTATTTTTGGGCCACTGAAATAATTCAGCAAGTGCCCATGAATATTTTCAGGATTTTAGGAAATGCCTTGGTATTTTTCCTAAGCTCAAAACAGAGGCAAATATATAGAAAAACAAAAACAGAAAGCAAAGAGCAAAGAGCAGAGAGTTACCTCGACTTACCTCTACAGCCCACCTGGCGGCCCAAGTGGCCGGCCCAGCCCACCACCGCCTCCTTCCCTGTCGTCTTACTCCTCTACCAGAAGGACGAGCGCGTGCCCGGCGCGCACGCACTGTAGTGCGGCCACCTCCACCCTGCCTGGCTGCCCCCTCGTCACTCTGGACCCTCCCCGCGATGCCACGCAACCTCCCCGACCCCCTCGAGATCTCTCTCGTGCCTCTCCCCTCCTCTGGTCCTCTCTCCCTCTCGCGCCGAGCACCACCGTCGCCGCCGACCGCTGTCCCCGTGGCCACTGAGCTCCCCTCGCCTCTCCGAGCAGTCCACGGGCTCCGCCTCCATCTCCCGCGTCTCTCCGTCAGCTCGCACAACGCCGGACGCCCTGCCTCGCCCTCTACCCCGCCATCTTCGTCATCTCTGCCCCGAGATCGCCGGCGGCCGCACGACCTCATCATCCCCTTCCCGAGCTTGCCAAGGCCACCGTAGCAACCGCCGTGAGGTCCTCTCTCTTTCCCCCCTAACCCCGCTGCTCTCACCCTCTAGCTGTGACTCCCACCATGGACAAATCCCGCCGCCGCCAGGGCTCGTTGCCGGAGTTGCTCCGGCGACTTTTTGGTCGTGCCAGCATGTTCAAAGGGTTTGTGGGCACGCGTATGTATCATAGGCATCAAGAACCAGTCGATTTGCACACCGTAGCGACGAATCAGTCGTCACGCGAACTCCGGCCGCCGCCTTTGAGCTCGCCGCGGTCATCTCCGGCCGCCCCAGCACCTACCACCACCACCGTTGGACACGCTGCTTTGCGGGCGTTCCAACGAGCCCAACCCCACCTCCTCCCGTCGCTAGAATCGCCGGGATGAGCGACGCAGCCGCGCTCCGGTTATCGCCGGAGTTAATCCGGTGACATGGTAGATTAGTTAGGGTTAATGACGCAGTTAGTTAGTACTTAGTGACACTGACAGCCCGGCCCCGCGGCCTAATTAAACTTGGTTTAGTTACTTCTTAGGATTAACTAACCACAGTGGCCCCACGCGTCAGTTTTGACCGTGCCGATGTGGCCGTTGACTGGGCCCACCTGTCAGCGACACAAATGACACTGTGTCACGGTGGTATGGACCCCACACGTCAGATTTGACCTGGACGGTGCCTGTTGACCTGCTGAGGTCAGCATGACGCAATGCTGGCACAGTAAATGATTTTCTGGATTTTAAATAATTCAGGAAATTCCAGAAAAATTGCCTAAACTTCTAAAAATCATAGAAAATCAACTGTAACTCCAAATGAAATAAATTATATATGAAGAATGATCAGAAAAATCTAGTCTATCCATCTGTACCATTTTCATGCATGTTAGAACAACTTATGGCTGCTGTTTAGACCAAATCATATAAAGGGCATTTAAACCTTCACATATGAAGTTGAATTTGAACATAGGGTTCAAACCAACTTCATTTAACCTGTTGCTAGTTGCATTAACTCAAATCACAACATATTGATATGTCACGATCATGCATCATATTGTGCATTGCATTGATTGTGTGTCCTTCTCTGTTGCCGGTATTTTTCCCCTCTCGATAGACGTGGTTTCGACGATGAGATCGATGACACCAATGAAGAACTATATTATCTTCATAAGTGCCAGGAAAGCAAAAAACCCCTTGTTCATTCCGATACAATCCCACTCTCTCACTCCTCCTCCCTTTTACTGCATTAGGACAACAACGATTCAACTGTTACATGCTGCGGTAGCTGAACCCCTTTTCCTCTGCATGACCTGTCATTGCCACAGTAAATAGATGAAACCCACTAGTATGAGTAGGAGTTGTTTGAACCCCGATGTGCCTACTCATTCATGCTTGTTTGTCATGCCTGCTACTGCTTAGAGTTGAGTCAGGTCTGATTCATCAGAGATGAATTGGAATGGTGATGAACATGTCCTACTGTGTGTGAGCTAAGTGTGTGAACATGATTTGATAAAGGTAGCGGTGAGAGGCCATGTAGGAGTACATGGTGGGTTGTCTCATTGAAACCATCCTCAGGAACTGAGTTCTGTATTTGTGATCCATGAAACAGCTACTACCACACGTTGGGCCCTGAAATATGACCCTGCTCGACTTACTGACCCCTCCCGTCCTCTGTCCAGGAGTTGCAAGTAGTTTCTGGTGTTTGTAGTATGCTGGGGGCCGCACGCAGCGCTGACCATAGGGGTGGGCTGTGTTGCGGTAGGCACGTGGTCCGGTGTACCGAGCGCCCGTTTGGTGTCTCGGGAACCCTACACACATCGTTTGGGGCTGTGAGCGAAACTCCGGCTGGATCTCCTCGCGGATGGAACCCGAATAGGCGATAAACCTGGACTAGAGACTTCTGTGGTTAGTTAGGTCGTGGTCTACACCCACGTCGGCTTTCGCTTGAAGTCTGCCGAGCACATGTCGTGTTCAGACGCTAAGTGGTGGAAACATGTGTGAAGAAGTACACCCCTGCAGGGTTATAAATGATCTATTCGAATAGCCGTGCCCGCGGTAATGGACTTCTGGGTTGCCTATAACAGTTCATAGACAAGTGAAAGTGGATACTCTAAAATGCGCAAGATAAGCGTGAGTGCTATGGATGGCGTTCTCGTAGGGAGACGGGAGCGGAACCATAGTGGTGTATTGATATGGTGAATATGTGGACTCGTGTGCGCCACCTCAAAAGAGTTACTTCCAGTCGTAGTTCAGGTTAGCCACTGAGTCAAAGCTGGCTTGCTGCAGTCAAACTCCACCACCCCTTTTATTGATATGGATGCATATGTAGCTAGTGCTGATGTAAGTCTTGCTGGGTACATTTGTACTCACATTTTCTTATTTTATGTTTTGCAGAGAGATGTCGGTCTCGCTAGTAGTTTCGGGTGGACTTCGACGTTTAGCTTGTTACCTCAGCTACGATCTTGTGCCCTCGGCAGGATCTGGTAGATAGTCAGGCTTCTCAGCCTTCTTCATTTGTAGTTGTCTATACTCAGACAAGTTAAGCTTCCGCATGTGCTTGTTGCTTGTATGCTCTGTATGTTGGGTCATGAGACCCATGTTTGTAATATCTCGCTGCTTGGAGCCTAATGAATAATACTTTGAGTCGTAGAGTTATGTTGTGATGCCATGTTGTATTTACACATATCGAGCATATTATGTGTATGATTGACATGCTTGGTATGTGTGGGATCCGACAATCTAGTTGTTTATCCTTGGAAGCCTCTCTTATGGGGAAATGTAGTCTAGTGCTTCCATGAGCCATAGTAGTCCGCTACAGCCCGGTTCACCGGAGTCCTACTAGCCCAACACTACTGTTCAGGACACTTGACTGGCCGGCATGTGTTTCACTTCGTTCCTATGTCTGTCCCTTCGGGGAAATGTCACGCGGTGACATCCGGAGTCCTGCCTAGCCTGCTACAGCCCGGGTTACCGGAGTCCTGTTAGCCCAATGCTACAGCCCGGATTCGCATGCTGCTGACCGACATGCTCGAAGTTGATTCATGTATGCCTGTCCCCATGGGTTAGTGCCGCTTTGGGTTCATGACTAGCCATGTCGGCCCGGGTTCTCTGTCATATGGATGCTAGCGACACTATCATATACGTGAGCCAAAAGGCGCAAACGGTCCCGGGCCAGGTAAGGTGGCACCCGTGGGAATACCGTGCGTGAGGCCGCAAAGTGATATGATGTGTTACATGCTAGATCGATGTGGCTTAGGATCGGGGTCCTGACAGCCGTATCAAGTGCTTCCTCCTCTAATTGGGGTAGCAACCTACGGCTTGGGTAGCTCTTGGAGGGGCTTTCGAGTTTATGCTCTTCGGCCGCCAAGACTTCAGTCCATCTGTCGACTAGCAAATCTTGATCAGCACTAAGATGTTGCTGTTTTTTCTTGAGGCTTCTTGCCGTGGCCATAAGCCTGCGTTGAAAACACTCTTGCTGGATGGGATCCTCTGGCACGACGAACTCGTTGTCGTCGAGGCTTGCCTTGTCTTCGGAGGGAGGCATATGATTATCGTCCTCGACCTCTCTGTCTGCCGCTCTCTCGAGTATTATTATCTCTCGTGCTTGAATCACCGTATTTGTTTTGGCGGGATTTTGAGCGGCGCCGCTGACGCCGGCGCTTAGGCTATTTCTTGGAGGGGTCATCCTCCGCTGTTCCATCGCCATCTCCTTCTTTTGGGGTGTCCACCATGTATATGTCATATGACGAGGTGGCTTTCCAGGGCCCGATAGGCGCTGGTTCTTCATCGTCTCCTGCATCGGCGTCCATACCGTTGATGTCTTCGGAGTCGAAGTCAAGCATGTCGGTTAAATCGTCAACAGTGGCTACAAAGTGGGTGGTGGGTGGGATTTGAATTCCTTAAACGTCCGTATCCCAACCTTCCTGACCGTAGTCCGGCCAGGGCTCTCCTGATAAAGAGAGAGACTTTAGTGTCTTCAGAATATCGTCGAAAGGCGAGTGCTGGATGATGTCCGCGGCAGTAAACTCCATGATTGGCGCCCAATCGGATTCGATCGGCAGGGGGACGGAGGGTTCGGAGTCCGGAGAGGAGTCCGGCTCCTTGGAGTCACGAGTCCCGCAGAGTGCGGGGCTGATGTTCGGCTCGATCGCCGTTGGGATCGCAGCCCCCGAGGCGGCGTCCAACCACCCATCCTCGATCGGCGCAGTTGGCTCCGAATTAAGGGTCGAAGCCGATGCGGGTGCGGCCTCCAGGGCACTGTTCGGCGGCAGAGCTAGATCATGCTCATCGTGACAGTGCGGCGTGCTCGGCAGTGGCTCGAATCCGTCGAAGATCAAGTCCCCGCAGATGTCAGCCGTGTAGTTTAAGCTTCCAAATCTGACCTGACGGCCAGGGGCATAGCTTTCGATCTGCTCCAAATGGCCAAGTGAATTGGCCCATAGTGCGAAGCCGCCGAAGACGAAGATCTGTCCGGGGAGGAAGGTCTCACCCTGGACTGCATCGCTATTGATGATTGTAGGAGCCATCGAGCCTGACGGCGACGACACAGAGGAACTCTCAATGAAAGCACCAATGTCAGTGTCAAAATCGGCGGATCTCGGGTAGGGGGTCCCGAACTATGCGTCTAGGCCGGATGATAACAGGAGGCAGGGGACACGAAGTTTTACCCAGGTTCGGGCCCTCTCGATGGAGGTAAAACCCTACGTCCTGCTTGATTAATATTGATGATATGGGTAGTACAATAGTAGATCTACCACGAGATCAGAGAGGCTCAACCCTAGAAGCTAGCCTATGTTATGATTGTTGTTCTGTATGTTGTCCTATGGACTAAAACCCTCCGGTTTATATAGAGACCGGAGAGGGTTACGGTTACACAAAGTCGGTTACAATGGTAGGAGATCTGCATATCCGTATCGCCAAGCTTGCCTTCCACGCCAAGGAAAGTCCCTTCCATACACGGGACGAAGTCTTCAATCTTGTATCTTCATAGTCCAGGAGTCCAGCTGAAGGTATAGTCCGGCCATCCGGACACCCCCTAATCCATGACTCCCTCAATGCCTACTACACAACCTTCTTCTTGTAGACGTTGTTGGGCATCCAAGTGCAGAGGTTTGTAGGATAGTAGAAAATTTCCCTCAAGTGGATGACCTAAGGTTTATCAATCCATGGGAGGCGTCGGATGAAGATGGTCTCTCTCAAGCAACCCTGCAACCAAATAACAAAGAGTCTCTTGTGTCCCCAACACACCCAATACAATGGTAAATTGTATAGGCGCACTAGTCCAGCGAAGAGATAGTGATACAAGTGCAATATTTATAGTAGATAATGGTTTTTGTAATATGGAAATATAAAAAGCAAGGTAACTAATGATAAAAGTGAGCGTAAACGGTATTGCAATGCTAGGAAACAAGGCCTAGGGTTCATACTTTCACTAGTGCAAGTTCTCTCAACAATAATAACATAATTGGATCATATAACTATCCCTCAACATGCAACAAAGAGTCACTCCAAAGTCACTAATAGCAGTGTCCAAACGAAGAGATTATGGTAGGGTACGAAACCACCTCAAAGTTATTCTTTCTGATCGATCTATTCAAGAGTTCTTACTAGAGTAACACCTTAAGACACAAATCAACCAAAACCCTAATGTCACCTAGATACTCCAATGTCACCTCAGGTATCTGTGGGTATGATTATATGATATGCATCACACAATCTCAGATTCATCTATTCAACCAACACAAAGAACTTTAAAGAGTGCCCCAAAGATTCTACCGGAGCGTCAAGACGAAAACGTGTGCCAATCCCTATGCATAAGTTCACGAGGTCACGGAACTCGCAAGTTGATCACCAAAACATACATCAAGTGGATCATGTGATATCCCATTGTCACCACAGATAAGCACATGCAAGACATACATCAAGTTTTCTCAAATCCTTAGAGACTCAATCCGGTAAGATAACTTCAAAGGGAAAACTCAATCCATCACAAGAGAGTAGAGGGGGAGAAACATCATAAGATCCAACTATAATAGCAAAGCTCGTGATACATCAAAATCATACCACCTCAAGAACATGAGAGAGAGAGAGAGATCAAACACATAGCTACTGGTACATACCATCAGCCCCGAGGGTGAACTACTCCCTCCTTGTCATGGAGAGCACCGGGATGATGAAGATGGCCACCGGAGAGGGATTCCCCCCCACCCCCCGCCCCTCCGGCAGGGTGCAGGAACGGGTCTAGATTGGTTTTCGGTGGCTACGGAGGCTTCTGGCGGCGGAACTCCCGATCTATTGTGCTCTTCGATGTTTTTAGGGTATATGGACATATATAGGCAAAAGAAGTCGGCCAGGGGAGCCACGAGGGGCCCACGAGGGTGGGGGTGAGGGAGTCTTGGACTAAAGGGTCCTTGGGCGTCCGGCCTGTTATCTATGGGCCAGACTGATGGCTGTGAAGACATGAAGGCCGAAGACTGCACAGTGTCCGGATTGTACTCTACTTGGCGTGGAAGGCAAGCTTGGCGACCGAAGATTCCTTCTCATGTAACCGACTCCGTGTAAACCCCAGACCCCCTCGGTGTCTATATAAACCAAAGGGGTTAGTCCGTAAAGGAGACCACATATGCTCATTACCATACCCACATAGGCTAGACTTCTAGGGTTCAGCCATTACGATCTCGTGGTATATCCACTCTTGTAACACTCATATTCATCAATATCAATCAAGCAGGACGTAGGGTTTTACCTCCATAGAGAGGGCCCGAACCAGGGTAAACATTGTGTCCCCCGTCTCATGTTACCATCGATCATAGACGCACAGTTCGGGACCCCCTACCCGAGATCCGCCGATTTTGACACCGACATTGGTGCTTTCATTGAGAGTTCCACTGTGCCATCAGGAAAGGGCTCGATGGCCCGTTCGATCGTCAGTAATGACATTGTCCAGGGAGAAACCTTCCTCCCAAGGTAGATCTTCGTATTCAGCGGCTTCATACTACGGGCCAACTCGCTTGGCCATCCGGATCAGATCGACAGCTACGCCACTGGCCATCAGGTCAGATTCGGGAGCTTGAATTACGTTGCGGACATCCGTGGAGACTTGATCTTCGACGGATTCGAGACCATGAAAACCACTCCCCATCGCCCCGATGAACATGGCTTAAACCTATCATCATGCGGCATCCAGGAGATAGCTCCTGTAGCAGCTTCAGCCTCAAATCCGGAGCAGTTCAAGTCGTCCGAAGATGGGAAGCTCAACCCCATACGGGGACCACCGATTCCATGGCGCTGGAGCCACACGCGGATTCCACTTCGTACGATATCTGCATCAACGGAACCCCGGACTCGCCTCCGATGTCGAGCTCCGAACCCTGCGAGCCTGCGTACGCCGAACTTAATCGGTTATCAGTCTTCAAGTTCAGCGTCGCAGATGTCTTCCAACACTCGCCCATGGGCGACATACTAAATTCGCTAAAAAAACCTATCCCTGGCGGGCGACCCGTCTCCGAACTATGTTCGGTTCGAACTTACGGAGGACAACGGAGCATTTTGCTTCCCACCCACCACCCACTTCATACCCACTGTTAAAGATGTAACCAACACACCCGATCCCCACGCCGAAGACATCGACGGTATGGACGACGATGAGGGGCAAGGCCCGAACTTACTACCTGCCAGACACGGGACATGCACTTCCTAGTATGACGTGTGTATGATTGACACACCTTATGGCGCTCTCGGCGATGAGAAGGAGAATCCGGTCGAGGATAAAACGCCTGGTACACAGTCCGGACATTGGCACCCTGGGCCTCATCGCCCAAGAGAAGACACTGCCAGCACTAGAGAAGATGATACTCCGGACAACGAAGACCCTGTTGGAGTAGAATCCGAGCAAGAGGAACAGGAAGACGGGCAAGACATCCCTGACGAACAGGCCACATGTGGGGACTCGGAGGACAGCAACTATCTCCCCCTCCCCGAGGAGGAGTAGATCCTTGGCAACAAGGATTTTACCACGCCAAAGGAATCTCTCGAGTAGGAGCGCTTCAAACACCGACTTATAGCCATTGCAAGGATCTTAAGAAAGAAGCAGCTGCAGCTTCAAGCAAGCCAAGACTTGCTCAATGATAGATGGACCGAGGTCTTGGCCGCCGAAGAATACGGCCTTAGCGGCCCAGAAAAAAGCCACCCCAAGAGTAGGTGGCTCCCTCAATACGATGGCAGGGCGATGGATCCCATACCACCATCGAATAATGCGGCGGGGCGATCACAGTTCGGTCCAGACAAAGCAGCAGCCCAAGCAGAGCACCATACCAACCCACCCCACACGAAGGGTAGAGCAGGATGCATAAGATCGATGTACAGATCACGAAGATATACCTCGACCAATGACGATGGTCACCTATCCGGACACTATAGAGATGACCACACCCGGTCCGAGCACCGTAAACGGAGCCCGTCGGAGGTACTTCATAGTGTGGCCCAACATAGAGGAGCCGCACACCCCCTCTGCTTCACGGACGAAGTAATGGAACATGAATTTCTAGACGGGTTTAATCCCATTAACATTGAATCATACGATGGGACAACAGACCCCGCGGTATGGATCGAGGATTACCTCCTCTATATCCACATGGCCCGCGGAGACGACCTCCACGCCATTAAATACCTACCTCTCAAGCTTATAGGGCCAGCTCGGTACTGGTTAAACAGTTTGCCATAAAATTATATTGGCAACTGGGAAGATTTGGAAGACGCCTTTTGAGACAACTTCCAAGGAACATATGTCCGGCCATTATGCACCAATGACTTAAGTCACATTGTCCAGGAGCCCGGCTAGTCAGCTAGGGAGCTCTGGACCAGGTTCTTAGTCAAAAAGAACGAAACTGTCGACTGTCCGGATGCAGAAGCCCTCGCGGCCTTCAAACACAGCGTCCGGGATGAATGGCTCGCGCGTCACCTCGGCCAGGAAGGACCCAAATCCATGACAGCCCTCACCGCTCTAATGAACTGCTTCTGCGCGGGAGAGGAAAACTGGCTTGCTTGTAAAAGCAACGACGCCAGCGGCCCGGGCACTTCCAAAATCCAAGATGGCAATGGCAAGCCACGACGAACCAAACATAACAACAAACGCGACACAGCGGTGAATGCCGGATTTCACAATCCGAAGCCCGGTCAATGGAAGAAGTCACTAAAGGGAAACCAGGATGGACCATCCACCCATGACAGGATATTGGACCGACCTTGTCAGATTCACGGTCACCCTGATAGGCTAGCTAATCATACCAACTGTAACTGTTGGGTCTTCAAGCAGGCAGGCAAGCTTAACGCCGAGCACAAGGGGAGAAGGCCACCGGGCGACAAAGATGATGGATCGGCTCGCCAACAGAACACCAGGGGCCAGAAAAAGTTCCCCCCGACGTTCGACCACACTCGGAGCGCAAATAGCAGTTCGGCTTCCGTCACCCACCTACTGTACGGGCGAAATTTGCACCACGTGCACATCACTACGCACTCAACATACCATGGGCATCGGCGGAAGCACAACACGGATAACCCTGCAAGCATTCTCGTAACGTTTTCTATACGTTTTTATTATTTTTCTGTATCATGTTTAAAGAATAGGTGACCAACCAGAAAGCATCTACAGCGGACTCTATCGGAGTTCGGATCCATACACTCACCTAAGGGGTTACCTCCGTTAAGGATCCCCCTCCCCGAGGATGGGTTACGCAGACGTGCGACGGGAGGTCCAAAATTACCTTTTGTAGACCGCACTCTTTATTCCGAGCATGTGCTATGCCCCTTTTCCTTTGATCCCGACCACGAGCATGTCAAATAGCCAGGTCTGTGGTTTCTCTTTTATATATATATATATATATATATATATATATACATAAATTTATCATTGACACATCGCTCCGTTCTCAGTAAGCCTCACCCAAGCCAAACTCTCATACCCTTTCAACAATAAAGTATGGCCACAATGGCTGCTTTGCAGATGCACCTCGGCACACCCTACCAGGGGCTCGACATGGGAACGAATGAGTTGCCAGTAAAAGTCCGAACATCTCTATAGCGTACTTCAAAGTCGCAAGTTTGGCCTTATATGCATCACCTACCAAACATTGTATTGGGTCAATAGTTGGGTTGCCCGGCTCCTGTGTTTGCTACCCTATGTTCCGCTCTATCGGCTAGGGTAGTAAAGGGAGAACTATTGCGATTGTGCCCTCGCCTAGACCGGATGAGCACTTCAGTAGAGAAAGCCAAAAGCTGACTGTCATGATGTGGCGAGAGCTGGTCAACCACTTGACGACTTATTGGAATCTTTAGCGATTCTTCGTGTAATATGAGGGATCTTTTTTAGATCAGATATGTAAGGCACCACACGCCGCATACACACCAGGAGCTATGTCGTAACTGAAGGAAATATGCCCTAGAGGCAATAATAAAGTTATTATTTATTTCCTTATATCATGATAAAAGTTTATTATTCATGCCAGAATTGTATTAAATGGAAACATGATACATGTGTGAATACATAGACAAACAGAGTGTCACTAGTATGCCTCTACTTGACTAGCTCGTGATCAAAGATGGTTATCTTTCCTAGCCATAGACAAAGAGTTGTCATTTGATTAATGGGGTCACATCATTAGGAGAATGATGTGATTGACTTGACCCATTCCGTTAGCTTAGCACTTGATCGTTTAGTATGTTGCTATTGCTTTCTTCATGACTTATACATGTTCCTATGACTATGAGATTAGGCAACTCCCATTTACCAGAGGAACACTTTGTGTGCTACCAAACGTCACAACGTAACTGAGTGATTATAAAGGTGCTCTACAGGTGTCTCCGAAGGTACTTGTTGGGTTGGCGTATTTTGAGATTAGGATTTTTCACTCCGATTGTCGGAGAGGTATCTCTGGGCCCACTCGGTAATACACATCACTTAAGCCTTGCAAGCATTGCAACTAATGAGTTAGTTGCGGGATGATGTATTACGAAACGAGTAAAGAGACTTGCCAGTAACGAGATTTAACTAGGTATTGAGATACCGACGATCGAATCTTGGGCAAGTAACATACCGATGACAAAGGGAACAACGTATGTTGTTATGCGGTTTGACCGATAAAGATCTTCGTAGAATATGTAGGAGCCAATATGAGCATCCAGGTTCCACTATTGGTTATTGACCGGAGACGTGTCTCGGTCAAGCCTACATAGTTCTCGAACCTGTAGGGTCCGCACGCTTAAAGTTCGATGACGGTTATATTATGAGTTTATGTGTTTTGATGTATCGAAGATAGTTCGGAGTCCCGGATGTGATCATGGACATGACGAGGAGTCCCGAAATGGTCGAGACATAGAGATTGATATATTGGACGACTATATTTGGATACTAGAATGGTTCCGGGTGAGATCGGGATAATACCGGAGCACCGGGAGGTTATCTGAACCCCTCGGGTGGTATATGGGCCTTAATGGGCTTTAGTGGAAAGGAGGGGAAAGGAGCAAGGGAGGGGGCGCCCCCCCCCAAGCCCAATCCGAATTAGGAGGGGGTGATACGTCTCCGTCGTATCTACTTTTCCAAACACTTTTGCCCTTGTTTTGGACTCTAACTTGCAAGATTTGAATGGAACTTACCCGCACTGATGCTGTTTTCAACAGAATTGCCATGGTGTTATTTATGTGCAGAAACAAAAGTTCTCGGAATGACCTGGAACTTCATGGAACATCTTTTTGGAAATAATGAAAAATCCTTGCAAAAGATGAAGACCAGAGGGCCCACACCCTAGCCACGAGGGTGGGGGCGCCTGCCCCCCTAGGGCGCGCCCCCTACCTCGAGGGCCCCCTGGAGCTCCTCCGACCTCTATATATTTGCTTTCGGAGAGAAAAAAATCAGGGAGAAGGATTCATCGCGTTATATGATACGAAGCCGCCGCCAAGCCCTAAAATCTCTCGGGAGGGCTGATCTGGAGTCCGTTCGGGGCTCCGGAGAGGGGAATCCGTTGTCGTCGTCGTCATCAACCATCCTCCATCACGAATTCCATGATGCTCACCGCCGTGCGTGAGTACTTCCATCGTAGTCTTGCTGGACGGTGATGGGTTGGATGAGATTTATCATGAATCGAGTTAGTTTTGTTAGGGTTTGATCCTAGTATCCACTATGTTCTGAGATTGATGTTGCTATTACTTTGCTATGCTTACTGATTGTCACTAGGGCCCGAGTGCCATGATTTCAGATCTGAACCTATTATGTTTTCATCAATATATGAGAGTTCTTGATCCTATCTTGCAAGTCTATAGTCACCTATTATGTGTTATGATCTGCTAACCCCGAAGTGACAATAATCGGGATACTTACCGGTGATGACCGTAGTTTGAGGAGTTCATGTATTCACTATGTGTTACTGCTTTGGTCCGGTAGTCTACTAAAAGGAGGCCTTAATATCCCTTAGTTTCTATTAGGACACCGCTGCCACGGGAGGGTAGGACAAAAGATGTCATGCAAGTTCTTTTCCATAAGCATGTATGACTATATTCGGAATACATGCCTACATTACATTGATGAATTGGAGCTAGTTCTGTGTCACCCTAGGTTATGACTGTTACATGATGAACCGCATCCGGCATAATTCTCTATCATCAATCCATTGCCTACGAGCTTTCCATATATTGTTCTTCGCTTATTTACTTTTCCGTTGCTATTGCTATCATCACTACAAAATACCAAAAACATTACTTTTGCTATCATTACCTTTTTCTACCGTTACCACTACTATCATATTACATTGCTACTAAACACTTTGCCGCAGATATAAATTTTCCAGGTGTGGTTGAATTGACAACTCGGCTGCTAATACTTGAGAATATTCTTTGGCTCCCCTTGTGCCGAATCAGTAAATTTGGGTTGAATACTCTACCCTCGAAAACTGTTGCGATCCCCTATACTTGTGAGTTATCAAGACTATTTTCTGGCGCCATTGCCGGGGAGCATAGCTCTATTCTTTGAGTCACTTGGGATTTATATCTTCTTATCATTATGAAGAACTTGAGAGATCCAAAAACCAAGATTTATCCCTCAACTACGAGGGGAGGTATGGACCTGCCATCTAGCTCTACACTTGATTCACCTTCTGTTTTGAGTAAGCTTGCCACATCTAAACCTGCTTCTGCTATTCGTTCTGATATGTCGCATGTTATTGATGATGCCAATTCTGCTATGCATGATACTTATGATGAAACTACTTCTATGCTTTATACTACTATGCCACTTGGTGAATTTCTTGATGAACAACTTGCTAGGGTTAGAGAGAGTGAAAATATTGAATCTGATAATATTGATGAAAGTGATGATGAAGACTCTTCCTCTAATGAATATGAATCACCTGTTATTCCTGAGGGTTATGTTTTTGAAAAAGAAGCTGCTTTAGCTATTTTAGCTTGCAAAGATAGATACGAACTCAAGAGGTTATTAGCTAAATGGAAGCAACAATCTCTAAATGCTAGAATGAAACCTGACCCTGCTTTTGCTACTTCACCTATCTGTGTTACTGATAAGGATTATGAATTCTCTGTTGATCCTGATATAATTACTTTGGTTGAATCTGATCCTTTTCATGGCTATGAATCTAAAACTGTTGTGGCACATCTTACTAAATTAAATGATATAGCCACCCTGTTCACTAATGATGAGAGAACTCGTTACTTTTATATCCTGAAAATATTTCCGTTCTCATTAAAGGGTGACGCTAAGATATGGTTTAATTCTCTTGATCCTGGTTGTGTGCGTAGTCCCTAGGATATGATTGATTACTTCTCTGCTAAATATTTCCCTGCTCATAAGAAACAAGCTGCCTTAAGGGATATATATAATTTTGTGCAAATTGAAGAAGATAGTCTCCCATAAGCTTGGGGGAGGCTTCTCAAGTTACTTAATGCTTTGCCTGATCATCCTGTTAAGAAAATGAAATACTTGATATCTTTTCTAATGAACTAACCGATGCTTCTAGAGATTACCTGGATAGTTGTGCTGGTTTTGTTTTTAGGGAAAGAACAACGGATGAAGCTAAAATTCTATTGAATAATATGTTGACAAATGAAAATAATTGGACACTTCCTGAGCCTATTCCTAAACCAACTCCGAAGAAGAGAGGTGTTCTATTTCTCAGTCCTGAAGATATGCAAGAGGCAAAGAAATCTATGAAATAAAAAGGTATTAAAGCTGAAGATGTTAAGAATTTACCTCCTATTGAAGAAATACATGGTCTTAATTTAGCGCCTGTTGAAGAAACATATGATCTTAATCCTTCACCTATTGAAGAAACTCATGGTCTTGATAACCCGACACAGGTAGTAAAGGTAAATTCTCTCTATAGATATGATAAAGCTGAAATTCCATTTACTAAGTTTGCTAGCCCATGCTTAGATGAGTTTGATAAATTTATGGTTAAGCAAGAAGACTTCAATGCTTATTTTGGTAGACAATTGAACTTAAACTTATGCTTGAAGACTTGGGTGATTGTATGGCTAATGTCAAAGGTGAACTTAAACTTATTAGTAAACATGCTTCTATGGTTACCACTCAAGTAGAACAAGTACTTAAGGCTCAAAATGATTTGCTCAATTAATTGAATAGTAAGAATACTGATAATGTTGTTAGAGTTATGACTAGAGGTGGTAGAATGACTCAAGAACCTTTGTATCCTGAAGGCCATCCTAAGAGAATTGAGCAAGATTCTCAAAGAAATAATATAGACGATGCACCTAGTTCTTCTAAAAGGAAGAAAAAGAAAAATGACAGGACTTTGCATGCTCCCAGTGAACCTATTGCTAAAACACCTGAGAATCCAAATGATATTTCTATTTTTGAGGCTAAAACACAATCTGGTAATGAACCTGAAACTAGTGATAATGTTAATGATAATGTTCATGATGATGCTCAACCTAGTAATGATAATGATATAGAAATCGAACCTGGTGTTGATCTTGATAACCCACAATCAAAGAGTGAACGTTATGATAAGAAAGACTTTGTTGCTAGGAAACATGGTAAAGAAAGAGAACCATGGGTTCAAAAACCCATGCCTTTTCCTCCCAAACAATCCAAGAAAAAGGATGATGAGGATTTTGAGCGCTTTGCTGAAATGATTAGACCTATCTTTTTGCGTATGCGATTAACTGATATGCTTAAAATGAATCCTTATGCTAAGTACATGAAAGATATTGCTACAAATAAAAGAAAGATATCGGAAGCTGAAATTTCCACCATGCTTGCTAATTATACTTTTAAAGGTGGAATACCAAAGAAAGTTGGAGATCCAGGAGTACCCACTATACCATGCTCCATCAAAAGAAACTATGTTAGAACTGCTTTATGTGATCTTGGAGCCGGTGTTAGTGTTATGCCTCTCTCTTTATATCATAGACTTGATTTGAATAAGTTGACACACTGAAATATCTTTGCAAATGGTTGATAAATCAACTGCAATACCTGCCGGTATTTGTGAGGATGTGCCTATTGTGGTTGCAAACGTTACTATTTTAACGAACTTCGTTATCTTGATATTCCCGAGGACGATAGTATGTCTATTATTCTTGGAAGACCCTTTTTGAAGACTACAAGGGCTATTATTGATTGCACTAAAGGCAATGTCACTTTTCATGTTAATGGTAATGAGCATGCGGTACACTTTCCGAGGAAACAACCTCAAGTCCATAGTATCAATTCTATTGGAAAAATTCCATCGATTATATTTGGAGGTTTTGAATTTCCTCTCCCTATTGTCAAGAAGAAATATGATATTCTTATTATTGGGGTTGTGCATATCCCCGTTGAGGTAACATAGTGTTATTCGAAATTTCTCTGGTTCCATGTTATTCGGAATGAGTTCGTTAACAAGACTTGATCAACCTTGTTAGTGGATTTCTTTTGATGAGCATGAGATGGATGAAACTAGAAGGCACAACTCTCTGTACCCTCCTTTTACTTTCTGTTATTTATATTAAATAAAATAAAAATAGTATTTTTTTGTCTGTTATCTGAATTATCCGTGCAATATAAAAATACCCCGAAAATAAAAGCTCTCCAAATGCCCTGAAATTTAAATATGATTTTTTCTCGAATATTTGGCACTTAGAACATAGCAGGGGGGCATCCACCTGGCCACGATGGTGGACGGCGCGCCCCCCTGCCTCGTGGGCCCATGGTGGCCCTCCTCCACTTATTCCTGCACCCACACACTCCTTCTTCCTCCTACAAACACGAATATCCAGCTCAAGCACGAGTTCTAGCTCATTTTGCTATGATTTTTGATCTCCTTGCTCAAGGCACCTCTCACAAAACTGCTTTGGGGGATTGTTCCTTGGTATGTGACTCCTCCATTGGTCCAATTAGTTTTTGTTCTAGTGCTTTATTCATTTCAAATTTGTGCTGCCTAGGTGACCATGTTCTTGAGCTTGCATGTCAAATTTATATGGTCAAAAGTAGTTCTAATGCATGATATAGGCTCTAGGCACTTGTAGGAGTAGTTGCTATCAATATTGTTGAGTTTGGTTCACTTTTATTTGAAGTTACTAAAAATTTCAGAATTTTTCGGAAAATAATGAAGAGATTTTTGAGGGGCTCATCAAGCTGAAGCTCGTAGGAAAAGCAAAATGAAAAGGCAGAGAAGCCCAAATATAATCTGCCTCGCACTGCGGAGGTTCGGCCGTGTGAATGGCCTTCCGATGATTTCTTGAGAGCAGCCAGGATTTATGATGATTTTTATGAATTGGATGAGAATGCAGGCCTCACCACATTCCTCCACGACAAACGCGACCAGTATCTCTTACTCACCAATATCTTTGTGCAAAACTTTCATTTCCATGCTAGGAGCTCACCACCTACGGTGGAGTTTTATTTATATGATGAGAATAAGGAGATGTCACTTTATGATTTTTGTCGGGTTTGTTTGATCCCTTTCGAGGGCATGATAGAGGAACCACATCGCGGCGATGTGGATGGATTTATTGATACCATTACTATAGGGGAAACGAGGAAGGTTTCCTATGCACGAATCACTAGCATACATTTTCCTGTTTTACGCTACTTTGCAATATTTGCTAGTCGTTGCTTACTTGGTCGTGGAAACTATGGAAACCTTAGTGTTCCTGATATTATTATTTTGTTCCACAGTTTATTCAGTGATAACTCTGTTAGTATGGGCGGTATTATTGCTAAACGGTTAAGTCTGAACGGTACAAAGGGCCTGATACGTCTCCAACGTATCTATAATTTTTGATTGTTCCATGCTATTGTATCATCTATTTTGGATGTTTATGGGCTTTACTATACACTTTTATATTATTTTTGGGACTAACCTATTAACCTAGAGCCCAGTGCCAGTTTCTGTTTTTTCCTTGTTTTAGAGTATCGCAGAAAAGGAAAATCAAACGGAGTCCAATTGACCTGAAACTTCACAGAACTTATTTTTGGACCAGAAGAAGCCCACGGAGTATCGGAGTTGGACCAAGAGAGTCCCGGGCTGCCCATGAGGGTGGAGAGCGCGTCCACCCCCCTAGGCACGCCCCCTGCCTCGTGGCCAGCCCGGAGGTCCACTGACGTACTTCTTCCTCCCATATATACCCATATACCCTAAAAACTTCGAGGACGACGATAGATCAGGAGTTCCACCGCCAGAAGCCTCCGTAGCCACCGATAACCAATCTAGACCCATTCTGGCACCCTGCCGGAGGAGGCAATCCCTCTCCGGTGGCCATCTTCATCATCCCGGCGCTCTCCATGACGAGGAGGGACTATTTCTCCCTCGGTGCTGAGGGTATGTACCAGTAGCTATGTGTTTGATCTCTCTCTCTCTCTCTCGTGTTCTTGATGTGATACGATCTTGATGTATTGCGAGCTTTGTTTCTCCCCCTCTAATCTCTTGTAATGCATTGATTTTTCCCTTTGAAGTTATCTTATCGGATTGAGTATTTAAGGATTTGAGAACACTTGATGTATATCTTGCGTGGGATACCCGTGGTGATAATGGGATATTCTATAGATTCACTTGATGTATGTTTTGGTGATCAACTTGCGGATTTCGCCCATGAACCTATGCATAGGGGTTGACACACATTTTCGTCTTGACTCTCTGGTAGAATCTTTGGGGCAATCTTTGAGGTTCTATGTGTTGGTTGAATAGATGAATCTGAGATTGTGTGATGCATATCGTATAATCATACCCATGGATACTTGAGGTGACACTGGAGTATCTAGGTGACATTAAGGTATTGGTTGATTAGTGTCTTAAGGTGTTATTCTAGTACGAACTCTAGGGCTGTTTGTGACACTTATAGGAATAGCACAACGGATTGATTGGAAAGAATAACTTTGAGGTGGTTTCGTACCCTACCATAATCTCTTCGTTTGTTCTCCGCTATTAGTGACTTTGGAGTGACTCTTTGTTGCATCTTAAGGGATAGTTATGTGATCCAATTATGCTATTATTGTTTAGAGGACTTGCACTAGTGAAAGTATGAACCCTAGGCCTTGTTTCCTAGCATAGAAATACCATTTACGCTCACTTTTATCATTAGTTACCTTGCTGTTTCTATATTTTCAGATTACAAAACCTTTATCCACCATCCATATTGCACTTGTATCACCATCTCTTCGCCGAACTAGTGCACCTATACAATTTACCATTGTATTGGGTGTGTTGGGGACACAAGAGACTCTTTGTTATTTGGTTGCAGGGTTGCTTGAGAGAGACCATCTTCATCCTACGCCTCCTATGGATTGATAAACCTTAGGTCATCCACTTGAGGGAAACTTGCTACTGTCCTACAAACCTCTGCACTTGATGGCCCAACAACGTCTAAAAGAAGAAGGTTGTGTAGTAGACATCAAGCTCTTTTCTGGCGCCGTTGCCGGGGAGGTTAGCGCTTGAAGGTATATCTTTAGATCTTGCAATCGAATCTTTTTGTTTCTTGTTTTAGCACTAGTTTAGTTTATAAAAGAAAACTACAAAAAAATGGAATTAAGGATGCCTCATATGCTTCATCTTTTTAATGTCTTTCGTGAAAGTAAGGATTCCGATAATTGTGCTCAAGTGTTAGAAGAAGAATGCATTAGAATGTTTGGCACTAAATACTTGAATGATGAGCATGATTGCAATGTTGTTGGTATGAATTCCTTGAATATCCATGATGCTAATGATATGCAAAGCCACAAGCTTGGGGAAGCTATGTTTGATGAAGATGATATTTTTTGTCCCCCATGTTTTGATGAGCAAATTTATTATGATGAAAGCATGCCTCCTATTTTTGATGATTATATTGATGAAAGTGGATTTGGAGAGGTCATGACTTTATTTTGTGATGAATCCACTATTCCGGAAGAGGTTCCAATTGATTATGAGAACAAAGTTGCTATCTATGATGATTATTGTGATGACTTGTATGCTATAAAGATTAATGATATCCATGAAACTTGTCATTATGGTTTAAGTTTTCAATTGGATTATGCCTCACATGATAATTATTTTGTTGAGTTTGCTCCCACTATTATTCATGAGAAGAATCTTGCTTGTGTGGAGAGTAATAAAATTTCTATGCTTGTAGATCATGAAAAGAATGCTTTAGGTGCTGGTTATATTGTTGAATTCATTCATGATGCTACTGAAAATTATTATAAGGGAGTAATATATGCTTGTAGGAATTGCAATAATATCAAGTTTCCTCTCTATGTGCTTATAGTTTTGAAGTTATGCATGTTTTACCTTCCAATGCAAGTTGATTCTTGTTCCCACAAGTTGTTTGCTAACAAAATCCCTATGCATAGGAAGTGGGTTAGGCTTAAATGTGCTAGTCATATTCTTCAAGATGCTCTCTTTATGTTACAATTCTTATCTTTTATGTGAGCATCGTTGAAATCATCATGCCTAACTAGGGGCTTTAAACGATAGCGCTTGTTGGGAGGCAACCCAACCTTATTTTTGTTCCTTGATTTTTGCTCCAGTTTAGTAATAAATAATTTATCTAGCCTCTCTTATGATTGATTTTTTTATGTTTTAATTAGTGTTTGTGCCAAGTAGAACCGTTGGGAAGACCTGGGGAAAGTCTTGTTGATCTTGCTGTAAAAAACAGAAACTTTAGCACTCATGAGAATTGCTGCCATTTTTTATTGCATAGTGATATTTAGTTAATTCTTTTTGAAGATGATTAATAGATAAATTACTCACGTCCAGAAATTTATTTTAGAATTTTTGGGGTTCCATAAGTCTGTGTTAGTTACAGATTACTGCAGACTGAAAGGTTTTTGACAGATTCTGTTTTTCGTGTGTTTTTTGCTTGTTTTGATGAATCTACGGCTAGTAAAATAGTTTATAAACCATAGAGAAGTTGGAATACAGTAGGTTTAACACCAATATAAATAAATAATGAGTTCATTACAGTACCTTGAAGTGGTGTTTTGTTTTCTTTCGCTAACGGAGCTTACGAGTTTTCTGTTAAGTTTTGTGTTGTGAAGTTTTCAAGTTTTGGGTAAAGATTCGATGGACTATGGAATAAGGAGTGGCAAGAGCCTAAGCTTGGGGATTCCCAAGGCACCCCAAGGTAATATTCAAGGACAACCAAGAGCCTAAGCTTGGGGATGCCCCGGATGGCATCCCCTCTTTCGTCTTCATTCATCGGTAACTTTACTAGGAGCTATATTTTTATTCACCACATGATATGTGTTTTGCTTGGAGCGTCGTTTTATTTTATTTAGTTTTGCTCGATGTTTGAATAAAATACCAAGATCTTAAATTATTAAATGTTAGAGAGTCTTTACATAGTTACATAATTATTCGACTACTCATTGGTCTTCACTTATATCTTTCGGAGTAGTTTGTCATTTTCTCTAGTGCTTCACTTATATCTTTTTAGAGCACGGCGGTGGTTTTATTTTATAGAAATAGTGAACTCCCATGATTCACTTATATTATTTTGAGATTCCTAAACAGCATTGTAATTTTCTTTGGTTATGAATTTAGTCCTAATATGATGGGTATCCAAGATGGGTATAATAAAAACTTTTGTATAAAGTGCATTGAATACTATGAGAAGTTTGATACTTGATAATTGTTTGAGATATGAATATGGTGATATTAGGGTCATGCTAGTTGAGTAGTTGTGAATTTGAGAAATACTTGTGTTAAAGTTTGTGATTCCCGTAGCATGCACGTATGGTGAACTGTTATGTGATGAAGTCGGAGCATGATTTATTTATTGATTGTCTTCCTAATGAGTGGCGGTCGGGGACGAGCGATGGTCTTTTCCTACCAATCTATCCCCCTAGGAGCATGCGCGTAGTACTTTGTCTCGATAAATAATTGATTTTTGCAATAAGTATGTGAGTTCTTTATGACTAATGTTGAGTCCATGGATTATACGCATTCCCACCCTTCCACCATTGCTAGCCTCTCTAGTACCGCGCAAATTTCGCCGCTACCATAAACCCACCATATACGTTCCTCAAAACAGCCACCATACCTACCTATTATGGCATTTCCAGAGCCATTCCGAGATATATTTCCATGCAACTTTCCACCGTTCCGCTTATTATGACACGCTCCATCATTGTCATACTGCTTTGCATGATCATGGAGTTGAAATCGTATTTGTGGCAAAGCCACCATTCATAATTCTTTCATACATGTCACTCTTGATTCATTGCACATCCCGGTACACCACCGGAGGCATTCATATAGAGTCATATCTTGTTCTAAGTATCGAGTTGTAATTCTTGAGTTGTAAGTAAATAAAAGTGTGATGATCATCATTATTAGAGCATTGTACCAGTGAGGAAAGGATGATGGAGACTATGATTCCCCACAAGTCGGGATGAGAAAAAGAGGCCATAAAAGAAAGAGAAGTCCCAAACAAAAAATGAGAGAAAAAGAGAGAATGGACAATGCTATGTTGTCACTCTTGTGCTTTAAAGTAGCACCATAAAAGTGACAATCCTTTTACCACACTTGTGCTTCAAAGTAGCACCATAATCTTCATGATAGAGAGTCTCCTATGTTGTCACTTTCATATACTAGTGGGAATTTTTCATTATAGAACTTGGCTTGTATATTCCAATGATGGGCTTCCTCAAAATACCCTAGGTCTTCGTGAGCAAGCGAGTTGGATGCACACCCACTTCGTTCCTTTTGTTGAGCTTTCATACACTTATATCTCTAGTGCATCCATTGCATGGCAATCCCTACTCACTCACATTGATATATATTAATGGGCATCTCCATAGCCCGTTGATACGCCTAGTTGATGTGCGACTATCTTCTCCCTTTTTGTCTTCTCCACAACCACCCGTCTATTCCACATATAGTGCTATATCCATGGCTCACGCTCATGTATTGCGTGAAGATTGAAGAAGTTTGAGAACATCAAAAGTATGAAACAATTGCTTGGCTTGTCATCGGGGTTGTGCATTATTTAAATATTTTGTGTGGTGAAGATGGAGCATAGCCAGACTATATGATTTTGTAGGGATGGCTTTCTTTGGCCATGTTATTTTGAGAAGACATGATTGCTTGGTTAGTATGCTTGAAGTATTATTATTTTTATGTCAATATTAAACTTTTGTCTTGAATCTTATGGATCTGAACATTCATGCCAAAATGAAGAGAATTACTTAGAGAAATATGTTAGGTAGCATTCCACATCAAAAATTCTGTTTTTATCATTTACCTACTCGTCCAGCTTGGGGATGCTGATACGTCTCCAACGTATCTATAATTTCTGATTGTTCGATGCTATTATATTATCTATTTTGGATCTTTATGGGCTTTATTATACACTTTTATATTATTTTTGGGACTAACCTATTAACCTAGAGCCCAGTGCCAGTTTCTGTTTTTTCCTTGTTTTAGAGTATCGCAGAAAAGGAAAATCAAATGGAGTCCAATTGACCTGAAACTTCACGAAACTTATTTTTGGACCACAAGAAGCCCACAGAGTATCAAAGTTGGACTAGGAGAGTCCCGGGCTGCCCACGAGGGTGGAGGGCGCGCCCACCCCCCTAGGCGCGCCCCCCTGCCTCGTGGACAGCCCGAAGGTCCACCGACGTACTTCTTCCTCCCATATATGCCCATGTACCCTAAAAACTTCGAGGACGACGATAGATCTGGAGTTCCGCCGCCAGAAGCCTCCGTAGCCACCGAAAACCAATCTAAACCCGTTCCGGCACCCTGCCGGGGGAGGAATCCCTCTTCGGAGGCCATCTTCATCATCCCGGCGCTCTCCATGACAAGGAGGGAGTAGTTCTCCCTCAGGGCTAAGGGTATGTACTAGCAGGTATGTGTTTGATCTCTCTCTCTCGTGTTGTTGAGGTCATACGATCTTGATGTATCGCGAGCTTTGCTATTATATTTGGATCCTATGATGTTTCTCCCCTTCTACTCTCTTGTAATGGATTGAGTTTTCCCTTTGAAGTTATCTTATCGGATTGAGTCTTTAAGGATTTGAGAACACTTGATGTATGTCTTGCGTGGGATACCCGTGGTGACAATGTGGTATTCTATTGATTCACTTGATATATGTTTTGGTGATCAACTTGCGGGTTCCGCCCATGAACCTATGCATAGGGGTTGGCACACGTTTTCATCTTGACTCTCCGGTAGAATATTTGGGGCAATCTTTGAGGTTCTATGTGTTGGTTGAATAGATGAATCTGAGATTATGTGATGCATATCGTATAATCATACCCACGAATACTTGAGGTGACATTGGAGTATCTAGGTGACATTAGGGTATTGGTTGATTTGTGTCTTAAGGTGTTATTCTAGTACGAACTCTAGGGCTGTTTGTGACACTTATAGGAATAGCCCAATGGATTGATTGGAAAGAATAACTTTGAGGTGGTTTCGTACCCTACCATAATCTCTTCATTTGTTCTCCGCTATTAGCACTACTAGGAAAAGGCCTACTAATGGCGCACCTAATTTGGCCATTAATGGCGCATTAGTGGTGCGCCATTAGTGCCACGCCATTAGTATATTTTACTAATGGCGCACCACTGGTGCGCCATTAGTATCTGGTATACTAATGGCGGACCTCAGATGCGCCATTAGTATATACAACAGTGTGCCATTAGTATGCCTCCCAGGGGGCCATGTATACCCAGGTGCTTTGGCATACTAATGGCGCACAACAACAAGATGCGCCATTAGTAGCTTCGGCATACTAATGGCGCACTGTTCAATGATGCGTCATTAGTATCCTTTGGCATACTAATGGCGCACGGTGATGTGATGCGCCATTAGTATGAATATTAGGTTTTTTTATTTTTTTAATTTTCTGTTTTTGCACAGGTTACAAAATGTATAATTGGATAAAATATAGACAGCACACATCAACAACAGATTCATCGAATACAATAGAAGATTAGTCTCTGAATACAATTCATCATATTAATCTCCGAATACAATTCATCATATTAGTCTCAATTGAAAAGACCGAACAAAGATAGAACATTATATTACAAGTCTCGAGACCGCGAGTAGCGAGTTTGTCTTCACATTACAAGTCGATATCGATCATCTAAACTACCATCACATAGAAGAGAGCTGCGATCATCACGATGAGCATCATCACGATGAAACTCGTCTTCATCCGGTTCCTCCAACGCTCCCTCCCCTCTCCCGCTAGATAGCGGGCGTATCTAGATTCGGCCTCGGCCCTAGTGGTGTACCCTTTGTAACTGTTACCGCTGAATCGGTGAACCTGTCTCCGACACTCCTCCCAGTCGTCGTAGACTCCGGGAACCTTACCCTTGTACACGACATACGACGGCATCGCTATGCACTAGCCAAACGAAATGTTAGTACCAATTCACAGACAATACATAAGCAATATATAAGTATGCAACAGAACGATCGGAAGAGAAAAGCAAGACATTAATAGCATCGATTACATCTAAGTTGAACGACTCTCGAAACCAAAGAGACATACTACAAGTTCATTAAAGTTTAATTACAACATGAGCCAATCGATGTTTCAGAACTAGACGCAGCATCACTGCTTTCGACTCGACTCAAGGGACCGGAGCGTGGATGAAGCCGCCGTCTATCGTGGGAGTCATGAAATAACGGTCGTTGTCAGCCTGCATTTGTAGCATTGTGTCGATGTCACTGTTGGACGGTTGATTTCTGAGGTAGAACTGCCCCGAGGTACGAAGGACATCTTGATGGATGATTTCCGCAAACTCCGACTGGATGCGAAAGAATTCTTGTCTGATGTCCGCGTCCTGGATTGCCGACATGCTCGCGGCCCAATCTTTGAGTTTACTCGGTAGCAAAAGTTGATGATGGTCCCGTACGATCGCCCGCATGTGATGGATGGCGTAGTAGGCACCCTTCTGACTGCCAGGCGGCTGCTTGACGCAGCAGAACGTCGTATTGTGGGAGAACACGTGCTTGCCGTACTTACGAATAGGCCTGGTGAAGGTGCCTCCAGATTTGGCGTAGCCGGGGAGAACATCATCAAGAACCTTCTTGACATTTGTGTAGTCTACGTTCGAATGACGGTCCGGATCGAAATACGTGGCCATGGAATATTTGGGGCTTAGGAGGATGAGCGTGCAATGTGTGTCACTGCAGAAAACACAGAATGTTAAAAGAAAAATGATCGAAATCTAAGAATTCATATGTTACGGGGCGGTTGAGGGGAGGACTTACTCGGGAAAGTAAGGCACGAGGAAGTTATCCTTATCTTGGTTTGCCAGCCTTCGAGGTAAGAACTCGCGACTTGGCGGTCCCCAGCGCTGCCCAAGATCTTGGCACGCATGTAGAAGGGGTCGACTATCACGATGTCCGGGGTCTTGTCGCGAATGATCCGCATCTCCATACTCAGTGAAAATAGCCGAACGAAGGTGTAGTGCAGCGGATGAAGGCTCAACATAGCGTGGATGTCATCAAACCGCAGGATGATCGTACCCCCGATGGAGTTATCCACAAAGCCCTTGCCCTCTGGCACCTTGGCCATGAAAACCGGGTATGCCACATCCTTCTCTCTGAGACACCGCTTCTCCAAAGAAAGAACACTGTCATGCAAACTCTGCATAGCACCGGTTGCAGCATCGAGCATATTTCTCGGTAGCATCGGCCTACCCGCCACATGCAGCCTCCTCATTAAATCCTCAGGTGAAGGTGGCCCGTCCTGAGCACGGATCGTACTCGGTGCCGGCTGGCCCGCACCCTTGTTAGTCTTTCTTTTGCGTGCCTTCTTCTTCTCCTGTAATGGGACCGAGTTCTGCTCACAAACCACCTTCTTGAGTGTGTTGGGGCTGATAATATTTGGCACCTCGCCTATCTGAGGCTCGGTGAAGTCGGCAGCTGGAGGCATCTCCTGAGAGCTGAACTGCAGACGACGCCTGTTGCAACTTGGCTTCTCCGCGGTACCAGCTAGATCGCGCATGTCTTTTGTTGGGTTGGGTTCTTCAGAAGGAGGCCCCATGAAGTCGCCACCATACCCATGATCGGCAAAGTACTAATCGGCGTTGCCAAATGTATCGTCGTCGTCGTCGCTCTGATCCTGTGCCATATGCATGTTTGGATCCAGTGGCATAGGGATGTCCGGCACCGTTGCGGCGGTGTTGCCATGGGGCCGACTTGGCGCCTGCACGACTGGCGGTGTTGTCTTTGGGGTGGTGTCCCCCGCCCCCAAACGAATCTGGCTCTTCAGCCAAAGCAAGGGCCAGCTCAGGCAGACGCTGAGGGTCATCACGTCATCATCGTCGACCCCGACGGGTCGAATCGGAGGTAACAACTCGTCGCAGCCTGGCAGCACCCGAACCAGTTGAACCCTAAACAAGTTGGGTGGCATCTGGGTACCGTGGAACAAGGGGTTGCCCGGTTGAATGATTTTTCCCTTGGCGACATCGACCAACTCGTTGTTCACGAAGTGCAGGAGAGTGCACGGAATGTCGGCGGCGCCCTGCGAAAACATGTAGGGCGTCAGGGATGCCCAGTCAAATGCAAGGAGATGAAGTCCTCGGCCGAGAGAGGCTTAATTAGTTACCGTGATGATGGCGTCGAGCTCGGCTAATGTCGAGGCACCGCCAACGGCGGGCGTGCAGTTGACGGAGGGGCCGCTTGCTGCAGAGGTGCCGGCCGGCGTACACCCGGGTGCATTAAGCTCCCGTGCCGGCGTCGGAGACACCAATGCCGCCTTCGCCGGAGACACCAATGGCCCCGCCATGGCGTTCTGCGAGTTGCTGGCCGTGAAGCTAGGAATCGGGGGCGGCCCCTGTTGGCCGCCCACAATCCACGCACTCAACCCCTGGATCAAGGTAGGCACAATAGCGGTGATCATCGCTCCGAGTTGTTGTTGCACTTGCTCTTGGACAATCTCCAGAATCCGCGCCACCTGTGCCTTGAGTTCTTGAACCTCGCGCGCCTGGCTTTCCGAGCTGGTCTTTTTCTCCTTTAGCCCACCAGTGTTATAGTATGACGACCATTTTGCCGACAAACCTTTGCCGGCCACAGGACCAGCTGACGTCGGCTTACTGAGCTTATCCTTGTTCTTCATTACATTCAACGCCCTATTTAGAGTGGTGTCCCAAGGGTTGCTCTTAGTCGACCCCGCGCTACTGCTTTCAGTCGCCTGCGGAAGGAATGTGAACCATATGGAGCTAATTACGCGGGGGTGTATTCCTTACCAGAACAAGCTCAAGCGCCCTAGTCTTCGGATCCGTGGTAAGCTCCTTTGTTTTCGGGTCCCTCTTGTACCGGGCCCTGACAAAGTTCTTGGTCTGCTTGTCACCGTATTTATCGAAGAGGGGCGGTAGGCCTTGCTCGGCACGATCCGCCTCCTCCTTGTCCCATATAGGCTCCGCCACTCTGTAACCGCCGGGACCGAGTGTGTGTTCCCCTAAGTTCAGCTCCCGCATTTCTTTCCCCCACTGACTTGATTCGGAGTTTGCGGTGCTCGAGCAATTGATCTTGAAGTCGTTGTAGTCATCTTCGGTGATCGAAGGATTTTTCTCCTTGATCTTCTCATAACTCTCACCTTTCTCGATCATTCTCTTCACATTGCTTTTCCAAGTAGACAGGGCCTTGCTCATCTTCGTGAGGGCAGCATTGTTCACTTTATTCCCTTTGAGGCTTGTGTTTTCAAATTCAGCGGGGAACTTGTATTGTTCGTGCAGCTTCGTGAAGAGGAGGTTGCGTAAATTCCCTCGGTCAGGATGCCTCAGGTTCTCGGTGTTGATCGAGACGGTGCTCCGGAGAATGCACCCGAGCTGAAGCGAGTACCCCTTGACTATTCGTTCGGGCGCCGTTGGATTCCCGTCGGAGTCCACTTCAGTAACTTCCTCCTTGAGTGTGCGGAGCATGGTCGGGCGCCGGTCCTTCCGTTGCCTCTTCGGTTGGCTGCCATCGGTGCATGCGCCGCCATCATCAGTGGTGGCATCCTCGGCGGCACCATCAGTGGTGGCATTAGTGGGGTCATCCTCGGCGGCACCATCAGTGGTCTCAGGATCGGTGGGGAAGGCGGCGTCCTCATACAAGTGAGGTTGTTCCTCCATCTCCTGGGACAGCTCCCAGAATGCCTTGCCGCCCGAACCCCCGGCCTCATCGTTGTTGGCCATGTTTCTCTCTAAATAGGAACAAAGTTTCGTCAAAAAGTTGGTTATTGTCAAGGAACAAGATCATGGTCTCATCATTTAGGGTTTGTCGACAGCGAGGCATCCTAAAAGCTAAGCTTTTATCATTGAGGGTTTTTCGACGCCGAGGCACCCTAAAAGCCTAGGCTTTCATCATTTCGGTTTTTATCAACACCGAGGCACCCTAAAAGCCATGCATTAGTCACAAGTACGCCGGGGCACTTGATCCTACTTAATTAACTACTAATATACCCCGGCCCATGCATTAGTCACAAGTACCCCATATGTCCTATTTTTAGCAAAGTCATGCTAAAATTCACGGAAAATTTCAGCATGACCTTTGCTGAAAATAGGACATATGGAGTACCCAAATTTGCCGGAACGGAAGTTAATCGACATTCCAGCAAACTCAAGGGCCTCTCGGGTGGACAAGGCAAAAAAGGCCTCCATCACAACATGGAAAATACATTGGCATGTGAAGAGGTGAAACAATATATGCAGCTTGCTTTTGCTTTTCAGTGCCAAATTCTAGCTAGTACCAGCAAATTAACATCTAGCAGCAATCATTTTCAAATATATATACACTGGACATTTTAATATTAACCTAAGGAAAAATGAATAGTGAGGTTAATATTAACCCAAGATACATCAACTACTGCACTGTCATGCCTAATGAAAACAGTCATGCCAGCATATAGTATATAAATCTGAATTTGTGTTTACAAGAAGAGTGCCCATTGCAATGTAAACCTGAGAACACAACTCACCTCAAGTGCAGGATATAGCAGACACCTACTTCTTCAGTCAAGTGCAGTAAAAGACCATTTGCAGAACCTGTTTAGTCAGAGTTGAACATTACATAAGATGAGAACTCTACATAACTAATATTGGTATGACAGATAGAAAACTGAGAATGGATAAAAAACTAAGCATGGCAGCAAGACGCTGATGCATCTTCTGTGTCGCCAACTTTCAAAACAGAACCGGAATTCTGTTGATAAATGGAAGCATGAAACTTCAATAATAGAATCTGTGCCAATTGTGGACCCATGTTGTACTGAAAAAGCTTTAAAACAGTTGTGATTAAACATTGTCAAATCTGGTTAATTCCCTTGCATAGTTGGTTGATGATTTAAGTTACGACGATCAACTGGTCAGCAGCAGTTGACTGACAGATGCACCAAATACAACAATTCCAATTGCAATCTCCAAACAAAAACTACCCCAAAAAAGGTGGCAACATATGAGAACAATAATGGAGCTAAACTACACAGCACATGGCAAGTCCAACATATCAGACTGCCTTCAATTGTTGTTCAAGTGAAAGTGGCCATTGCTTCCTTCTTACTAAGGAGGATACATAACGTTTGTTTGCTTCTTCTGGTATTCCCCCATGGCCCAGTACTAAAGGAAGATGACAGAATAACTACACAATCTGTATAGTTCGTTATATGCTAGTGGCACTGAAAGCTTAACAAAAAAATCTATATAGTTCATTGTCAGGTATGGTTAATGCCTTAAGTAGTTGGTTGATGTTTATGTTCCGATGATAAACTGGTCAGCAGCGCGCGCTTGACTGACAGATGCACCAATACGACAATCTGAACTGCAAGGAACGAACAAAAACTAACCCAAAAAGGCAACCATAGATCGGAATAATACTTTCGTATTACTTCCAAACCAACTACCTCGAAACAACGTAAGCGCGTGCGCGCGAGGGGGAGAGGGGAGAGGAGGAGGGGAGCTCACGGGGGCCGTAGGGATAGGGCAGTGGGGCGCGGGGAGGATGTCGGGGACGACGATGATGCAGGGGAGGAGGCGACGAGGTCCGGGTGGTGGTGGTGCTCTGGCGACGGTGGTGTGGACGGGGCGGCGTCCGGGCCGCCGGCGACGAGGGCGGCGGGGCGATGGCGTCCAACGAGGTGGGGTGACGGGGAGAGCGGCGCCGACGTCGGGGCCTGAGGCAGCGGTGGTTGGAGACGGGCGACAGGGACGACGGGGCGCCGGCGATGGGCGCAGGGGCAAGGCGCCCCGATCCAGATCGCGTTTGGGAGGAGACGAGGACGACGGGGCGGCGTCGCGGCGTCGGGAGAGCGTCGAGGCGGCGGGGCAGTGGCGTCGGGAGAGGAGAGGGGAAGGGGATCGAGGGCGAGGGCGAGGGAGAGAGAGGGGATAGGTTTGGGCCGGGGAGGAAATATGGATGGGGGCGGCACAATACTAATGGCGCACCACCCCTCGGTGCGCCATAAGTACATCCATACTAATGGCGCACCTCACCCTGGTGCGCCATTAGTATTTTTTTTTGATTTCTGCTCGAGCCAACAGGTTATCTTCCACCTGACCTGATCCACACCAAGTTCCCTCTACTAGCTCGACTGGACAGCAGCCAGTTCTCACACCAGGAGGTCTTGGGTTTGATTCCCAGGCTCCACAATTTTTTTATGCATTTAAAATGCCGTTTGATACTTATTTGTGTTTAAACATGTTCAAACTTGTTTAAATCATAACATTAATATGTTTTTATAAGACAGTAATAATTTTTTTAAAAATATCATCAAACAGTAATGCCGGTGGAGCGGGGGAGGGTGCGCGGGGTGCGGGGGGTCGGCGGCGGCGGTTGAGTAGGGGAGGGGTGCGGGGGGTCGGCGGCGGTGGTTGAGTAGGGGAATCGAGGGTGCGGGGGGTCGGCGGCGGTGGCCGGTGGACCGGGGGGTGCTCGATGGCGAGGGGGACCGGATCTGGCGAGGTGGGATAGCGATCGAGATGGAGGGGGATCGAGATCGAGTGTCCATAAAATTTAAAAATATTCATGATAGTTCAAAAAGTGCCCATGAAATACAATCGAGAAATGAAGGCTACGATTTAAATACAATCGATCTTAGCTAGCTATCTGTTCACAATCTTCTTGCCTTCTTTTTCGCAAATGGAGTTCTTCTGTGGAACGGATGTCCTTTAGGTAGGGTGGTCCTGCTTCTTCTTGTGGTGTATGCTGCTACTTCATCATCGTCGTCATGTTCGATCCTCGGGTCGCCGTACTTGTCGAAGTCTTGCTCATTGGCTACTCCATCCATTCCGATGATCTTCCTTTTGCCTCTCCTCACGACAACACGACTGGGCTTTGACGGGTCGGTAATGAAGAAGCATTGGTCCACTTGGGAAGCCAGTACCCATGGCTCATTTTTCGCGGTGACGTATGCGCCCGCGGTCTTGGATTTGACTTCGGGTATAACCATGGTGGTGAAATACCGGTCTTATTTTAGGACGCTCTTGGCCCATCTGACACGGAACATCGGGACCTTCTCTCCAGCGTAGCTCAGCTCCCAGATCTCCTCGATCCTTCCGTAGTATCTGTCCTTGTCGTTACCGGTGTAGGATTCCATCGTTACCCTGGAGTTCTGATAACCATCGCTCTTCATGTCCTTGGCCTCGGTGTAGAATGTGTAGCCGTTGATATCGTACGCCTCATAGGTCATCAGGTTGTGCTCGGCGCCCTGTGACAAGGCGAATATGAGTTGTTATTCCGCGAAGAATCCTCATGTAAAGGGTACGACAGAAGCTTCTGCTTGAACCAACACGTGAAACATGAGTTGTTCTCTTTGAGTATATCTCCATCAGTCCTCTGTTGGCCTCGGTCATTGTACGTCTTCTTAATAAAGGTTTTGTGCTCTACCACCCAAGGATCGACCACGTCTATGTGTTGTAGCGCGACTAGGTTTGCTCTTTCAAAGTCGGCGAGTCGACCCTCGAAGTCGACATGCATTTCGCGGCGACCCTCACGGTGACCCCATCCAGCGAGCCTACCGAGGTGCCTGATGATGGGCAGACCAACGGGGTTCTCGATGCCTAGATAATTCGTGCAGTAGGAGATGCACTCTTCGGTCAGAAAGCCCCTGGCTATGCTTCCCTCTGGACGTGACATGTTGCGAACGTATCCTTTGATGACACCATTCATCCTTTCGAACGGCATCGTGCTGTGCAGGAACGTCGGCCCGAGTTGGATGATATCCTCCACTATATGGACCAGCAGATGCACCATAACATCGAAGAATGCGGGCGGGAAGTACATCTCAAGCTCGCATAGTATCACCACGATCTCTTCCTGTAGCCTTCTGAGTTGCCTCACGCCAATCGACTTCCAAGAGATGACGTCGAAAAAGTTGCATAGGCCAAATAGCGTTTCATGGACGTGCGCGTCCATGATCCCACGGATTGCAACTGGAAGTATCTGCCTCATCAGCATGTGACAGTCGTGAGACTTCATCCCGCTGAACTTCTGCTTCGCTGGGTCTAGGTATCTGCTTATCTTCCCCGCGTAACCGTAAGGAAGTTTTACTCCTAGGAGGCAGGTGAAAAACTGCTCGATCTCCTCCTGACTTAGAATGAAGCACGCTGGAGGGTAGTCATTTCCGGTCTTCTTGGCCTTTTTGCCTTTGCGACGACTTTCTGTGTCCTGCTTCGCCTCATCATCATCATCATATATAGAATGAAGCTCCTGCCTGATGCCCATTGATTTCAAGTCTTCCCTTGCTTTCGGCCCATCTTTGGTCCTCTCTAGCATGTTGAGCAGGGTACCAAGCAGACTCTCGCACACGTTCTTCGTGATATGCATGACATCAAGGCTGTGAGGCACACGGTGGATCTTCCAGTACGGCAAGTCCCAGAAAACAGACCTCGTTTTCCATACCTTCAGCAGCGGCTCTGGCGCCTTTTGCTTCTTTCCCGGCTCTGGCGCCTTTTGCTTCTTTCCCGGCAGTGGGCAGTCTTTCCAATTTTTCAACAGCTTGTCTATTTCCTCTCCGCCCCTCGTACACGGGCGTTTTCGGGGTTCAGTTTCACCATCGAACAGATCCTTGGGTTTCCTCCACGGGTCATCGTCGCGAAGCCACCTTCGATGTCCCATGAACACGGTTTTCGAAGACCTGGGATCTCTATCTAGCTGGCGATACGTTGTGTCATCCATGCACCTTACGCATCCAGAAAATCCGTGGACTACCTGCCCCGCGAGATATCCGTAACCGAGATAGTCGTGCACCGTCGTGAGCAGTGCGGCTCTCATAGGGAAATATTCTTTCTCTGCGGCGTCTGACGTATTGGCTGGCGTTTTCCACAGTGTGTCTAGCTCCTCCTTCAGCAGCCCCAGATACAGATTGATGTCGTTCCCTGGTTGTTTCGGCCCTTCAATTAGCATACTCATGTGAATGTACTTCCTCTTCATGCACAACCAGGGGGGAAGGTTGTACATCCACACAAACACAGGCCAGGTGCTATGTGTGCTTCTCTGGCTGCCAAACAGATTGACTCCATTGGTGCTCGCGCCCAGCACGATGTTCCTTGGATCCTTCCCAAATTCTGGGTATTCGAAGTTCAACGCTTGCCACTGGCTCGCATCCTTAGGGTGACTCAGCATCTTGTCTTTTTTTATCTATCTCCGGATCATTTGCGTCATCTTCTTGCTTCTTCTCCTCCCTATCCACGTGCCAACGCAGGAGCTTTGCTACCTTAGGGTCCGCGAAATACCGCTGCAGACAAGGAGTGATCGGAAAGTACCACACCACTTTTCGAGTAGCTTTCTTCCTCTTCTTGTATCGAGTGACGCCGCACACCGGACATATGGTAGACTCCGCGTGCTCGTCCCGATAAATGATGCAATTGTTCATGCACACATGGTATTTCACGTGCGGTAAATCCAGAGGACACACGATTTTCTTCGCCTCCTCCAAACTGGTCGGGCACTTGTTCCCCTTGGGAAGACGTTCGTGCCAGAATGACATGTTCTCGTTGAAGCATGCGTCAGTCATTTTGTGTTTTATCTTCATCTCCAGAGCCATGAGCGTTACTTTCAGGCGGGTATCATCGGGCCTGCATCCTTCATACAATGGAGTAACCGCGTCTAACTCAAGTTGATCCATCTTGGCTTTCTCTCGGGCGGCAGCTCTTGCGTTATCCATCTGCTTGAGAAGTAGCTCTTGAATATGAGGGTCCTGCACCCAGCCCATCGATGGTCCAGCGTCGTCTGCTCCGCCGGCATCATCATCTTCATGATCATGCCCGTCGTGCGCTACAGCATCTTCCTCATCATTATGTCCTGCATCTTCTACATGATGACTGTGTACAGCATCACCGTCATGATCATCTCCTGGGGATTCTTCGTCTTCTCGCCCGCCCGAGCCGCGGTGGTTGTCTTGCTGCCCTTCCTCATTTCTTGCCCGGCCCCCATGGACGACTTCGTAGTCATCTTCATCACTTTGCCACCGAGTAGCCATTCATGAAACCACGCAAGAGCACATGGTCCCGCACCTGCCCGGAATCCGGGTCCGCAATAAGGCTCTTCAGCTTGCATCTTCGACACGAACATCTTATCTCCGTCTCATTCTTTTGAAGCATCTCGGCCTTCGCGGACCTCAGAAACCTATTCACGATGCCTTCGGTCATCGTGCGGACCATGGTCGCCTGCGGGGTAGAGCAAAATGATATTTTAGAACCAAGAAAAAATTTGGCATGACTTTCCCTAAAAATAGGACCAAAAAGAATGCTTAATGCCAAAATTCTCGCCGAAACGGAAATGAATCAACATTCCGGCAAAATATTGGCAACTATCGCATTTCAAATACCGGTACACCTCCAAACACAAACACATATGCAACACCACAAACATATGCAACACCACGAACATACATAGATCTAGCTAGGCCATAAAAAGTGCATGTGCACATTGTTGTAGGGAGAACAACATAAATATAGCTTCCCCCCTTACTTACCTATCAAAACAAGGTAATTTAACCACTTAAATTGAATGAATCTATGGTGGAAATGAGGTGAAAAAGAGGAGGCACCCGAGACAAGGAGGAGGAGAGAATGAAGTGGGGAGAAAGTGAGTGTGGGTAGGAGAGGATGTCCAAAATATCTTGTTGCTGCCCACTTACTAATGGCGCACCAACACTAAATGCGCCATTAGTAATCCAGGTTACTAATGGCGCACCTTCTGGTGGTGCGCCATTAGTAGTTTTGCAAAAAAAAACATACTAATGGCGCACTGTTCCACAGTGCGCCATTACTAGTTTAAACTAGTAATGGCGCACGGTGGAACAGTGCGCCATTAGTAGTTTTGCAAAAAAAGGAATAAAAAATATAATAAAAAAAACATTAGTGGCGCACTTTCCGACAGGTGCGCCATTACTAGTTACAACTAGTAATGGCGCACTGTGTCTTGATGCGCCATTAGTATGTTTGGACAGGCGCACTAGTTCAAAAAAAAATTGATACTAATGGCGCACCCTGGGCCAGGTGCGCCATTAGTAGTTTCAACTCTAATGGCGTATCAGAAGGTGGTACGCCATTAGTATATACTAATGGCGCACCGCTTGTCTGGTGCGCCATTAGTGTCAATCCCATCTATAGCCCTTTTTCTAGTAGTGTAGTGACTTTGGAGTGACTCTTTGTTGCATGTTGAGGGAAAGTTATGTGATCCAATTATGTTATCATTGTTGAGGGGACTTGCACTAGCGAAAGTATGAACCCTAGGCCTTGTTTCAACGCATTGCAATACCATTTACGCTCACTTTTATCATTAGTTACCTTGTTGTTTTTATATTTTCAGATTACAAAAACCTTTATCTACCATCCATATTGCACTTGTATCACCATCTCTTCGCCGAACTAGTGCACCTATACAATTTACCATTGTATTGGGTGTGTTGGGGACACAAGAGACTCTTTATTATTTGGTTGCAGGGTTGCTTGAGAGAGACCATCTTCATCCTACACCTCCTACGGATTGTTAAACCTTAAGTCATCCACTTGAGGGAAATTTGCTACTGTCCTACAAACCTCTACACTTGGAGGCCCAACAACGTCTACAAGAAGAAGGTTATGTAGTAGACATCAGGGCCCCATCTTTGGAGGCATCTATGCTTCACTCCTAGCTGCACATTTTCACATACCTATTAGGCATTATGAGAAGGAAGAAAAATTGCTGCCTCGTGTTTATTTAGATTATAAGAGTATGGTGGCACACGACTTTATTGTTAAGAATAGGGAAGGGGAGCTTAAATACAAATTGTCCTTTCATAAACATCATCCTGAGACTATTACCCTGCCTGCTCCTTCCTTGTTTGATTTATCTGCAGGCCAGTACCTTGTTCCGTTAGAGGCTATTCACGCCTATCGGAACCCTACATCAGCCACAGAGCCATAGTCGGAACCACAAGTTGATCCTCCATGACAGTCTAATTACCAGTGGGATCCGGAGATGATTGCCAACCAGTGGCAATCAGAGTCTTCTTCTTCGCAGTATGACCCCAACTATTACTATGGATATCCACCAGGCCAGCCGTGGCCATAGACCAACTTAGGCCAAAAGCCTAAGCTTGGCGGAGTACGTATTTCCCACCGACATTACATTCATGTTCACACACTCATTGCTAGATGTCGGTGCTCATACTTTTTCATTGTATCATCCATGCAAGTTTATTTTCCTTTTTATGCTTTCTTCTTGTGTGTTTAATAAAACCTTAAGCAAAACCAAAAAAATTAGTTGTAGCTTTTAGCTAGTTTTAATTTCCATGCTTGTAGTAGTGATTAAAAAGAAAACCCAAAAAGATTTCCTGTTCTTCTTTTGCTTGTTGGGAGCTTTCCCGTGTAAATAGTTTTATTTCTTTTCTTTTCTTTGGGGGTCGATAGGATAAGACCATAATTAAATTGTTGAAGTGGCTCTTATCTGCATTATCATTGATCTGACAAAAGAGCCCATATTGCCTTGTCTTCTCCTGTTTATTGAATGCTTGCAGATTCCAGCTTAGTCCAATGCACGTGCACTCTTATTATTATGCACATCGTTCGGTCGTGCAATTATGACAATATATGATGGACTGATTGAGATGAGAAAAGCTGGTATGAACTCGACCTCTCTTGTTTTTGTAAATGTGATTAGTTCATCGTTCCTGATTTAGCCTATTATGAATAAACATGTTTGCAATGACAACTAGAGATCATAGTTTCTTGTGCCATGCTTGATTAGCTAAGAGCTTATAATAGTTTACCTTGCGTGCCAACATGCTATTAAAATGGTTGTGATGTGGTATGATAGGGTGGTATCCTCCTCTGAATGATTTAAGTGACTTGACTTGGCACATGTTCATGCATGTAGTTGAAACAAAATCAACTTAGCCTTCACGATATTTATGTTCATGGTGGATTATATCCTACTCATGCTTGCATTCGGTGTTGATTAATTTTAATGCACGTTCATGACTGTTATCGCTCTCTAGCTGGTCGCTTCCCAGTCTTTTGCTAGCCTTCACCTGCACTAAGCGGGAATACTGCTTGTGCATTGAACTCCATAAACCCCAAAGTTGTTCCATATGAGTCCACCATACCTACCTATATACGGTATCTACCTGCCGTTCCAAGTAAATTTGTATGTGCCAAACTCTAAACCTTCAAATAAATATCCTGTTTTGTATGCTCGAATAGCTCATGTATCAACTAGGGATGTCCGTATCTTCCATGTTAAGCGGGTTATTCTCAAGAGGAGTGGACTCCGCTCCTCACTCACGAGAAAATGGATGGTCATCGGGATGCCTAGTCCCATGCTTTATGCAAACTAAATCAAAATAATTGCAAACAAAACTCCCCCTGGGACTCTTGTTAGTTGGAGGCACTCGTTGTTTCGAGCAAGCCATGGATTGATGCTTGTTGATGGAGGGGGAGTATACACTTTACCATTCTGTTTGGGAACCGCCTATAATGTGCGTAACATGGAAGATATCGCCATCTCTTGGTTGTTATGTTGACAATGAAAGTATACCGCTCAAAATATTGTTGATCTCTATTTTAAAACCGACCTCTGGCACCTCTACAAATCCCTGCTTCCCTCTGCGAAGGGCCTATCTATTTACTTTTATGTTGAGTCATCATCCTCTTATTAAAAAGCACCAGTTAGAGAGCACCGCTGTCATTTGCATTCATTACTGTTAGTTTACATTGAGTATGACTTGACTGGATCTCTTTTACCATTAATTACAATGTCTAGTCAGTCCTTGATCTTTAAAGGTGCTCTGCATTTATGTTTTGTGGTCTAAGAAAGGGCTAGCGAGATACCATCTTGTTATATCATATTATAATTGTTTTGAGAAAGTGTTGTCATCCGAGATTTATTATTATTGCTCGCTAGTTGATTATGCCATTGATATGAGTAAACATGAGACCTATGCGTTATTGTGAATATGGTTAGTTCATAATCTTTGCTGAAAACTTGAATGCTGGCTCTACATATTTAAAACAATAAGAGCAAACAGAGTTTGTAAAAGTTTTTCTTTATCACTTTCAGTTTATCAACTGAATTACTTGAGGACAAGTAAAGGTTTAAGCTTGGGGGAGTTGATACGTCTCCGTCGTATCTACTTTTCCAAACACTTTTTCCCTTGTTTTGGACTCTAACTTGCATGATTTGAATGGAACTAACCCGGACTAACACTGTTTTCAGCAGAATTGCCATGGTATTATTTATGTGCAGAAACAAAAGTTCTGGGAATGACCTGAAACTTCACAAAACATCTTTTCAGAAATAATAAAAAATCCTTGCAAAAGATGAATACCAGGGGCCCCACACCCTAGCCACGAGGGTGGGGGCGTGCCTACCCCCCTAGGGCGCGCCCCCCTACCTCGTGGGCCCCCTGGAGCTCCTCCGGCCTCAACTCCAACTCTATATATTTGCTTTCGGGGAAAAAATCAGGGAGAAGTATTCATCGCGTTTTACGATACGGAGCCGCCACCAAGCCCTAAAGCCTCTCGGGAGGGATGATCTGGAGTCTGTTCGGGGCTTCGGAGAGGGGAATCCGTCGCCGTTGTCATCATCAACCATCCTCCATCACCAATTTCATGATGCTCACCGCTATGCGTCAGTAATTCCATTGTAGGCTTGCTAGATGGTGATGGGTTGGATGAGATTTATCATGTAATCGAGTTAGTTTTGTTAGGGTTTGATCCCTAGTATCCACTATGTTCTGAGATTGATGTTGCTATGACTTTGCTATGCTTAATGCTTGTCACTAGGGCCCGAGTGCCATGATTTCAGATCTGAACCTATTATGTTTTCATCAATATATGAGAGTTCTTGATCCTATCTTGCAAGTCTATAGTCGCCTATTATGTGTTATGATCCGTTAACCCCAAAGTGACAATAATCGGGATACTTACTGGGGATGACCGTAGTATGAGGAGTTCATGTATTCAATATGTGTTAATGCTTTGGTCCGGTACTCTATTAAAAGGAGGCCTTAATATCCCTTAGTTTCCATTAGGACCCCACTGCCACGGGAGGGTAGGACAAAAGATGTCATGCAAGTTCTTTTCCATAAGCACTTATGACTATTCGGAATACATGCCTACATTACATTGATGAATTGGAGCTAGTTCTGTGTCACCCTAGGTTATGACTATTACATGATGAACCGCATCCGGCATAATTCTCTATCACCGATCCATTGCCTACGAGCTTTCCATATATTGTTCTTCGCTTATTTAATTTTCCGTTGCTGTTGCTATCATCACTACAAAATACCAAAAACATTATTTTTGCTACCACTACTATCATATTACGTTGCTACTAAACACTTTGCTACAGATATTAAGTTTCCAGGTGTGGTTGAATTGACCACTCAGCTGCTAATACTTGAGAATATTCTTTGGCTCCCCTTGTGTCGAATCAATAAATTCGGGTTGAATACTCTACCCTCGAAAACTGTTGTGATCCCCTATACTTGTGGGTTATCAGGGGGTCGGCCCCCTTTCCTTCCTCCCTCCTTCCCTCTCCCTCTCCAAATAGGAAAAGGAGGAGTCCTACTCCCGGTGGGAGTATGACTCCCCCCTTGGGCGCGCCTCCTCCCCTTGGCCGGCCCTCTCCTCCCCCTTTATATACGGAGGAGAGGGGCACCCCATAGACACAACAATTGATCTCTTGGATCTTTTAGCCGTGTGCGGTGCCCCTCTCCAACATAGTCCACCTCGATAATATCATAGCGGTGCTTAGGCGAAGCCCTGCGATGGGAGAACATCAACATCGTCACCACGCCGTCGTGCTGATGGAACTCTCCCTCAAAGCTCGGCTGGACCGGAGTTCGAGGGACGTCATCGAGTTGAACGTGTGCAGAACTCGGAGGTGTCATGTGTTCGGTACTAGATCGGTCGGATCGTGAAGACGTATGACTACATCAACCACGTTGTGCTAATGCTTCCGCTTTTGGTCTACGAGGGTACGTGCACACAGTCTCCCCTCTCGTTGCTATGCATCACCATGATCTTGCGTGTGCGTAGGAATTTTTTTTTGAAATTACTACGTTCCCCAACAGTGGCATCCGAGCCTGGTTTTATGCGTTGATGTTATATGCACGAGTAGAACACAAGTGAGTTGTGGGTGATACAAGTCATACTGCTTACCAGCATGTCATACTTTGGTTCGGCGGTATTGTTGGATGAAGCGGCCCAGACCGACATTACGCGCACGCTTACGCGAGACTGGTTCTACCGACGTGCTTTGCACATAGGTGGCTGGCGGGTGTTAGTTTCTCCAACTTTAGTTGAACCAAGTGTGGCTACGCCCGGTCCTTGAGAAGGTTAAAACATCATTAACTTGACGAACTATCGTTGTGGTTTTGATGCGTAGGTAAGAATGGTTCTTGCTCAGCCCATAGCAGCCACGTAAAACTTGCAACAACAAAGTAGAGGATGTCTAACTTGTTTTTGCAGGGCCTGTTGTGATGTGATATGGTCAAGACATATAGCTATATTTTATTGTATGAGATGATCATGTTTTGTAACCGAGTTATCGGCAACTGGCAGGAGCCATATGGTTCTCGCTTTATTATTGTATGCAATGCAACCGCCTTGCAATTGCTTTACTTTATCACTAAGCGGTAGCGATAGTCGTAGAAGCAATAGTTGGCAAGACGACAACGATGCTATGATGGAGATCAAGGTATCGTGCCGGTGACAATGGTGATCATGATGGTGCTTCGGAGAGATCACAAGCACAAGATGATGATGGCCATATCATATCACTTATATTGATTGCATGTGATGTTTATCTTTTATGCATCTTATTTTTCTTTGATTGACGGTAGCATTATAAGATGATCTCTCACTAAATTTCAAGATAAAAATTGTGCTCCCTGAGTAAGCACCGTTGCTAAAGTTCGTCGTGCCCAGACACCACGTGATGATCGGGTATGATAAGCTCTACGTCCATCTACAACTGGTGCAAGCCAGTTTTGCACACACAGAATACTCAGGTTAAACTTGACGAGCCTAGCATATGCAGATATGGCCTCGGAACACTAAGACCGAAAGGTCGAGCGTGAATCATATAGTAGATATGATCAACATAGTGATGTTCACCATGGAAAACTACTCCATTTCACGTGATGATCGGTTATGGTTTAGTTGATTTGTATCACGTGATCACTTAGATGATTAGAGGGATGTCTATCTAAGTGGGTGTTCTTAAGTAATATGATTAATTGAACTTAAATTTATCATGAACTTAGTACCTGATAGTATTTTTCATGTCTATGTTTGTTGTAGATAGATGGCTCATGATGTTGTTCCGTTGAATTTTAATGCGTTCCTTGAGAAAGCAAAGTTGAAAGATGATGGTAGCAATTACATGGACTGGGTCCGTAACTTGAGGATTATCCTCATTGTTGCACAGAAGAATTACGTCCTGGAAGCACCACTAGGTGCAAAACCTGCTGCAAGAGCAACACCAGATGTTATGAACGTCTGGCAGAGCAAAGCCGATGACTACTCGATAGTTTAGTGTGCCATCCTTTATGGCTTAGAACCGGGACTTCAACGATGTTTTGAACGTCATGGAGCATATGAGATGTTCCAGGAGTTGAAGTTAATATTTCAAGCAAATGCTCGGATTGAGAGATATGAAGTCTCCAATAAGTTCTACAGCTGCAAGATGGAGGAGAATAGTTATGTCAGTGAGCATATACTCAGAATGTCTAGGTATAACAATCACTTGATCCAACTGGGAGTTAATCTTCCGGATGATAGTGTCATTGACAGAATTCTTCAATCACTGCCACCAAGTTACAAGAGCTTCGTGATGAACTATAACATGCAAGGGATGGATAAGACGGTTCCCGAGCTCTTCGCAATGCTAAAGGCTGTGGAGGTAGAAATCAAGAAGGAGCATCAAATGTTGATGGTCAATAAGACCACCAGTTTCAAGAAAAAGGGCAAAGGGATGAAGAAGGGGAACTTCAAGAAGAACAGCAAACAAGTTGTTGCTCAAGAGAAGAAACCCAAATCTGGACCTAAGCCTGAGACTGAGTGCTTCTACTACAAGCAGACTGGTCACTGGAAGCGGAACTTCCCCAAGTATTTGGCGGATAAGAAGGATGGCAAGGTGAACAAAAGGTATATGTGATATACATGTTATTGATGTCTACCTTACCAGAGCTCGCAGTAGCACCTGGGTATTTGATACTGGTTTTGTTGCTAATATTTGCAACTCAAAATAGGGACTATGGATTAAGCGAACAGTGGCTAAGGACGAGGTGACGATGCGCGTGGGAAATGGTTCCAAAGTCGATGTGATCGCCGTCGGCACGCTACCTCTACATCTACCTTCGGGATTAGTTTTAGACCTAAACAATTGTTATTTGTTGCCAACGTTGAGCATGAACATTATATCTAGATCTTGTTTGATGCGAGACGGTTATTCATTTAAATCGGAGAATAATGGTTGTTCTATTTATATGAGTAATATATTTTATGGTCATGCACCCTTGAAGAGTGGTCTATTTTTGATGAGTCTCGATAGTAGTGATACACATATTCATAATGTTGAAGCCAAAAGATGCAGAGTTGATAATGATAGTGCAACTTATTTGTGGCACTGCCGTTTGGGTCATATTGGGGTAAAGCGCATGAAGAAACTCCATACTGATGGACTTTTGCAATCACTTGATTATGAATCACTTGGTTCTTGCAAACCATGCCTCATGGGCAAGATGACTAAAACGCCGTTCTCCGGAACTATGGAGCGAGCAACTGATTTGTTGGAGATCATACATACTGATGTATGTGGTTCAATGAATGTTGATGCTCGCGGCGGGTATCGTTATTTTCTCACCTTCACCGATGATTTAAGCAGATATGGGTATATCTATTAATGAAACATAAGTCTGAAACATTTGAAAAGTTCAAAGAATTTCAGAGTGAAGTTGAAAATCATCGTAACAAGAAAATAAAGTTTCTACGATCTGATCGTGGAGGAGAGTATTTGAGTTACGAGTTTGGTCTACATTTGAAACAATGTGGAATAGTTTCACAACTCACGCCACCCAGAACACCACAGCGTAATGGTGTGTCTGAACGTCCTATTCGTACTTTACTAGATAGAGTGCGATCTATGATGTCTCTTACTGATTTACCGCTATTGTTTTGGGGTTATGCTTTAGAGACGGCCGCATTCACGTTAAATAGGGCACCATCAAAATCCGTTGAGACGACACCTTATGAACTGTGGTTTGGCAAGAAACCAAAGTTGTCGTTTCTTAAAGTTTGGGGCTGCGATGCTTATGTGAAAAAGCTTCAACCTAATAAGCTCGAATCCAAATCGGAGAAATGTGCCTTCATAGGATACCCAAAGGAAACTGTTGGGTACACCTTCTATCACAGATCCGAAGGCAAGATAGTCGTTGCTAAGAATGGATCCTTTCTAGAGAAGTGAGTGGGAGGAAAGTAGAACTTGATGAGGTAACAATACCTGCTCCCTTATTAGAAATTAGTTCATCACAGAAACAGGTTCCTGTGACGTCTACACCAATTAGTGAGGAAGTTAATGATGATGATCATGAAACTTCAGATCAAGTTGTTACTAAACCTCGTAGGTCAACCAGAGTAAGATCCGCACCAGAGTCATACAGTAATCCTGTTCAGGAGGTTATGTTACTAGACCATGACGAACCTATGAACTATGAAGAAGCGATGGTGAGCCTAGATTCCAAAAAATGGCTTGAGGCCATGAAATCTGAGATGGGATCCATGTATGAGAACAAAGTGTGGACTTTTTTTGACTTGCTCGATGATCGGCAAGCCATCGAGAATAAATGGATCTTCAAGAAAAAGACTGACGCTGACGATAATGTTACTGTCTATAAAGCTCGACTTGTTGCAAAAAGTTTTTGACAAGTTCAAGGGATTGACTACGATGAGACCTTCTCACCCGTAGCGATTCTTAAGTCTGTCTGAATCATGTTAGCAATTGCCGCATTTTATGACTATGAAATTTGGCAAATGGATGTCAAAACTGCATTCCTGAATGGATTTCTGAAAGAAGAGTTGTATACGATGCAACCGGAAGGTTTTCTCGATCCAAAGGGAGCTAACAAAGTGTGCAAGCTCCAGCAATCCATTTATGGAATGGTGCAAGCCTCTCGGAGTTGGAATAAATGTTTTGATAGTGTGATCAAAGCATATGGTTTTATACAGACTTTTGGAGAAGCCTGTATTTACAAGAAAGTGAGTGGGAACTCCGTAGCATTTCTGATATTATATGTGGATGACATATTTTTGATCGGAAATGATATAGAATTTCTGGATAGCATAAAAGGATATTTGAATAAAAGTTTTTCAATGAAGGACCTCGGTGAAGGTGCTTATATATTGGGCATCAAGATCTATAGAGATAGATCGAGACGCTTAATTGGACTTTCACAAAGCACATACCTTGACAAAGTTTTGAAGAAATTCAAAATGGATCAAGCAAAGAAAGGGTTCTTGCCTGTGTTACAAGGTGTGAAGTTGAGTAAGACTCAATGCCCGGCCACTACAGAAGATAGAGAGAAAATGAAAGATGTTCCCTATGCTTCAGCCATAGGCTCTATCATGTATGCAATGCTGTGTACCAGACCTGATGTGTGTGATACGTCTCCGTCGTATCTATAATTTTTGATTGTTCCATGCCAATATTCTACAACTTTCATATACTTTTGGCAACTTTTTATACTATTTTTGGGACTAACATATTGATCCAGTGCCCAGTGCTGGTTCCTATTTGTTGTATGTTTTTTGTTTCGCAGAATATCCATATCAAATAGAGTTCAAATGGGATAAAAACTGACGGTGATTTTTTTGGAATATATATGATTTTTGGGAAGAAAAATCTACGTCAGACGATGCCCGAGGGGGCCACGAGGCAGGGGGGCGCGCCCCAGGGGGGCAGGTGCGCCCCTGACCCTTGTGGCCACCCTGTAAGGCGATTGAAGCCCTTCTTTCGCCGCAACAAAGCTAATATCCGGATAGAGATCGTGTTAAAATATCAGCCCAATCGGAGTTACGGATCTCCGGGAATATAAGAAACGGTGAAAGGGTAGAATCTGAGAACGCAGAAACAGAGGGAGACAGAGAGACAGATCCAATCTCGGAGGGGCTCTCGCCCATCCCGTGCCATGGAGGCCATGGACCAGAGGGGAAACCCTTCTCCCATCTAGGGATGAGGTCAAGGAAGAATAATAAGGAGAGGGCTCTCTCCCCCTCGCTTCCAGTGGCACCGGAGTGCCACCGTGGGCCATCATCATCACCGCAATCTTCACCAACAATTTCACCGCCATCATCACCAACTCTTCCCCCCTCTATGCAGCGGTGTAACCTCTCTCTTACCCGCTGTAAACTCTACTTAAACATGGTGCTCAACGCTATATATTATTTCCCAATGATGTATGGCTATCCTATGATGTTTGAGTAGATCCGTTTTGTCCTATGGGCTATTTGAGGATCAAGATTGGTTTGAGTTGCGTGTTTTATTATTGGTGATGTCCTATGGTGCTCTCCATGTCGCGCAAGCGTGAGGGATCCCCGCTATAGGGTGTTGCAATACGTTCATGATTCGCTTATAGTGGGTTGCGTGAGTGACTGAAACACAAACCCGAGTAAGGGGGTTGTTGCATATGGGATAAAGAGGACTTGATGCTTTAATGCTATGGTTGGGTTTTACCTTAATGATCTTTAGTAGTTGTGGATGCTTGCTAGAGTTCCAATCATAAGTGCATATGATCCAAGTAGAGAAATTATGTTAGCTTATGCCTCTCCCTCATATAAAATTGCAATAATGATTACCGGTCTAGTTATCGATTGCCTAGGGACAAATAACTTTCTCGTAACAAAAATCTCTTCACTAAAACTAACTTTATTGCTTCTTTATCTAAAAAGCCCCTACTTTTTATTCACATGCTCTTTATTACCTTGCAAACCTATCCAACAACACCTACAAAGTACTTCTAGTTTCATACTTGTTCTAGGTAAAGCGAACATCAAGCGTGCATAGAGTTGTATCGGTGGTCGATAGAACTTGAGGGAATATTTGTTCAGCCTTTAGCTCCTCGTTGGGTTCGACACTCTTACTTATCGAAAACTGTTGCGATCCCCTATACTTGTGGGTTATCAAGACCTTTTTCTGGCGCCGTTGCTGGGAGCAATAGCGTGGGGTGAATATTCTCGTGTGTGCTTGTTTGCTTTATCACTAAGTAATTTTTATTTGCTGTTCTTAGTTGTTTTCTATCTTTAGTTATGGGTAGGAAACGCAAAATACCAAAAAAATTAGTTGTACCTACTAAACCAATGGTTGAAGACCACCCAAAATCTATCACACTGTTGAAGCTTATTACTTGGATCATCTTCGATCCCTATGTGCTCGTGCTGAAACCCCAACTAGCTTAGTTGAGGGAAAATCTTTAGATGAGCATGCTTGTTATGTGCGACACCGAATATATGAAAAAGGGGAAATTTTACTGGGTCAAATTCATCGTTTGCAATGCTATGCTGGGAATTTATGCGAAATATATGATATTACTTGTTGTTCTGAAAACCCTAAGAAACACCTTCCCTATCAATGTGAGTTTAGTGATAATGGAATTGTATCTTCGTATGCTAAGGGTGTTTATAGTTACTGTGATGTTCAACAAATTGAAGAATTTGTTGCTTTTAAAGGTGCTTATGAAAGTTCTTCTTCGATTGAAACGTATGATGCCACTCTTTACAAATCTGAAAATTTTGAAATACTTAAATATTGCTATGATAATTATGCTTCTAATGCCTATGTTGAACCATATATTGAGGACTACCCCGCTGTCCAAGAAGAGACTAATATTTTGCAGGAGTCTATGGAAGAAGAAATTGATGAAAATGTGAGCTCATTGTATGAAAAAGATGAGGAGGAGAGCGAAGAACAAAAGGAGGAAGAGCAGATTGATCACCTATGCCCACCTTCTAATGAGAGTAACTCTTCAACTCGTACATTGTTTAATTTCCCTTCGTGCTTATCGAAGGATGATTACTATGATGACTATTATGATCCCGTTGATTCTCTTGAAATATCCCTTTTTGATGATGCTTGCTATGCTTGTGGCCAAGATGCCAATATGAATTATGCTTATGGAGATGAACATGCTATAGTTCCTTATGTTAAACATGAAATTTTTGCTATTGCACTCACGCATGATAGTCCTATTATCTTTTTGAATTTTCCCAACTACACTATATCGGAGAAGTTTGCCCTTATTAAGGATTATATTGATGGGTTGCCTTTTATCGTTACACATGATGATTTTGATTAATATCATATGCATGTGCTTGCTGCTCCTACTTGCAATTATTATGAGAGAGGAACTATATCTCCACCTCTCTATGCCTCCCACATGATAAAATTGCAAGAAACTGTTTATACTATGCATTGGCCTTTACTTTGTGAGCATGAATTGTTCTTTTATGACATGCCAATGCATAGGAAGAGAGTTAGACTTCATTGTTGCATGATATATGTTACTTTATGCTCACTACTAAATTACAAATCATTGTTAATTAAAATTGGCTTTCATATACCTTGGGATCCGTGTGGATCCATTACTTGAGCACCATATGCCTAGCTTAATGGCTTTAAAGAAAGCGCTGCTAGGGAGACAACCCAGAAGTTTTAGAGAGTAATTTATTTCTAATGAGTGCTTTTATATAGTTTAAAAACAACAAAAATAAAGAGGGGAACCCAAAACTTTTTCAAAAAGGAAAGTGAAAGTGAGAGAGACAAGCATTGTTAAAGTGGGACAGCTCCTTGAACTTTGTTCATGCTCACGGCAACTTTGTGAATCTTGATTACAGAAAATTTTCAATAAAAATAATTATCCCCTTGTACAATTACATTGTATTATAAAAATAATGTGCCAAGGTTTGCCTTTAAGATGTTTACATTTGCTTGATGGTTTGTACGGTGCAGGACAGAAACTTTGGCTGTAGTGCACGATTTTACATTTTTAGCTGGAACGTCAAATGGTTCTGATTATTTTTGAACTGTCTTTCCATACAAATTCTTTATTTTTCCTAATTTTTGTAGAATTTTTCAAGTATCATAAGTATGGTAAATGTTCAGATTATTACAGATTGTTCTGTTTTAGACAGATTCTGTTTTTGACGCATAGTTTGCTTGTTTTGATGAAACTATCAATTTATATAAGTGGATTAAGCCATGAAAAAGTTATATTATAGTAGAAACAATGCAAAAACAAAATATGAATTGGTTTGCAACAGTATTTAGAGTAGTGGTTTGCTTTATTATACTAACGGATCTTACCGAGTTTTCTGTTGAAGTTTTGTGTGGATGAAGTGTTCGATGAACGAGAAGGTATTGATGTGAGAAGAAGGAAGACAGGCAAGAGCTCAAGCTTGGGGATGCCCGAGGCACCCCAAGTAAACATTCAAGGAGACTCAAGCGTCTAAGCTTGGGGATGCCCCGGAAGGCATCCCCTCTTTCTTCAACAAGTATCGGTATGTTTTCGGATTCGTTTGGTTAATGCGATACGTGCAATCTTGGAGCGTCTTTTGCATTTAGTTTTCACTTTTCTTTTATGCACCATGCTGGTATGAGATAGTCCTTGGTTGATTTATAGAATGCTCTATGCACTTTAGTTATATCTTTTGAGTATGGCTTTATAGAATGCTTCATGTGCTTCACTTATATCATTTGAAGTTTGGATTGCCTGTTTCTCTTCACTTAGACAACCGCCATTTGTAGAATACTCTTTTTCTTCACTTATAACTGTTAGAGCGTGGGCATATCTTTTGTAGAAAGAATTAAACTCTCTTGCTTCACTTATATCTATTTAGAGAGATGACAGGAATTGGTCATTCACATGGTTAGTCATAAAATCCTACATAAAACTTGTAGACATTACAAAAAAAATACACTTCCGTGATGATACGTGTTTGTCACAGTAGGTCGCGTTTTCTGTCATGCATGTACATCCATGACGATTTTATGACAGAATCAAGATAGTCATACCTGTGCTGTCGTAGAAGTGTTCCATGACATTACCAAAATTATCATCACGGAAGTGTCCACTTCCATGACGATAAATCGCGCGTCACAGAAGTGCTTTCGTCAAGGGTGACCGACACGTGGCATCCACCGTAACGGAACGCCGTTAAGCTATCGGGTCGGGTTTTGGATCCGATAACCCATTAACAGCCCCGGCCAATGGGGATTTTCCATGTGTAAAATCATCATTGGCTGGAGGAAACACGTGTCGGCTCATCGCTGGGACAGATGTGATCCACTCATTGGACAGAAGGCACCTATGATATGTTAACATGTGGCACGGCCCAACAAAGGCCCATTCTTGTGAAAAGGCCGGCCCGTTTGACTTGGTCAAAAGTGGCGGGCTGGCCCATGGAAAGCCTGTTAACGGCATGTTCGCATATAGCCCATTTACAGCCCGCTAACCCAAGGCTCATTACGCCCTATTCGAATTAGGCCCAGTAGCGTCATCTGGGCCATCCAATATGATTCCAGCCCGTTTTCACTTCTGGCCCACGTATGGCCCATGACGTCTTTCGGCCCATATGAGGCCCTATGTAACTCTTGGCCTATTAACGGCCCGTGGTGAAACTGGCCCGTAATGAACAGTGTATCACTTTACACCCATTCACGGCCCATGGTGAAACTGGCCCGTAAAGAAAAGTGTATCACTTTATACCCATTAACGGCCCGTTATTCCGTTGGGTCGTTTCCAGCCCATGTTATCTTTTGGCCTTCTTAGAGCCCATTTATTCTTGGGCTATTTTCCAGCATTCGTTTACTTACGGCCCGTTACTGTCATTTTCTGCTTGTGGGCCAAATTCAGCCCGTGGTTACAGTCGGCCTGTTTGTGGTCTGTTAATATGTTGGGCTGTTTTCATAGCGTCATCAAATACGGCCTATTAACGATGGCCCGTTATGGTCGGCCCATGAACGGACGATTCCAACTCTAGCCCGTTTACGGCCAGAATGCGGTCTGTTTGGCCCATGTTTGGCCAATCGATCATACGGCCCGTATAAGGCCCATTGATGATACAGCTCGTAGAAGGCCCATTGTTTCTACGGCCCGTAGAAGGCCCATTGTTTCTACGGCCCGTAGAAGGCCCACTTTTTCTATGGCCCGTAGAAGGCCCACTGTTTATACGGCCCGCAGAAGGCCCACTGTTTCTACGGCCCGTAGGAGGCCCAGTGTCACTACAGTAAATATTAGCCCGTGGTTATTGTGGCCTAGTTTTAAAAAATAGGTTATTGCAGCCACTAGCAAACCGCAGAAAAGAACTACACTGACTACAAGCAAACAAATAAACAAGACAACAAGGAAATAAATAAGCAAGCAACTTACACTAGGCTATCACGGTTATTACACATATTACATCCACTGGGCATCAAAGTTCCCCACCAGTGCAAATATAGGGAACACAGCAGCATATAAACGCCGCAGCAAAACAAGTCCAGAACTGAAACCACTTCAGAAGAGCTCAACAAACAATATCCTGGGTACCCATAATGCTGGCAAGATGCTTAGCAAGCTTATTAACTTTCTCTTGTTTGGCGCTTAAGTCCTCCAGCGCTTGTTGTTGCACCAGAAAGTATGCATCTGAATTCTGCAGGGACTTCCTTAGTCCTTCGGCTTCCTGTCGCATAACATCTGATCGATGTCTTTCAACTTGATGTTGAGACTCAAGAAGCCGAACTTATTCAGGCAACGAGTTCGAAGAGCTGGTGCCAGCAGTGGTAGCCAATAACTCGAACACTACATCAAGACATGACTTTGGGGTTGTCTTAGTGTCTTCAATATAGTTTTTATCAGCTTTCTTGGAGACCAACAGGGATGTCTCACTATCTTGAACCTTATCTGCATTACTTCCTTGACCATTGCATAACAGGGTACTCTTCTCCAATATTTTATCCGCGTTCTAAAAGAGAAACAAACAAACACATCTCAGGTATACAATGTAGTATATGAAACTCATTTTGGTAAACCAGTTCAGTAGTAAGGTGGACAGGATAAAAGCATGAAACAAACATATATCTATGTAGTATGATCACTGTATGGTCTATATCATTCTAGTTTATGTTGCCAAATCAAGATAGATACAGTTCAAATCATATCTATTTAAGACAAAGCAGCATACACAGAGTATAAGTGTGGGAAACTACGCAGCAATAACAACACTTGTAATGTGCATGGCATGAGAACATAACTGTTTATTCAATTGAAACTGAAATCAACATAGAGCAAGTTACAACAGCAAACAGCCAAACACGTTGAGGAAACAGGTTTAAAACATACCTGTTGCGCCATTGGAGTTTCAATTGCATCCTTCAAATTTGAAATTAGTTGGTATCAGTAAATACAGTGATGCAAGAGAAAAGTAGTATGAACCATAGCTACGGAACCTGACCTGAGAACAATTCTTCTTGTGCTTTAAGCGTTGACTTTCGGGTTTGGAGTGGTGGTCCTCGTGATTTGGGCACTGCAGTTGCCTTACTAACTGCTCGTGTTTGAGTGCTCTATGGTGGAGACGGTGTTGTGTCAATGGGAACTGGGTGTCTATCTGCTGGGGTTGGGGTTAGAAGGGGTGTAGCTGGTTCTCTGTCCAACTGGGTAGGGGTACAATCTGCATGAGTGTGGGTTATGTGTGGTGGGGCTAGTTCTTGGGCAAGTACAACCGTGGTCCTATCTGCATCGACAGGTAGCACGATCTTTTTTGAAGACAGTGTTTTTACTCCCACAGATACTGCCATCCCTCCCTCCAATTGAAATGGCTGATAAACAAGAAAAGTAATTGAATGTACAGACATTGTAAGATAGACAGGTGCAATGGATAGTAGGGAAGAAAACAGGGCATGAAATAATTCACATTTATGTTGTCTAAGCAAACAGAATAGTAGGACATAATTTCACATATATGATGGCTAATTAAACAGGATAGCATGACACAATTTCACATGTATGATGGCTAACTAAACAGGATAGAATGACATAGTTCACAATATGATGACTATGTAAACAGGATGACATGATATAACTATGCGATGTGTCTATTAAAGTGGTTGGCATGCCATAAATCACAAACATGCCGTCGATGGAAACATGATGGCGTGATATAATTCACGGATAGAATGACATAATTTAAAATATGATGAATATGTAAACAGGATGAGATGATATAACTATATTATGTCTTTAGAAAATTGGTTGGCATGCCATAATTCAAATACATGCCGTCGGTGTCAAAACCGGCGGATCTCGGGTAGGGGGTCTCGAACTGTGCGTCTAAGGCGGATGGTAACAGGAGGCAGGGGACACGATGTTTACCCAGGTTCGGGCCCTCTTGATGGAGGTAATACCCTACGTCCTGCATGATTGTTCTTGATAATATGAGTAGTACAAGAGTTGATCTACCACGAGATCAGAGAGGCTAAAACCTAGAAGCTAGCCTATGGTATGATTGTTGTTGTTGGTCCTACGGACTAAACCCTCCGGTTTATATAGACACCGGAGGGGGCTAGGGTTACACAGAGTTGGTTACAAGGAAGGAGATCTACATATCCGTATCGCCAAGCTTGCCTTCCACGCCAAGGAGAGTCCCATCCGGACACGGGACGAAGTCTTCAATCTTGTATCTTCATAGTCCAACAGTCCGGCCAAAGGATATAATCCGGCTGTCCGGATACCCCCTAATCCAGGACTCCCTCACATGCTGTCTATGTAAACATCATGGCATGACATAATTCAAATATATGATTTATATACTAAGGAAGTGAGCAGAGGGTAATCACATATATGATGTGTCAACTAAGGAGATGGCATTCAATATTGTGTATATGATGTAAAAACTAAGCATTGCAATACAACATATGCATTATATGTGTAATATAACCCTGCCAAGTTTGAGCATACACCTCAGGGGGGGAAATAGGACTAGTCATCTGCCTCTGAATCCTCCTCTGAAGAGCTATCTGTAACCAGCAAGATATCTGCTTCAGCAGGTAGCATTGTCTGCTCTGAAGACCTTGTTTTCACTCCAGATTTCTCCATCGCCAATTCAAATGGCTGATGCATAGGAGAGCAGTTGAATATACAAACATTGTCGACAAAAGCAACAAGAAATACAAAAAAAGGACGACATGATATAATTCACATATATGACGCTTGCCTAGACAGCATGGCATTGCATAATTCACATACATAATGCCTTGCAACAAGATAACATTGCATAATTCACATATATAATGTCTTGCAACAAGATGGCATTGCATTATGCACATATATGGTAATTAGACACTACACAGGTGGCATTCACACAAAGCATGTCTAAACTAAGCAAATGACATAGCAATGCAAGATACCATACGCACGGTATGAGCAACATAACCCTGCCAAGTTAGGGCATGCACCTCGGTGGAGAAATATGACTGGTCATCTATCTCTGAATCCTCCTCTGAGGAGCTATCGGTAACCAGCAAGACATGCGCTTCGTCAGATAGCATTGTCTGCTCTGAAGACCTTGTTTCCACTCCATATTTTTTCCATGACCGTGCCGAATGGCTGATGCACATGAAGAGTAATTGGATGTACTAAAATTGTTGACAAATTTAACACGTAATAAAAAAATGATGGCATGATATAATTCATATATAAGATGACTGGCTAACCAGGGTGGCATTGCAAAATTCACATATATGATGCCTGGCTAGACAAGATGGCATTGCATGATTCACATATACGATGAAGAAACTAAACAGATGGCATTGACACAAAGCATGTCTAAACTAAGAAGATGACATCTTTAATGTATACAGTAAGCAATGCAAGGCACCATATGCATGATATTACCAACATCAACATGCCAAGTTAGAGCGAAGACCTCATGGGGTAAATAGGAGTGGTCTTCTCCTTCTGAATCCCCCTCAGAACAGTTATCTTCCTCTTGATTATGATCCGAAATGGGTGCAGGGGGGTTGCCTTTGCACCCACCATGGAACGATGTCTGCATGAAATTTTATTGCCACGCAAGGCTCATCTCTTTTGCTCTACATGATCAATTCCATTGTGTACAATAACTGGCATGCATAGGAATAAAACATAGTGAGATTATGTAAGGAGTGCATGCACAAATCCAGAGTGATCATAGCAAACTATGGATAGACCCAAAACCAATGATAGCAGGCTGATAATAGCTTTATTTAAAAATACTGATAATGGCTCCTTTAATGTTTGTTTGCACCCAACATGAAACTCATAGTAGACACCGGAGATTAACCAGATAGTAGACAGATAGTATTGATTGCTGTCCCAATATGTACCCCACAACCATTTAAAAACTCAAGTTTCAGCATTAGTTTGGACCTGACTCGGAGTCTAATAGGGGAACACGGTGAAAATGTAGCATGTCATCATATTAAGCGACGCATAACGTAAGCAGACACGGAAGAGTGCGACCTCTCTTGCGGACCCGTGTAGTCCTCACGGTCATCTGCTCAGTTGATGATGGTAATGCAGTTGACGTGGCTGCCGGCGGCGGGGAAGAAGATTTGAGGCAGCAAAAGACAGTCTGGAGAGCGGATCCCTACTATGGTGAACCCTTCCGTCATTGGAGCAGCTGAACTCGGGTGGAACAAAGCGCCGCAGGAGCAGGACAAACCACACAAGGTTTTCTTTGATACATATCTGTAACAGAAGTAATTGAGTAATGACTTGTTTGAATTTGAGGATTCTAACAATGCAGGGATAGGAAATGGACAGGAATAGGATAGGAATGCACGTACAAAACAGAGAATTTAAAAACACAGGATTTCTGCCAATCTGGGTGTTTGATTCACAACAATTGGAAGATCAAAGGATGCAAAAAAGCATGGTGAGATTAAGTCAAACCACAAGAAAATGTATGGTTATAATGCTATTATGCTACTATCTCTTAGTCTTGTGCTTGATGAACAGGAATATGAAAAGCAAGAGCAGTGGAAATTAGAATTCCTACGGTTTTTCTTTCAAGGAGACACTAAAGGAACAAATCCTACAGTTTTCCTTTGCTCCATTCCTTTGCACCAAATTCATGAAAAGTAGTACCATAGGAAACTTTCCAATTCTGATGTTTTTCACTCACTTTTCCTTTCAAGCACTGGCGATTCTAGTAGGCAGGCTTGAGCAAGGAAAATCCTACACTAAAAAAATGTTTTTGTGCTACTTCTATTACTTTGGACCCAGGCCACTGCCATACTAGCTCAACTCCCAGGCCCATCGACAACTGCATAGCTCAAACGCGCATAGATAAATAATGATGGCGTTCAAGAGAGTCCATCACGGATAGCTAAGTTGCCTGGTACCTCACTGCTTGTCATATAGTAGGATAAAATAATCGTATTTCCCGTTACTATGAGTGCTCAGTGGACAATATATATAACATGTAGAGTAAAAAAGATATGCAACAAGTGTACAACCTCTTTGGCGAAGCCATGTCGATCTCAGCGTGATTGGGTTGGCCGGTGAGGATGCTCCGGCTGACTTGGCTATCGGAGGAGGGGAAGAAGATCTTAGGCGTCTGGAGATGGAGCCCGAGGTACTGCTTCGCTATGATGGAGGGTTTCGTCATTGGAGCAGCTTCGGTGAGTTGTACGATGTCGAGGCTGAAGCAGGACAAGAGAGACAACGAACAACGTTAACCTGAGTGGAATTCTAATAGCATCTCCAATACATGACGTAAAATACATAACCACAAAGTGCTAGATATAAAATACATCAGCCGCTCATATCTGAACTTAACTGTCGAAACTGAATTTAATTGTCGAAACTGAACTTAACTATCGAAACTGAACTTAACTGTCGAAACTGAATTTTGCTGTCGAAACTTAACGCACTAGCAAGGTGAGGCTACACATCGGTCGACTGACTTTTTCATCTCCGGTCAGTCGATTTTGCAGCCGTTGGATACGAAATCAAGGGCCTGCGGTTCATCTTCAACCTCCACCCCCCCTGAGCCGCCAGCCACCACCGGCCAAACAGCAGCCCCCCGCCGCCCGCGGCCGACGGTGCGCCGCCCCGCCTGCCCCGAAAACACTCCCCACCGCCAGTCCGCCGCCACCCCGGCCATCCCTCTAAGCCCCCCGTGCCGAGCTTTTTCTTCGGCGATCCCCGGGCCACCGCCCCGCCAACGCCCCCATCCTGAACCCTAAGATAGATAGGGAGGTACCTCTCCGACAAGCCCCCCTCCCCGTTGCGGCTGGTTCTTCCTTCACCCCGGCGCGCCCCCCCCCCGCCCCCCCCCCCCCCCCCACCCCCTGAAAATCGACTGACCCAAGAGTCGATTCAGAGTCGACTGAAGTGTAGCTAAATCGGAGCAGCATCGCAAGCAAGAGCAAGAGTGAGAGCAGCAGCGCGAGCAAGAGCAATAGCAAGAGCAGACCAGGCAGGGGACCGAGAGCAAGAGCAGAGCAGCAGCGCGAGCGAGAGCTAAAGCAGCAGCTCCTACTGATGTGGACGTCGCCACCATGGAGGAAGTGGCCGGCGACGCCGCCGTGGATGGAGCCGCGCCATGTCGGCTTGGGACCGAGCGCCGGCAGCACCGTGAGATCGAATCAAGAATAAAATGCAGCGATTATTGTACAACCTCTTTGGTGGTGCCGATTAGGCCGCAGCTTCATCCGAGGAAACGGTGATGATGTTGCTCTTCCGGTGGTGCAGGTGAAGATGGCGGTGTGGGAATGGAGGTGGCGCGAAAGACAAGGGGAACGTCGGGGTAGCTCCTTGGAGGTGGAGGACGGGGTGGCTGAACCGGCAGGACGATGATATCGACAACGGATCCTCATCCGGTACGATGGATGAGGGACGTCGAGGTGTTGTTGTGGACGACGTCGGCGGGGAAGAGGCTCCGGCTGGGTGGCGGACGGAGCAGGGTGTGGGGTTTCGTCGTGGGTTTTCGCGGCCTTGGTGTACGAATGGGTGGGCGGATGGGATGGCAGTGGGGAACCATGGCTTAGGGACGCGCTTGTCCGAAATGTGGGGTAAGTTACGAAAGTACCCCCACCGATTTTAGGTGGTTCTTTCGATTCAGGGGTACCACGGGCATTTCGCGTGTCGGGATTTCACAGGAGGTGGGAGTTTTCGCGCGCATTGTAATTTCGGAATAGCAAGGCGCGGGTTGAGATGGAGGGAGTTGTCGGAGCACAACGAGACAAAGATATATCTTAAATATTTCGGGCTAACAAGGCGCGGGTTGAAGAGGCGGGAGTTTCGCAGCACGATAGACAGAGACGCTAGCTTGAATTTTTGGCATAACAAGGCGCGGCTTGAATTTTCGGAAAAACAAACTTAACGTGTACCCAAAAAAAGACAATTTGCACCTCAACACGCACAACACACACACAAACACCATTTACACTAGAGTAAGGTACACCTGCATTGCACGCATGAGATTTGGCAACCAAATTATGAATAAATACCACATTATAGCATGGAAGCTTTGAGTCATATATGCATGATGTAGATGTTCGTTTAATTCTTATAGTTCATTTCATTCAAAATCATCTAGTTTTTATAAGAAAGCTAATCTATTTTAAGAATCATGGAATTGTGCGTCGTCAGACATAAAGTAAAAAACAAATAATGGCAAATCATGTAGAAAAACATTTGGGCAATTCTGATACGGAAGATTCTAGAACAAATAAGAAGTGCTTGTGTTTTGATGTTTGTGCATTATGCTTAAGTTCAACCATGGAGTCTTCTAGATTATACATGTGGCGAAATCTGGTGGAATCTAGATGATATCCAACGGCCAGTAGTGCTCAAATTTGCCATCTTTGGACCATCGGAATCGCCTCAACCAACGACCATCTTTCAAAGTTAAAGTTACCCACACACAATATAAAAAAAATATAATATATATAATATATATAGGGGTATAGATATAGATATGTGATGCGAAAGCCGCCCATCATCTCCAACTAGAATAGTGTGTCCATGCACGGATGCGATGTGGCCAAATGATGTCTTCCATCGGTATCTCAAATTCAAATCAGTCTGACCTTGTTCAATGTGTATACATTACAACATGCTCGTTTCCAAACCACACCACGCAGATCTCCGTTATATTCATGCATGCATGGGTTTCAAACATCAGGATCTCTTATTCCAATATTTTAATTCAACTTTACATTGATTATGACCTCACGTAGTCTTTTACACCCACACAGTAGTCTTATCTTTATAATTGTACCACTAACTTTCTCTCGTGCATGCATGCACACACACTACCAGTCGGCATTATCCATCGCACACATGCAATCTTTTTCTTCAGGTCGGTCTCCCATGAAGGCACACACCCATACACATCCCCCTCTCCATCATATCGGGCATTCTTTATCTCTCACGCGTGCATGCGCAACGATCGATGTTCCTCTATGTATGTGTGTGTATATCTAGGTCTTTCATAGTTTTCCACACAAACCGATCAATCGATATATCCAGTGAGGTCTCACCCTCTTTCCCACGTCCACATCGATCAATCTATACCTCTCTATATAGGATGAACATATATAGCTAATACACCCACATTAATTACATATCCAACGCCCCCCTCTCATCATCCATGCCTTCCGCTTCATCTCTCAAACGTGTGCACAATGGCAAAGACAGGGGGCAGTAAGGGCGCTGCCTCCCTCCCCCCTAACATCACTATATATCGAGGCTAATGTGAATGTGATCATTAGAAATTGCTGCTAAAAATGGTTAAAGTTCGTGAATTGACCCTCCTCGTAAAGGATTAGCAATGCTTGGCCCCCTAGCTCATTTATTTTTCATGGCTCCGCCACTGCGCGCAACAGCGCACGTGTTCGCCCCCTCTATCTAAATATCAATCTCGCACTTGTGCATTCCTTCATAGTCTCCCTCCACTCGGCCCCTCGCACCATCTTCTAGCCCCCCACCGGATTTTGCCACATGTACAATCTAGCATACTCCATGGTTGAACTTAAGCATAATGCACAAACCTCAAAACAACAGTGGTTCTGTTTTGTTCTAGAATCTTCCGTATCATAACTGCCCAATCTTTTTTTCTAGTTGAATTGCCATTATTTGTTTTTACTTTATGCTTTACAATGCACAATTCCATGAATCATAAAATAGATTAAGGGCTTCTTTGATTCAAAGGATTCTCAAAGGAATTTTGGAGGATTCTAATCATTAGGAATTTTTTCCTATCTTGGTTGTTTGATTCGTAGGATTGTAAACCATAGGAATTTTTCCATATGATTCATTTTCACTATATTTCATAGGAAACATCCCCATCCACTCAAACCTCTTTGAAAGAATTCTACGTTTTTTCTATGCACAATCAAACACTCGTACAATCCTGTAGGATTCAAGACGACATTCCACTATAATCCCATGTTTTTCCTATTCCCGCGTTCTTAGCTTTTTTATAAAAACTAATTGATTTTGAATGAGATGAACTATAAGAATTAAACGAAGGGCTACATCAGGCATATATGACTCAGAGCTTACATGCTATAGTGTGGTATTTGTTCATAATTTGATTGCAAAATCTGATGTGTGCAATGCACGTGTACCTTACTAGTACTTCGAGTATGTGCAAAACACATAAATTAGAATACCAATGGCACGCTACACAGTGTCTCTCTTACAGTTCATAAAGCCACGTGGCACATGTGGAGGCGTTGTCGCGACCTCCTTGTGTGGATTGATCACACTGATGTGCTGCTGGTTCCAGAGGAATGTACTCGTCCTCCCTGAGCCATACTGGCGGTACATGCACGAAGCGAAGATGTGCACGCACGCCACGCACGCACTCATTCCCTCGCACGCACACGCGGGTACATGGGAGGACGCAATTTTGTACCAAGATCCACCCCATGTGATAATTTGACGCGTGTAAAGTCATTCACTTCATTGATGGTCAATTAATACAGCGCATGCAAATTGAGTGGATGTGAGGGCAGAAGAAAGACATTATTACTCCACTGCATGCATGCGAGTAGTTAAATCGTGGGTTGCTAGTAGTACTTCCATTGGTCTCCTTCGTATTTTGTGCCAATTTTTCACAGTAACATAATATTTACGCAATTGAGTAGTGTAGTACTTGAAATTTATGTTCCGCTAAACTCATTGGGAGCCGTTTCGAGCCTCGACGACATGCCCTCTGTGCTCAATCAGCAGGGGGAGTTGACCGCCGGCTTGGTGATGCTGCTGAAGAAGAGCGTTGCCTCGGAGAAGAAGGCAACCGGCGAAATCCTGTGACTTCAGGAGGACAAGGCGAAGCTTTGCCATGAGATCGACCTGTTGAAGGAGAAGAACGCCGGCTGGAAGACGCTGCATGAGAATAGTAGTTCCTCGATGAAGATGCTGCAGGCCCTCGTCATGGAACAGAGGGAGGAGTTGGCGAATCTCCGCATCGAGCACCCGGCTGCTATCAAGGTATGTAATGCGGTCGTGGAACAGATGATGAAGTCTTGCATCGAGAAATCCCGCGTCATGGATAGAATGAAGAAGATGGCAGAGGAGACGCGCAAGGAGATGGAGGTCGTGGAGTCGATGAAGAAGCAGTTTTGACTCCGTGACAAATTAGATCATTTGGGGTGATAATCTTCCTTCTTCTTTTGCTCCTGTGTTTCATCTTTTGCTTCGGGTGTTTCGCCGCACGTGTCACTTTCTCTGCGAGGCATGAATAGAACAATTGTTTTTTTAGGGAATGAATAGAACAATGCTAACAATGAGATGACTAGCAAATTAGATCATTTTTTATCGCCATATGGCACTGGGCTGCCGTTTTTCGTGCTCCTCCGTCGCAGTACTACCCCAGTGGAAAACTTGAGTATACCGCACGGTTCTTTGCTCCTCCTTAATCAGGTCGTCGGCGCTTTTATACGAGCTGACGGTGTCCTGGACTAGGGGGTACTCACCACGTCGTCTCCCGATCTGTTAGATTGGGCCGAGGACCCCCATGGTCGTATACTCATGGGCCAGTTCGAACAACTGCCACATACATGGAAAATTCCACAAGACTTGGTGATCAAGACAAGGACTCCTCCCCACCGGCGTATTCAGCTCGGACTCTTGTTATCCTAGGCCTCTGGTGCATTATATAAACCGAGGCCAGGCTAGTCGATAAATCATATACAACAATCATACCATAGGCTAGCTTCTAGGGTTTTAGCCTCTACGATCTCGTGGTAGATCAACTCTTGTAATACTCATATCATCAATATCAATCAAGTAGGACGTAGGGTATTACCTCCATCAAGAGGGCCTGAACCTGGGTAAACATCGTGTCCCCTGCCTCCTGTTACCATCGATCCTAGACGCATAGTTCGGGACCCCCTACCCGAGATCCGCCGTTTTTGACACCGATATTGGTGCTTTCATTGAGAGTTCCGCTGTGTGATCGGCAAAAGGATCAATGGCTCGCCCGCAGGTCAGCTGCGACGCCGGCATCTTCGTCGCCGGCTCGACTGGTCACCTTGGCTCGACCGAGGACCATGCTCCATCTCTGATCGTCATGTTCGGACGGGGACCTTCTTCAACATCAACTCCGATCTCTATCATGATCATAGAGGAGTCATGCATGGAGCTCGAGGGCTCAACGTCAACATTGCCCTCGGGCGGCCGTGCTGTTTTTATGGACAGCGAACTTGTATTCGCCGTCACCACCTCCTCGAGCATCAGTTTGACGGTTGCTTCGGTGGAATAGTGCGGAATTACGTCTACAACAGCCGTGCAAAATTTTGTCGAGTTCCAATAGAGGAATCTACGATATACCAGAGCCCTGTCAAATCTGGACGGGAATCTTGACGAGTTTAGGGCGTGGTCTCCAGAGCCCAGCTCGGAGGTCCTTTGGAAGATCCAACCTTTCATCTACTGAGGAATTCCCATATCTACCACCCCTCCAAATTTCAGCTTGATCCGACGGTTCAAACTCCGAGAACCTTCCAATAAGTGGACCAATTTTCGGATCCGTTTTCTACGCGAATACGGATCCGACCCGAATTCATGTTTCTTTATGAACGTGATATTGGACAACCTTTTTAGAGGAATTCTCTTCTAGGGTATTGTGCGTTGTTTTTAAACACGTGCCCGTTAATTTTTAAGCCTCCCTGAGGTCATTTTCATCATCATGCTGGTGTCGAACCAGTCCGGCAATATTGCTCCAAGGCTGCCGACCTGCGCTAGACACGTCGTCACTTTGTTGAGCCGAGCTCAGCTTCTTCGGATAATCATCTCGGCAAGCCGAACAAGAGTCCGGCATCACAAAGGATAAATCATCACCAACATCGCTGCCCCATGGATTACACGGAGCGGGCATACCAACATCGCCGCACGGTCACTTCATCAAGCCGGCATCGACCATGTCACGACCTGCATCGGCAGGGCCGCACTATTGCTTCTTCCAGCTGGTGTCCATCACGCCAACCTACTTCGACTCATCGGCTGACATCTAGGCTTCGACATCTCGGCTGGACCGGGGCTTCGCCATCTATTCATCAACCTACTCCGGCGACTTTGGCGTCACTAGCCAACCAGCTCCGTCACGTTAGCTGGACCGAGGGCTTTGCCTTGGCGAGCCAAACTTTGCCAGCATCGCCATACCATCGCTTTACCGCCCATCAGGCAATGGGTGTGCGGATCGAGTCCCAATTTTCGGAATCACCTTTCTTCGGATTGCTACAACAAATAAATCAGGTGCTATTAATCCTAGTATTTTTTGCTTGTTCGGGTTCATCTTTTCCAAGGAATTATTACTCTGGCTTGTTCATCATATGTACACAGGTCTATCAAATGATGGCCGGTTTAACGATGGTCGCATGGTGGTTCGGTCAGTTTCCGTACATGGTCCGACGAACGCCGCATCCGGAACTCGGACCGACCTATGAATTCAGGCTTTGCCACGCCTTTACCGCATCACGCCGACGCCCTGCATTGACATTGACTTCGGCGCCAGGCCATATTTCTTTTATTACTTACTTTGCATAAATTATTTATTATGCAACGATTTTTTTAATTATTATTGTTACTATTATCTCCGGTTTGCACTATTTTTTGTGCACATGAAAATGATCCGGGTTGGGCAGTATCGTGAACTCGGCGTACTGACATACCACGTCCCCTCGGCTGGATGGGGGGCTTCGTCAACACTTCATTACCCCATGCCAGCGACTTCGGCATCACTCTGTCGGCCCGCATTGACCGTGCTATGTCACCACTTCGGAGTGCCGAGCTCTTTGCTCTGCCACCTTGGAACCGGCTTGCGGGATGGAACCTTGTCCCGCATCAAGCTCAGGCCGCGTCATCAATACCGAAAACATTAACCAGCTAAGTTTCCCTCAAGCTCAAAGTTTTAAATTTTTAACTTGTGTTCGGTTTGACCAAGCATTATACCTTTTTGAAAAAAAAAGTTGCTTGTAGAGAATCTCCTTGTCAAAACTTTGTTTGTGACACACAAATTCAAATACCCCGTTTACTTGGGGGCTCCCTTGATGGAGCTTTTCCTCTTGCATATGATTATACTTGTACGACTTCGTTCCTTGTTCGTGTATTACGCCACAATATGTACCATATTGACCTAAGCGATTTGCAAGCTGGGTTGCCTGGCTCCTGTGCTTACCCCTACGTTCCCGATTGTTCGGCTAGGGAGTAAAGGGAGCACCTCTGCGATTGTCATGACCGGGTCATCCAAGCTCTGACCTCAGACTGGGTGAAGCCGAAAGCTAGCGCTCTTATCTTTACCTAATAATAAAGAAAATTGGGTTTCTTTCATCCGTCATGGCATGTTTCAGAAAAATCCCTCTATTTTAGAGAATTCAACCCGCAGTCCTGTTCTAAGTTAAAACGAATCGTTATTTTCATATTTTACACAAAAGTCCCTGTCTTTTCTTGAAATCAACCCGCCGTCCGGATTTAAGTCACACCTGAACCGTTATTTAACATTTTTCGAAAAAACCCTGATGTTTTAGATAATTTCATCCACGGATCATATTTAAGTCAAACAAATGCTTTTTAAAATCATCCATATCTTTTAAACCGTAACTCCGATCTGAACATGTTATATATGAAATTTGATTAGAAAAATATGTACAATATGAATATGAGATTATTTTTACTTGTTAATATATTTGAGTCAAACCAAATGATTTTCTAAATTATCTGTATCTTTTAAACCGTAAATTCGATTTTAACATATTATATATAAAATTTTGTTAGAAAAATGTGTGGAATCTAAATATGATGTTAATTTTACCTCTTAAATATTTTTAAAATATTGTTATGGAAGCAAACTTATAATTTATAGCGCAAGATTCGTTTTTTTCATACCGGCGGTGATTCGGATAGCAAATAAACACCCCACTATAACCATATACGGAAAAGAAAACATCGATAACTACACATGCATACCTCTGAAACATACAGGAGAAAACAACAGATTTCACATCGCGAGAGTGAGAGAAAGCGAGAGAGAGAGAGAGAGAGAGAGATAGAGAGAGAGAGGGAGGGAGAGGAAGGAGAGAGAGAGACGCCTTAGGATTAACAATATTCAACATACATTTTTTGTTGTTTTGTGTGAACACCGAGGCCATCGCCGGCGAGGGTGAGAAGGAGGATAAGCGGCAACACAAATATGATGCCTCACAAAAATAAAGGAGATGGACCTATTGTGATCTTGAGTGATGGTTGTTGAGTTAAGAGCGTGTGTTATGTTTTCTCTCTCCCGTTGCAACGCACGGGCTCTTTTGCTAGTTGTTTTCAATCATGGTCGGCACACAACAGAACTCATGAGTACAAAAAATCTATTGCACAAGTCACATAGTAATAATGAGCACCGAAGAAAGGTATCGGTGGGGGTAGTATTTTCTTCGAAGATGCTTCTTACATTCGTTAGTAATATAGCATAAGTTCCCTGAGCGCGCTTTGTCTGTTACAGCCTTATAGCCTGATTGCCTAGTCATCGGAAACACCATCGATACTCTCGACAGGCGGAGTACATGACAGTTTTCGGCCCTTGGCCGAAGAGGGAGAAGCCAACGGTCGGTTAAGACGCGTTTAAAGTTCGGGTGAACACAAATATGATATAAGTACTTCGGTACATACAATCATTATACATAAAATTCTAACCCAAGTCACTTGGGGGCTCTTAAAATTTATATATGAGCTGTAAATGTGTTTTCTTCTTGGTCGTTGTCAAAACACGACAGAAGCACAATTTTTTCTTTCTCTTCCAATTATCGGATTGGCAACGAACACTTGATCTTGTTCGGACATCATGTTTTTACTGATGTTTTTTGGTTTTCCAAGCTTTTTGGCACTTTTAAACTATTTGTGTGTTTCCAGCACAAGTCTCACAGTGCAATGTCGGACACCTTTATAGATTCGGTAAAAACATTCTCGGATCTCACTATATATGCATTGGTTTCAAATTGTATCTTCGGTCAATAGTTGGGTAGCCCGGCTCCTGTGCTTGCCTCCTACGTTCTGCTTTGTTCGGCTAGGTGTGCAAAGGGAGAACCACTGCGATTGTGCTTCCAGCTCACATGGTTAAGCACATCAGTGGAGAAAGCCGAAAACTAACTGTCACAATAAGCGTAAACTGGTCAGCGATCCGATGACGGTGTTAAATGACGGGCCATTCATAATAATGGCCGAAGTGTTTACGGCTTGACCTCGACTGCCGCCTAACACTACTGGGGGCTATTAACTGGCCTCCCAAACTAAATCCTCGATATTTTGCCCTTACATTAGAGCTGAGGTTTCATGATCATGCTTAGCATGACAACCCAAAGAAAGGAACCGATAGCGGGACTATTTTCTTTGGAAGACATTTCTTATGTTAAACAGTAATATAACATATCTCTCTGCGTACCTTTGTTTATAAAATCGTATGGCCAAATTGCCTTGTTTGTCGTAAATCTTTGCCCTCATAAAGGTTTTATAAAGTAGGACAAACACTCCTCAGCTACTAGCCGAGGAGGTGGAAGCCGATGGTCGGTCAACAAAGTTTTGTACAATGCGGATTCGAGCATTAAGGATGTAAAGTACTTGGATACATAGAGTCATTACACATAATTTGTGAATTTACTATGGATATCGATCCTTAATCCGGCCACCCGTGCCCGCATTAAGGCTCGGGGGCTACTGGGCTTCGAGCTTATTATTTACAAATATTAAAGGGGCACATCGATCCCCTGATCTGGTGTTGCCACCCGACCAGTGTCTCGGGGGCTACTGCATTGCCTGTCCAATGCAGAAAATTTTAAGTGCAATACAGTTTCCGAGGAGATTATGATCCTCAGGTTGGTCGGCCGCACCCAACCTAAGTCTCGAGGACTGAGCACTCCGCTTTTTGTATCCCGAAGTATTCTGCCGAGCTAGGACTTGATCCTCAGGACGATTTTGCAAATCAACCTGAGTCTCAGCGGCTACTGGGATCAGTGGTCTTACATCATCCTTCAAGTGCATCTCGGGTTTTAAACCAATACACACGTTGAGGTTTACTGGCTATATATCTCGGCAGAGAATAAATTGCACAATTCAAAAATATTGACAAAAAATTGGCCCATAGTTGGGGTGGTGCACCACCTCGGAAGCAGTCCGGCATAAAGCTCGGGCGCTAGTGGATGGCTCCATAGAGGGCATTTCCAGCATTAAGCTCGGCTAAACTCCTTTAACTTTTTTGGACCAAGATGATCTATGACATCTTGGATATAGTCCGGCGTTGGAGCTTGGACAAAGTCCGACGTTGGAGCTCGCATACATTTCGGCGTTGGAGCTCGGAAGCAGTCCGGCATTGGTGCTCGGCTGCAAAAGATACCTCGAATGCAGTCCGGCGTTAGAGCTCGGACGCAAGAGGACACTGCCTCCCGGGAACAACTTCAAACCTGAGGTGTGGCATAAAAATAACAAGGCATTGATAAAGGCTGGAAACTTAAAGGGGCTCCTCGGATACCCGACGTGTAAACTCGTCGAATGCATTTCGGCGATCCTCAAGATCGAAGATGAGAAGATTTTTTGAACCAGTTTTCAAGACCGACAACTGAAGATGAAGAACAGTTCGGAAGAATCGAGGAGCATCCCTAACTTGAACACAGGTTCAGGGGGCTACTGACGGTGTCCTAGACTAGGGGGTACTCACCACGTCGTCTCCCGATCTGTTACATTGGGCCGAGGACCCCCATGGCCGTATACTCATGGGCCAGTTCAGACAATTGTCGCATACATGGAAGATTCCACAAGACTTGGTGATCAAGACAAGGACTCCTCCCCACCGGCGTATTCGGCTAGGACTCTTGTTATCCTAGGCCTCTGGTGCATTATATAAACCGACGCCAGGCTAGTCGATAGATCATATACAACAATCATACCATAGGATAGCTTCTAGGGTTTTAGCCTCTATGATCTCATGGTAGATCAACTCTTGTAATACTCATATCATCAATATCAATCAAGCACGACGTAGGGTATTACCTCCATCAAGAGGGCCCGGACCTGGGTAAACATCGTGTCCCTTGCCTCCTGTTACCATTGATCCTATACGCACAGTTCGGGACCCCCTACCCGAGATCCGCCGGTTTTGACACCGACACGAGCTGTCAAATCACAAGGCCCCGCCTTCCAGCAGTAATGAGCTGTCAAATCACAAAGGCCCTCGCCTCTTGTGAAACCGACCAAGCTAGACTGCCCCGCCCTCTAGCCTTTTAAAAAATGTATACTTTTGTACAGCAGTAGTATCGATGGATTGCGCCATGGAGCAAAACTTGAAATTAAAAAAAAGGTGGTACATATAGAGAGCACTCGTCGCCAAATTATGCATATAGTATTATTAAAAAGGCTAGTCACAATAATGGTGTCCAGCACAACCCACCCCTCAAATAAAACTAAGAGGGTGCTTGGATACGTTTTAGTCCCATGACTAAAAGTAGTGGGACTAAAACATGCTAGCCTCACACATGCTTGGATCCAAATACTAAAAAGGCTAAAATCAAGTTACTGAGCATTTATTATCCTCCAAACCCTCCAATCTAGAACTCGCCTGTGTTAAAGGAGAGGAGTTAAATGAGTAGAGAGAGGACTAATCCACATTTTAGTAGGGGTACCCCTGACTAAAAAAAATTAGTCTCAAGACTAGTTTTAGCCCCTCTTTAGTCAAGGGTGCTTAGAACTTTAGCCTCTTAAAGAGACTATTTTTAGTCAGACTAAAATAAGTCCCTTGGATCCAAGCACCCTCTAAGCATCCTGGAATTCTTTGACAAAACTAAGCACCCTGAAATTCTTTGACAACTAAACTGCTGGCTATATGATATTGGCCATATATATTGTACGTATATAATGTGAAGAAATGAGTGGTAGTACTATACCAACTAAAAGATGAAATGAAAGAAATACTAGTATGTATGTACTGAATAGTTAAAGTAACGAGAAGAAACATAACATAGTTCTGCTGGGGGCTCAGCATAACACACCCCTCAAATTAAATTAAGCACACCTGAAATTAAACTTTGCAACTATTCTGGTAGACACTGCATTAGAACCACCATGAGCAATGACACTTCCACCTTACTTGGAATCCTCGTCCACGTCCTCGACTTCGTCCTTGTCCCTCTTCCTCTTGGCCGATACTTCTTTGCTTGAACCGCACACTTGGCTGTTGCTCTTCAACCAACCCTTGTAGATATTGAAGCAAAGGTAGCCATCCATTGCAGCGTAGTGGATGTGGTCTATATCTAGTACATTCTACTACCATGCATGACGATGAAACGTGTATGGAGGTTTCTCCAGTTTACTGTACTAAGGATGAACCATGGCTCCTGCCAGGGTCAGCATTGAAGCCTGACGAGAGGACACCAGCCGATTCTTCTGGAGGTCGAAGGTGTTGCCTACAACGAGGCCTATCCGACGCAGGACTTCTTTGTCGTTACCAAAGTCTAAAGTAACGAATTTGACTAAGTTGCTCTCGAGGAAGTCCTTAAAATCCTGGCACTCAACGTCGGCATGGCATATGTGGTAGACCAAGCATAAGTCATGCACGCAAACCTGGATCACGACGGGCTTCTTCCTCTCTTCGTCCTTTAGATCCTTCTCTCGTCCCAGGACTGTGGTGTACTCAACATCTATCCTAGCTACCCACTCATCATCTGAGTCTTCGAACATGCGTCTGAAGCGAGAAAGGCATCCTTTCACCGTCGCGGAAGAACGGGTGTAGATGACGTCGAACTCATCATCGGTGATGGTTCTAACCTTGTACTCACCGCTGATCGTGGAGATTTGGGACGCCATGGATTTGGGACGAGGGTTAGGATTAGTGGAACTACCGTAATGTGAATGGACGGGATGACTAGGAGCGAACCGCCGTAGTATTGAAGGACGAGCGGGGACGAGTAGGAGCGAACAGCCACCGTGCGAACGACAGGGTAGTGGCTTTCCATTCTCCCATGATACGGGCTTCCGAGAGCCCTTGGATCTGAGATGGAATGGTTGCATGGCGTGATTCTAGACCTATGGGTGAATATCCTATCCTGGAGGGTTATTCTGCAAATTTTCAGCAACTTAGCATGCGACCGTTTGATCTCAGATCCAAGGGCTGCCAGCAGCTCGTATCATGGTTGCACCTACAATGACCGTCACGTCGCTCGCGCAGTCGTGCCCTTGGAGATTTAACACGGTGCGTTAGGCTATCTAATGTTGGCATATCATACATAGTCATCACTTGGTCACTCATACTATAACAAGGTTGGCTATAAGGTTGGCTATAAGTGTATTTTTTTACTCCTCTCTATCTCTTTCTTCGTACTCCCTCCGTCCCATAATATAAGAATGTTTTTGACACTAGTGTAGTGCCAAAAATGTTCTTATATTATGGGACACAGGGAGTACTAGTATTTATTGCATTTGCCAAGGAGTGACCTCTTCCAATGAAATGGTGTTTCTAAGTTTGCTTCATTTAATTAGCTATAGACTCAAAATTGTCTTTTCACCTAGGTACACGCGCTTAGCACCGTTTCTTCCTTGGGTCACCAAACTAGTCTCTCTCTTCTTGATTAAGTTGCCACATCAGACCTTATGCCTATGTGGCAAGCTTAAGCACCTGTAGGAGCAAGTAAAAGTAAGTACCATAGTGCGCTTTACATGGCATTTTTGCATATGTGGAGGAAAGAGAGGCAAGGAAAAAGTGGAGAGGTGGGCTCTCATGCAAGAGCCAGCCTCTACTACATGGTGGAGCATTGGGAGAGGCGCCTGTATGGAGGTGGTCAGGAATCGGGAGACTCACGCCGGTCGTAGCGCCGCAGTTAAAATGATAATGGCAAGTCAAATCACGGGGCTCCACCTGTCCAGCAGTAACTCGCTGTCAAATCACACAGCCCTACGTTTGCAACAGCCTACTCTCTCATCTTCTCGCGTCTCTGTCGAACCGACTAGGCGGAACTGCCCCGCCGCCTACCGCGCAGGAAAAGCCCCGCCCTCGACTTTTAAATAGTATACAGTATACTAATTTTGTATCCATGGATTGCGCCTGCACCATGGAGCAAAGAATCTAGAAAACGGCGGTACACAAGTACGAAGTATACAGCATGCCCGTCGCGTTCGCGTCGCACCCCAGACGGTCGGTCGGTCTGGCACGCTGCTCTCTGAATGGAACGCGCGTCATATTGCATTTACACACACATGTGGGATGGCAATTGAGAACGGACCATAGGCACACTCCCCGGCCCCGCAAGTCGGGTGACTTAATAGAAGAGGGAGACGAGCGATAGTACTAGAGAAGTGTTGTACTACGTTGGTGCCTGGACAATCCCTGCAAGACACGGAAGATCGGTTCGTCCATGCCTGTGACCAGACTCCAGCAGACACGCCTGGATTGGCTATCGTCTACATATCGTGCAGGCTGTGTTGTCCATGGCTGTAGTTGTGGTGAGAAATCTAAAAAAAGGTTTCTTGTCATCTCGCAAAATTAGGTATCATGTGCTTCGGATCACTGCGAGGGTTAAACAGCGACAACTAAGTTGGGCTAGTCATTGGGGGCACATGCATGAACAGTGACTAATCGGCTGCCATCTAGGTCAAGCCTACTATGTTAATTAGGACATCTATCGACGGACCCCTTTCCTATGAGTTTATCTTCAATTTGAGCTTTGTTCCTCGTCTAGTTTGTCCGTCGGGATTCATGTTGTCTCCTTTGGGCAGTGAGGTTATGATTTCTTGTCATGTGGCATTTTTTCGTGTTATATGTTATAATCCGGCGCTTCAGATCAAAATGATGACAACCGTCCCTCCAAACCACGTGCATGAAGACTTCTCAACAGTCACTGACGAGGTCAAGCCGGCTCCGGTAGACAAAAGAAAACTAGTACTACTCCACTATATAGGCAGGAGACTTGGCGCTTGCTTGCTAGTGTTGCTCTCTTCACACTGTCTCGGCCTCTCCAGATCTAAACACGACAGCGGTGGCCACACTCTCGCTCTCTCTCTCTCTCTCTCTCTCTCTCTCTCTGCTCACCCCTGGTCACAGATCCAGCAGGATCCTCTCCGCCAGGGAAGGTGAGAAGGTGCAATGTTCACGCGTTCGTCCTCGGCGATGGCTCTTACCCACTGCTGGGTGCGTCCCGATCAGCCTGCCTTGCCGTTCTCTCCCAAGCACCGCTGGTGAGGGAGGTCCTCCGACCCCTTCTTCATCGCTTCCGTAGTGTTGGCAGATCCGGCCTCCCGCCGCCCACCTAGCAACATCCCGGCGACCATCAGGTACAACTTCCATCGAAACCGGCCTTGCTCTACTTCCCGAGCTCCTGGCGTCGCTGCATTTGTATCTTTTACTATTTCTCAGGCCCCCTCGTAGATAGGATCGATCGGTTGTTCAAAAACCACCTATTTTTTACGTTTAAGAGGCAAAACAAGTTCATGCACTCGAATCTAATACTACTTGGTTCAAACAAGGAAGAAAGGGGGTGGGGTGGGGGAGGATTTGTTACCTGAATCTAGGACTTGGTCGAAAGAGGAAATAATGGGGGCGAAAAGTACCAGAGACTGGCTATCCAACTGGTCTCTAGGTCTAATAGGGAAATATAGGGAAACACAGTACAAACTCAATATAAACCCGATCTATTGGTTGAAAAAGGAAAGAAAGTGGGGACTGGGGGACAAGTCAACAGAGTAAGTCCAGCACTAGATTTGCTAGCCTCACACAGTATAAGGTGGCTATACCGAACAAAAATGGGACCAACCCAGATATCCTGTTCTAATGTTCGTTGCCCCGAGCCACTCTTATGTAATGCCACTGGTAAAATGTAGCAGTCGCACTCTTAAAAGTAAGGACACGTTAAACCAATGTTGTTTCCAATGTAATGCCTCCAGTAATATGAATCAATGGCACTTCTTTACATGTCCTGCTAAAATTCCACATTAAGATAAGTTGGTTCTTTTCGTTAGAAATGCAACTGTCCTGGTCTGCCTACTCTCCCGTCCCCAAAGTAATGTCGTATTTAACGGTTGTCATAGTTAATCCTAATGCCCACACTAATATCTAGCAATGCCAGTGCTTTAGAAATTGCTACTGCCCTTGTAGGATTGCCATTCAGATAAGGAACATGCTTCTTTTCATTTGATGCATGTTTCATCACTTGTTAGTCACCCTCCTTTCCACCTTTTTTGTGCAAACAGAGATATAAATTTCACGCTCGATCTTAGTTGAACTGCAAAAATGATATCCAAATTATAGTTGAGCATTCCAGGAGCTTCAAAACCAACCTTGATGTTGCTCAATTTTATTGCAACTAATGACATGAAGAAGCTCTGTGGGTTTCGTTTTCTGATGGAAATGGAACTGGGGCTGGAGCCCTTTTCTTAAAAAAATTGAAGAACCTGCTAGCTCACGGGACATTACTTCATTTTAGGTGAACTACACCAAAAGGTCCCATGAATTGAATCATCCATGTTGGTGACTGAAAGAGCCAGCTTCAGCATCCCAGTCTAAGCACCCCGGGCCTCCATCCTTGCGACGCACGGTACACCTCGTTTGCCACCTGCTCGACCCTAGTGTCACTGATAAAATGAAGTAATAATACAGTTAAAATAGAGCGAGTGTCATCTCTATCATTTCATTTCCAACGTAGATAAATAAAGTGCTTCTCTTTGTTAATGTATGTTTTATCAACTAGTCCCATTGTTAATGTTCAAGCGTTTCTGCAAACTGGGCTGCTTAATTTTAGTTGATATGTACAAAAATAGTGATTTGAATGTCTCAAGGCACCTCCTTGTACTACCGTTGTACACTGATGTTCATCACTGGCAGAAGGTGTATCTGCGAGACTTGGGACGATGTCCAGTATGAGGCGTGCCGTATGAGGCGTCGTAGGGCCCATCTCGCCCTCGCAGCATGGCATGCTATGATACTATCACAATATTTTCTTCTCTTTATTTTGTGTGTTTCATCAACTAGTGCCACTATAATGTAATCACGCTTTTTCATTATCTGTGCAAACAGGGTTATTCAGCTGCATTTTGGTGGAACTGCACAAATGTACGTATGGAACCGGCATATATGCAGAGTGCGAGGTGTTCCAAGTAAAAAATAACCGACACCAACCATGTTGCATGCACGCATTGGCATCCACCACCACTAGTGGGATGTGTGGCGCTCTCTGTGGACGGAACTTTCTCGGCAGCAAATCATCTAACCAAATACTAGTAGCTTATATTGGCAGTTTTCTAGGGAGTACTCTTTTCTGAAAGAAGCACCAATCTATTTTTCTTTATTTGTACATTGTTTTACAACTTTGACCCAAAGGTCCAGAGCTATTTTAGGGTGATTGGCCTAGTACTCGGAGACTGATTGTAAGCATGATTTTCATTAGTTGTCACACTGATTGTAAGCATGAGCATGTGGAAGATTAGGTTAGTACGAAGCTTACCTTAAACCCTACCGCCGCCGTTGAAACGAGGCGAGCGTCGAGGGAACCGTGGAGAACGGCGGGGAAGCGACGTCACGCCATCCGGCCTCCTCTTGCGGTGGGAGAACGAATACTCCTGTGGCTCTGGCTGGCTCTGCACCCTCACGAACGGCACACCATACTCGATCGATTCGTTATCCTCTGGGTGCTCGACCTTCGACCTGTACGCCCACCACCTCCGCCTAACTGTCGCCTTGGGAGAATCTGTCTGCTCCATCGCCCAGAGGAGATACTCGATGAAGTCGGAGGACTGCGGCGTGACTGCCGCCGAGGAGTACATGTACATCGCCGCCCTCATCGCCGCCGTCTCGCTCTTTTGCATACATTGCCACATGGCCCGCACCGTCCTCGAAATCTCCCACTCATTGTCAAACCAACTAAGGATCTCCTTCAACCTGGCTAACTTTTCCTGGTCGCCGCCGGTGATCTGCCTGATTCGCTGCTGCATCCTCTCCATAGATGTCCTTCTGAGTGGTCCGGTGCTAGCTTTGGAAGATGGGAGGAGAGACGGTGGTCTTCCAATAGAGAAGAGGGAGAGGCGAGACGGTGGTTTTGGAATGGAGATGATGGAGAGGAGAGGAGGTGGTTTTGCAATGGAGAAGATCATAAGAGGGAGAGGCGAGACAGTGGTTTTGGAATGGAGATGATGGAGAGGAGAGGAGGTGGTTTTGCAATGGAGAATATCAGAAGAGGGAGTGGCGAGACGGTGGTTTTGGAATGGAGATGATGGAGAGGAGAGGAGGTGGTTTTGCAATGGAGAAGATCAGAAGAGGGAGAGGCGAGATGGTGGTTTTGGAATGGAGATGATGAAGAGGAGAGGAGGTGGTTTTGCAATGAAGAAGAGGGAGAGGAGCGTGCGGCAGCGATTTAGGATTGGATGAGAGGGCCAGCGCGCTATGACTGGATCAAAATCAAAATCAATTTACCCTTCAATTAAGAAAGCGACCCCACATTAACTAGTCTCCCTTTTATTCTGGGTCATAATTGACCATGATTTTCGCACATAAAATATATGTTATACGTTGCAAAATAATATAATTTGAAAGTACATTCAGATACGAACCAAATAATACAATTTTTGGTGACATGCATTCACATTTTGCTTGTCAAATACAGTATGTGGTCAAACTTTGACCCAAAATACGCAAAACAACAAAAAAATACTTCCAAGACCAGCGCCGCTCTTCCGCTCTTCTCCTCTTAAACCACTGCCGCTCCTCTCCTGTTCCAATCTAAATGCAGCGCCGCTCCTCTCCTCTTCCATTTCAAAACCACCGCCCCTCCTCTCATGTTCCATTCCAAAACCAGCATCGTTCCTCTCCCGTTCTAATCCAAAACCAGCGCTGCTCCTCTCCTCTTCCATTCAAAAACCACCGCCGGGGAGTGAAGGTGTTGTGGAGAAGTAGATCGATGGAGGAGTACAACCGATACGTGAGGATCGTAGACGGCGACCCTGTGAAGCTAGCTAGGATGTTGGAGATATAGTCTTGGTTTGACAATAAGGACCAACTAGCAGCGATGGCGACATCCATGGCCAAATATCTGCAACGGAGTGAAAAGGCGGCGATACTCCCGGAGGGAGTCGCGCCGGAGTACATAGAGCCGCTCCTCTGGGCCATGGAGCAAACAGATTCACCGAATTCGATCCCAGATGGAGCATCCACCAGAGATTGAAGGATCGAGCATCTACAGGGTGCCGTTTGTGAGGGTGTCCTGCCAGAGCGAGCCGATGGAGTCTTCGTCGACCGAACCCAACTGCAAGAGGAGAAAAGCAGTTGGCCCGACGATGCTTCCCCGCCATCGTCTCCCTCGTTGCTCACATCGTCTCACGGGGCGGCTGTCTGCTGCCGAGGAATAGGAGGGGGCTACCCCCCCCCCCAGCCCAATAGTCGGGCAGGTTGTGAATTGTCAGGAGGAGCTTAGGGTTGACAGTATTTGCAGGTTGTGAATTGTGTTTTGTGTTGTGTATTTTGAGAGTACATTCAGATATGAATGTCTTTTGAATTTCAGATTTGCAGTATTGAGCATATGAAGTATTTTATGAATTCTAGAGATCTATTTTTAGCACTTAATAAAATGTAGTTTCATAGGAGTATAAAAGTGCAGACGATGTGATTCTCAGAGAATAAACTGCAAGTTTCAGGTTCAGATAAGAAACTGCAAGTTCAGTTTCAGATAAGAAACTGCAACTTTAAGAGGCAGAGCATTTATATTAACACGGCCTTTTCAAACAGGGTTAACATCATGTTGGAAGTTTTATTCATGGTCGAAAATGGAACTACCAGCCAGTTAACATCATGTTGATCAACATTCATGCATAGCACATCTTCATATGATGCACAGTCAAAATGCCCACACAATGTCGAGTGTGCGAAACACAGAGAAAACGAGGGACGAAGTTTTGGCAAGTGTTGGACGTGGTTTTGGGCTGCCCCGTCTAGGCTTTCATTTTTAACATGCGCAGCCCACGACCTCGGATGGGAGGTCCATAGACCTATTTGTATTTTCTTAGGGCCGTCATGTATCGACCGGCCTATGGACCTCCCATCCGAGGTTTTATTTTTGGCAGCCCAATTTATGTATTTTGAAGAAAACGCAGAGGTCTGTTCTATTTTTCTATATAAGAATAGGAACGCTAGGTCCAACTTATGTTTCCTTGCTAACTATATTATATATATTTTAAATTATTTTATATGTTATTATATATTATTTTTATTGTCATCATATATTTAACGGATACTTACATATGTAAGAAAACAATATCCCACATCTTATTAACTTATAAAAATAACTTCTTAACAAATAAAATCCTGGATTGTTTTGGCACGAAAATCCTAGTGATTGTGTACAAAAGCTTGGTAAGATTTAAGGACGAATGTAATAATATCACTTATTATTTAAATATATTTATAACAAAATGCTCAGCCCCTTTTTATTTTTTGATAACATTGCTGGCCTAACCCAACATTATAATTAGAATCAGCCCAGCAAAATCGTGTATTTCGAGAAAGTGCAAATGGCCTGTAATTTTTTAGGAAATAAATAAATGGGCCGCATGGACGCTACATTATTGGTTCACCCAGCCCAGCTAATGGTTGTAATTCAAAAAAAAGATCAAATTGACTGTAAATTCTACTGTGAAAAAAAAAAGACTGTAAATTCTGAAAAATGGGTTGAATACGTGCCACATTTTTGGAGGCTGAAATGTGGGCCAATAGGTCGAAGCCAACGCAAGTCGTCAATTTAGTCAACAAATGATTCTGACATGTTAGCTGTTGGATTTACATCCAACGACCGGCATCCATCTTCAATCTCTCGTCTTCTTCCTCCAGCGCCGCTGGGACCACCTCCCGCCTCTTGCTACTAGCAGCTCTGCTTAGCACGCTTCGCTATGAAGCGGTACTCCACTGTTGGCCAGGCCATCCCTCCACCCCTCCTGTTCTTCTCCACCGACTGCCGAACGACACCGCACTAGAACCAGTTAACCCTCGTACACCTCTCCGTCTACGACTCTACTCCCGCGTCTTCCCATCTCCGGCTCATTGCCGTCCGGGGCCTCGCCATCGTCCACCACCTTGGATGCGCTCGGCGCGGTGTGGTCAACGTGGTCAATGAACGACACCATCGGAAGTAGACTGTGTGTGGAGAGGCTGACAGCTAGGTCCACGGCCGTGATACGTCTCCAACGTATCTATAATTTTTTATTGCTCCATGCTATATTATCTACTATTTTGGATGTTTATGGGCTTCATCTCTTTTATATCATTTTTGGGACTAACCTATGAACCCAGAGCCCAGTGCCAGTTTCTGTTTTACCTTGTTTTAGAATAACGCAGAAAAGGAAAACCAAACGGAGTTCAATTGACCTGAAACTTCATGGAACTTATTTTTGGATCAGAAGAAGCCCAAAAGACTTGGAGTGCACGTCAGGGGATCTACAAGGAGGCCACAAGGGAGGGGAGCGCGCCCACCCCGCAGGGCGCGCCCTCCACCCTCGTGCCCCCCTAGCGTACTTCTTCCACCTATATATCTCCATATACCCTAAAACAATCGGGGAGCACAATAGATCGGGAGTTCCGCCGCCAGAAGCCTCTGTAGCCAACAAAAACCAATCTAGACCCATTCCGGCACCCTGGCGGAGGGGGGAATCCCTCTCCGGTGGCCATCTTCATCATCCCGGTGCTCTCCATGACGAGGAGGGAGTAGTTCTCCCTCGGGGCTGAGGGTATGTACCAGTAGCTATGCGTTTGATCTCTCTCTCTCTCTCGTGTTCTTCAGGTGTTACGATCTTGATGTATCACGAGATTTGCTATTACATTTGGATCCTATGATGTTTCTCCCCCTCTACTCTCTTGTAAAGAATTGAGTTTTCCCTTTGAAGTTGTCTTATCGGATTGAGTCTTTAAAGATTTGAGAACACTTGATGTATGTCTTGTCGTGCGTATCTGCGGTGACAATGGGATATCACATGATTCACTTGATGTATGTTTTGGTGACCAACTTGCGGGTTCCGCCCATGAACCTACGCATAGGAGTTGGCACACGTTTTCGTCATGATTCTCCGGTAGAAACTTTGGGGCACTCTTTGAGGTTCTATGTGTTGGTTGAATATATGAATCTGAGATTGTGTGCTGCATATCGTATAATCATACCCACGGATACTTGAGGTGACATTGGAGTATCTAGGTGACATTAGGGTTTTGGTTGATTTGTGTCTTAAGGTGTTATTCTAGTACGAACTCTAGGGCTGTTTGTGACACTTATAGGAATAGCCCAACGGATTGATTGGAAAGAATAACTTTGAGGTGGTTTCGTACCCTACCATAATCTCTTCATTTTCCCTCCGCTATTAGTGACTTTGGAGTGACTCTTTGTTGCATGTTGAGGGATAGTTATGTGATCCAATTATGTTATTATTGTTGAGAGGACTTGCACTAGTGAAAGTATGAACCCTAGGCCTTGTTTCAATGCATTGCAATACCGTTTGTGCTCACTTTTACCATTAGTTGCCTTGTTGTTTTTATACTTTCATATTACAAAACCTTTATATACCATCCATATACCACTTGTATCACCATCTGTTCGCCGAACTAGTGCACCTACAATTTAACATTGTATTGGGTGTGTTGGGGACACAAGAGACTCTTTGTTATTTGGTTGGAGGGTTGCTTGAGAGATACCATCTTCATCCTACGCCTCCTACGGATTGATAAACCTTAGGTCATCCACTTGAGGGAAATTTGCTACTGTCCTACAAACCTCTGCACTTGGAGGCCCAACAACGTCTACAAGAAGAAGGTTGTGTAGTAGACACCAAACTCTTTTCTGGCGCCGTTGCGGGGGAGGTTAGCGCTTGAAGGTATATCTTTATATCTTGCAATCGAGTCTTTTAATTTCTTGTTTTAGCACTAATTTAGTTTATAAAAGAAAACTACAAAAAAACTGGAATTAAGTTTGCCTCATACGCTTCACCTTTTTAATATCTTTCGTGAGTATGATGGAAAGGAAAATTGTGCCAAAGTGTTAGAAGAAGAATGCATTAGAATGTTTGGCACTAAATATTTGTATGATGAGCATGATTGCAATGTTGTTAGTATGAATTCCTTGAATATCTATGATGCTAATGATATGCAAAGCCACAAGCTTGGGGAAGCTATGTTTGATAAAGATGATATTTTTTGTCCCCCAAGTTTTGATGAGCAAATTTATTATGATGAAAGCATGCCTCCTATTTATGATGATTATATTGATGAAAGTGGATTTGGAGAGGTCATGACTTTATTTTGTGATGAATCCACTATTCCGGAAGAGGTTCCAATTGATTATGAGAACAAAGTTGCTATCTATGATGATTATTGTGATGACTTGTATGCTATAAAGAATAATGATATCCATGAAACTTGTCATCATGATTTTAGTTTTCAATTGGATTATGCCTCACATGATAATTATTTTGTTGAGTTTGCTCCCACTATTATTCATCAGAATTTTGCTTATGTGGAGAGTAATAAAATTTATATGCTTGTAGATCATGAAAAGAATGCTTTAGGTGCTGGTATATTGTTGAATGCATTCATGATGCTACTGAAATTTCTTATGAGGGAGGAATATATGCTTGTAGGAATTGCAATAATACCAAGTTTCCTCTCTATGTGCTTAAAGTTTTGAAGTTATGCTTGTTTTACCTTCCTATGCTAGTTGATTGTTGTTCCCACAAGTTGTTTGCTCACAAAATCCCTATGCATAGGAAGTGTGTTAGACTTAAATGTGCTAGTCATATTCTTCATGATGCTCTCTTTATGTTACAATTCTTATCTTTTATGTGAGCATCATTAATCATCATGCCTAGCTAGGGGCGTTAAACGATAGCGCTTGTTGGGAGGCAACCCAATTTTATTTTTGTTCCTTGCTTTTTGCTCCTGTTTAGTAATAAAATATTCATATATCCTCTTTTTAGATGTGGTTTTATGCTTTTAATTAGTGTTTGTGCCAAGTAGAACCATTGGGAAGACTTTGGGAAAGTCTTGTTGATCATCCTGTAAAAACAGAAACTTTAGCGCTCACGAGAATTGCTGCCATTTTTTATTGGAGAGTGATATTTAGTTTATTCCTTTTGCAGATGATTAATAGATAAATTCCTAAGGCCCAGCAAATTATTTTAGAATTTTATGAGTTCCATAAGTATACGTTTGATCCAGATTACTACAGACTGTTCTGTTTTTGACAGATTCTGTTTTTCATGTGTTGTTTACTTATTTTGATGAATCTATGGCTAGTAAAAGAGTTTATAAACCATAGAGAAGTTGGAATACAGTAGGTTTAACACCAATATAAATAAATAATGAGTTCATTACAGTACCTTGAAGTGGTGATTTAATTTCTTATACTAACGGAGCTTACGAGTTTTCTGTTAAGTTTTGTGTTGTGAAGTTTTCTAGTTTTGGGTAAGGATTCGATGGACTATGGAATAAGGAGTGGCAAGAGCCTAAGATTGGGGATGCCCAATGCAACCCAAGTTAATATTCAAGGATAGACAAGAGCCTAATCTTGGGGATGCCCCGGAAGGCATCCCCTCTTTCGTCTTCGTTCATCGGTAACTTTACTTGGAGCTATATTTTTATTCACCACATGATATGTGTTTTGCTTGGAGTGTCAATTTATTTTGTTAAGATTTTCTTGCTTTTATTTAGAAAAATGTTTTGCATCTTTTATTTCAATAAAAGTGGCATTGATAGCCTTTACTATGCCTATTTTAGAAGTCCACATGTTGCTGTTTGAAAACAGAAAGCTTACCGCTGTTGCAATAATTCCCTAGAAAATTCAGAGTGTGATAAAATGTTGAAACCTTTTGCATATTAAGCTATGATAAATTTACTACACTGGGAATTTTCTTTAATAATTTTTGCAGCTAGGTAAGTATGGATGTTGCTGCATTCTTTACAGACTGTCCTGTTTAGGCAAATTGCTGTTATGTTTGCATTGTTTGCATATGTTTGCTTCTTTAATGATTCTATTTGAGGATAGGACTATTAAATATGCAGAGGCATTTAGTATGCAATGTTGAATAATAATTTTAGTGATTTGCTACAGTAGAGTATGAAAAGGTTTTGGCAATGGTTTATACTAACTTATCTCACGAGTCCTTGTTGAGTTTTGTGTGGATGAAGCTTTTGAGATTTAGGGAGACCTTGATATGAGAGGAATTAAGGAGACACAAAAGCTCAAGCTTGGGGATGCCCAAGGCACGCCAAGATAATATTTCAAGAAGTCTCAAGCATCTAAGCTTGGGGATGCCCCGGTTGGCATCCCACCTTTCTTCTTCAACAATTATCGGTTAGTTTCGGTTGATCCTAAGTTTTTGCTTCTTCACATGATGTTTGCCATTCTTAGCATGTCATTTTATTTTGCTTTGCTTGCTGTTTGAATAGAATACCAAGATCTGAAATTATTAAATGTTAGAGAGTCTTCACATAGTTGCATAATTATTCGACTACTCATTGATCTTCACTTATATCTTTTGGAGTAGTTTGTCATTTGCTCTAGTGCTTCACTTATATCTTTTAGATCATGGTGGTAGTTTTATTTTGAAGAAATAGATGAACTCTCATGCTTCACATAGATTATTTTGAGAGTCTTAAATAGCATGGTAATTTGCTTAAAATCCTAATATGCTAGGTATACAAGATTAGTAAAAACTTTCTTATGAGTGTGTTGAATACGAAGAGAAGTTTGAAGCTTGATGATTGTTTTGAGATATGGAAGTAATAATATCAAAGCTGTGATAGTTGAGTAGTTGTGAAATTGAGAAATGCTTGTGTTGAAGTTTGCAAGTCCCGTAGAATGCACGTATGGTAAATGTTATGTAACAAATTTGAAACATGAGGTGTTATTTGATTGTCCTCCTTATGAGTGGCGGTCAGGGACGAGCGATGGTCTTTTCCTACCAATCTATCCCCCTAGGAGCATGCGCGTAGTACCGAGGTTTTTGATGACTTGTAGATTTTTGCAATAAGTATGTGAGTTCTTTATGACTAATGTTGAGTCCATGGATTATACGCACTCTCACCCTTCCATCATTGCTAGCCTCTTCGGTACCGTGCATTGCCCTTTCTCACATTGAGAGTTGGTGCAAACTTCGCCGGTGCATCCAAACCCTGTGATATGATACGCTATATCACACATAAACCTCCTTATATCTTCCTCAAAACAGCCACCATACCTACCTATTATGGCATTTCCATAGCCATTCCGAGATATATTGCCATGCAACTTTCCACCATTCCTTTTATCATGACACATTCATCATTGTCATATTGCTTTGCATGATCATGTAGTTGACATCGTATTTGTGGCAAAGCCACCGTTCATAATATTTCATACATGTCACTCTTGGTTCATTGCATATCCCGGTACACCGCCGGAGGCATTCATATAGAGTCATCTTTGTTCTAGTATTGAGTTGTAAATAAATAGAAGTGTGATGATCATCATTTTCTAGAGCATTGTCCCAAGTGAGGAATAAAAAAATAAAAAAAGAGAGAGAAAGGCCATAAAAAAGAGAAGCCCCAAAAAAAGGAGAGAAAGGCCATAAAAAAGAGAAGGCCAAAAAAACAAAAAATGAGAGAAAAGAGTGAAGGGACAATGCTACTATCCTTTGCCACACTTGTGGTTCAAAGTAGCGCCATGATCTTTATGATAGAGAGTCTCTTGTTTTGTCACTTTCATATACTAGTGGGAATTTTTCATTATAGAACTTGGCTTGTATATTCCAACAATGGGCCTCCTCAAGTGCCCTAGGTCTTCGTGAGCAAGCAAGTCAGATGCACATCCACTTAGTTTCTTTTGTTGATCTTTCATACATTTATAGCTCTAGTGCATCCGTTGCATGGCAATCCCTACTCCTTGCATTAACATCAATCGATGGGCATCTCCATAGCTCATTGATTAGCCTCGTTGATGTGAGACTTTCTCCTTTTTGTCTTCTCCACATAACCCCCATCATCATATTCTATTCCACCCATAGTGCTATGTCCATGGCTCGCGCTCATATATTGCGTGAAAGTTTATAGGTTTGAGATTACTAAAGTATGAAACAATTGCTTGGCTTGTCATCGGGGTTGTGCATGATGAGAGCATTCTTGTGTGACGAAAATGGAGCATGACTAAACTATATGATTTTGTAGGGATGAACTTTCTTTGGCCATGTTATTTTGAGAAGACATGATTGCTTAGTTAGTATGCTTGAAGTATTATTATTTTTATGTCAATATGAACTTTTATCTTGAATCCTTCGGATATGAATATTCATGCCACAATTAAGAAGAATTACATTGAAATTATGCCAAGTAGCACTCCGCATCAAAAATTCTGTTTTTATCATTTACCTACTCGAGGGCGAGCAGGAATTAAGCTTGGGGATGCAGATACGTCTCCAACGTATCTATAATTTGATTGCTCCATGCTATATTATCTACTGTTTTGGATGTTTATGGGCTTTATTATACACTTTTATATCATTTTTGGGACTAACCTATTAACCCAGAGCCCAGTGCCAGTTTCTGTTTTTACCTTGTTTTAGAATATCGCAGAAAAGGAAAACCAAACGGAGTCCAATTGACCTGAAACTTCACGGAACTTACTTTTGGATCAGAAGAAGCCCAGAAGACTTGGAGTGCACGTCAGGGGATCTACGAGGAGGCCACGAGGCAGGGGAGCGCGCCCACCCCCCCTGGGCGCGACCTCCACCCTCGTGGGCCCCTCGTGCCCCCGTGACGTACTTCTTCCGCCTATATATCTCCATATACCCTAAAACGATCGAGGAGCACAATAGATCGGAAGTTCCGCCGCCATAAGCCTCCGTAGCCAACGGAAACCAATCTAGACCCGTTCCGGCACCCTGCCGGAGGGGGGAATCCCTCTCCGGTGGCCATCTTCAACATCCCGGTGCTCTCCATGCTGAGGAGGGAGTAGTTCTCCCTCGGGGCTAAGGGTATGTACCAGTAGCTATGTGTTTGATCTCTCTCTCTCTCGTGTTCTTGAGGTGTTACGATCTTGATGTATCGCGAGCTTTGCTGTTATATTTGGGTCCTATGATGTTTCTCCCCCTCTACTCTCTTGTAATGAATTGAGTTTTCCCTTTGAAGTTGTCTTATCGGATTAAGTCTTTAAAGATTTGAGAACACTTGATGTATGTCTTGTCGTGTGTATCTGTGGTGACAATGGGATATCACGTGATTCACTTGATGTATGTTTTGGTGACCAACTTGCGGGTTCCGCCCATGAACCTATGCATAGGGGTTGGCACACGTTTTCGTCGTGATTCTCCGGTAGAAACTTTGGGGCACTCTTTGAGGTTCTATGTGTTGGTTGTATAGATGAATCTGATATTGTGTGATGCATATCGTATAATCATACCCACGGATACTTGAGGTGACATTGGAGTATCTAGGTGACATTAGGGTTTTGGTTGATTTGAGTCTTAAGGTGTTATTCTAGTACGAACTCTAGGGTTGTTTGTGACACTTATAGGAATAGCCCAATGGAATGATTGGAAAGAATAACTTTGAGGTGGTTTCGTACCCTACCATAATCTCTTCGTTTGCTCTCCGCTATTAGTGACTTTGGAGTGACTCTTTGTTGCATGTTGAGGGATAGTTATGTGATCCAATTATGTTATTATTGTTGAGAGGACTTGCACTAGTGAAATTATGAACCCTAGGCCTTGTTTCAATGCATTGCAATATCGTTTGTGCTCACTTTTACCATTAGTTACCTTGCTGTTTTTATATTTTCATATTACAAAAACCTTTATATACCATCCATATACCACTTGTATCACCATCTCTTCACCGAACTAGTGCACCTATACAATTTAACATTGTATTGGGTGTGTTGGGGACACAAGAGAATCTTTGTTATTTGGTTGCAAGGTTGCTTGAGAGAGACCATCTTCAACCTACGCCTCCTACGGATTGATAAACCTTAGGTCATCCACTTGAGGGAAATTTGTTACTGTCCTACATACCTCTGCACTTGGAGGCCCAACAACGTCTACAAGATGAAGGTTGTGTAGTAGACACCAGGCCGCCCACAAGGAAATGCCTCCTTATTACGCGCAAAATAATGATTCCTCCACCTAACATCTGGGACCCACCGGAAGGGCCTCTGTATTTCGCGAAAATAACGTGCCCCCCGCTGACATGTCGGACCCACCAGCTATCTTCACACGCAAGGAAGTGCCTCCTTATTACGCACAAAAAAATGAATATTCCCCTGCCAGCTGGAACCCAGCATAGTGGGAGGCTGGCTTGTGGGCCTACCAAGTTGACGGGGACGGAGGGCTTTGTCAACTTAGTCAATATGAACGATTCTACCTCCTGTTACCGTACGATGTTCATCCAACGGTCGTAGTGCTTCTTCAACCTCTGGTCTTCTTGCTCCAGCGGCCCAAACCAGCGCCGGTCGTGCCGCGTGCTCCTGCCTCCCGTGGCCGGCTGTGATGCCGCGGAGGCCTCACCGCCCCCTACTACTCCCACCGCTGGCCAGGCCATCCCTCTACTCACCCACACCCCCTATTATTCTGCGGTGACAGCAGCCTCACACCGCAGCTGAACCAGTGAACCCTCGTACTCCTCTTCGCGTGGGCATCCACTGTTGCGTCTTCCCCGGCTCCGAGTTGTCCCCTTCCTAGTCCTCGTCGTCGTCCACTGCCGTGGTGCTCTCGGTGCGGCGTGGTCAACGTGGTCAAGGAATGACTTCCATCAGACGTGGACCTTACGTGGAGAGGCTGACAGCTAGGACCACGGCCGCAGCAAGGAAGTGCCTCCTTATTACGCGCAAAATAATGATTCCTCCACCTGACAGTGGGACCCACCGGATGGGCCACCGTATTTCACGAAAAAACGTTTCCCCCTGACTGCTGGGACCCACCAGCTACATCTTCGCATGCAAGGAAGTGCGTCCGGGCAAAAAAATGATTCGCCCCCTGACTGCTAGGACCCACCAGCTACATCTTCGCACGCAAGGAAGTGCGTCTGGGCAAAAAAAACGATTTGCCCCCTGACTGCTGGGACCCACCAGCTACATCTTCGCACGCAAGGAAGTGCCTACAGTCGGGACCTACCTGGTCGAAGCGTACGTAGCGTTGTCATTCTGGTCGCGAACGTGTACGTACATATATACTGGTGGATGTAGAGGCGCGCACGTGTCATAGTAGAGGCGTGTACGTGTCGTAGTAGAGGCGCGCACGTAGCATGTACATGTACGTACAGTGGCTAGGGTGCAAGAAAGAAAATAGGGCCACATATGTGTACATACGGGCAAGGTCTCGAACGCCTACTCGCGCATACGTATGGCCAGGGCTCGTGTACATGGCTGGGTCGGAACGGAGAAACAGCGTCGTCGTCGTGTTCATGGGGAGGCAACAGAATGCGTCGTCTTCATGGGGAGGCAACGGAATGTGTCGTGTTCATCGGGAGGCAACGAAATGCGTCGTGTTCATCGGGAGGCAACGGAACGCGTGGGAGCCAACCGGCTAGGTCGGAATGGAATGCGTGGTCATGTTCATCGGGAGGGCTTGGACGGAACAGGCGATGGAAACGAGGCCTAGTGTACCGCAAAACGGAGGAAACGGACCTCCTAAGTTCGGAACGGGGTCATGTTGATCGGGAGGAGTGTGGCGTACCGCAAAACGGAGGAAACGGACCTCCTACGGTCGAAACAGGGGTCCTGTTTATCGGGAGGGGTGTGGCGTACCGCAAAACGGAGGAAACAGACCTCCTACAGTCGAAACGGGGGTCATGTTGATCGGGAGGGGTGTGGCATACCGCAAAATGGACGAAACGGACCTCCTACGGTTGAAACGGGGGTCCTGTTCATCGGGAGGGGTGTGGCGTACCGCAAAACGGGACTCCACGGGATACTGTTCATCTCCACCGTCGACCTCCTCCAGCCTCCACGAGCTACCGTCGACCTCCTCCAGCCTCCACGGGCTCCTGTTCATCCAGCCTCCACCACGCGCTACTCGACCGGCTACTGTTCAACCACCCCTCCATGGGCACCCCTCCACCGTCTACTGTTCATCCAGCCCTCCACACCACGGGGTCCTGTTCAACCACCCCTCCACAGGCACCCCTCCACCGTCTACTGTTCATCCAGCCCTCCACACCACGGGGTCCAGTTCATCCAGAGGCAACGCCACCGCTCACTGTTCATCCAACGCCCCCCCCTGCAACGCTCACTGATCATCCAATCGATCGGCTTCAGTTAGCAGCAGTAGGGAAGGAATCGCTCGATCGGGTTCTGTTAACGGCCATCGATCGATCGCTCGGGTTCATTAACGCAGAACCTGCAGTGCAATCGCTCGGGTTTAGTTAGAGCCCAATGCCTCACTCGGGTTCAGTTAGAGCCAACGCCTCACACACACGCGTGTACGTGTACGAGAGAAACGCGCATCGCTCGGTCCCCGACCTCCCACCATACCCGGGAACTCTCCAAAATTTTCCTCCCCCTCGCTTCTACCACGGTTTTTTCCGTCATGGACGGCCCAAAAAATGTCATTCAGCTGCGTCTCTGGCCCGCCCAGGATGAAAAGCCCATTTTCTGTCATGATTTTTTGTCATAGAAGTAGGAGCCCACCACATCTATGATGATACCGGGTTTTGTCACAATTATCGTCATAGAAGTGTCATATGTATGACAGGAAAAAAATTCGTTCAGCCCAAAATGTCACAGATGTGTCTTTTTTTTGTAGTGAGATCACTGAATATGATGTGTTTGATTCCTTGCAATAGTTTTGCGATATAAAGATGGTGATATTAGAGTCATGCTAGTGGGTAGTTGTGGATTGTAGAAATACTTGTGTTGAGGTTTGTGATTCCCGTAGCATGCATGTATGGTGAACCGTTATGTAACGAAGTTGGAGCATGATTTATTTATTGATTGTCTTCCTTATGAGTGGCGGTCGGGGACGAGCGATGGTCTTTTCCTACCAATCTATCCCCCTAGGAGCATGCGCGTAGTACATTGTTTCGATGACTAATAGATTTTTGCAATAAGTATGTGATTTCTTTATGACTAATGTTGAGTAAATGGATTATACGCACTCTCACCCTTCCATCATTGCTAGCCTCTTCGGTACAGTGCATTGCCCTTTCTCACCTCGAGAGTTGGTGCAAACTTCGCCGGTGCATCCAAACCCCGTGATATGATACGCTCTGTCACACATAAACCTCGTTATATCTTGCTCAAAACAGCCACCATACCTACCTATCATGGCATTTCCATAGCCATTCCGAGATATATTGCCATGCAACTTCCATCATCATCATATGCATGACTTGAGCATTTATTGTCATATTGCTTTGCATGATCGTAAGATAGCTAGCATGATGTTTTCATGGCTTGTCCGTTTTTTGATGGCATTGCTACGCTAGATCACTGCACATCCCGGTACACAGCCGGAGGCATTCATATAGAGTCATATCTTTGTTCTAGTATCGATTTGTAATATTGAGTTGTAAGTAAATAAAAGTGTGATGATCATCATTATTAGAGCATTGCCCCATTGAGGAAAGGATGATGGAGACTATGATTCCCCCACAAGTCGGGATAAGACTCCGGGCGAAAAAAAATAACAAAAAAAGAGAAAGGCCAAAAAAAAGAGAAGGCTCAAAAAAAGAAAATAAAAAAATGAGAGAAAAAGAGAGAAGGGGCAATGTTACTATCCTTTTACCACACTTGTGCTTCAAAGTAGCACCATGTTCTTCATATAGAGAGACTCTTGAGTTATCACTTTCCTATACTAGTGGGAATTTTCATTATAGAACTTGACTTGTATATTCCGATGATGGGCTTCCTCAAATGCCCAAGGCCTTCATGAGCAAGCAAGTTGGATGCACACCCACTTAGTTTCAGTTTGAGCTTTCATATACTTATAGCTCTAGTGCATCCGTTGCATGGCAATCCCTACTCCTCACATTGATATCTATTGATGGGCATCTCCATAGCCCGTTGATACGCCTAGTTGATGTGAGACTATCTTCTCCATTTTGTCTTCTCCACAACCACCATTCTATTCCACCTATAGTGCTATGTCCATGGCTCACGCTCATGTATTGCGTGAAAGTTGAAAAGGTTTGAGAACGTCAAAAGTATGAAACAATTGCTTGGCTTGTCATCGGGGTTGTGCATGATGTGAATATTTTGTGGTGAAGATGGAGCATAGCCAAACTATGATTTTGTAGGTATAACTTTCTTTGGCCTTGTTATTATGAAAAGACATGATTGCTTTATTAGTAGGCTTGAATTATTATTGTTTTTATGTCAAATGATAGACTATTGCTTTGAATCACTCGTATCTTAATATTAATGCCATGATTAGATATGTGATCAAGATTATGCTAGGTAGCATTCCGCATCAAAAATTATCTTTTTATCATTTACCTACTCGAGGACGAGCAGGAATTAAGCTTGGGGATGCTGATACGTCTCCGTCGTATCTATAATTTTTGATTGTTCCATGCCAATATTCTACAACTTTCATATACTTTTGGCAACTTTTTATACTATTTTTGGGACTAACATATTGATACAGTGCCTAGTGCCAGTTCCTGTTTGTTGCATGTTTTTTGTTTCACAGAATATCCATATCAAACGGAGTCCAAACGGGATAAAAACTAACGGAGATTTTTTGGAATATATATGATTTTTGGGAAGAAAAATCCACGCGAGACGATGCCCGAGGGGGCCACGAGGCAGGGGGCGCACCCCTGACCCTCGTGGCAACCCTGTAAGGCAGTTGATGCCCTTGTTTTGCCGCAAGAAAGCTAATATCCGGATAGAGATCGTGTTAAAATTTCAGCCCAATCGGAGTTACGGATCTCCGGGAATATAAGAAACAGTGAATGGGTATAATCTGAGAACGCAGAAACAGAGAGAGACAGAGAGACAGATCCAATTTTGGAGGGGCTCTCGCCCCTCCCATCCCATGGAGGCCATGGACCAGAGGGGAAACCCTTCTCCCATCTAGGGAGGAGGTCAAGGTAGAAGAAGAAGGAGGGGGGCTCTCTCCCCCTCGCTTCCGGTGGCACCGGAGTGCCACCGGAGGCCATCATCATCACCGCAATCTTCACCAACAACTTCACCGCCATCATCACCAACTCTTCCCCCCTCTATGCAGCAGCGTAACCTCTCTCTTACCCGCTGTAATCTCTTCTTAAACATGGTGCTCAAAGCTATATATTATTTCCCAATGATGTATGGCTATCCTATGATGTTTGAGTAGATCCGTTTTGTCCTATGGGCTATTTGATGATCAAGATTGGTTTGAGTTGCATGCTTTATTATTGGTGATGTCCTATGGTGCTCTCCGTGTCGCGCAAGCGTGAGGGATCCCCACTGTAGGGTGTTGCAATACGTTCATGATTCGCTTATAGTGGGTTGCGTGAGTGACTGAAACACAAACCCGAGTAAGGGGGTTGTTGCGTATGGGATAAAGAGGACTTGATGCTTTAATGTTATGGTTGGGTTTTACCCTAATGATCTTTAGTAGTTGTGGATGCTTGCTAGAGTTCCAATCATAAGTGCATATGATCCAAGTAGAGAAATTATGTTAGCTTATGCCTCTCCCTCATATAATATTGCAATAATGATTACCGGTATAGTTATCGATTGCCTAGGGACAAATAACTTTCTCGTAACAAAAAGCTCTTCACTAAAACTAACTTTATTGCTTCTCTATCTAAACAGCCCCTACTTTTTATTCACATGCTATTTATTACCTTGCAAACCTATCCAACAACACCTACAAAGTACTTCTAGTTTCATACTTGTTCTAGGTAAAGCGAACATCAAGCGTGCGTAGAGTTGTATCGGTGGTCGATATAACTTGAGGGAATATTTGTTCTGCCTTTAGCTTCTCGTTCGGTTCGACACTCTTACTTATCGAAAACTGTTGCGATCCCCTATACTTGTGGGTTATCAAGAGTGTGCCTTGCTATTAGTTTAGTAGGGAGGTACCAAAGTAATCCATGAGTGGATCACTGGACATCGGTCAAGAACATCCTGAAATACCTGAAAAGGACAAAGGATATATTTCTCTTTTATGGAGGTGACAAAGAGCTCGTCGTAAATGGTTACGTTTATGCAAGCTTTGACACTGATCCAGACAATTCTAAATCACAAACCGGATACGTGTTTTTATTGAACGGAGGAGTTGTCAGTTGGTGCAGTTCTAAACAAAGCGTCGTAGCAGGATCTACATGTGAAGCGGAGTACATAGCTGCTTCGGAAGCAGCAAATGAAGGAGTCTAGATGAAGGAGTTCATATCCGATCTAGGTGTCATACCTAGTGCATCGGGTCCAATGAAAATCTTTTGTCACAATACTGGTGCAATTGCTTTGGCAAAGGAATCCAGATTTTACAAGAGAACCAAGCACATTAAGAGACGCTTCAACTACATCCGGGATCAAGTCCAGGTGGGAGACATAGAGATTTGCAAAATACATACGGATCTGAATGTTGCAAACCCATTGACTAAGCCTCTTCCACGAGCAAAACATGATCAACACCAAGGCTCCATGGGTGTTAGAATCATTACTGTGTAATCTAGATTATTGACTCTAGTGCAAGTGGGAGACTGAAGGAAATATGCCCTAGAGGCAATAATAAAGTTATTATTTATTTCCCTATATCATGATAAAAGTTTATTATTCATGCTATAATTGTATTAACCGGAAACATGATACATGTGTGAATACATAGACAAACAAAGTGTCACTAGTATGCCTCTACTTGACTAGCTCGTTGATCAAAGATGGTTATGTTTCCTAGCCATAGACAAAGAGTTGTCATTTGATTAACGGGATCACATCATTAGGAGAATGATGTGATTGACTTGACCCATTCCGTTAGCTTAGCACTTTATCGTTTAGTATGTTGCTATTGCTTTCTTCATGACTTATACATGTTCCTATGACTATGAGATTATGCAACTCCCGTTTACCGGAGGAACACTTTGTGTGCTACCAAACGTCACAATGTAACTGGGTGATTATAAAGGTGCTCTACAGGTGTCTCCGAAGGTACTTGTTGGGTTGGCGTATTTCAAGATTAGGATTTGTCACTCCGATTGTCGGAGAGGTATCTCTGGGCCCACTCGGTAATACACATCACTTAAGCCTTGCAAGCATTGCAACTAATGAGTTAGTTGCGGGATGATGTATTACAGAACGAGTAAAGAGACTTTCCAGTAACGATTTTTAACTAGGTATTAAGATACCGACGATCAAATCTCGGGCAAGTAACATACCGATGACAAAGGGAACAATGTATGTTGTTATGCGGTTTGGTCGATAAAGATCTTCGTAGAATATGTAGGTGCCAATATGAGCATCCAGGTTCCGCTATTGGTTATTGACTGGAGACGTTTCTCGGTCATGTCTACATAGTTCTCGAACCCGTAGGGTCCGCACGCTTAAAGTTCGATGACGATTATATTATGAGTTTATGTGTTTTGATGTATTGAAGGTAGTTCGGAGTCCCGGATGTGATCACGGACATGACGAGGAGTCTCGAAATGGTCGATACGTAAAGATCGATATATTGGACGACTATATTTGGATACCGGAATGGTTCCGGGTGAGATCGGGATAATACCGGAGCACCGGGAGGTTATCGGAACCCCCCGGGGAGGTATATGGGACTTAATGGGCTTTAGTGGAAAGGAGGGGAAAGGAGCAAGGGAGGGCCCCCCAAGCCCAATCCGAATTGGGAGGGCCCCCCACCTTTCCTACCTCCCTCCTTCCTGTTCCTTCCCTCTCCCTCTCCAAATAGGAAAAGGAGGAGTCCTACTCCCGGTGGTAGTAGGACTCCCCCCTTGGGAGCGCCTCCTTCCCTTGGCCGGCCCTCCCCCCCCCCCCCCTTATATACGTAGGAGAGGGGCACCCAATATACACAACAATTGATCTCTTGGATCTTTTAGCCGTGTGCGGTGCCCCTCTCCACCATAGTCCACCTCAATAATATCGTAGTGGTGCTTAGGCGAAGCCCTGCGATGGTAGAACATCAACATCGTCACCACGCCGTCGTGCTGACGGAACTCTCCTTCAAAGCTCGGCTGGATCGGAGTTCGAGGGACGTCATCGAGTTGAACGTGTGCAGAACTCGGAGGTTCCTGCGTTCGGTACTTGATCGGTCGGATCGTGAAGACGTACGACTACATAAACCGCGTTGTGCTAACGCTTCCGCTTTCGGTCTATGAGGGTACGTGGACACACTCTCCCCTCTCGTTGCTTTGCATCACCATGATCTTGCGTGTGCATAGGAATTTTTTTGAAATTACTACGTTCCCCAACAGTAGCCCCACCATAAAACTACCATGGTTAAGTGAAAGTGTTAATTCCTTATAGTCCGATTGCCTGGTTCGCCGCATTATCACCTCCTTCATGGACCCAAGACGTTGGATAAACAGTGATTAAATGCTTTTTCGAACACCCCCGTACTTCCTACGAGGGGGCTGAAGCCGACGACTGGAAAACTTTCAGATTATATTAAAACGACCGCACAGGAGGAATTCAAGCTTTTTGAGCAAAACATAAATAGATTAACTATAAAGTTGTCTTTTAAAATCATCATACACTTCACTCAAACATTATGTTCTTCGAGCATTGGCCCTCAATCAAGTGGGCGGCCTCAAGGACATCTTCAAAATAATGCTCTGGTTGCAGACGGTCCTCGCCTTTGGGCGGACCCTTCGTCGCGACATCAATGGCCTTCATCTTCCCCCAGAATGTCTTGACTCAGGCAAGGGCGATTCGTGCACCTTCAATGCACGCCGATTGCTTCACAGCATCGATGCGCGGCACTACATCGACAAGCTTCTACACCAAACCAAAATAGCTATTCGGCGCAGGCTCAGTCGGCCATAGCCGGACTATAACATCCTTCATGGCAGCGCCAGATACCCTATGAAGTTCGGCCCATTGGGACATCTGTTCATTGAGCAGCAGTGGGCGCTTTGACACACCAAACTGTGACCAAAAAAGCTTCTCTGTTGCATATCCAGCTTGCACTTGGTAATACCACGCTGCATCGGAAGAACTCTTCGGCAAGTCCAAATACTCGTCTGAAGAACTCCACACTTGGTTCAGCTGAGCATAATCCGGGTCACCGAACTTAGTCTACAGCAGAAAAGGCTTTCCAGCCAATATCTCGTTTGCCTGCCGAACCTCCTCACGGAGTGCTCTGGACACTGATCACCGTTAATGCTTTATTCTCCTTCTCAAGAAATTCGAAGCGGCTAGTAGCATTCTCCAAAGCGAGTGTCATCGTGGATATCTTATCCTCGCCCTAGCATCGCGCAACTTGTTCGGCCTTCAGTTCAACTGATGCTCCTTCAGCAGCAGCATCACTAAACTGGGCCCGCTCCTTGGCCCGGATTAGCTCCGCCCGAAGAGCCTCCATGGCGGCAGCACCATCTGCATTTCATGCACATTTCATATGAAGCTCTTTCCCGCGTCAAGCACACCGGTGTAAAGATTGCTCAAAATACATACCTTGCGAGTCATCAAGACGCCTGTTGATCAATGCAACGTCACCCTCCGCAATATCCAGCATTCGCTGCAGTTCGGCCACTTCCATATTCCGGACAGCCACAGGAGGGGAAGCAGCCTCTATTTCAAATCAAACCAAGGTTAATGCCTGACCATATCTCTTTGATCCTCCGATCGCTCCCTTCGGAAGACAATCCGAGTCTCGGGGGCTACTGCATATACAACAGGTGCATTCTGTCAATGAAAGTCAATCGTCAAAGCTACATCACAAATCTCAAAACCTCTTAGAAGGCTCGTCAAGGCCTCGTTCAATCCACTCTTCATGGATAGAACCCTTTCGACCACCGTAACCATCATGGAACGGTGCTCTTCTGAAATGGACGCTCCTCGTAGCATGTCCGTCAGCATTTCCGACGCTCCTGGGTCTTTGGAAACCACTACCGGAGTATGGCATTCCAGTGAAGGAACCCGCTTGCTTGCTCCAGAACCGTTTCCGGTTGTAAACCGGACGGTTCAGGGACGCCAGTCTCGATCCCGGAACCTCGAGTGATGGAGGCACCGCCTTCGGGCGCCCTTCGGGACGATACCTTGGTATCATCTCCTCTGTTGGGCGATGAGGACGGAGGAGGCGTGTCACTCTCCATCATCTCCGGAAGAAGATCTCCCGAGGAGGAGGACGATTGAGAAACACCAGGCGTTAACCTACGTGGATGAACATACGATCACTTCACTAGTGGGAAAAGAACGAGGTACATTCAAAGTGCCCCAGCGTCACTTACGGTTTGCCTCGAGGGTCGTCCTCATCATCAAGCTCTACGGCAACCTCACTCGTCCGGCCCAAGCCACTCGACGATGGCTTTTTTCCTCTCTTGGAAGGCTTCCCCTCCTGATCTTCTGAAGCAGCCCTTTTCTTGCCTTGGAGGACTCCCTCTGCACCCTTTCCCTTGGACAAAAGGATTTCGGTTTCCCCAGATGCAGCCACTTGGTACGGTGCCAGAATCAGCATTCTCGTTAGTAGGGCAGTCGTAGGGTCTTCGGTAAGAGGTGCCAGACACCAGATTAGCACCGCTTTCTTTATCCAGTCCTGAACAGGGACGGGTTGTTCAATATCTCATTAAAAGATGCTCGAATGAAAGGTTCTCGAGTACTTACAAAAGTAGCTGGACGATTGTAGTCAAGGCCAACATCTTCGGTAGTGTCCGGCCATTGCCCTCGTTCCCCAAAATACAATTTCTACATTCCTTCATGCGTAGTGCCGAAGAAGTGTTGTAGGGTCCGCCGCCCTTCTGGGTTAAACTCCCACATACGAAGAGGCCGCTGCTGACATGGCAGGATCAGGCGGACCAGCATTACTTGGACAACGTTCACAGGATCGATGCCCTTCTCGGTAAGGCTTCGGATGCGACTTTGCAGAGTCTGCACTTCACCAACGGATCCCCAGTCCAATCCCTTATTGACCCATGAAGCGAGCTGAGTTGGAGGGCCGGGCCGGAACGCAGGTGCGGCCGCCCACTTGGGGCCCGCGGCACGTTGATATAAAACCACCCCTGCTTCCATAAGTCGGAAGATTCAGCGAAAGATCCTTCGGGCCAAACTGCGCCGGCCAGCTTGCCTATTATGACGCTGCCGCACTCTGTCTGCTCCTTCTCTGCCACCTGCGGCCTCACATCAAAGGTCTTGAGCCACAAACGAAGTGCGGAGGAGTCCGGAATAAGGCCTCACATATGATGATAAATGTCGACATGAGGAGAACAGAGTCCGGGGCCAGATCGTGAAAATCTAACCCATAGTAGAACATGAGCCCTCGGACAAAGGGGTTAAGCACGAACCCTAGCCCCTAAAGGAAGTGGGATACAAATACTACCCTCTCACCAGATCTGGGGGTCGGTATGACTTGCCCTTGTGCCGGAAGCCGATGAAAGGTTTCCGAAGTCAGATACCTCGCTATGCGGAGCTTCGCAATATCCTCCTCCGTGACAGAAGAAGCCACCCACTGGCCCTGATGGCTGGATCCGGACATGACCAGGGCTGGTGGTGATTGGAACCCGAGGGTTGGAACTTGGGGTGGCTGGGGTTGAGGAAGAAGCAAGCGCAAGAGAAGAAAACGAGACTGGGCCTCTATATAAAGGCCCCGAGTATTGGGTGTCTCCCCTAGGGTCTCTAAGCTTACCTATTACCAAGGAGTTGTACCCAAGGGACGGTTGGGTAACCCACGCCTGCGTTAATGAAAATCCCGTAAATAAAGGGACACGATCTCTGTCTTGACAAGACGTGCCAGTAAAACCACACCCCGAGACGTGGGGCGGCTCGCTAACCGACGGTTGGAAATAGCAACCGGGCAGGCATGATATGATGTCATTGTTGGGGAATGTAGTAATTTCAAAAATTTCCTACGCACACGCAAGATCATGGTGATGCATAGCAATGAGAGGGGAGAGTGTTGTCTACGTACCCTCGTAGACCGAAAGCGGAAGCGTTAGCACAACGCGGTTGATGTAGTCGTACGTCTTCACGATCTGACCGATCAAGTACCGAACGCACGGCACCTCTGAGTTCTGCACATGTTCAACTCGATGACGTCCCTCGAACTCCGATCTAGCCGAGTGTTGAGGGAGAGTTTCATCAGCACGATGGCATGGTGACGACGATGATGTTCCACCGACGCAGGGCTTCGCCTAAGCACCCTACGATATGATCGAGGTGGATTATGGTGGAGGGGGGCACCGCACACGGCTAAGAGATTAAGAGATCAATTCTTGTGTCTTTGGGGTGCCCCCTTCCCCCGTATATAAAGGAGTGGAGGAGGGGGAGGGCTGTTGTCACAGCCCTAGCTTTACCCTGGCCTTGGACTAGTTTGGTTGCTGCATCATGTTTAAATTCAATTGAAATTTGAATTGAGGAATTTTCCAAGCCTCAGAAAACCTCTAAAAATAACTAACATTTAAATCTCATCAAATGAGTCCAAGAAAATGTTCCTGTTATTCTGTGAAAATATTGGCATGAGGTGAAATTCAAACCAATATTTTGGGAGTCACAGAAATAATTTATTTGGGCCTTTGATTTAAATCAATAATATATTTGGGTTGGAATTATTTCTGTTATATAAAAAATAATGTCCAAATAATCCGAAACTAAAATGTTTCATGTTGGGTTTATTCCATACAGTGAGCATGAGCAGTTTGGTGATTTTTGGAAGTATCTAAGTATTTTTAATAAAGCCACAAAGTTGCAGAATAATAGAAAACAGGAAATATAAAAAAAAAGAGGAACCTTACCGTGCAGCCCACCACTGTAGTGGCCTACTGGCCAAAGCCAGCCCGGCCCACCAGGGGCAGCACTGTCTTCTTCCTCCTGCTAGGAGGAGAAGCAGCTGCGTGCCCGATGGACGGCGAGCCGCGCTGGCTCCTCCTTGCCTGCGTGCCCACCCCCCTCGATTGCCTGGTCGCCGCCACGCACACCCCCCGACCCCCTCGTCCTCTCACTCTCTACTCGTGCCCTCCCCTTTCCTCTGTCTCTCTCCGTCGCTCTTCCCCTCACGCGCCTGAGCACGCCGCCATGAGCCGCCGCGCCCACCGCCATCGCCTTGCCTCCCCGAGCTATCTCGCTTCACCTCTGCACCGAAGGAAGGAAGCATGGAGGCCCCGAGCAGCCGCCATCATCATCGTCTTCAAGCTTCGGCTCCAGCGCCCTTCTCCGTCGATTCGGCCACTCCGGCGCGCCCCCGAGCCCGCTAACCATCCCTGCAGATCCGCGGTGAGCCGTTGACCCGATTCCCCCTTGCCCCGTCATCCCCCGCATGATCTAGCCCCGATCCCCAACCATGACCGAAGCCTCTCGCCGCCGGCCATGGCATAGCCATGGCTACGGCCGCGCAAGCCCGCATCCGAGCTCACGGCTGCACTCACCGCACTCCAACAAGTCTACTACGACCACCCATGGTTCCTTCCATGCCCCGCATCGCCGAACCCGAGCTCGCCCGAGCTCCGGCCGCCGCTAAAGCTCGTTGCCGGCCACTCTCCGGCCACTCCAGCACCATCTGCCACCACCACTAGAAGCGCCGCAACGCCAGGAACCCGTAGATCCCTCCCGCGCATCAAACTGTCACCGGAGTAGCGATTCCGGCGTGCCTCCGCCTTCTGTCGAGGTCGCCGGCGGCTAATCCCCGGCCGTGCCGACGTGGCGACATCATTAGTTGCTAATGAGCCCACTAATGACCCCTCTAGAGCCATTGACGTGTGGGACCCTGTGACTAATTAGGTTAGTCTAATTTTCTGTTAGGATTAGTACTAATACGTGTGGACCCCACGTGTCAGCTTTGACTTTGGTCAAGTCAACGTTGACCGGGCCCACCTGTCAGTGACCCTGGCCAGCACCGTGTCACTGACCAGTGGGACCCACTGGTCAGTTTTGACCCAGAACAGCTCAGTTGACCTGCTGATGTCACACAGACGTCATGCTGACGCAATAAGTCATTTCTAGATTAAAAATAATTCAGAAAATTCCAGAAAATAGTATAAACTTCTAAAATTCATAGAAATTCAACCGTAACTCCAAATGAAATAAATTATATATGAAAAATGATCAGAAAAATTCAAGGAATCCATCTGTACCATTTTCATGCATGTTTGAACAATGTTTGTCCTCTTTTTTGGACAAAACAAATAAAGGGCATTTAAATAATCATATATGGAGTTGGAATTTGAATCTTGTATTCAAACCAACTTCACTTAAATCATAACTAGATGCATTAGCTCAAATCACAGCATATTGCCATGTCATGGTCGTGCATCATATTGTTGCATTGCATTGATTGTGTTCCCTCTTGTTTGCTGGTGGTTGTTCCCCCTCGGTAGGTGTATGTTTCGGCGATGAGTTCGATGACACCGATGAAGAGCTTTACTATCTTCAGAAGTGCCAGGCAAGCAAAACCCCCTTGTTCATTCTGATACAATCCCACTCTCTCGCTCCTGCTCTCTTTTACTGCATTAGGAAAACAACGATTCAACTGTACATGCTGCGGTAGTTGAACCCCTTCCTTTGCATGACCTGTCATTGCCACAGTAAATAGATGAAACCCACTAGCATGAGTAGGAGTTGTTTGAGCCCTGATGTGCCTACTCATTCATGCTTGTTTGTCATGCCTGCTATTGCATAGAGTTGTGTCAGGTCTGATTCATCGGGAATGAATCGGAGGTGTGTGAACATGTCCTACTGTGTGTGAGCTAAGTGTGTGAACACGTTTTGGTAAAGGTAGCGGTGAGAGGCCATGTAGGAGTACATGGTGGGTTGTCTCATTGAAACCGTCCTCAGGAACTGAGTTCTGTGTCTGTGATCCATGAACAGCAACTACCACTCATTGGGATCCTTAATTGACCCTCTTGGCTTCTTAATCACCCTAGTACTCTGTCCAAGAGTTGCAACTAGTTTCTGGTGTTTGTAGGTTATGTGTTGGCGGCCGTGTGTAGCGCTGACCCTAGGGGTGGGCTATGTTGCGGTAGATACACCGTGGCACGGTGTACCGGGTGCCCGTTTGGTGTCTCGGGAACCCTGTTCACATCGTTCGGGGCCGTATGTGGAAACCTCGGCCGGACTCCCTGCGGATGGAACCTGGATAGGCGATAAACCTGGACTAGAGACTTAAGTGTTTAGGTAGGTCGTGGCCGACACCCTCGCCAGGCTTCCGCTTGAAGGTTGCCGAGATACATGACGTGTATATGGTGGTAAGTGGTGGGAGCGTGTGTGAAGAAGTACACCCCTGCAGGGTTATCATTATCTATTCGAATAGCCGGATTCCTCGGATATGGAAACTTGGACCCCTTGCATAGTTCATAGACAAGTGAAAGTGGATACTCTAAAACTCGCAAGATAAGTGTGAATTCTATGGATGGCCTTCTCGTAGGGAGACGCGAGCGGATCCATAGTGGTGTATTGAATGGTGAATATGTGGACTCGTGTGCGCCACCTCAAAAGAGTTACTTGCAGTCGTAGTTTAATATAGCCACCGAGTCAAAGCTGGCTTGCTGCAGTTAAACTCCACCACCCCCTTTGTTGATACCGATGCATATGTAGATAGTTCTGACGTAAGTCTTGCTGGGTACATTTGTACTCACGTTTGCTTATTTTATGTTTTGCAAAAAGACTTCAGTCTCGCTAGTAGTTCCGCATGGACTTCGACGTTTAGCTTGATACCTCAGCTACGATCTTGTGCCCTCGGCAGGATCTGGTAGATAGTCAGGCTTCTTAGCCTTTTTCATTTGTAGATGTCTATACTCAGACATGTTAAGCTTCCGCATGTGCTTTGCATTGTATGCTATGATTGTTGGGTCATGAGCCCCATGTTTGTAATATCTCGCTCCTCGGAGCCTAATGAATAAATACTTGAGTTGTAGAGTTATGTTGTGATGCCATGTTGTATTTACACATATCGAGCATATTGTGTGTATGATTGAAATGCTTGGTATGTGTGGGATCCGTCAATCTAGTTGATTATCCTTGGCAGCCTCTCTTATGGGGAAATGTAGTCTAGTGCTTCCATGAGCCATAGTAGTCCGCTACAGCCCGGTTCACCGGAGTCCTGCTAGCCCAGCACTACTGCTCAGGACACTTGACTGGCCGGCATGTGTTTCACTTCGTTCCTGTGTCTGTCCCTTCGGGGAAATGTCACGCGGTGACATCCGGAGTCCTGCCTAGCCTGCTACAGCCCGGGTTCCCGGAGTCCTGTTAGCCCAGTGCTACAGCCCGGATTCACACGCTGCTGACCGACATGCTCGATGTGAATCATGTATGCCTGTCCCCATAGGTTAGTGCCGCTTTGGGTTAACGACTAGCCATGTCGGCCCGGGTTCTCTGTCATATGAATGCTGGCGACACTATCATATACGTGAGCCAAAAGGCGCAAACGGTCCCGGGCCATGGTAAGGCGACACCGTGGGAATACTGTGCGTGAGGCCACAGAGTGATATGAGGTGTTACCGGCTAGATCGATGTGACTTGGAATCGGGGTCCTGACAGCCGTCCCTCTCTATGGTGCGCCCTAGGGGAGTCCCACTCCCACCGGGAGTAGGATTCCCCCTTTCCTAGTAGAACTAGGAGCCCTTCCAAGTAGTAGGAGTAGGAGGGAAGGAAAGGGAAGGGAAAAGGAGAAGGAAGGAAGGGGGCGCCCCCCCCCCTCCCTAGTCCAATTCGGACCAGCCCATGGGGAGGGGTGCGGCCACCCTTTGAGGCCTTTCTCTCCTTTCCCGTATGGCCCATTAAGGCCCAATACGAATTCCTGTAACTCCCCGGTACTCCCGAAAATACCCGAATCACTCGGAACCTTTCCGATGTCCGAATATAGTCATCCAATATATCGATCTTTACGTCTCGACCATTTCGAGACTCCTCGTCATGTCCCCGATCTCATCCGGGACTCCGAACTCCTTCGGTACATCAAAACACATGAACTCATAATATAACCATCATCGAACTTTAAGCGTGCGGACCCTACGGGTTTGAGAACTATGTAGACATGACCGAGACACGTCTCCGATCAATAACCAATAGCGGAACCTGGATGCTCATATTGGATCCTACATATTCTACGAATATCTTTATCGGTCAAACCGCATAACAACATACGTTGTTCCCTTTGTCATCGGTATGTTACTTGCCCGAGATTCGATCGTCGGTATCTCAATACCTAGTTTAGTCTCGTTACCGGCAAGTCTCTTTACTCGTTTTGTAACACATCATCCCGCAACTAACTCATTAGTTGCAATGCTTGCAAGGCTTATAGTGATGTGCATTACCGAGTGGGCCCAGAGATACCTCTCCGACAATCGGAGTGAAAAATCCTAATCTCGAAATAGGACAACCCAACAAGTACCTTCAGAGACACCTGTACAGCACCTTTATAATCACCCAGTTACGTTGTGACGTTTGGTAGCACACAAAGTGTTCCTCCGGTAAACGGGAGTTGCATAATCTCATAGTCATAGGAACATGTATAAGTCATGAATAAAGCAATAGCAACAAACTAAACGATCAAGTGCTGTGCTAACGGAATGGGTCAAGTCAATCACATCTTTCTCTAATGATGTGACCCCGTTAATCAAATGACAACTCATGTCTATGGCTGGGAAACTTAACCATCTTTGATTCAACGAGCTAGTCAAGTAGAGGCATACTAGTGACATACTGTTTGTCTATGTATTCACACATGTATTGTGTTTGTGGTTAATACAATTCTAGCATGAATAATAAACATTTACCATGATATAAGGAAATAAATAATAACTTTATTATTGCCTCTAGGGCATATTTCCTTCAGTCTCCCACTTGCACTAGAGTCAATAATCTAGTTCACATCGCCATGTGATTTAACATCAATAGTTCACATCACCATGTGATTAACACCCATAGTTCACATCGTCATGTGACCAACACCCAAAGGGTTTACTAGAGTTAATAATCTAGTTCACATCTCTATGTGATTAATACCCAAAGAGTACTAAGGTGTGATCATGTTTTGCTTATGAGGGAAGTTTAGTCAATGGGTCTGCCACATTCAGATCCGCATGTATCCAGATCGAGACTTTGAGTCATCTGGATTAGTGTCAAAACTTGCATCGACATAACCCTTTACGATGAACCTTTTGTCACCTCCATAATCGAGAAACATATCCTTATTCCACTAAGTATAATTTTGACCAATGTCTAGTGATCTACTCCTAGATCACTATTGTACTCCCTTGCCAAACACAGGGCAAGGTATACAATAGGTCTGGTACATAGCATGGCATACTTTATAGAACCTATGGCTGAGGCATAGGGAATGACTTTCATTCTCTCTCTATCTTCTGTCGTGGTCGGGTTTTGAGTCTTACTCAGTTTCGCACCTTGTAATACAGGCAAGAACTCTTTATTTGACTGTTCCATTTTGAACTACTTCAAAATCTTGTCAAGGTATGTACTCATTGAAAAACTTATTAAGCGTCTTGATCTATCTCTATAGATCTTGATGCTTACTATGTAAGCAGCTTCACCGAGGTATTTCTTTGCAGAATAATTCTACATTATCTCCGATCAACAATAAGTCATTCACATATACTTATCGGAAATACTGTAGTGCTCCCACTCACTTTCTTGTAAATACAGGCTTCATCGCAAGTCTGTATAAAACTATATGCTTTGATCAACTTATCAAAGCGTATATTCCAACTCCGAGATGCTTGCACCAGTCCATAGATGGATCGCTAGAGCTTGCATATTTTGTTAGTACCTTTAGGATTGACAAAACCTTCTGGTTGCATCATATACAACTCTTCTTTAATAAATCCATTAAAGAATGCAGTTTTGTTTATCCATTTGCCAGATTTCATAAAATGCGGCAATTGCTAACATGATTTGGACAGACTTAAGCATAGATACGAGTGACAAACTCTCATCGTAGTCAACACCTTGAACTTGTCGAAAACCTTTTTGCGACAATTCTATCTTTTTAGATAGTAACACTACTATCAGCATCCGTCTTCCTCTTGAAGATCCATTTAATCTCAATGGCTCGCCGATCATTGGGCAAGTCAATCAAAGTCCATACTTTGTTCTCATACATGGATCTCATCTCAGATTTCATGGCCTCAAGACATTTCGCGGAATCTGGGCTCATCATCTCTTCCTCATAGTTCGTAGGCTCGTCATGGTCAAGAAACATGACCTCCGGAATAGGATTACCGTACCACACTGGTGCGGATCTCACTCTGGTTTACCTACGAGGTTCGGTAGTAACTTGATCTGAAGTTACATGATCATCATCATTAGCTTCCTCACTAATTGGTGTAGTAGTCATAGTAACAGATTTCTGTGATGAAATACTTTCCAATAAGGGAGCAGGTACAGTTACCTCATCAAGTTCTACTTTCCTCCCACTCACTTCTTTCAAGAGAAACTCCTTCTCTTGAAAGGATCCATTCTCAGCAATGAATATCTTGCCTTCGGATCTGTGATAGAAGGTGTACCCAACATTTTCTTTTGGGTATCCTATGAAGACGCACTTCTCCGATTTGGGTTTGAGCTTATTAGGTTGAAACTTTTTCACATAAGCATTGCAACCTCAAACTTTAAGAAACGACAGCTTAGGTTTCTTGCCAAACCATAGTTCATACGGTGTCGTCTCAACGGATTTAGATGGTGCCCTATTTAACGTGAATGTAGCTGTCTCTAATGCATAACCTCAAAACCATAGTGGTTAATCGGTAAGAAACATCATATATTGCACTATATCCAATAATAGTACGGTTATGACGTTCGGACACACCATTATGCTGTGGTGTTCCAGGTGGCATGATTTTGTGAAACTATTCCACATTGTTTTAATTGAGGACCAAACTCGTAACTCAAATATTTGTCTATGCGATCAGATTGTAGAAACTTTATTTTCTTGTCGCAATGATTTTCCACTTCACTCTGAAGTTTTTTGAACTTTTCAAAGGTTTCAGACTTATGTTTCATCAAGTAGATATACCCATATCTGCTCAAATCACCTGTGAAGGTCAGAAAATAACGATAACCGCCGCGAGCCTCGACATTCATCGGACTACATACATCAGTATGTATTATTTCCTATAAGTCAGTTGCTTGCTCCATTGTTCCGGAGAACGGAGTCTTAATTATCTTGCCCATGAGGCACGGTTCGCAAGCATCAACTGATTCATAATCAAGTGATTCCAAAAGCCCATCAACATGGATTTTCTTCATGCACTTTACACCAATATGACCTAAACGGCAGTGCCACAAATAAGTTGCACTATCATTATTAACTTTGCATCTTTTGGCTTCAATATTATGAGAATGTGTATCACCACGATCGAGATCCATCAAACCATTTTCATTGGGTGTATGACCATAGAAGGTTTTATTCATGTAAACAGAACAACAATTTATTCTCTTACTTAAATGAATAACCGTATTGCAATAAACATGATCAAATTGTATTCATGCTCAACGCAAACACCAAATAACACTTATTTAGGTTCAACACTAATCCTGGAAGTATAGGGAGTGTGCGATGATGATCATATCAATCTTGGAACCACTTCCAACACACATCGTCACTTCACCCTTAACTAGTCTCTGTTCATTCTGCAACTCCCGTTTCGAGTTACTACTCTTAGCAACTGAACCAGTATCAAATACCGAGGGGTTGCTACGAACACTAGTAAAATACACGTCAATAATCTATATATCAAATATACCTTTGTTCACTTTGCCATCCTTCTTATCCACCAAATACTTGGGGCAGTTCCGCTTCCAATGACCAGTCCCTTTGCAGTAGAAGCACTTAGTCTCAGGCTTAGGACCAGACTTGGGCTTCTTCACTTGAGTAGCAACTTGCTTGTCGTTCTTCTTGAAGTTCCCTTTCTTTCCCTTTGCCCTTTTCTTGAAACTAGTAGTCTTGTTAATCATCAACATTTGATGCTCTTTCTTGATTTCTACCTTCATCGATTTCATCATCACGAAAAGCTCAGGAATCGTTTTCATCGTCCCTTGCATACTATAGTTCATCAAGAAGTTCTACTAACTTGGTGGTGGTGACTAGAGAATTCTGCCAATCACAATTTTATCTGGAAGATTAACTCCCACTTGATTCAAGCGATTGTAGTACCCAGACAATCTGAACACATGCTCACTGCTTGAGCTATTCTCCTCCATCTTTTAGCTATAGAACTTGTTGGAGACATCATATCTGTCAACTCGGGTATTTGCTTGAAATATTAACTTCAACTCCTGGAACATCCATATGATCCATGATGTTCAAAACGTCTTTGAAGTCCCGATTCTAAGTTGTTAAGCATGGTGCACTAAAATATCAAGTAGTCATCATATTGAGCTAGCCAAACGTTCATGACGTCTGCATCTGCTCCTGCAATAAGTCTATCACCTAGCAGTGCATTAAGGACATAATTCTTTTGTGCAGCAATGAGGATAAACCTCATATCACGGATCCAATCCGCATCATTGCTACTAACATCTTTCAACTTAGTTTTCTCTAGGAACATATCAAAAATAAAATAGGGGAGCTAAACGCGAGCTATTGATCTACAACATAGATATGCTAATACTACCAGGACTAAGTTCATGATAAATTTAAGTTCAATTAATCATATTACTTAAGAAATCCCACTTAGAAAGACATACCTCTAATCTTCTAAGTGATCACGTGATCCAAATCAACTAAACCATAACCGAGCATCACGTGAAATGGAGTAGTTTTCAATGGTGAACATTACTATGTTGATCATATCTACTATATGATTCACGCTCGACCTTTCGGTCTTAGTGTTCCGAGGCCATATCTGCATATGCTAGGCTCGTCAAGTTTAACCTGAGTATTCTGCGTGTGCAAAACTAGCTTGCACCCGTTGTAGATGGACGTAGAGCTTATCACACCCGATCATCACGTGGTGTCTGGGCACGACGAACTTTGGCAACGGTGCATACTCAGGGACAACACTTTTTATCTTGAAATTTAGTGAGATATCATCTTATAATGCTACCGTCAATCAAAGCAAGATAAGATGCATAAAAGATAAACATCACATGCAATCAAAATATGTGACATGATATGGCCATCATCATCTTGTGCCTTTGATCTCCATCTCCAAAGCATCGTCATGATTTCCATCGTCACCGGCATGACACCATGATCTCCATCATCTTGATCTATATCAATGTGTCGTTACATGGTCGTCTCGCCAACTATTGCTCTTGCAACTATTGCTATCGCATAGCGATAAAGTAAAGCAATTATTTGGCGCTTGCATCTTATGCAACAAAGAGACAACCATAAGGCTTCTGCCAATTGCCGATAACTTCAATAAAACATGATCATCTTATACAACAACTTATATCTCATCACGTTTTGACCATATCACATCACAACATGCCCTGCAAAAACAAGTTAGACGTCCTCTACTTTGTTGTTGCAAGTTTTACGTGGCTGCTACGGGCTTAGCAAGAACCGTTCTTACCTACGCATCAAAACCACAATGATAGTTTGTCAAGTTGGTGCTGTTTTAACCTTCACAAGGACCGGGCGTAGCCACACTCGGTTCAACTAAAGTTGGAGAAACTGACACCCACTAGTCACCTGTGTGCATAGCACGGCGGTAAAACCAGTCTCGCGTACGCGTAATGTCGGTCCGGGCCGCTTCATTCAACAATACCGCCGAACCAAAGTGTGACATGCTGGTAAGCAGTATGACTTATATCGCCCACAACTCACCTGTGTTCTACTCGTGCATATTACATCAACGCATAAAACCTGGCTCTGATACCACTGTTGGGGAACGTAGTAATTTCAAAAATTTCCTACGCACATGCAAGATCATGGTGATGCATAGCAACAAGAGGGGAGAGTGTTGTCTACGTACCCTCGTAGACCGAAAGCGGAAGCATTAGCACAACGCAGTTGATGTAGTCGTACGTCTTCACGATCCGACCGATCAAGTACCGAACGCACAGCACCTCCGAGTTCTGCACACGTTCAACTCGATGACGTCCCTCGAACTCCGATCCAGCCGAGTGTTGAGGGAGAGTTTCGTCAGCACGATGGCATGGTGACGATGATGATGTTCCACCGACGCAGGGCTTCGCCTAAGCACCGCTACGATATGATCTAGGTGGATTATGGTGGAGGGGGGCACCGCACACGGCTAAGAGATCAAGAGATCAATTCTTGTGTCTTTGGGGTGCCCCCTGCCCCCGTATATAAAGGAGTGGAGGAGGGGGAGGGCCGGCCCTCTCTTTGGTGCACCCTAGGGGAGTCCTACTCCCACCGGGAGTAGGATTCCCCCTTTCCTAGTAGAACTAGGAGCCCTTCCAAGTAGTAGGAGTGGGAGGGAAGGAAAGGGAAGGGAAAAGGAGAAGGAAGGAAGGGGGCGCCCCCCCTCTCTAGTCCAATTCGGACCAGCCCATGGGGATGGGTGCGGCCACCCTTTGAGGCCTTTGTCTCCTTTCCCGTATGGCCCATTAAGGCCCAATACGAATTCCCGTAACTCCCCGGTACTCCCGAAAATACCCGAATCACTCGGAACCTTTCCGATGTCCGAATATAGTCGTACAATATATCGATCTTTACGTCTCGACCATTTCGAGACTCCTCGTCATGTCCCCGATCTCATCCGGGACTCCGAACTCCTTCGGTACATCAAAACACATAAACTCATAATATAAGCATCATCGAACTTTAAGCGTGCGGACCCTACGGGTTCGAGAACTATGTAGACGTGACCGAGACACGTCTCCGGTCAATAACCAATAGCGGAACCTAGGTGCTCATATTGGCTCCTACATATTCTACGAAGATCTTTGTCGGTCAAACTGCATAACAACATATGTTGTTCCCTTTGTCATCGGTATGTTACTTGCCCGAGATTCGATCGTCGGCATCTCAATACCTAGTTCAATCTCGTTACCAGCAAGTCTCTTTACTCGTTCTGTAACACATCATCCCGCAACTAACTCATTAGTTGCAATGCTTGCAAGGCTTATAGTGATGTGCATTACCGAGTGGGCCCAGAGATACCTCTCCGACAATCGGAGTGACAAATCCTAATCTTAAAATACGCCAACCCAACAAGTACCTTCAGAGACACCTGTAGAGCACCTTTATAATCACCCAGTTACGTTGTGACATTTGGTAGCACACAAAGTGTTCCTCCGGTAAACGGGAGTTGCATAATCTCATAGTCATAGGAACATGTATAAGTCATGAATAAAGCAATAGCAACAAACTAAATGATCAAGTGCTATGCTAACGGAATGGGTCAAGTCAATCACATCATTCTCTAATGATGTGACCCCGTTAATAAATGACAACTCATGTCTATGGCTAGGAAACTTAACCATCTTTGATTCAACGAGCTAGTCAATTAAAGGCATACTAGTGACATATTGTTTGTCTATGTATTCACACATGTATTATGTTTCTGGTTAATACAATTCTAGCATGAATAATAAACATTTACCATGATATAAGGAAATAAATAATAACTTTATTATTGCCTCTAGGGCATATTTCCTTCAGTCATGAACAGTTATCAACAAGTTGGGCTCTAATATGTCTCCAACATATCTATAATTTTTTATTATTCTATGCTGTATTATATTCTGTTTTGGACATCATTGGGCTTTATTATACACTTTTATATAATTTTTGGGACTAACCTACTAACCGGAGGCCCAGCCCAGAATTGTTGTTTTTTGCCTATTTCAGAGTTTCACAGAAAAATAATATCAAACGGAGTCCAAACGGAATGAAACCTTCGGGAATGTGATTTTCGGAACGAACATGATACCCACGTGGGGCCCATGTTGCTCGACCGACGTACTACTTCCTCCTATATATACCTACGTACCCTCAAACTACCAGATATAGAGCCAAAAACCTAATTCCACCGCCGCAACCTTCTGTACCCGTGAGATCCCATCTTGGGGCCTTTTCCGGAGCTCCGCCGGAGGGGGCATCGATCATGGAGGGCTTCTACATCAACACCATAGCCTCTCCGATGATGTGTGAGTAGTTTACTTCAGACCTTCGGGTCCATAGTTATTAGCTAGATGGCTTCTTCTCTCTTTTTGGATCTCAATACAATGTTCTCCCCCTCTCTTGTGGAGATCTATTCGATGTAATCATCTTTTGCGGTATGTTTGTTGAGACCGATGAATTGTGGGTTTATGATCAAGTTATCTATGAACAATATTCAAATCTTCTCTGAATTCTTTTATGTATGATTGGTTATCTTTGCAAGTCTCTTCGAATTATCAGTTTGGTTTGGACTACTAGATTGATCTTTCTTACAATGGGAGAAGTGCTTAGCTTTGGGTTCAATCTTGCGGTGTCGTTTCCCAGTGACAGTAGGGGCAGCAAGGCACGTATTGTATTGTTGCCATCGAGGATAACAAGATGGGGTTTATATCATATTTCATGAGTTTATCCCTCTACATAATGTCATCTTACTTAAGGTGTTACTCTGTTCTTTTGAACTTAATACTCTAGATGCATCTTGGATAACGGTCGATGTGTGGAGTAATAGTAGTAGATGCAGGCAGGAGTCGGTCTACTTGTCTCGAACGTGATGCCTATATACATGAGCATACCTGGATATTCTCATAACTATGCTCAGTTCTGTCAATTGCTCAACAGTAATTTGTTTACCCACCGTAATACTTATGCTCTCGAGAGAAGCCACTGGTGAAACCTATGGCCCTCGAGTCTATTTTCCATCATATTAATCTTCTGTCAACAAGCTATTTCTTTTTTTGTTTTTATTTTTTTTATTTACTTTGCATCTTTATCATAAAAAACCAAAAATATTATCTTATCATATCTATCAGATCTCACTTTCGTAAGTGACCATGAAGGGATTGACAACCCCTTTATTGTGTTGGTTGCGAGGATTTTATTTGTTTGTGTAGGTGCGAGGGACTCGTGTGTGGCCTGCTACTGGATTGATACATTGGTTCTCAAAAACTGAGGGAAATACTTACGCTACTTTGCTGCATCACCCTTTCCTCTTCAAGGGAAAACCAACGCAGTGCTCAAGAGGTAGCAGGCTCGTGGGGTATTATATTCTCTGCCATTATATACACAGGTCCGGTTATACTTACTTCGTCCGAAGACTATTCTGGAATTAGAAAGGAGGGAACCCGCCTTGCAATGCCGAAGACAAAATCTGCGTGCCGGACTCCTCGTCATTGAAGCCAGGTTCAGGGGCTACTGAGGGAGTCCTGGACTAAGGTGTCCTCGGGCATCCGGCATGTTATCTATGGGCCGGGCTGATGGGCTATGAAGACATGAAGGCCGAAGACTGCACCGTGTCCGGATTCGACTCTACTTGGCGTGGAAGGCAAGCTTGGCGACCGAAGATTCCTTCTCGTGTAACCGACTCCATGTAAACCCTAGACCCCCTCGGTGTCTATATAAACCGAAGGGGATAGTCCGGCAAGGAGACCACATATACTCATTACCATACCCACATAGGCTAGACTTCTAGGGTTTAGCCATTACGATCTCGTGGTAGATCCACTCTTGTAACGCTCATATTCATCAATATCAATCAAGCAGGACGTAGGGTTTTACCTCCATAGAGAGGGCCCGAACCTGGGTAAACATTGTGTCCCCCGTCTCCTATTACCATCTATCCTAGACGCATAGTTCGGGACCCCCTACCCGAGATCCGCCGGTTTTGACACCGACAGGGGGCGCGGCTAGGGGGGTAGGGCGCGCCTCCCTGCCTCGTGGCTTCCTCGAAGCTTCCCTGACGTCTACTCCAAGTCTCCTGGATTGCTTCCGTTCCAAAAATAACTCTCCCGAATGATTCATTCCGTTTGGACTCCGTTTGATATTCCTTTTCTTCGAAACACTGAAATAGGAAAGAAAACAGCAATTTGGGCCGGGCCTCGGGTTAATGGGTTAGTCCCAAAAATAATATAAAAGTGTTTAGTAAAGCCCATAAACATCCAAAACAGATAATATAATAGCATGAATACTTCATAAATTATAGATACGTTGGAGACGTATCAAGCCACCCCCAGGAGGCAAGCGTTGGTGGTCGACCCTGTCGTTGGGGGCACCCGTTTGACCAAAGTCTTGATGGATGGCGGCAGTGGTTTGAACATTTTGTATGCTGAGACCCTCCGAGGGATGGGCATTCCGATGTCCAAGCTCAGCGAGAGCAACATGCAGTTCCACGGAGTTATACCTGGAAACAAAGACGATTCACTCGGCCAGATCACTCTTGACGTGGTTTTCGGTGATTCAAAGAATTACCGTAAGGAAAAGTTGACATTTGAAGTTGTGGATTTTCACAGTGCCTATCATGCTATCCTGGGCAGAACTGCGTATGCTCATTTCATGGCTCGACCATGTTATGTGTCCCTCAAACTCAAGATGCCTGGCCCTATGGGCATGATTACAATCACTGGTAATCGGCAGCGAGCAGAAGAGTGCTTCCAAAAGGGCTCGAAGATTGCCGATGAACAGATGGCAGTAGTAGAAATGGAAGAATACAAGAAGACTGCAGATCCGAGTGATTTGTTGAGAGCTAAGAAGCCTGCTTAGGAATCTGCATTTAAGTCGTCTGGTGAAACAAAGTCAGTTCATATTAACCCGACTGATCCCAATGCTGCTCCGACTCATATTTCAACAACACTCGACATCAAATAGGAAGAAGCGCTTTTCCAGTTCCTCCGTGAGAACTGGGACATCTTCGCATGGAAACCTTCTGACATGCCAGGTGTACCCAGGGGACTGACTGAGCACCGTTTGCGAGTCGATCCGAAAGCAAAACATGTCAAAGAGCATCTCCGATGGTCCACCGTGGAGAAAAGAAAGGCAATTGGCGAGGAAGTGGCTCAGCTTCTGGCAGCTGATTTACGACTCCGAGTGGCTTGCCAATGTCGTCATGGTCCCCAAGAAAGATGATTCACTCCATATGTGTATTGACTTCAAGCATATCAATCGGGCCTGTCCGAAAGATCACTTCCCTCTCCCCGGCATCGATCAAATAGTCGACTCGACTGCGGGATGTGAGCGATTGTCCTTTCTGGATGCATACTACGAGTACCATCAAATCCGACTATATGGACCCAACGATATAAAAACAGCTTTTATCACGCCATTCAGGTGCTTTTGCTATGTTACTATGCCTTTTGGTCTCAAGAATGCCGGTGCCACATTCATGCGCATGATAAAGAAGTGCCTGCTCACTCAAATCAGTCGAAATGTGGAAGCATACATGGATGACATCGTGGTTAAGTCACATAAAGGTTCCAACCTGCTGACTGACCTCGCTGAAACCTTTGCCAATCTGAGAAGATATGATATCAAGCTTAACCCGTCGAAGTGTACATTCGGAGTTCCAGGTGGAAAGTTACTCGGTTTCCTCATTTTCGAACGTGTGATCGATGCAAACCCAGAGAAAGTTGGTGCAATACTCTAAATGAAATGCCCTGTGCGCATACACGACGTTCAGAAGCTTACTGGTTGTTTGGCTGCCTTGAGTCAATTCATCTCTCGTCTCGGTGAAAAGGCATTGCCTATTTACGAATAGATGAAGAAATCCGATAAGTTTGAGTGGACTCCTGAAGCTGATGCAGCGTTTGTAGAGCTCAAAACCCTCTTTCCACCCAGTCGGTGCTCGCTGCTCCAATCAGCAAAGAGCCTTTACTGATTTATATTGCAGCCACTGGACAAGTTGACAGTACAGTACTCACGGTCGAGTGGAAGAAGAAGGTAAAGCCTATAAGGTTCAGCGCCCAGTGTACTATATTTCTGAAGTCTTAACTCCGTCCAAGCAGAGATATCCGCATTATCAGAAGCTTGTCTATGGAATTTACTTGACCACGAAGAAGGTTGCACATTATTTCTCACATCACTCAATCACATTCGCCAGCGATGCTCCATTGTCAGAAATTCTGAACAACGGAGATGCAACTGGTCGAGTGGCAAAGTGGGCGATTGAACTCCTTCCATTGGATATCAAGTTTGAGACAAAGAAAGCAATCAAGTACCAAGCAATAGCAGATTTCCTCGTCGAGTGGATCGAATAGCAGCAACCGACTCAAGTTCACTCGGAACATTGGACTATGTTCTTTGATGGATCCAAGATGTTGAATGGTTCTGGCGCTGGAGTAGTTCTGGTATCCCCGCGAGGTGACAAACTCAGTTATGTCCTTCAGATTCACTTTGATTCCTCCAACAATGAAGCTGAATACGAAGCACTTCTGTATGGGTTGCGAATGGCCATTTCACTCGGCGTTTGTCGCCTAATGGTCTAGGGCGACTTAGATTTGGTGGTCAATCAAGTGATGAAGGAGTGGGACGTTAGAAGCCCAGCTATGACTGGTTATTGCAATGAAGTGAGAAAGTTAGAAAAGAAGTTTGAAGGGCTTGAGCTCCACCACATTTCCCGACTAAAGAACCAGGCAGCAGATGACCTGGCAAAGATAGGTTCCAAGCGGGATCCCATTCCCAGCGATGTTTTCTTGGAGCATCTTCACACACCATCAGTTTCAAGAGGATCCCATCATAGAAGAGCCCCCGCAACATAAGAGTTCTACTGATCTGACTGAAGTTGAGATCCCAGCCGTGGTTGACTTAATCATGGAAGTTTTGGTCGTCATTCCTGACTGGACAGTGCCGTATATCGCATATATTCTCAGGAAAGAACTTCGAGAAGATGAAGATGAAGCACAATAGATTGTCTGTCGATCCAAAGCATTCACTGTGATAAGTGGTCGACTGTATAGGGAGAGTGTGACTGGAGTTGCTCAATGATGCATTACCCCAGAGGAATGTCGAATGATTCTCAATGATATCCACTCGGGGACCTGTGGTCACCATGCGTCCTCTCGGACAATCGTGGCCAAAGCATACTGAGCAGGTTTTTACTGGCCACGAGCGAATGAAATGGCAAAAGAAATAGTCGACAAGTGTGAGGGCTGCCAGTTCTACGCCATCATGTCTCACAAGCCCGCTTCAGCTTTGAAGACCATTCCACTCGTCTGGCCATTAGCTATTTGGGGGTTGGATATGGTAGGACCCTTGAGGACTGGCAGAAGTGGTCTCACCCACCTGCTTGTTGCAGTCGACAAGTTCACTAAATGGATTGAAGCCAAACCAATCAAGAACCTCGATTCGGGTTCCGTTGTCAGCTTCATCAGGGAGTTAACATTCAGATATGGAGTCCCACGCAGCATCATCACAGACAATGGTTCAAACTTTGATTCAAATGAGTTCAGAGCTTTCTGTGCTTCCCAAGGCCCCCGGGTCGACTATGCTTCAGTCGCTCACCCACAGTCGAATGGACAAGCAGAAAGAGCAAACGGTTTGATCCTCCAAGGGTTGAAGCCCAGATTAATGCGCAGCCTCAAGCATGCGGCTGGTGCCTGGATAGATGAGTTACCATCAGTACTGTGGGGTCTGACAACAACGCCAAATCGGTCGACCGGCCGAACTCCCTTCTTCACGGTCTATAGAGCCGAAGCCGTGATGCCGACTGATTTACTCCACAATGCCCCGCGAGTAGAGCTTTTCTTAGAGGCAGAAGCAGAACAAGCCCGGCAAGACGTTGTTGATCTTCTGGAAGAGGAAAGGGAAATGGCCCTGATCAGGTCGACCATCTATCAACAAGACCTTCATCGGTTCCATGCTAGAAACGTAAGAGGTCAAGCATTTCAGGAAGGGGACCTGGTTGTCCAAGTGGATCAGCAACGACCACACAAGCTTGCTCCCGCCTGGGAAGGCCCCTTCATCATCACCAAAGTGCTCCACAACGCAGCATACCACCTATATGATGTGGAACACAAGAAAGACGAGCCACGCGATTGGAATGCGGAGCTGCTCCGCCATTTTTATACTTAAACATTTAGACTGTTGAGATGTAATAAGAAGTACCTTTCAGTTTGTTTATCAAAGACATGGTTTCACGGTCTCCTAAATGATTGTTATTACTTATACATTTGTTCAAAATCCCCTAGTGGGTGGCTTAGCCGCGAATCCGATTCGCCTAAATTTCAAAAACAAAATCCAACCGAGTGAAGAGCAAGCCTCTCACTCGGGGGCTTAGCTGCGAATCCGATTCGCCTAAGTTTAAAAAATCCTACCGAGTGAAGAGCAAGCCTCTCACTCAGGGGCTTAGCTTCGAATCCGATTCGCCTAAGTTTAAAAAATCCTACCGAGTGGAGAGCAACCCTCCCACTCGGGGGGCTTAGCTGCAGTCTCGTACTCGCCTAAGTTTAAAAAATCCTACCGAGTGGAGAGCAATCCTCCCACTCGGGGGCTTAGCTACAGTCTCGTACTCGCCTAAGTTTAAAAAAATCCTACCGAGTGGAGAGCAACCCTCCCACTCGGGGGGCTTAGCTGCAGTCTCGTACTCACCTAAGTTCAAAAAATCCTACTGAGTGGAGAACAATCCTCCCACTCGGGGGGCTTAGCTGCAGTCCCGAACTCGCCTAAGTTTAAAAATCCTATCGAGTGGAGAACAATCCTCCCACTCGGGGTCTTAGCTGCAGTCCCGAACTCGCATAAGTTTTAAAAATCCTACCGAGTGGAGAGCAACTCTCTCACTCGGGGGCTTAGCTGCAGTCTCGTACTCGCCTAAGGTTAAAAAATCCTACCGAGTGGAGAGCAATCCTCCCACTCGGAGGCTTAGCTACAGTCCCGTGCTCGCGTAAGTTTAAAAAATCCTACCGAGTGAAGAGCAACCCTCTCACTCGGGGGCTTAGGTGCAGTCTCGTACTCGCCTAAGGTTAAAGTTCCTATCGAGCGGAGAACAATCCTCCCACTCGGGAGCTTAGCTGTAGTTCCGTACTCGCCTAAGTTTAAAATGTGCGCTCCATCCTGATCCGCAAGGACATGGAGGTGTAGATCGACTGCGACCTTATCCTCAGAGCTGCGGCACAAGTACAATGTGCGCTCCATCCTGATCCGCAAGGACGACGACGTACAGGTCGACTGCGACCTTATCCTCAGAACTGTGACACAAGTACAATGTGTGCTCCATCCTGATCCGCAAGGATGATGAGGTGCAGGTCATGGACGGCACCAAGTGCCCTTGTTCATGGTCCACTCGACTGAGCTGCATCACAGAGTCAGTAACAATTCAGACTGAAGAATCAAGTTCCACCCAGAGTCAAGAGATTCAAAAACAACAAAGTTCATATAAACCCTATGAGGTTCTGGACCGCAGATTAAAGTACTCGGGCATCAGGCCCGAAGGAGTTTAACGGTTACACAACCACACGGCATACCGAGGCAAATTTAATCGGATCATAAAATGTTTGTTCACTCGGCAGGAGGAGGACTGGCAGGCTCGATGAACTCATCCAGGTCGATTCCATCTGCAATTTGAGTAGCAGCGGCAATGAAGGTCTCCATAAAAGACTAGAAGTCAACTCTCTTGGTGTTGGCAACCTTGATCGCTGCTAACTTCTCTTCTCTGGCCTCCTTGCAATGGACGCGAACAAGAGACAGAGCTACATCAGCACCACATCGAGCAGACGATTTCTTCCATTCCTGCACTTGACCAGGGATCTCATTGAGTCGAGTCATCAAAGACTCGAGGTCATTTTGGAGCATCTCCTTTGGCCAAAGTGCCGTGTCGATCTGCAACACCGCAACCTTCAGTCGAGCGAGGTAGTCTATAACACTGGCAAGGCGGGATTACAGTCGAAGCACGTTCATGGCAGCTTCATCCTTGACAGGGGAATTTATGGGGTCCAAGCTTGTCTCGATTCGCCCAGTTTCTTCCTCAAAGTTTTGACAAAATTCTACAACCATAAAGAACTAATGAGTCGATGGCTTTATGGTGAATCGACGACAACAAAACAATCAGACAAGGAAAGGTACCTTCAAGCATAAGGAATGACTTCTTGGCGAGTGCCCAAGATAAGCCTCCAGGTCATTTCTCTTACGAGAAATGTCCTCAATCTTGTTGTTCAAAGCTACTTTGTCCTTCTTCAGACGGGTCACTTCTCTATTAGCTTCGGTAAGAGCAGTCTTCAGCTTGGCGTTGTCTTCCTCTACCGCCCCGACTGAAGCCAGCTTCTTATCAACGAGTGTTGTTTTCTCCTGAGCCTCCTTCTGCGCTGCGACAAGATCAAGGTCCTTCTGTGCCAAAGCCTGCCTCATTTTCTCTAAAATATATATATATACAAAAAACAAGCACTCGGTTCAGAGAGAAGAATGAGGAGATGACTTGAGAGACAGCCCAATCCCACAGTCGACAAGTTTTTACCTTCCATACCAGTTGTTTCGTCTTTGGCCTTCTGCAAGTTCTGCTTGGCCAACTCCAAGTCAAGGTTGAGCTGTATCTGCTTCTTCTCGAATTCAGCAAATTTGGAGATGAGCTCACAAGATTTCTGAAGTCAGTAAAAAAGATATATCAGTGGATAGAATCAAAGATTATTCGCTTCCGGGTGAAAAGAATTATAAGACTACTGCGGAATCAAACATTCAACAGTAGTCTCAGGGACTACACCTAGTGGGTGCACTTAGCGTGCCCCCACTGGTCCAGGTTCCACTCGACACGGTCCATCCAAACCGAGTGGAAGAAAAAAAAGAGGCAGCAGTTATTCTCAGACCCCAACCGACTGCCCGCAGTCGACCACGGTCTCGGGGACTACACCTAGTGGGTGCACTTAGCGTGCCCCCACTGGTTCAGGTTCCACTCGACATGGTCCGCCCAGACCGAGTGGAAGAACTGAAGAACAACATATTTTTATCAAGACCCCGGCAGAATCACACATTCGACGGCGGCCTCGGGGACTACACCCAGTGGGTGCACTCTGCGTGCCCCCACTAGCCCAAAGTTACAATCAACACAACTAGTCGACTCAACTGGAAAAACTACTCGGCACAGATGTGAAGTACAGACTGACAAATGGATACACAATGAAAAGTTTTCAGGTAGCATATCCTAATAGAACAAGCGTCAAGCTAGGAGATCAGTCGGAAACCAACTAACCTGGACATTGGCTTGGAGGGCTGCACTGGCATCATAGGCAGCTTGGCTGGTCTCGTGCACTATCTTCATCTGCTCCATCATCAGGCCTGCTTGGCGTATAGCTTCCGTATCATCGCTTGCCTGGTCCTCCAGAACATGATGAGTGACGAATAGTGGAGACGGTGGTTCAGTCACGGCATCTTGAGGATCCGAGGCGTGGTGTTGGACAGATGAAACAGGGACTTGTGCAGTCGATGATAAAGGGCGTTCACTCGACACTGGAACAGCAAAAGTAACAGAATCCCGGTTCGGGTCTCCGGACTGCTGAATCACTGGTTCCATCGCCGGCGTCGACTGGGACGTCTTACTAGCTGGTGCCTTCCTGCTCGAAGTCCTGCCCCTCCTTCCCATGGGTCTCTGTGGCACATCTTCGTCGTCATCGGGAAGCTCAATAACATTGGGTGGAGCTGCAAAGCAATCAATTGCAAGAGTGCAGTCAACTATCAAAATGGCTGATAAAGTAAAGACAATATGACAATAGTTATACCCGCGTTGGAGGTGACCGCGTCTTCCATCTCCTCGTCATCATCATCTTGGTAAATAGAAGTCCCAGAGGCAGCACTGCAAATTTCAGAATTCACTCGGTTAAAACAGGAAAGTGAATCGACCAAAGATCGAGTCATGCAAAAACTAAGATGTCGAGCACAATAATTACCCAGAAGCGATGGGGACAACCACTTTAATCTTGGGCAGGGCCATCCGGGGCTTTAATGGCGCAACTTTGGGCTGCTTCAGAGATTTCTCAGTCGGCACAGGAGAAGATGTCCGAGTGTGCTTTGAGGTCTGTACAGTCGGTGGAGTCGCTTTGCCACGAACACTTGCTGGGTCCTGCCTCTGCTTGGAGCATCTTTCTGTGCGAGGTGGAGAGTTGACCTCCTCACCACTACTCGGGTCTTCACTCTCCTCGTCTCCTCCTCCGTCAGAATGCCAGTCACCCCCGCTCGCCTCTTCCTCCTGCTCCTGCTCTCCGTTGGGCATCGAATACATCTCAGTGTAGATCTGCAAGGCACAGAGTCGAGTGGATATCAGTCGGTTTCGAGAACAAATACATGTCAGAATAAAAGACACTTGGAAGAAAAGAGTCAGACCTTGTCCGATTCGTTGGTGTTGTCGAGTGGAGGAATCCTCCTAAGCCCCCTGGGGTTGTCCTTGTTGCTAGTGATGCCCTGCAGCCACTACGCAACCATCTCCTCGTCAACTTCCTTTGGGTGGATCCGAGTGTTGTCATCAATACCCGAATACATCCACATTGGATGGTCACGGGCTTGGAGTGGCTGGATGCGTCGACTAAGGAACACCTCTAGCAAGTCCATGCCAGTCACACCGTCGCGGACAAGTTGGACTACTCGCTCAACCAACATATTCACCTCCACTTTCTCAGCTGGAGTCACTCTCAAAGGAGAAGGCTTCTCAACTCGTCCTATGGAAAACGGGGGAAGGTCAGTCGATTGACCCGGGGTCTGTTGGTCCTTACAATAGAACCAGGTCGACTGCCACCCTCTGACTGAATCGGGAAGAATCATAGCAGGGAAAGTGCTTTTATTCCTCATCTGGATCCCTAGATCTCCACACATCTGGATCACGTTTATCCTCTCATCACTCGGATTGGCATTTTTTACAGACTGAGAACGACAAGTGAAAATGTGTTTGAAGAGACCCTAGTGCGATCGACAGCCCAGAAAGTTTTCACACATGGACAGGTACGCAGCAAGGTATGTGATGGTGTTGGGAGAAAAGTGATGAAGTTGGGATCCAAAGAAGTTCAGAAAACCCCGGAAAAAAGGATGGGGAGGCAAAGAGAAACCACGGTCGACGTGGGTCGCTAGAAGGACACACTCACCCTCCTGTGGCCGCGGCTCGGTCTCGTCCTCCGGAAGCCGCCAAGAATCATGGGGAATCAAACCCCCCTCAACAAGATCCTCTAGATCTTCTCACTGGATCATCGACCGGATCCAGTCACCCTAGATCCAGCGGGGTGGAAGACCAGTTCTTGACGATGACCCTCCCCGGCTCGTCTTCTTCCCCTTCGCCTTCGCCTTCGCCTTCTTCGAGCGCTCCAGAGCCGCCGTCTTGTCCTTCCCCATCACGGCGGGTTGAGCTCGGGATGGGTGGCGGCGCCGAGGGCGGAGGCGGATGCAATGGAGAAGCAGAGGAAGAAGGAAGAAAATAGGACGCACTGTGCAAAGACACCGGCCCGGACGCCTTATACGGTCCTATTCCCCGAGTGACTGACTTGTCGGCCCAGGCAATCCTGTCAAACCCCACAACAATCGCGCGCTCGATACGTGGCGAAAAAGGTGGCACAAGAATCGAGGCGCCCTGCCTAATCCGCCCCGCTTACTGCGGCTCTCTCCGTCTCGCGCTCTTGCCCAAATTTCGAATGCCGTGAGATCCGGGAACGACAGCACAGTCGATCGCACCGAAGATTTTATGCCTTATCAGCATTCGAAGCTTATCAGCAAAGTTCACTCGACAACCTCTGAATGGCTCAGGGCGACTGAAAATGAAGTCGGAATTTTCGCATGGTTCGCCAATCCAAGTAAAATGCTTCCTAAGCATGAAAATTGGGTTAGAACCATCTTCAACTTCATCTCCACTCAGACCCAGAACCATTCGGGGGCTAGTGACGATGACATGTACCTAGGGTAGGGCAACAAACCTGATCTAAGCACCCTTCCCAAGGACACTGCCCTACAGTTAAAGACATCCAAAGGACTGCAAAATTCTACCGATTGAAATCACCTCAAGATGCAACTCACTCGACCATGGGTTCCACTCGAACAACCCAATTCTATTCGACTAGGATATAATCATTCGACCAAATCAGAAACCACTCGGAGTACAGAAGATCTAAGGTCACTCTCGATGGCAATGGTCAGGCCTTTAGTAACGGGGGGATGGCTGGGGATCTGGCGCACTCTATATAAGCCACCCCCTCCTCTGGCACAAGGGTTCGCACCCCTGTAACTTCATGCATAATCCAATCGAGCAGCCTCCAGGCACCGAGACGTAGGGCTGTTACTTCTTCTGAGAAGGGCCTAAACTTGTAAATCTTGCGTGCACAACTTCACCGTAGCTAGGATATTGCCTCCTCATTCCTACCACCATTCTACTGTCAAACTTAGAACCACGACATTCACTAATTAGTCGGTTAGTTATTTTTTTAGATTTTTTTTTGTGATAGTCAGTTAGGTTTAGCCTTAGCCTTTGAGAAATCCTGGTTCCGCCTCTGAGCTCCTTGTAGTAGGTGGTGGCCATACGTTGCCAGATCTGGCCACCTAATCCCAGGTCTAGTAGATACACGACTATATATGGGTGGGCAACAGTGCTTACATCCTTGATAGTGCCTCCTCGGTGGCAAAACGGAGATCGTGCATTTGCGTGAGGTTTGCATGTGTAGTTCTGGATGATGGAGACCGACACAAGCCCGCGGTGCCACAACAGTGGTGGTGAGGCTCTCGGGTGCGTTGCATCGGTTGGGGATGGATCTGGTGTAGCGGCATGTCCATCTGGTCCAATGAAAGCCATACAAATTTAGTTTATATTTTCCTAGCAAGTTTGAATAATTAGTTTGAAAACTAAAAAGGAATCAATTTGAGATGAAATACTAAAAAGAACCATTCTAAAACAAATTCTCTCGTCGATTTTTTTTCAGAAGTTGCATGAACATTTAATTATAAACACTTGAATATTTTATTAGGTAAGTATGTAAATTTTTGATTGATTGTGAAACATTGTCTTAATCATTTTTCGTATGAAGTATTTTCCATTTGTGTATGTATTGTATTTTATTTATTTATCTGGCAAACAATTTAATAAAGCGAGTGAATTTTTTGACACATGTGATTTCAAATCGACAAATGTGCATATTTCACCATATAGTATGAACCATGACCAGGAGTTTTAAGCTAATTTCCCATTCAATCATATTAAGTTACATGGAAATTTAATTTACACAGGAGAACATTTTTAGCAGGTATGAACATTTTTCAAATATGGTGGCACATTTTTATTTTAAAACAGTATAAAAAATAGAGACTATACTACTATGATATATACACTTATTATCAAATATGATTTATAAATTATATTTTTAGTAGAACCTTTTTATTTTCTTAGTCTATTTTTAGTAGAATTTTCTTAATCTAGTTAAATCGCAAAAACCTCAACTACGCTTACTGCCATGCTAGTTGGGCCGGGTCACTGGTGATTCCATATAGTGTGATGTTTTCTTTGGAGAGGGCAGCCCATGAGACGGGCTTAATTTTGTTTTGAGAAATGGGACAGGCCCACGTTTTTCTAGATAAAATTTCTTGTGTTTGAATCAAATGCTCGACAAAGATATATAGTCCTTCCATCTATATAGGGCCAAATGTTAGAGCAATAACATATGACATGCAACTTACACAAAGCATACAGTTAAATTCGTATGTGAAAAGAGCTTCCAATGATATAATTTTCACATTATACATCTCATGTACTATTAACTTTGTCAATAGTGAAAGGCAGTCTTGAAAAACGTATTAAGCCCTATATAGATGGAAGGAGGGAGTACTAATTAATCACAATTAATACATTCTTCCATGGGCATGCATGCAGTAGCTATGTATTTATCCTTACACAAAATATTTACTATCCACATTTTTTTGAGAAACTACTACTATCTATATACTAGTACTAATTAATCACTTATGTTTGAATCCTATACGAAACTACTAGTACTATCTATATTTACTATCATGACTGCTCGTAATGGGAGTCAGTGGAGAGCTGCTATTTGACGCTAACCGTGTCAAAATATTGATGTTTTGTATAGGATGCATCTATTTTTATGTATGTTTTACTAGCTTAACTCTAGTTTTTATTTTTGTTTTCCAAAAAATATGGATATTTATTTATTTGAGAATATTTTACAAAATTTGTAATTATTTCGAAAAATATGTATTTTCAAAAAAAACAACTAACATTGTTGTATAAAAAATGCACATTTTAAAAATTTGTAAAAAATATATTTTTGCAAACATTTTCAAAAAAAGAAAAGCAAAGTAAAATGAAAAACAATAATTGGAAACCCAAAAAACATTCAAAGAAAAAAACTAAACAGGCAAACAGAAACGAAACATTCTAAAATCTTTCAAAAATCTGTCGCTCTCTAAGCGAGTTTACTCAATTTGTCATAGAGAGTGACAAACAGGAAACACGAAGTTAGGGACCTCTTGATTGGCGTGTAGCATTACCTCAGGACTACCTGCGCACACCCTCACCTGCGCACTACCTCAGGACTCGTGTCGTCCGGGTCATATGGTTGACTTACTGTACATCAGTGTACCAATGACGCTAAAAAAAGTAGTATGCTGACACATGTTGGTTTTCCCCTAAAAAACTGGATACTGCAGGAATTTTAAAAATATAAATTTTTAAAAATATTTCAAGACATTAAAAAATGATTGTGAAGAAATTTTCCAAAATATTAAAAAATGATGAATTTAAATAAAGATTCACAAATTTAATAATATTCATATCTATAATACCTAAATAGGTCATCCCCACTAACTAATTCTCTTGACATGAAACCTATCCACGTCACCTCATCGCTCTTAGTGATGTCATCTTTTTATTTACCCTGGTACACAATTGAGGGAAGATCATTCGTTGTCATTTGTTCTGTTTCAAGCGCCCTTTCGGCTGCCCTAGCCTTAACGTATTAAAATTGATTGAGCCTCCTCCATAGGACAAAAAAGACCAGACTTTTCCCCTAGCTCTGTTCTGGCTGCTAAAGTATTCCCCAAATTTAGAAAAATGACTTTAAATTTGAAAAATGTTATGAAAATCTAAAAATATTACAAAATTCAAAAGTTCATATATTTTAAAAGACATTCTTGAACTTATATTTTTATATTTTATATTTTTTGTAAATTTTAAAAATGTTCTGAATTTTAAAATATTCATGAATATTTAAATGTACGCAATGTAAAAAATGTTTACAATTTTTTTTAAAAAATGTTCTCAAATTCGCCCAATAACCAAGGATTGATCACACTAAAGAAACGGAAAAAAATCATCTACAAAATGCAAACCTTAATCTCTTGGAGTACTCCCTTGGTGATTGCATAATTGAACAAGAGGGGGAGCACATCAGCCAAAAGTAGAAATAAATATGGTGAGAGATGATCAGCTTGTGTGAGCCCCCGCGTGGCAATTGTTGTCCGTTGATACGTACTCTAAAACGTCTTAGATTTGTTTACAGAAAGAGTACATAATACTTTAGCACAGGCACACACATCATATTCCAGGATGTTGACACAAAAAAGAAGCCTGTAGCTAATTAACCGGGTCATTCTTTCACGGTATTAATGGAATGCATACACTCTATCACCAGTTTATGCACTCCATTAATACACTTCGAGTTAATTAAATAGCTAAGAATAAATGCACTTCATTGCATCATGTCACCAATGTATGCATTCCATTATACCGTGAAGAGCATCACTAATCTCTTGATCACGAAAGGTCGGCAAGGAGTATCATTCATCTCTGGGGCACCAAGTGATGCACAAGTGACATGATGTAAGAAGGATCTACACTAGAGCCACAAGAGGACAAAGTTTTACAGTACGGATTAGTTAGAAGTATAGGTCCTCCAGATTATCAGTAAGGATAGTTTCCAAAACTGTAATGTTATTTTTCTTAGCTCTCAGAGACACTTTCCTGTGAAAATAGTTTTTTTTGTGATGATAAGAGAGTTTTATTCCATATAAATAGGGTTACAATCGAGAGGCACCAACTCCTCAATACATCTTGGACCTCTACCAAGTCATACATCAGTAGTGCTCTCCGTACGGCTATACCATGCCAAACGATGTGCTACCCTATTTTGGTCCTGTTTAATTTTTGATGGAATAAACTCCCGCTCCATCATGTGATGCCGAATCTCTGCTACCAGATGGCCATATGCCGATCTGGTTAGACTTTCCCCCTTCATGGCCGCCAGTGCCTCCACGAAATCAGACTGAACGATGATAGGTAGGGTACAATGCTGAATAGTTAGTGTCATACCCTACATTATTGCATGTAGTTCCGCCTCTAGAACATCGTTGCAGTTGAAGATGCAACGGTAGACAGCGAATATCACGCTCCCATCCTGCCTGCGCAGTATCATCCCCGCTGCCGCCGATCCATCAGAAGGTGAGAACGCTTCGTCCACAGACAGCGCAGCCCAGTCCGCAGGTTGTTTCGGCCATGGCAATGAAGAGGCCGTAACACACTGCTCGACGGGCGTATCCCGAGCCATTGGCAACTTTCCCTTGATAATAGTTATATATATACTACTAAGTAATCGCAACTAATAAGTTCTTTCATGAGCATGCTTTCAGTAGCCAACCACTTTTTTTAACACCACCAGTAGCCAACTACTTAACTATATATATATATATATATATATATATATATATATATATATATATATATATATATATCGACTGTATTTTGTTAAACATGTAATTGTGTCATGCCTAGGCTGTCTTGTGCGTCAAGGTGGTTGTTATAGGAGTAGGATTCTTGTTATTCTCTTTTATCCCTCCTGTAAAACCTCCTGTAATATCTCTTCGGTTGTAACCTATGAGAGATGGGTCTCTTCCAATCAATATAAACACCACGCGGCCCTCTGTATGAGGGTAGAGACGCTTACACAAACTAACATGGTAATCAGAGCCTCCCTCTTCCTCATCTAGCGATCATCATCTCCATCCTATCGCCCACACCAAATTTTTTCGCCCGCACCCTTCCCATCCTCCCATCTCCGGCGCCATGGCCTCCTCTAGCCAACTCCTCTCCACCGGCCTGAACAACACCATCTCCGAGCCTCTCACACGTACCAACTACATCCTCTGGCGAGCCCAAGCTCGCTCCCAGATCATGGGAGCAGGGCTATATGGGTACCTTGATGAAACCCTACCTGAGCCACCTAAAACCATCACCACCAAATCATTAGACGGGAAGGATCAGATTGGTCCGAACCCCGCCCATACCCCATGGCTCATTCAAGATCAACAAAGCGTGGCCTACTTGCTCCGTAACCTTTCCAAAGAAGTCCTGGTGCAAGTTGCTTCCCTCAAGACTTCTCACGCCATCTGGTCTGCCCTGGCAAACATGTTCTCAGCCCAATCCAAGTCTCGCATCAACAACTACCGTATTGCCCTCTCCAATGCCCAGACGGGTTCCCTCAGTGTCGCCGCCTATTTTGGGCAGATGCGGGCGCTGCCTGATGAACTCGCGGCAGTAGGAAACCCC